>NC_086321.1:260501584-261204709 GCF_036172605.1 Pelobates fuscus
AGTAAAGCACTTTGCAATGAACTTCATTGAGTTTGGTTGCATCTAAGCAGGCAATATATCCCTATACATTTCAGAATATATCTGGCTGCTTCTGTCATTTTTCACATCATCAATAAACAAATGTGTTTTTTAAGTATGCTTCAGATCATGAGCTGTTCCATACTTTTTTTTCTCCCATCCTTCTGGTACAGGTTGATCTTAGTTTCATTTGTCCAAAGAATGCTGTTTCAGAACTGGACTGGCTTTTTTTTTTTTTTTTATATATTCTTTATTTTTGTCGTGCAAGAATTAACAACAGTGTCTGTGTAGCCACAATAGCCATAACAGACGCGATCACATGTAACATATAAAAACAGTTTAGTGTCGTAATTAAACTAAGCACGTTTTTGTTATAAAATGAATCATGCGAATAAACATTGAGCAGTGTACCGTCCGACATATCTGTCATTAAGAGCATTTAGGTATTTAGGTCTTATGTTGATCTGTGAACTTGTGGATTCTTTATTTGTTAAGTAAGGTGTTACAGGCTTCTCAATCACTGCTATAAAAGTGTGTTACGTGAGTTCCCAGTAGGACGCTGTGGCATAGTAATGCACACATTGTTATATAGAAGTGACAAGCTTGTCTAAGCATTTGCGTTATCAGGGTAGTGTTAAGTATGTGTTATGTAACCGTGGTAAGCTGCGCTAGCTTGGTTGCTTTTTACTATCATATTATTGTGTATTTATTGTGTGTTTTTGTCAACGTATAACAATCAGTTTACATTTGTTTCCTATATAGGTCGACAGTAGTTATCTCAGAGATAATGCAGAGTTAAAACCTAGTGACACATCTTATGCCGAGATTGTCTAGACATATTCTTGGTCGCATACATGCCGTGGGCTGTGCAAAATGGTACTGTCATTATGCCTATCTATGAACCTCCCTGCGGGCCTAAGCTAGGTGTCCATCTGGCGCCTCGCCTCCGGTCGCCTCTGCCCGGCTCGCCTCTTGTGTGGATGGGGGGGCAGAGGGGGTCACGGGTGAGTGTAGCGGTGGGGGGGGTTGAGGGGAGGGCTGGTGGTCCCTATCTCCACCTGCAGGCCCCGAGTGGCCCAGGTCAGACGCGCCAGCGCCGCCCACTCTGTGTTTTATTCTCTCCGGTCACCTTGCGGCCAGATAGAGGATCCAGGGGGTCCAGCACTGTTGATATTTTTCCATGTTGTTCCTTATCGCCGCCATGAGCCTTTCCATCTCGTGTATCTCTTCGACTTTAGCCATCCACTGCTGGAGTGTGGGTGTCTGTTCTGATTTCCATCTGTTCGGGATCAGAGCCTTTGCCGCGTTGAGGAGGTGTTTTGTCAAGGATTTTTTATATTGCGAGAGAGGCATCTGAGTGGGGTGGAGCAGCATCTGGAGCGGTTGAAATGGGGGCTCTGTGCCCTGTATCTCCCGGATAGCTCCGTGGATCTCCCGCCAGTAGGGGGCTATCCTTTCGCACGACCACCATATGTGGAGGTCTGTTCCTGGTCTCTCCCCACATCTCCAGCATGTGTCTGGGACTTCGGGCAGCATGCGGTGGAGCCTTTCCGGGGTTCGTTACCAGCCCATGAGCAGTTTGTAGTTTAGTTCTTGTAGCTTGGAGCACATGGAGCTCTGGTGCGTGAGAATATATATTTTGGTCCACTGGGCATTGGAGAGCTCTATTCCCGTCTCTCTCTCCCACCTTGCTGCGTGTTTCGCTGGTTCGAGTGGGACCTTCGATCGGAGCACAGAGTAAAGGACTGAGATCCCCTGGGGGATGTGCGTCCCGCTATCGCAATATTTCTCAAACTCCGTATGGGGTCTGTGAAAGAGATATCTCCCTTGTTGGGCATTATAGTAGGTCTTGATTTGGATGTACCGAAATCTCTCTAGCCCTGTTGGGGTTTTGGTCTCCAGTAAGTCGGGTAGTTGTTTGAGCGTAACCGTGTTGCACCATTGGTGTATGTGGGTTCGGCCTACTCCGCCAAAGGCTGCCACATCCCGGGGCAGGAGCCCCCTGCCACCTCGGGATTAGAGAGTACTGGGGTCATCGGCCCCGGTAGTGTGGTGAAGGAGAGTTTCGTCCGAATTGCTTTCCAGACTTTCAGCGTTGCTCCGATGAGTGGGTGGTTCTGGGCTTGGGTATTACTCAAGAGGTCGTGTCTCCAGACCAGCGCCGGGATCCTCTCCTCCATCAGTGCCCTTTCCATGCATATCCAGTGCTTGGGCGTGTGTGGGATATGACACTCGACTATACGTAATAGGTGTGTGGCTCTGTGGTAGTCCCTCAGTGATGGTAGATCCGTTCCTCCCTGTTCCTTCGGTCTGTGAAGCAGGGTCCTACGGATCCTGGGTGGTTGGTTGCGCCATACAAACGTAGAAATATCTAGTTGTCGGAAGAACGTTACGGGTAGGCTGATTGGAACCGTTTGAAATAGATACAGTAGGCGGGGAGGAGATTCATTTTGACGGCGTTCATTCTGCCGAACCAGGAGACGCACAGGCTCGCCCAGCGTACCATGTCTGTCTTAAGTTGTCGGGTGAGCAGGGCGAAATTATGGGTGTATAGGTACTTGAGGTCTGTCGGGAGCCAGATGCCGAGATACTTCAGTTTGGAGGTGCACCACGTGAAGGTGTATTGCGTGTGTGTATATGGGTGGCCTCCCCCGGGTCGGTCGCAATGAGCATGGCTTCTGATTTTTCGGTGTTAAGTTTTAAGTTCGATATCTGTCCGTATTCCTGAAATGCTTTTAAGATGTTCGGTAGTGACACCAGGGGGTTGCTGATGAAGAATAATAATTTGGCGGCATATGCCGCTATCTTGTGTGTGGTGCCTTTCAGGGTGAACCCAGAGATGCCCCCATTCCGTCTGACCGCCCCCAGGAATGGTTCCAGGGAGAGGGCAAACAGGAGGGGGGAGAGTGGGCACCCCTGCCTCGTCCCGTTTCGGATCTGGATGGTCGTGACAAGGCCCCGTTGACTCGTATCCTTGCGTTCGGTGTGGTGTATATTGACTTTATCCATGTCAACATGTATGGGCCAAATCCCATCTGCTCCAAGGTAGAGGTCATGAACTGCCAGTCCACTCGTCCGTGGACAGGAGAAGGGTGCGTCGATTTAGCTGTCTCGCCGCGTGGATTATGTTCAATGCTCTGGTGGTGTTATCACATGCCTCTCTTCCCGGGATGAATCCCGCCTGATCCGGGTCCACCAGTTCCGGGAGAAATCCCTGTAGTCGTGTGGCCAGGACTTTGGTGAAGAGCTTAAGATCTGCATTTAGGAGGGATATCGGCCTGTAACTCGCACATAGCTTCCCCTCCTTTGGGATAATTGTCACCGTTGCTGCCAGGGAATCCCTGGGGAATGCTCCTCCTTCTCGTATCGAGTTTAGGCTTTTAAGGAGCTGTGGTAGGAGTAACTCTTTGAGGTATCTGGCCGGTAGCCCATCCGGGCCAGGGGCTTTATTCAGCTTGGTGGATTTCAGCGCCGCCTGCAATTCCATGATGGTTATGGGTGCCTCTAACTCCGCTGTCTCTGCTTCGCTCAGGGTCCTCGTGATATGTTGTTGCAGGTATGCCGTCATTCGTGTGGTTCGTAGTTGTTCTGTCCCCGGAGACTCCTGGTGTCTTAGGTTGTAGAGGTCCGTGTAGTATCTGTGTAATTCCGCCGTTATTTTGTCCGGTAGGTGGGTGGCTGTGCCCTCTCTTGTTTGAATTTTGGTGATATGGCTCAGACGCCTTTGTCTCTGTAATGCTTTGGCTAGGAGCCTCCCACATTTATTTGAATATTCGTAGAAGAAGCGCTTGGATTTCCGGTCGTGTGTTGTAATTGTCGGGACAGGAGGTCCCTGAGGGCCTGCCTCGCTTCCAGTTGTGCTTTGTAGGCAGTATCTGTTTGGGTGGTCTTGTGGGCGTCCTCCAGCTTCTCAATTTTACTAGTTAGTTCCTCCATGCGTCTCTTCTGTTCCCTTTTCCTCTGTGAGGATACTTTGATAAGGTGTTCCCTCACTACACATGTATGCGCTTCCCAGGTTATCAGCGGCGGGGTCTCCTGCGAGGTGTTCTCTTCGAAGTATGTGGTGATAACGGTTCGGAGGTCTGCCACCACAGGTATCTCTGTCAGTATGGATTCGTTCATCCTCCATTGGCCTCCCTTGGGGCGGAACAGCGGGGATTTTATGTAGACCGAGATGGGCGCGTGGTCTGACCATCCCGCTGCCTTTATCTCTGCTGTTATGAGCATTGGCAGAAACTCTTTGGCCAGCATGATGTAGTCTAGTCTGCTATATCTTTGGTGAACTGTGGAGAAGAAGGAGTAGTCACGGTCTGCGGGGTGTAGCACCCGCCAGCTGTCCATGAAGCCCGCCTTCCGCAACGCCTCCCTGGCTGCTCTCAGGTTCCGGTGGGGGATCGAGCTGGTCCCCCGGGAGGTGTCTAGCCGTGGTTCAAGGGCCATGTTCAAGTCCCCAGCCAACACGAGTAAGCCCTCTCTAAATTGGTCCAGTCTGTGTAGGGTGCTCCGTAAGAAGCGATGTTGTCGGGTGTTGGGGGCGTATACACATGCGAAGGTATACTTTGTGTCTGCGATCGTCCCTTTGATGAACAAGTAGCGCCCCATAGGGTCTCCACATGTCTCTCTGCATTGGAACGGGATCGTCTTCGCGAACAGGATTGCGACTCCCGCTTTCTTAGCTGTTTCATGATTCGCGAAGTATCCTACGGGGTATCTCGAATCCCGGAGTGTAGGTCCAGTTGTCCCCTTGAAGTGCGTCTCTTGTAGCATTGCGATGGACACCCTAGACGCCCACAGGGATCGTAGGATGTGCGACCTTCTTTCAGGTGTGTTCAGGCCTCTCACGCTGTGCGACCAGATGTGCAGCGGTGCCGGCCCGTACCCCGCGGCCGCAGGGTGGGCTGGCTTTTTTATGTGGTTTTTGGCAAAGTCTAATCTTGCCTTTCTATTCTTGAGGCTTATGAATTGTTTGCATCTTGTGATGAATCCTCTGTAATTGCTCTTGTAAAGTCTTCTCTTTATGGTAGACTTGGATAATATGTCTACCTCCAGGAGAGTGTTCTTCACTTGGCTGGATGTTGGCATGGAAAGGTTCCCACAATCATCCACCACAGTTGTTTTCAATGGATTTAAAAGCCTTTTTGTGTTATAGAGCTCACTAGTGCTTTTTTTCTCTCAGTATGTTCCAAACTGTTGATTTGGCCACTCCTAATGTTCCTGGTCTGATGGATTTTTTTTGCAGCCCAAGGATGGCCAGCATTCAAAGCTTATTTGACTGCATGTTTTGCATTTACAGCAACAGCTTCCACATGTGAATGCCACACCTGGAATCAACTCCAGAACTTTCTTCTTCTTAATTGATTAAGGAATAACAAAGCAATATCCCACATCTGTCCATGAATCATCTTTTGAGAAAGCTGTCCAATTACATTTGGTCCCTTGGAAAACAGGGGGCTACGTATTAAAGAGTTGTAACTCAGACGCACAAAATTGAAGGCCGCCAAGAGGAGCAATGTCACTGGGAGCCCAGAAGGAGGCAGACTGGCTATGTTAGGGTACCCATTCAGTAAGGCAAAGTAGGCTCCAGCTTCCCTAGATTGCAGGTGCCTACTCTATTGATATTTGCCAGTGAGGTGTTGAAGCAACCTGCAGTGGCGGTGAGGGGGCAGCACTGATCTTACAGCTCCTCACTCCTCCCTCTGTGATGCCGGGATCTGGAATATGATATCATTCAGACCCTGGCATACTAAAAACGGAATGGCAAGATTTTCAGTGAGAGTGGTGTCTGTCAGTGAGCATGTGTGTTTCCTTCAGTGAGTGTGTGTTTTTTTCAGTGAGTGAATGTGTTTGTCAGTGAGAGTGTGTATATGTGTGTGTTTGTCAGAGTGAGTGTGTGTATGTGTGTATATCAGTGAGTGTGTGTCTGTCAGTGAGTGAGTGTCTGAGTGTCTGTATGTGAATGTGTGTCTGTCTGTCAGTAAGTGTGTGTCTGTATGTGAATGTGTATATGTCAGTGAGTGAGTGTGTCTGTCAGTACATGTGTTTCTCAGTGAGTGTGTGTCTTTGAGTTAGTGGGTGTGTCTATCAGTATGTGTGTGTATCTATCAGTCAGTGAGTGTGTGTGTGTGTGTGTGTTTGCCAGTGAAATGTGTCTGTCAGTCAGTGAGTGTGTTTGTGTGTGTGTGTGTGTGTGTGTGTGTGACAAACACATTGACAGACCCATTGACATACACTCTCAATATGTGAGACACACAATCTCACTGATCTCAAACACAGTCACTGACAGACACACACTGTTTTGAAATATTCAATGCCAGATACATTTACATACAGCTGTGCTCAAAAGTTTGCATACCCTGGCAGAAATTGTGAGATTTTGGCATTGATTTTGAAAAAATGACAGATCATGCAAAACATTTATTTTATTGAAGGATAGTTATTATATGAAGCCATGTAGTATCACATAGTTGTTTGGCTTATTTTTAAAATCATAATGATAACAGAAATTACCCAAATGGCCCTGACCAAAAGTTTACATACCCTTGGCCTTGTTACAGAAACACACATTGACACACACATGTTAAAATGGCAATTGAAGGTTAATTTCCCACACCTGTGGCTTTTTAGATTGCAATTAGTGTCTGTTTTAAATAGGATAATGAGTTTGTTAGGTCTCATGTGGATGCACTGAGCAGGCTAGATACTGAGCCATGGGGAGTACAAAAACTGTCAAAAGACCTGCATAACAAGGTAATGGAACTTTATAAAGATGGAAAAGGATATAAAAATATTCAAAGCCTTGAAAATGCCAGTCAGTAAAGTTCAATCATTTTTATGAGAAGTGGAAAATTCAGTGATCTCTTGATACCAAGCCAAGGTCAGGTAGACCAAGAAAGATTTCAGCCACAACAGCAAAAATAATTGTTTGGGATACAAAGAAAACCCCACAGGTAACCTCAAGAGAAATACAGGCTTCTCCTTATTTCAAGGAGCACAATACGTCGATACATAAACAAAAATGAGCTGCATGGTCAAGTTGCAAGAAAGAAGCCTTTACTGCGCCAACTCCACAAAAATTCGCAGTTACAATATGCCCGATAACACACTGACATGCCTCACAGCTTCTGGCACACTGTAATTTGGAGTGACGAGACCAAAATAGAGCGTTATGGTCACAACCATAAGTGCTATGTTTGGAGAGGGGTCAACAAGACCTATAGTGAAATGAATGCCATCTCCACTGTGAAGCATGGTGGTGGCTCACTGATGTTTTGGGTGTGAGCGCTAAAGGCACAGAGAATCCTGTGAAAATTAATGGCAAGATGAATGCAGCATGTTGTCAGAAAATACTGGCAGACAATTTGTATTCTTCTGCACGAAGGCTGAGCATGGGACCCTCTTGGACTTTCCAGCATGACAATGACCCTAAGCAGAAGACCAAGTTGACCCTCCAGTGGTTACAGCAGAAAAGGGTAAAGGTTCAAGAATGTCCATCACAGTCTCCTGACCTTAATATCATAAAGCCACTCTGGGGAGATCTCAAACATGTAGTTCATGCAAGACGACCTAAGTCTTTGCATGCCCTGGAGGCATTTTGCCAAGACGAATGGGCAGCTATACCACCTGCAGGAATTCGGGGCCTCATAGACAACTATTACAAAAGACTGCACACTGTCATTGATTCTAAAAGGGACAATACACATTATTAAGAACTAAGGGAATGCAGACTTTTGAACAGGGGTTATTTCATTTTTTTCTTTGTTACGATGTTTTGTTTTATGATTGTGCCGTTCTGTTATAACCTACAGTTGAATATGGATCCCATAATAAATAAAAGAAATGTGTTTTGCCTGCTCACTCATATTTTCTTGTAAATGTATAAGTATTACACCATGTACCTTTTCAAGCATGATTGTAATGCCATGCCATGTATTGAAGATTTATGGAACAATACATTTAAAAAAAAATAATATATATATATGTAAAATAAAAATGGTGCATATATTACTAATTCTCCAGAGGTATGAAAACCTTTGAGCACAACTGTACACTCTCAGTAAGACACTCAATCTCACTGATTTGAAACACAGTCACTGAGAGACACACTCTCAACGACAGACACACAATCTCATGGATTTGAAACACACTTATTGAAAGGCAAACTCACTGACACACTCACTGACAGACACACTCACACATTTAAAGATTCTTGAACACACATACTCAAAAATGTTTTTATTTCTTTGAGAGTGCTGGTGTGGATCCTCTCCCTGGGGTACAGTGTGAATCTTCTCCCTGGGGTCCAGTGGGGAATAGATCTTCCAGTTTCACTCTGGAACCTCGTGCACCCTATATAGTGGTGCTGAAAAAAATAATATATATATATGTAAAATAAAAATGGTGCATATATTACTAATTCTCCAGAGGTATGAAAACCTTTGAGCACAACTGTACACTCTCAGTAAGACACTCAATCTCACTGATTTGAAACACAGTCACTGAGAGACACACTCTCAACGACAGACACACAATCTCATGGATTTGAAACACACTTATTGAAAGGCAAACTCACTGACACACTCACTGACAGACACACTCACACATTTAAAGATTCTTGAACACACATACTCAAAAATGTTTTTATTTCTTTGAGAGTGCTGGTGTGGATCCTCTCCCTGGGGTACAGTGTGAATCTTCTCCCTGGGGTCCAGTGGGGAATAGATCTTCCAGTTTCACTCTGGAACCTCGTGCACCCTATATAGTGGTGCTGAGGCAAGAGTGATGTCATATTCCAGCTCCAGGCATGACTACAGAGGGTGCGTCAGGGAGCACTGAGGAACTGGAAGAGAACGCTCCCTCGCTGATACTGCCATTTGCCTACTTCCACCCAGTATATTTTAACAGAGAAGGCACCTGCTGTCTGGGATAAGCAGTTGCCTACTCTGCATCGGTTAATAAGTTCTCATTTCGATGGCACCCTAAGGTGGCCAATTGGCCACCTCCTGGTCCCCCTGTCACCGGCCATGGGCCCGCTCCTCGCAGCACTTTTGCTTACTGCACGCCGTGCACCTGCCAGTGATCGTTCCTGACACAGATACACATACTACAAACACTCACAGGTACAAACAAACTGTTACATACTTACAGATGCACATGTACTATTCCACATATACACACTCAGAAACACACATACATACACACATATACAACATGTTACACAAAAACAATTGTTACACATACAGACACACACACACAATAAACAAAAAGGCCTAAATCGCATACCTATAAGTGGTTCTTCTAAGAAGTGTTGTAGTGGGTTTAATCACTCAGAGGCTAGAAGGCGTTAATTACAGGGCTCGAGTCCTGCAGGAACGCATTGGAACGGTGTTCCTGCACTTTTTCCAAAGCAGGAACGCCGTTCCCGCTAGTAGTCCTGCAGGACCTGCCCTGTTACCTGCACACTGGGGCCATCACACGCTGTGTTCCCTCTCCAGCTATATCTCTCGCGAGACGCGCGGCTGTCAGAGTGTTGCCACAGGTTACCATGGCAACGCTCCGCACAGGCGAGTCTCGCGAGAGTTAGTGCTGGAAAGGGAACACAGCATGTGATGGCCCCTGTGTGCAGCGGCTGCTTCCCTCCACCGGACCACCAGGCGATCTCCCCCCTCCCTGACAAGGTAAGAAGCAGGGAGGGGGGAATAAAATAAAAAAATATAAACACATAAAGTTAAAATAAAAAGGCTTCTCCCACACATCATCCAACACACACACACATCATCCAACACACACACATCATCCAGCACACACACACACACACATCACCCAGCACACACACACACACACATCATCCAACACACACACACACAAACACACATCATCCAACACACACACATCATCCAACACACACACACATCATCTAGCACACACACACATCATCCAGCGCACACACACACACACACATAATCCAACACGCACACACACACACATCACCCAGCACACACACACACACACACACACACACACATCATCCAGCACACACACACACATCATCCAGCACACACACACACACACACACACATGATCCAGCACACACACACACACATCATCCAGCAAACACACACACACACATCATCCAACACACACACACACATCATCCAGCGCACACACACACATCATCCAGCACACACACACACATCATCCAGCACACACACACACATCATCCAGCACACACACACATCATCCAACACACACACATCATCCAACACACACACCATCCAGCACACACACACACACACACACAATCCAGCGCACACACAAAATCCAGCACACACACATCATCCAGCACACACACACACATCATCCAACACACACACACACACACACATCATCCAGCACACACACACACACACATCATCCAGCACACATACACACACACACACATCCAGCACACACACACACAATCCAGCACACACACAACATCCAGCACACACACACACACATCATCCAACACACACACCCATCATCCAACACACACACACAAGCCAGCACACACACACACACACATCATCCAACAAACACACACACAATCCAGCACACACACACACACATCAGCCAACACACACACACACAATCCAACACCCACACCCACACACACACATCATCCAACAGACACACACACACACACACACACACACATCATGCAGCACACACACACACACATCATCATCCACCACACACACACACACTATCCAGCACACACACTTCATCCAGCACACACTGCATTCATTATACACAATCTGCACTTACTACAAACACACTACATTCATTATACACACTCTGCATTCATTATACACACTCTGCACTTACTACAAACACACTACATTCATTATACACACTCTGCCATCACTACAAACACACTACATTTATTATACACACTGCACTCACTACAGACACACTACTTTCATTATACACACTCTGCCATCACTACAAACACACTACATTTATTATACACACTGTGCTCACAACAAACACAATATATTCATTATTCATACTCTGCATTCACTACAAACACACTACATTCATTATACATGCACTGCATAGGAGTGTAATTTTTTTTAAGGGGGGGGGGGGGGGAGATCTGTGGTGAGTTCCCACACTTTTTTTCCCCAGGACTTGACCCCTGGTTAATTATTTATATTGTATCTCCCTAAAACTGTGTACAGAGCACCTGGGCTTTGTGCACCCACCCAGGATCGGCCCTGCCTTCAGAGGATCTCAGTAAGTCTTGCCATGCGCATAGTCGTACCATTGGGCATTAAGAATAACCCCCCTACCCCCCATACATATCCAATAATGCATGAACACCTTAAGAAATTGATCAACGGGATCATTTACTATAACCTGCTGCCTACCTGCATCTACCTCCTAAAGAAGGGTTTACCTCCCTTAGTGGGTAATAAGCTGTGTAAACCGGAGCCAGGTTGATTTATATTGGCTCTGGACAAGGTGAACAATTTTCCATTTTGAGATATTATTGTATATATTATTTATCACAACATACTTCATCAAGGGTTAACCCCCTTTATGTGTTTTCCCCTTTGAGGATCAAGGTCAAGATATTTGCAGACCTTTCTGCAGCTACACTCTGGAGAAGTAAACTGTTGAGGATTGAAGTAAGAAAACCAAAGAGGGAAGGTGTCCCCTTATGCACACCATATGTGATTTGAGCCAATCCCCCACTCTTACCATTACTAGACGTACTTCACCATTAAAGATCTCTCTCTTTTTTCTTGTTTGGCATATTTAACCCTACCTGGGATAACCCGATACCGCAAAAAAAAGGGGTAAGTATACTAAAGCGCTCCACTTAAAGGGTTTTTGTGGTGGTTTCTCTTTGTATTAACCCTCTCAAACCCCTACTTTTCACTAAGTTTCAACAAATGATGTGCTATTTTACATTTCTGTATCATCTGATTTTACAAGCAGGACCTGGAAAGATATCACAGTTCTAATTTTTCAGTTTTCAGCCACTGCCAAAAGGGTGATTGAGAATCAGTTTAGTAAACAACTGCAAAACTAATCACACCATTTATGAGAGATAAAACAGATAATTAAAAGAACACAAATATCCCTGAAACTTTAGGGATTATGTAATCCCATAATGACCACTGCCTGGTTTGATGAACTGGGCCTCATCACGGGTTCTTGGAGGGGCATACTTGCCAGCCTCTTACCCTGTGACTATGGCCCCGTGATAAAACTTTAAATCACTGTTTGTGCTTTTTTGGACTTATGAAGCAGCACTTTGAATTCCTGCAGCAATTCGAAGTGGCACTTCAAATTACCGAATAACCGCATGAACCATAGACCACCCTGGAGCTTGTTAACACCAATTAACAACTTTGAACGTTTCTAACCGCAGTGTTCTAATTGTTCGTCTGGGTGGCTGCAGTTCCTATAGAGAATCACGAGGTGGCGGCCATCTATGACATGTTGGTCACCCAGATCAGGGCTATCAGGGGATGTGGGTATTTTTATGTGTTTTAAGGTGTTTTGGAGGTTTTGTAAAAATGTTTTTTTGTGTTTGATATAGTATAGTGCTTGACTCAATTATCTCCTAAGTAAAGAGGAAGGCTTATTGTATTGTGTGTGGGAGTGCCTTAGATTGTAATTCTGTTATCATTGGTGTATAAGTTTGTGTCCCTGTCCCCAACAAGGTGATTGTAGGGAACCTGCTATACAGCTATACCACTCTTATAAGAGCTTCACAGCTATACTCTCATGGATGAGAGGCCTTCCCACTGAGTCCCTCAGTTTGGTCCAGGATGGGAAGGGTCGGCGAGACCCCAACCAAGCTGCGGCGGTTTGTGGGGTCTACGGTGCTTATGGTGTCCGCTGTGGTGCTTATGGTCCTCAGCATCAGCTAGGAAGCATCGACTGGTGGAGTAACCCAGTCGGGGTGCCAGGTGATTCATCACACCTGCATTTAATGTGACCTTGTTTGGAGCTTCTAGCCAATAACAATTAATTTTATTCTCGTGATGCCAATACCCTCTGGTTGCATTATTAGTTGATTGGTTCACTTGCAAGATCAACATCCAAAGGAAAAAAAAACCTAGCCAAGAACAGCCGAACACTCTCATCTAAAATAGCTGCCACCTAGGACTGTTACAATAAAGTAATCTCCTTTAACTCTATACCACACCAGCCATTAACCCTTAAAATAATTGTAACTTATTTAGGTTAGTATAAATCTTAAAGATACAAGTGAATTGTAATAGGGGAAATAACTGCCACTATCACATTGTCCCCTTTCACTCTAGTAAATGCAACAAAACACTTACTGTGAGATATATATAGATATATATATATATATATATATATATATAAATATATATATATATATATAAATATATATATATATTTATATATATTTTAAACACACAACACAAAAATTAATGACCATCTCGTATAATTTTAATTTCCATTTTGACAAATGTAAATGAAAAAACAAAACAAACAAAGAAAAAACATGCATTTCCAGCAATAAAAGTCAAAAGCTACTGTTCAAGAGGTACAAATTCTTAAAATAGGACTTAATATATGTTCATAAAGTAGACGTGTTGTGGACCCATTTCACTTCTCATCTTTTGTAGATATGTTCCAAAAGTAAACATGAGACTATTGATATTTAAGTTAAATGTCAGTATCCTGAGTGTTCATATTAAAAACATAGTCCACTGGCAGCTAACTATTGATGTCCTGCAGGAATAGATTCTATGATCAGGATTAGTTTCTTTATACATGTGCAGAGATCTTTTTCTTCAGTTCCCCTTCATTAGCACCACATAGTTCATCAATCTGTCAAAAGATTAGAAGCAGAAGATTAAAATCTGCCAACATTGTAACCTCTTAAGGGCTGAGGCAATTGTACACATTCTGATTAAAACAAACCCTAGAATTTGACTATATGTCTGTTCATCCATAATTGCCCTCTCTAAGTGCACCCACACTTATATATAATTTTGTTCAGGGTACAGAGCTTTTATTTCACATCACATATCTATATATGAAACATAATTTTATAAGAATAAAAAGGTAAAAACGGTGAGAAATTAAGAAATGCTATTTTCTTAGTTCTGTGTGGCATCGTAACTGTAAATGTCATAATATGGTTAGTTTTTACTGCAATAAAACACACATATGTGTGTTCAGCAATGTCTCAGCAACATGACCCCCTATGTACAGGTTGTATGGGGTTTTGGAAAGATACACGGTCAAATATAGGGCTTTCCCCATTTTAAGATTTTACATATTCAATTTTGCCAGATTGGTTGCCTTTGAGACTGTATGGCAGCCCACAAATGAAGATTGCCCCATCATGGCTTACCATTTGGAAAAGTAGACAACCCCAGGTATATAAAATAGGATTTTTCCAGTCTTTCTTAAAAGCCCCTTAGTCACAAAACAATGGTGAAAGTAAGCGGCCAGATTTATTTTTTTCCTTTTTTTTTTTTAACAAATAAACTGTCCTTTCGCCAATTATATAATCAGCAGTATATGATTTAATGTTCTAAAACACTCATATTTGTGTTCAGTGATGACTCACAAGTACAACAGAACTCCCATGTCCAGGTTTTATGGTGTTTTGGAAAGTTACAGGGTCAAATAGAAGACTTGCCCTTTCTGCTTTTGACCATTGAAACTTGACAGCTTGATTATGTTGCCTTTGAGACCATATGGTAGCCCAGGAATGAGAATTACCCACATCATAGCATACCATTTGAAAAAGTAGACAACCTAGTCCTAGACAGTTATAGACAAACTCAGGTATCAAACCCTGTGCTGTAAGGAAAGAAAAAGCAAAGTCCACAAATTGATTCTATGTGGAAACAAAACTAATAAAAACTAATAAAAAATACTAATTAAAAAAAGAGTGTCCAAAAAAGGATGTCTATGTATGCCGGAATCAATTTGTAGGCAATAGTGGAAGACATAAAATATATAGAGATACCAAATCAGAATACAGACCGATGAGAGTAGATACAGCATCTTGATCAAACACAAAATGTGTATAAATGGTACAAGGAATATAAAAAATATAATACATTATAATTCTAAAATCGTAAATAAAAACACAGGAAGGAAAAAGTGCAAAAACAGAAAATGAGAAAATACACAATCAAGATAAATGGTGGTACAAAATGGATTATCTATGGAGAAAAAAGTGGAAAGTTTGTAACAACAAAATGTAATAACAATATTTAAAAATTAATTTTACCATTGTAAAATACATAAAAAGAGCAATATCGTAAGGGAACCAATCCATTAATACCAGAATATCTAGGGGGTGTGGTTCCGGCTCTAGCCAAGATGGCCGCGTGAGGAAAGAGCTCCGCTCCACCGGACCCCAAATAGCTACATAAGCGCACATCCACTAACTTCATGGGGCGCACAAAACGCCCGGAGCATCCCCAAACCCCTAAGAACCCACAACAGGGACCGCTGGACGGCTTCTTACAGCCGCAATCCGGATCGAGCGGAGGCTCTCCAAGTCCCAAGATGGCGGCGCCCACTACATCAGCGCCGGACACGGAGGTACCAACCCTGAGCCGCATTGAAGCCTCCCTGCGGGACTTAAAGGAGTCAGTAGTAACAAAAGCTGACCTCCAGGCCATTATCACCACAATTCAGGACACCATGCGCTCCGAGATAGCGGAGATGCGCAACGACCTCACCGCGCAGGCAGGCCGCATTACAGTGATGGAGGAAGTGAATGAGGCCCTTACAGCCAGGGCGACGGCCACTGACACCGCGGTAGCGCGTCAGGGCGAGATGTTGCTCTCCCTACGCCGACAGATGGAGGATGTTGACAATAGGGGAAGAAGGTGCAACATACGAGTCCGCGGGGTGCCTGAAGCTGAGGGGCTGGAGGATGCAGTAGCTACACTTACTGATCTCTTTAGCTCTCTCCTGCAACCATCTCCGCCGGCAGAAATTAAGTTTGAGAGGGCACACAGAGCCTTGCGACCCCGCTCAGCAGAGGAGGGCCCGCGTGATCTAATTTGCAGCCTACACTCGTTCCCGATAAAGAATGCCATAATGTTGAAGGCCAGGGAACGGCAGACCTGGCCCTTCCGGGGGACCCAGGTCTCTCTCTATAATTACTTTTCCCCAATGACGCTCGAAGCCAGGAGGGCCTTACGACCGGTCACTACGATATTAAGAGATCGCAACATACCTTATAAATGGGGATTCCCCTTCTCCCTGCAAGTCAGACATCAAAACCGTTGGCTCTCGCTGAAGTGGCCTGAAGAGGTACCGCGCTTCATGGAAGAATTGGGCCTTCCCTCACCGCCGGTTCCTGACTGGATCTTGGGCTCTCTGAATCCGCCACCAAGGCCGCAGAGGGGACCTAGACATCGGGGTGGGAGAGCGCCCACTGCTCCGCATATGGGAGGCCGCAGAGACCCGTTATCTCCAGAGGAGTGACACCGTTTGCCAGCCTGGACCCATGCACCACCTGATACAACCCCGGGACAGCTTTCCTTACTTGCACCCTCAACACCTCAAACGCCCCTCTTACCCAACCACGATGTGTCCCTTCAAGCTGTTGCCGGATGGCCGATTCCGCCTCCCAGAGTCTACAGGAAGCAGGTTTGACTTATGACTCAGTTGCAGGTACTTTGTACTTTGGGCTTGATAAGAAGGGAGATGGGCTTTGGGTGGGGGGGAGTGGGGCATACAGTCTGGGGGGGGAACCAGGTCCTGCCTCTGACACAGGCGAGGGTCTCATAGAAGTATTGGCACCGGCCTGTATGTATCTCCAACCGCTAACTCTTTACAAGCTAGAATGGGTTCACCTCGCCTTGGGGTGGGGGGGAAGCGGGGCACTGCAATGTATCCGCACTTGTTACCCTGTGGATGGCACCTCTCGTGGGTTTAACCCGGGTGAAGACTGCCTGGAGTCGATTGTTCAACTGTTGTAGGGGACTCCTTCTTTACAGGGACATATAGGGGACTGTTGGTTCCTTCTTGACTGGCTTTGGGGGGGGGGGATGGGGGGAAACAGGAGTTGCGTTTCATGCTTTTACCATACATTGTGATGTTTTACTGATTTTATGCATGCACCTCACTTTGGGCCCGTACCCACGTACATTGTCAATCAGGCTCGCACGGAAGGTTATGGAGGCCCGAAGCTCCTTTCCCCCTCCCTCCCACTCCCCCTCCCCCTCCCTCCCCCCCCCCCTCCCTAGTGGGTGGGGCGCTTGCATGGTTCACCGCTACTTCCTGGGCCCACTGGTTCACAACAGCGCGTGCAGCGTTTATACTTAACCCTAATCATTTGATGCAATTGTGACCCTGAGTATCTCCCCCCCCCCCCCCCTCCTGGTGATACACCTGAGATTGCTGTCGCCCGGGGACACCTCTGGCGCAATGGTTCTAAGGGGCTAGAGGGACTCGGGTACTATGGGGCTCCTCATATTGTGTCATGGGGGGCAATGTATATATAACCATGATGATTGACGTTGTCGACTGCTCGCTCCAATTATGACGCGCACTGTTCCCATGTTGTTACTGTTTGCTCAAAGCTCAAACTGGGGGGTGTGGTGGAGTGGATGTCCTCGTACTTGACCCATCGACTCTCTGACACCTCACTTGGCTGGGGCTTGACCCACGTTCTCTACAACCTATACTCGCGCTAGTCACTTGGTGACCGGACGGAAGGAACTTGGACTCCTGGGCTGGTCCCGGAGCTAACTTCAGCCGCAACCGGTTACCGCGCGAGACTCCCCTTCAACCTGTTGAGGGGATCCTAACTCGGGACGTTCACTGGTTTCTGGGAAGTTACCTACGTACAGTTACACGACTCCCTATACATATACAAGACACTGTTAGCCTGACCCTCCTGTACCGACTCCGGCTCACCGGCAACCGACTACTGCTATCGCCCGCTTTCCCCCTTTTACCCTCGCCCTCCCTTCTACACGCCCTCCCCCCTTTCCCCACCTGCTCCCTTCTTGCCGCTCGACTGCCGGCCCACGCATCGGGTGCGCGGTCGCCCCTGGCCTTCTGGCATCTTGGGGATACCACCCGGCCCTCCTTCGTTTGGGAATCCTGCCGACACGTATAGGTGAATATGGCATTCCAGAGTGCACCTCTGAGGTTCCTCACCCAGAACTGCAGGGGACTTAACATCCCGGAAAGGCGAACGCACCTGCTGCGGGAAATGAGGAAGAAACACATTTCAATTGCCTTGCTACAAGAAACGCACTTCAAGGAAGGTTCGGCACCTGGACTGCGAAGTAGACACTACCCTGTTAACTACTTTTGCAACCACCCTACAGCTCACAAATCTGGTGTAGCCATATTAATTGCGACGGAATTGGATTTTAAAGAGTTGGAACGTGTTCAGGATTCCCAGGCGAGATATCTCTTCCTCAAAGGCACCATAGCGGATAAGATTTATACGATAGCGACTATTTATGTCCCCAACAAAAGGCAAGCATCATTTATTCGCAATGTCTTACTCCAACTGGAGGACTTCACGGATGGGATATTGGTGATGGGAGGGGACTTCAACGCCCCACTCGACCCAACCCTGGACTCCTTCACGGGTCATAGCTGCATACCACAACGCAACATTAGGTCAATCCGGCAATCGCTCGACTCTTTACGATTAGTGGATTGCTGGAGGGCCCTTCATCCCTCGACAAAAGATTTTACCTATTACTCCGCACTCCATAATCGTTACTCACGTATAGATTATATCTTTATCGCGAGGGAAGGCCTCTCCCATCTTCGCGGGGCAGACATTGGAACGACCACCTGGTCAGATCATGGTTCAGTCGGGATTGAGCTGAACTCACCTCTTTACAGACCGAAGAAATGGACCTGGAGGCTCAACCCGTCTCTATTACTGGACCCGGGCATTAGAATGCAAATCCAACAAGAACTGGACCAATACTTCAGAGAAAACGACACCCCAGAATCTTCCCCTATTACCATCTGGGAAGCTCACAAGAGTGTAATCCGGGGCACACTCATTCGCATCGCGTCCCAGAAGCGTAAGGCTTTCATGCAGGACATGGTCGAAGTTTATACTGCTATCTCTACCTTGGAACGCCAACATAAACGCTCCCAACTTAACGCTACGTATAGCGAATTAATGGAACAGAGGAGGAAACTGAAGGACCTCATCCTTAAAAGACACCTTAGCTCGGTTCAACGTACAAAGGGCTTCTACTACACACACGCAAACAAGGGGGGCAAATATCTGGCGAGACTACTGAAAGGCCCCCAGCCCCAACGACAAATCCATAAGATCTGGATGACTTCGGGAGAAGTTTCCCCGTTCCCGCAGACAATTGCGGAGGAGTTTCGACTGTACTATGAACGCTTGTATAATCTCTATGGTCCTAATGGAACCCCTACAGTCCCGAGTGTACACAACGCGACGCGGGACTATTTGACCGAAACAATCACCAAGGTGATAGACCAAGAATCTGCCACACTTTTGGATGCCCCGATAACCATAGACGAACTGGCCGCGGCCCTTAAGGCCTCCAAAACGGGCAAGGCCCCCGGACCAGACGGTTTCCCCACGGGATACTACAAGAGCTTTACGAATACATTGTTGCCCTGGCTTTCTAAGGCAGTCAACGCGGTTGGAGAGGGAGGAACCCTGGGGACGGAATCCTTGGCTGCCACCATCACGGTCTTACCGAAACCGGGGAAAGACCCCTTACAGTGTGGTAGCTACAGGCCGATCTCCTTACTAAATATAGATGCCAAGCTGTTCACGAAGGTTATAGCCACCCGTCTTAAACATCTGCTTCCGGACCTTATACACCCAGACCAGACGGGCTTTATTCCGGGTAGGGAGGCTCGAGATAGCACATTGAGACTTTTTTCCATCCAGCACCACGCGAGAAAATTGGGGACACAGTTGCTCCTGTTATCGACCGATGCCGAAAAGGCATTCGATCGTGTCAACTGGACGTATATGCTGGATACCCTCCAATTGCAAGGCTGCGGGCAGAGACTCCTTGCTTGGATATCCGCGCTATACAGCAGGCCACGGGCGTCTGTGCGGGTTAACGGGGCCACGACTGGGGACTTCGCAATCAGCAACGGAACCCGACAAGGATGCCCGCTCTCGCCCTTATTGTTCGCCCTCTCTCTGGAGCCCCTATTACAAGCGATTCGCAGTAATCCAGACATCCAAGGGTATGATTGGAAGGGGACACAACACAAAGTGGCAGCATACGCGGATGATCTTCTTTTCTTTGCCCGCAGCCCTAGGATCACGTTGCCGTGCCTCCTCAAGGAATTCGATAGATTCGGGCAGATCTCCGGATTTAAGCTCAATGTTTCGAAATGCGAGGTCTTGAACATCACGCTCCCCTCAGAGGAATTCCACTCCTTGGAAACAGAGTTCGCATTTCATTGGTGTCGTGACAAAATGAAGTATCTGGGGGTCTGGGTGTCAGAGGACCCGAGTAGCATTTACCAACACAACTTCGCACCCTTACTAAAGACCGTACTTTCGGACCTCACCAGGTGGGCACACCCACACATCACATGGCACGGCAGAGTCGCGGTAATCAAGATGAACATTCTTCCGCGGATTCTGTACCTTATGCAGACCATACCTCTTGCTCTACCACTGGTCTTCTTCTCTACCCTGAAGACGGTGGTGCTCAAGTATGTCTGGAGAGGCGGTCGATCTCGGATCCGACACAAAATCATCTGCCGACCTAGAATCCAGGGTGGGTTGGCATTGCCCGACTTCAGGAAATACTACCAATCCGCAATCATGCAACGCGTCCTAGACTGGCATGTAACACCCTCCACCAAGCAATGGGTGGCACTTGATAAAGGTCTTATAGGTCCGACATTGGAGGAACACATATGGGGCTCCCCGGGGCGATCACCGATCCGCCACCCTGTCGAGGGACTAACCTTCCAGACCCTGGTGGGATGGAGATCTGTGAGACAGTTGGATCGCATATCCCCATCCCCAAGCCCGATGCTCCCGATAACGCATAATGAGGCCATAGGTGGGGGACTTCCCCCCATAGCCTGGCCCTTGCAGGACATAGGGACGTATATACCTATCCACAGGGCTCTCGAGGGCGGGAGGCTGCGGACTTTGCCTTCGATGCTGGGCGACAGACCACGGACGCCTCTCATCTGCTTCCGATACTTCCAATTACAGCACTTTTACGAAACACTACCTCATAAAGACTAACTGCACAGACCCCTCACATGGTTCGAGAACCTCTGCGACCAGGGCACGGCTGTGGAACATGCTATTTCAGTCCTATATACACACCTCCTGACCAGTCATGCGACGGCGCCACAGACGTTCAAAAGACAATGGGAAGAACAACTTGGAACATCTCTCACGGTACAACAATGGGAAACAGCATTATTATGGCAACATAAGAGCTCCATGAGTTCTTATTACCAAGAGATGAATTATAAACTCATCTCCCATTGGTATAGGACGCCTACCTTATTGCACCGCATATTCCCCTCCATACCTTCTGTGTGCTGGAGATGTCAAGAGACGCGCAGAACGGTGTTACACATCTGGTGGGATTGCACGGCTATAACCCCATACTGGGAGATGATCAGGGAAACAATCGTACTGATCCTGGGGGATGTCCCGGACTGGACCGCGGAACTCGTTCTACTGCACATCACGACGTCCTCTATTTCTTCGTACAAGAAATCGATATTGCGGCACTTACTCAACGCCGCCAAAGCCAACATTCCAGCCCACTGGAAAAAACCTGATACGCCTTCCGAGTCCGAATGGATTCGTAGGGTAGAGGAGATCCAGGGTGCTGAAGCAGCCTACTCTGTCCTAACTGGCAGGGAAACAAAGCATACGGAGATGTGGACGCCGTGGTTCATGTATATTTCTCGATGCCGTGGAGCTGGGGGCGCACCGGGGGGCCCGTTGGGTGCACGAGCCGTTCCGAGCTAGGCAGAAGGAGCAACACCCTGTCTGTCCCATTCATCCTCTCCCCCCTTAACCCCCCCTCCTCTACCCCTCATGTCGGTGACCGGGGTTCCGGACTCAGACCGGAGGAGTCCTTTAGACACTCACTGTGAGATAATGACTACACACTTCACTCTTGAAACGCGACAAGGAGATCCGAGATATACACACGAAAATAACACGAGACGGCAAACACTCACGGATTGAAATGCCTGACTATCAGATTTGGTGATTAACTGCCTTATGACGGGATAATACCCGCCGAGACGTAGGTTACAGACGTGACACACTCACGACACAATTCCTCCCTATGCAAAGATAGCTCGCAAAACACACAACACAATACACTTCTCTTATGATACCTGAGATAGTGAACTCCCTAACGCCCCCACCCTTTTTCAGGCGCATTGAAATGGCCTGCGGGCCTGACCCAGAACTGGGATGGAGGGGACCGTCGATGTGTCATATACGATGCCATTATTAGTCATAGGACCCGACTTCCAAGTTAACTCAGGGTCTGGGGTCTTCACCTCGGCACATGAAGCTACTCTTAATATATCCAGGGTTTTGCTCTGGTATCGACACTGCTAGCCCGCTAATTTCCAGATACATTACTCTCAAAATGGAAAATGGAATATAAAGTCGAACACACCGTACGATAGATTTCTATAATGAGTATTGTACACAATGGCGAGTTCGATCCCAGACATCACCCGTTCATACATATTGCATAACACTCTAGGATTTAGTATATAAAGTGGTTTATTGAGCGGGATTACTCCCGCTTATATCTTTTCATATGTTGAAGTTAAGCTTATGTAGGGCCAGGTCCAGTCGACGTATAATATATTATTGCTTATACTGCTATTGATTAACTGGTAAACACTTATTAACATTGTATGCCTGTTCTCTTATGTTGTTTCATCTGCAATGCTGGACCTGCGAGTCCTATCAGTTTGACCTGTCGTCTTCGCAAATCCCTCAATAAAAAGATTTTCAAAAAAAAATACCAGAATGTCTAAATCCATGTTCAGGCCATTAGGCACTGAAGTTCTAAGTTTAAAAATCCATTCGGTCTCTTTCATTGCTAAAGATTTCTCTGTGTCACCCCCTCTCCAATGGAGGGTGACTAGATAGATACCGATACATATAAAATTTTCAAATTTAAAATCTTTACAATTCATGCAATGTCTTGATTGATTCCATTAAAATGCTCTAATAACCTTACATGCAATTTACGAATAGTATGACCCACATATTATATACCACATTTACATTGTAGCTAGTATGTAACATTTTTAGATTGGCAGTTAATAAAGTGCTTGATTTTAAAGACTTCTTAAAATCTACTGTTTTAAGATCTTGAAATCTGCATGTACTGCATCTGCCACATTTAAAAAAAACTTTTGGTTACTCTCTTAAAATAATTATTAATATGGGTTGTTGGGCCATTCTTCATCTTAACCTCTGGTAAAACACCTGGGGCCAAGATGGATTTTAAACTTTCAGTCTTCTTATAAATAACACAGGGTTTTTTAGGCAAAATATTTCTTAAAAATGTATCTTGAATTAAAATGGGCCAATGCTTCCTAATTGTTCTCTGATCTAAGTATATATATATATACACATATATATATATATATATATATATATACACACACACACATACACTGTCTTGGTGTATTTTACTATTAATATATATATATATATATATATATTAATATCAAATTACACGTAGACTGATACTGATTAAATATATATATATATATATATATATATAAAATTATTGTTATATATATATTTATATATAATATAACAAAAAATATGTAAATACGTTAACAAATAAAATGTAAAAAATAATAAAAAAATTATAATAAAAAAATATATAGATATGTGTTATTTCGTTCTAACTGTATTGTGATATTAATATATATATATATATATATATATTTATATCAATATACACGTAGAAAGAAATAATTTTATGGTGTTTTCAAAAGTTACAGCGTATTACAGCGGTATTGCAAATGGGGTATGTCCAGTCTTTTTTAGTAGCCACTTAGTCACAAACACTGGCCAAAATTGGCGTTTTTTGCATTTTTCACACACAAACAAATACTAACGCTAACTTTGGCCAGTGTTTGTGACCAAATGGCTACTAAAAAAGACTGGACATACCCCATTTGCAATACCTTGGGTTGTCTACTATTGCATATGGTATGCTATTATGGGTGTAAATTTAATTCCTGGGCTACTATACAGTCACAAAGGCAACGTCACCAATCTGGCGAATTTCAATTTCAAATGTAACATGCTATATTTGACCCTGTAACTTCCCAAAATACCATAAAACCTGTACATAGGGGGTACTGTTTTACACGTGAGACTTTGCTGAATACAAATATGTGTATTTTATTGCAGTAAAAGCAAACAGTATTATGACATTGACAGTTAAAATGTCATGTAGAACTAAAAAAATAACAGAATTTCTTATTTTCTCCCATTTTTTTCATATTAAATTATGTTTCATAGCTAAATATTTGATATTAAATAAAAGCCCTGTTTCCCCTGAATAAAATTATATATAATATGGGGGGTCCATTTAATATGAAAGAGGTGAATTACGGTTGGACAGACATATAGCGCAAATGCCAGGTTTTGTTTTGTTCACAACGTGTACATTTGGCTCAGTCCTTAAGGGGTTAAACGGTGTACTTTGTCTTTAAAATATTTCTCAAACTTGTTGTTTTTAAATGGAACATATTGTTTTTCATACATTGTTTCTTAAATAAATGACCTCTTACTAATTTTCAGTGAATATGGTGTTCAGACTTTAGGACGCCATTTTGTCCTAGGTTAGTGTAATTCCCCATGTCAGGGAATTTCCCATTTTACGTGCACCCTTATGGTTTAGTCTAAACATAGATAAGATGTTACCATGTGAAATTACCAAGTTATGGCCTCATATCTTTGCCAAGTTAAGGTAGGTCCTAACATGACCTAATTGAAAATCAAAGGTATAAATATGTGTACTTATTAATATTAGGACACAGAGAAGAGATTTTGGAGACAGAGACGCTGTTCCATTTTACCTTGACTGAGCGGGTGACATGGAAGGTATGTTATTCTATTTTAATATATTGCAAGCATATACTTTAATCTTATAAACTCTGCTATAAATTATTGTAATGGATTTTATATGTCTATATTTATATTTTTATTTAATAAAATATTTAAAAAGACAAAACTTTATTTCTTCCAAGACAATCCCTATTTTATATTGTGTTCTCAATTATTAATATATTTTGAAAAGAGGAACTCTTACTAACTATATAATATTATGGCTAAGATACCTGTACGTTTAGCCTTGCTAAATGTTATGCTTTAAAACGATATAGTGGTAAATAGAGGAACCGGCTGTGGTTACAATTGAAAGCAACACTTGCTAGTATATTGCTAGTTGATTTCGAAGTCTAATTCCAAGAATGCAAAGAAATTGCATTATGGCTTAATGAAAACACTCATACCACAGAAGGGTTTATCACCCCAAATGCAACGGATAGACAGGATTTTAATTATTGCAGTACTGCCTTCTGGGTTGTATTATCCACTATATATAAGAAAGGTTTGTACAACAGTGAATTTCCACATTGCCAGTTACACTTGCTGGTAATAAAAAAACAGGAATTATAACAGTATACTATTTGAAGTCTGGGATATTTATCACTGCAATGTGCACAATTGTTCCACCAGTTAATAGTTTTCATTTAATATGCTAGTCTCTGCTTATGAGCTGTGTTTGCTACCAGGAGCCCCCATTGTCATGGTTCCGTGTGCGACCGCACAGCTTGCACATCTCAAAGGTTGGCCCTGAGCAGGATGCTAATGATGTATATCATACACGATGCTCTGCTAAACCTGCACTCAGATCCCCGCCACAGCTGGTTGAGACACTCCAATCAGGAGTGTCTAATTCTGGTCTATAGGGATATTTCTTAACCCATAATTTTATGTCCAGCAGGAGTCAAAAGGATAAGTGATTTAAACCCAAAGAATAGTTCAAATCATTATTCAGAAATAATGGAGCTGCTCTTACATCTTTTATCAGTTTATACACAGCTTTGTTCATGGTGCAATAAAATAGGTTGTGATTTAGCATACAAAAGAAAGAATAATTTGATCCCCTATCAATCAGCAAGATTTCTGGCTCCCATGTGTCTTTTATACAGGTAACAAGCTGGGATTAGAGGGACAAGGGAGTGCTTAAAGGAAGTGCTCCTAATCTCAGCTTGTTACCTGTAGCAATTAATTAATTCGATTCCAAACTCTCCACCATGGCCAAGACCAAAGAGCTGTCCGAGGATGTCAGGGACAAGATTGTAGACCAACACAAGGCTGGAATGGGCTACAAGACCATCACTAAACAGCTTGTTGAAAAGATGACAACAGTTATTCGCAAATGGAAGGAACACAAAATAACTGTCAGTCTCCCTCGGTCTGGTGCTCCATGCAAGGTCTCACCTCATGGAGTTTTAAATGATCATGAGAATGATGAGGAATCAGCCCAGAACTACACGGGAGGATCTTATTAATGATCTCAAGACCAAAGTCACCAAGAAAACAATTGGTAACACACTATGCCGGAAAGGACTGAAATCCTGCAAGGTCCCCCTGCTCAAGAAAGCAAGTATACAAGCCTGTCTGAAGTTTGCTAATGAATGAATGATTCAGAGGAGAAATGGGTGAAAGTGTTGTGGTCAGATGAGACCAAAATCAAGCTCTTTGACATCAACTCAACTTGCCATGTTTGGAGGAGGAGGAATGCTGCCTATGACCCAAAGAACACCATCCCACCGTCAAACATGGAGGTGGAGTCATTATGCTTTGGGGGTGTTTTTCTACTAAGGGGACAGGATAACTGCACCGCATCAAAGGGACAATGTACCATCAAATCTCAGGTGAGAACCTCCTTCCCTCAGCCAGGGCATTGAAAATGGGTATTCCACCACGACAATGACCCAAAACACACAGCCAAGGTAACAAAGGAGTGACTCAAGAAGAAGCACATTAAGGTCCTGGAGTAGCCAGCATCCAGACCTTAATCCCATAGAAAATCTGTGGAGGGAGCTGAAGATTCGAGTTGACAAACGTCAGCCTCGAAATCTTAATGACTTGAAGAGGATCTGCAAAGAGGGGATGCGTGCACACCTGGTGGCCAACTACAAGAAATGTCTGAACTCTGTGATTGCCAACAAGGGTTTTGCCACCAAGTACTAAGTCGAAGGGGTCGCATACTTATTTCACTCATTGACATGCAAATAAATGTAGAACTTTTTTGTTACACTGTTAAAATACACCTACCATTAAAATTATAGACTGATCATTTCTTTGTCAGTGGGCAAACATTCAAAATTAGATGGGGATCAAATACTTTTTCACCTCACTGTATGCTTAGGAACTTACAGCTATCTGCATTAGTAGTAGAGGCGGGGAGCAGTATCTGGCAGACACCAAGTAATTCATCAAAGCACTCAAAAAGGTTTCACTATTTATAATTGGGGAAGGGGTGGGAACAATCCCCAACAATAACAAATTTTGTTAAATATTATAGTACCTTATTCCCATCTTTGTAAAATATGAATGTAGGCATAGCACGGATTCCGCAGAGTTGAGCGACATCCTAAAATAAAACAGAAAAACAATATACACAACACATTAAAAAAAAATCATAAACTGATTAAAATAGTTATATATGATATGGCAGTTGACACAATCAAACTCAGTAGTCCATGTTCTATACCTCAAAACCTACATGTAAGATGTGCCTTATAACTCAATAATAAAATATTATAAATATGGTACATTTAATACATACTCCCAACAACCATGCACTTTTCTAAATTAGTATGTTTATGAAGGCCATGCAGAGACAATATAGCTTACTCACCGTCACTTCATCCACATCTACTTTATAAAAGTCAGCATTAACGAACTCTTCGCTGAATTTCTGGAAGAAGTAAATGAAGAAATAAATATAATTATATTAAATTAGCTACTATACATGGATCATTGACTGACAGCTGTAATGGGGGATTGGAAGCTGTAGGAGTTGCCCCCCCTCCACCCCATAGCAACTATGGAATGCTTTGTGTCATCTGAGGCAGCTGCAGTTTCCACTCAAGCATGCTTGCTAGGCGAGTAGTGAGACTTACTTCATAACGAGGTGCAATTAATCTGCATGGTCCACACCAAGTAGCAGTGAAGTCAAGTACAACAAGCTTGCCTTTTACGGCAATCGCTTTCTGGTAATCATCCTAGAAGGGTGGAAAACAAACAATACAATTGGGATGAATGTGTAGAATCAAAGTACCATAAGCATCAATAACAGTAAAAATGGATGTCTATATCATTCAGACAAGCGGGGGGGAAATAGAAAGCTGCCTGTAAGCTAAAAGGAAAGAAGGGTAACTGTCACTTCACTGACAATATAATGTTAAAGCAGCACTGTAATGCCAAACATACCTTTCCCTAATTGCTTCCTCATCTCTCCCTCTCTCATGATCTGTTCTTCTTTACTCACATCTGATCTAGTTTTCTTTAAAACATAAGACAACTTTGTCTTATGTTTTTTTCCTACACTTGACCAGCTCAAGTGGGTCAGAGAAATTTTCCCACAATTCTCACATTTTATCCGTAATCTTGCGATGCCTGCTTTCACTATTCCCGAACGTCCTGTCATTTAGAGAGAACGCCGGCAAACAGAATGAGAACAGTTTGTCCATTCATGTTAGGACGTAATTCGGGACTTTGTTTGTATCGGAATTTCATTTGAATGAATGAAATTCCGATCCGTGCTGCGGTTGCATCTTGCAGCAGCTTAGTAGATAGCTCCCTAATTCCCACGGTATGAAGGAGCTATGTACTGAAATGCTCTTTCAGCCAACTTCACTAATACTAAGTAAAGAGTACTTAATATTAGTAATTAACCCCTTCAGGACGGAGTCAAAAGTGCATGTTCTGATCAAAACAAAATGTAAACAAAAACTGGAATTTGCGCTATATGTCTGTTCAACCGTAATTCACCTCTTTCATATTATATGCACCCACCCTTATTATATATAATTTTGTTCAGGAGAAACAGGGTTTATATCAGACTTTTTATATCAAATATGTATATATGAAACATAATTTATTATGAAGAAAATAAAAAAAACTGAGAAATTTTTCATTTTTAAAAATATTTGTAGTTCCGCCTCACATTTTAGCTGTAAATGTCTTAATACTGTTAGCCTTTACTGCAAAAAAAGCCAATTTTTTGTTTCAAAATGGTAACTTGCATTACAAAAATAATATCATCAGTAAAAGTGCCGTTCATGTGTGAAAAATGCAAAAAAAACCTAACTTTTACTAAAAATTTCATTGTTGTAATACAAGTTACCATTTTAAAACACTAATATTTGTGTTCAGCGAAGTCTCCCGAGTAAAACAGTACCCCCCATGTACAGTTTTTTTGGTGTCTTGGAAAGTTACAGGGTTAAATATAGTGCTTGCAATTCAAATTCTCTGCACTTTTTGCCTGGGTTGTCAGGCATGTCAATCAAATTTTAACTAATTAAATCACATAATTATGTTAAAATATTACTTAAATATACACGTAGAATTTTAATATATATACATATATATGTATTTCACGTCTACGTGTACACTTATGTAGTTATTTATGTAATTGTATATATTTATCTGTATATATATATATATATTTGCGGTTATTTGTATTTTATATATAGATAGATAGATATAGAATATTTTGTTACCGATATATATATTAATAACAAAATACAGTTAGAATGAAATTACATGTGTATATATAATTTATTTAAATTTTTTCAATTATTTATTTATTTTATAATTTAATTTATTTATTATTGTAATTATACGTGTATATATAAATATAAAATATATATAGATGTATTATATATATAATATATATCTTATATATATGTAACGTCATTCTAAGTGTATTTTAATACTAATATATGTACTTATATTAATATTTAAATACATTACGTATGACGTTACATATATGTAAGATGTATATATATTATATTTATAATATAAAAATATTATATTTATATATAAATACATTTCATTTATTTTAAAACATGTTTAATCATTTTTGTTTACACTTCCCACCAGCAGGGGGACTGTCTGACATCTCAGACAGTCCCCCTGCTGGCAGATCCACAGCCAACTATAGGGGGCCTAGTGATCGCTCTTTGAGAGCGATCACATGGCCCGCAGGGGCCTCATTTGCCAGGGAGGGCTGCCTGGGCTGTCAGACAGTCCTCCCAAAGAGGATCGTGGCGGAGGTAAGTACCTCCGAGCTCCTGGGGCTGCAAGCCGTTACGGCGTTCTATGTTTAATAGCCACTTAGTCACAAACCCTGGCCAAAATTAGATTTCATATTTTGTTTTTTTCTGCATTTTTCACCAATGATATCAGCATTATCCATTTTACTGCTCTAAAACACTCATATTTGTGTTCGTCGATGTCGCACAAGTACAACAAGACTTCCCATGTCCAGGGTTTATGGTGTTTTGGAGAGTTACCAAATTACTGTGTGATTACCAAATTCTAACCTAACCCAAACTGACTCTGTTAGTCTCACTAACTTTTATTAGGTTAGATTTCATGATATCCTTCACATACAGGGCCACCCCTCACCATTTTTGCCTTCCCTGTCTTTTCTATATAAAAAATAAAATACCCTGGTATTGCTATGTCACAGTCATGTTTCTCATTATACCATGTCTCAGTAACAGTGACTAAATCTACATTATCAGTTGCCATTATTGCCCCAAGTTCATGGGTCTTATTCCCTAAACTGCGAGCATTTGTAGACATGACTCTAAGACAATACTTTTTTATACTTGCTACAGGCACTTTCTGTCCTTTTTTTGATGGCAAATTAGATTGATGTTTGTACAGTTCATTTCCACTCCAAATAGAGCTACCATGAGAAACAAAGCTAAATCCTTGTTCCTTACATCATTCACTAAACCACAAGTTAAAGTCCGCATCTGACTATCAGTCTGAATGTTATACACAGGCAGAACTTCAAAGAATGATAGTGTGGACACATGCCGTATATTATTGGCAAGAACACAAAAAACGTCCTTTACATTTTACTGTTTTAAAACATTTGTATTTAGAAAAGTCTCCCAGGTACAACAGTGCACCCTAATGTACAGGTTTTATGGTATTTTGGAAAGTTTCAGGATAAAATAAAGGGCTTGTAAATTAAATTATCTGGGCTTTCTGCCTGTGTTGTCAGGTTCCTCAAATTATAATTAATAGAATAAGTTATATAAAATGAATAGATAAATAAATATATGTTGAATGATCAGTTGTCTGATATATTGATATCGAAATATACATATATATATATATATATATATATATATATATATTTGATATCAATATATCAGACAACTGATCATTCTATGAACTTTGAAGCCCACCCTTACAGGACAGCATAGCATGCCTGACGTACTAAAGGGTTTAAAGTATGAACTGTTAGGAACTTAGAGTGAATCTCAAATTTCAGGCCAGAATATCCTACAGCCCACAATTCATACTTTAGACTTGTATGATCACATATAAAGGGTTAGTCACTAAAGTGAAAATTCAAAGCGAATTTCAAAATGTAAAGCCAAAATGAAAGGATAGCAGACTGAGAATTTTTCCAATTCGACAAATTATACATGAAATTATTATCTATTTTTTCAAGACAGCCATGAAAGACACAAGCTTCCATTCATGTAAAAACAAGACAGAACCAGGAAACGCACAACCCTAAACCTGTCATCAGAAACGAACACCCTGTAATACACACACACACCGCTGGAATGACCTAACTGGAACCCGGTGGGGAACACATTCTCTTACCAATGAATGGATTTGTTTCACCATCTTGTTGTTTAAGCTGCTGCTGTCGAATGCAGAACACAGAGAATCCCTGATCACAGAAAGTAGTAACTCTATAGGCTCAGTGCAGCAATATATAGGGGCATGTGAGTGGGCGGTGATAACATGACATAACCGGGCCGCCTACTCACAGTGACTGAAAGGAGTGTGTGGACTGTGTGAGGAATGCGGCTGGGGAAGTAATGGGTACCCACACTCCCAGGGGTTTGTTAGCAAACTATATACCTAGCTACAATTCACATCCATCTCTCTGTGATTTAGGAAGGCAATCTTCTGGTAAAACCTGTTCAACATTCACATGTCTTGTTTCTGACAACCTTATATCAGTCTTTTGTGCTCATGAAAATAATGAGCAAAAAAGCATGACAGAAGGGAAATGTTTGAAAGACTGACAATATTTCTGTTGATGCTCAGTCTGCATTGTACTAAAACAAAATTAAAAAACAAAGACTACACACAGAGTTTAAGCAATAACTTCTAGGTCTTTTGGCTGAGGGCAAGAATAGTAACCTAATTGCATATGGGATGGGAACACGTTGAAGCCTAAGGTGCCACATAGCTCTCCCAAGACTGGACCTAAGAGGTACATTGGGAGGGTGGGAGGGGGAGATGCCCAGCCGCAGTTAGCAGCTTTCCCTTCATTTGAATGGAACCGAATGCTTGCTCCCCAGCGGACGTTTGCATGAACCAAACCCACACACCGTCCTCCATGGTACTTGGCCACAATTGCTATGGAACTAATTTCTTTGTGGTTCCGGTCACCTCAGCGATACTTAGCCGTGAATGTTATGTAACTGTTTTTGGCATGAGGTGACCTTGCAGTTCCGGACAACTTGGTCCGGGGTTTTGAAGCACTTTGCAACCCACCAGGAGAGCGTGTTATGGAGGGAAGGTGCCTGAGACTAAGGCGAAACACCTGTATTGCTGACAAACATTTTGAGACGTCTCTCACCCTGGATTGTTCTTATCTTTAAGTAAATCTCATCACCTGGAGTCTACTGTCACTGTGGGCGAAATGGACTATGCCATATGCTGGTATTGATACTGTACTATCAGACCACATTCCATAAGAGGTGCCATGGCTTCCAAATCTTTTTCTTTGGGTTGGAAGATCTTTTGAGTGCTTCAGAATGGTCTCAAGAATCCACACTCAGGAAGTTTTATTTCTTACAATCCTTAGATTTACTTTTTCTACTGCATCACAACTTTAAATAAAACTAAGAGATTTATTGATAAGACTAAGACTAGACTAAGAGAGTTATATTTTACTATTAATATGACGTAAAGTTTAAATAATTTTTTTGAAAAACACAGATAAATATTGGAACAATAAGACAACGCCCGTCTGGGAAAACAACAAGGAAAGGGGGGAGAAAAATACATACAAAACAAATACATTATACACACCCTGTACCTATAACAGCACAGAGTGACTAAGACATCTGAGCAATCTGGGGGCCGACATAAAGTGTCTGTCTTCAGCCCCTTGTGATGGTTTACCTTTTTTTGTCATAGATTTCCTTCCTTTCCCTACCATTCCTTCTTCTCCTCCCCTTTCCATTGTTGTTTGAGGATACCTATGATTTTGTATTTCAGATCATTACGATAGTTTAGTCATTATTGGATTATTAGAAGAATTTCAGCTGTATGTATTTTGCCTCCAAATATGTGGATTATACTTACTGATATTGTCACAATGTTCTTCCCTTTTCAGTTTTACATGTAGCCCTGGTTCCTGATAATCAGTTTCCAGTTCCGACCTTAGTTTGTCCTTCATTTCTCCATTAACGATTTGCTTTCCTCATTTTCAAGTATCGATTGATTTTCTTGTTTTGTAGTTATATTTGTTATTTTTAGTAGAATCATCAACAAGGAGTGGCTTAGGATCACATGATGGGATGTGCAATGTAATTAACACACAACCATGTAGTGAAAAAACATAATGTTAATTGAACAAAACATTACTTTGATTAGAGTAAAATGCAAACCATTTTAATTAAAGCGACCCTCTAAGCATAATAGCTATTTCAGCTCATTTAATTATTCATCATGCCTGAAGTCCTCTGGCACTGTCTCTGCATTGAGTGTTAAACCATTTTTAAGCAGTTTAACACTGAATGAGGGTCCATGGTCACCCATGGCCCAATCCTCACTGAAGGCACTGCTAAGGCGGAGATTGTACACTTCCTTCAAGCCATCCCAAGTTATACCAGAAATGGGCTCTGTGATGGGCTGAAAACCGCTTACACTTTCAGCCAATCACAGCCACCCATTGCTGCTCAGGCTAATGCTTCCTAGTTAGCATAAGTAGCACAGAGAGGATGGGCAGCTAGGGACTCTTATTAGCATTCTAACATTAAAAATTATGTAATGCTGAATGGAGGAATGGTGTCAAAAAACTCCAGACACTAAGAAAAAAACCCAGAACATAACCAGAAATAGTTAAAAAAAAAAAAAAAAAAGTGAAATGTAAACTGGAATATCTGCTCAGCTAGTTTTGAAGTAATGTCTTTAGTCATGAAATCCTGCTTGGTCAGTTTGTCAGATTCTAAAAATAAAGAAATGATAAAAGGTTAAATTCCAAGATTTTTTTTTTATATTTATAATGTTAAACTCTTTAAAAATAAAACCTCTAGAATAACGAAATTAAAAAACAAAAACACATCTCACAGCTGTTTTATTGCACCTAATAGAATTAGGCCTTTAGTGTAGTCAAACTATTAATTTTGTATCTCTTTGTCCTTTCTTCTTCCTTATTCTGATGACTGAAAAAACAAATTTAAAGTAAGGAGGATAGAACATACATATTTAATATGATCTTTTCACTATTGTGAAATAATGTAAGAGTAATATTCTATTGTAGTCCTAAATGAAAGAGACTTAAAACCTGAAACCTGTTCAAATCAATACCTAGACTTTTGAGGAAGATAGGAATCTGTTGCAATCAGTTTTGCTATGTCATATGCAAATCATGGTGCAATGGATCCGGGAAGTAATGACAGCTTGCTTCATTGCCATCCTCATCTTGCATAACAGTAAATGTTAGTCTTATAATGAGGTTTAAAATCAATAAATATAGCTAATAGGGATGCATGCACACATTCACATCTTAAAGGGAAACAGTCATGCCTTACCTCGCCCTCCACCACAATCACATTAGAGAGGTGGGTGTTACACTTCTGCCCGCGCTCCTCCTCTGTTCTGTGCTTATTTTCCCTGCTTGGACACTTCCCCAAGCAGTGCAAACCTCTTCCATGACGCAGACACGCCGTCTTCGTTGCCACTGTGTCGCTGTCTGAATGGAGTGACTTCACGTTCCTATACTCCCAAGCCAGGCCTGGCAGCACTGGTTAGGGAGTTACCATAGCAACCACAGCTATGGGTGAGTAGAGGGACTGTCTGTGGGTGGTCTATTCTGATCTCCCTGGCTCTCAATTCTTTGCCATTGAATGTCTGCCGATGAATTGAGAGACAAATGGGAAAAACATCTATTTTTAATAGGTTTTTTCTCTTAACCTATACCAGGGGTAAGCAACCTTCAGAACTCCAGATGTTCTGGACTACATACCCCAAAATGTTTTTACACCCATAATGCTGGCAAAGCATCATGGGAGGTGTCGTCCAAAACATCTGGAGTGCTGAAGGTTGCCTATGCCTGACCTATACATTTGCTAGAAAAACTGCTAGCACAGTGTAGAGATGGAATTTTATGCTCTTTTTAAAGAGCTGAAGATGTTTATGTGATGACAGGTTCCCTTTAATTTTATAGAACCGATAAAGGCGGGTAGCCCTGGCACTTACCAATAGTGGAAGAAACATGCACACTGTAGTACTGCAAAAAGAGTCAACTGTTCTGCTAAAAAAAAAATGGTTTTAAAAAATGTCAATATAAAGACATAGTCCCAGGGAGAACCATGGTATACAGTGTAAAAAAAAACAAAATGTAGTGAAAATAAATCAACCAGAAAGCAAAACTAAACACACAATTATAAAAGCAAGTTGTCCCCTAAAAGAAACCCCTAAACGCCTGCCAAATGATTCTAGGAGAAGAAGATTCAATAATGTAGCATTTCCACACTGGTATATAAAAAAAACTGTATGGTTTCAATAGGTAGTAATCCTTTATAGCACACTGTCAATAAACTTCTACACAGTCCATATGTCCTTCTCAATAAAGTCCATGCATCATGTTTAATCCCACTAGCATACTTACGGTAAATAAAAAGGGCTTTGCTATTATTTATTTTATAATTCTTTATTTTGGTTGTACATGACAAAAACAGAGTGCACTAAATAAATATAAATTATGTACATCAAAAACAGCAAGTACAGGTATACATCGGCACATTTTTTTATTTTTGGAGCCACAACAGTGTAGGTAACAGCATTCCAGTTTGCACAATTTCAATAGATTTTTCTATTTCCTATTCTCCTTCCTTTGCTCATAAGAGGTGGCTCGTATGTTCGTAATCTTAAACACCCATTATCACAAGGCCTCCCAACAACTTAGGCAGGGTTAGTTGGAAGTGTTTCTGTGAAGATCTGCCCGTTGCCATACCCTAGGAGCACCATACTCAATGCTGTCTGGAAAATATACAAGAGTTGAGTAGGAGTTACATTTTTACCACACTCACCCATTCCAACCATGTGTGGCTGAGACAACTTGTTAGGTCTTACTTGTTTCACTTTTGCAGTATAACATATTCCATCTAAAAATTCACAAGGAATGGTTTTTTAAAATAGCACTGTCACCCTTCCCCCTCCCCCTGGAAAAATGATAGAATCATCTAGCTTGTTGCCTATATACTTGTCCACAAAGTGATAGCTGCAAAGAGCTGACTGTGTCTATAGGGAGCCCCCGCAGACCTCAATGCTCTACTCTTGTGCACATGCAAGAGTACAGCAGTGATGTTGGCCCCTGGCCAATATTTCCATACATTTTTCCTAGGTGGTATGCGCAGAAATTTTCTTTTGTGCAAAATTTTTCACCAGTCGAACATTTTGTTAAATCTTTGTGCGAGTATAAACCTGAAAATTGTTTTTAGATCATTTTGGTACAGTGCAGACCCTCTTTCATGGTTTATAACACTACATTACAGTATTACTATGTGATAATGTAGTATTAGTAATTAAACAACAGTATTACTGTAAAGTCAGCCATACAGGCAGATAAACCACTCTGCTAATGACCATTGTTGTCTGTAAGACAGTCTATAGAAGCAATAGAGGCTAAATACTCAGACAAGGGTACCCACAATTCAATTTTTCAATTGATTTTCCAGATTGTTGCCTATATATTTTTCCACGATGCTTCAGCCCCACCCTCACAACATTAAATAGAATATGAATCCATAAAACATAATGTAAATGCAACCAGTAAAGAATGAATAAATAGCACAGCCCATAAAAAGTAACCACATTTTATTAGATGAATACACATCAATACGTTAATATACACATGAATACATAATCCATTTATCAAACTAAATGAAGTGACAACAAACACAAAGCTATACATAAATGAAAGTAATCACATATATACACAATGATAGCAAAGGGTCTAAAAAGAAAAGCTATAATTATAAACACAATGAAAACAAATCATATATCTAAATAACCCAAACTATAAAAACCATAACAAAATGTAAAAAAGTAAACAGAAAAAAAAAAAAAAAAAAACTTCAGTCCAAATACATACCAAAGAAAAATCAGATAACTCAAGATAATGGTGTGAGAAGGGAAGAATGCCAGAGCAAAAAGCAAATCAAATCCTAAATTTCAGCAAAACTGCCTTTATCAAAGTTGCATCACCAAGTCATCACACCTTTACCTGTTCCCCCCAGCCCCCCACCCCTTTGGACATCGGACCTCCAGCGTCGATATCACCGTCAAGGGACTTTGCGAATTTAGCAAAGTCCCCAGATGGTGAAAGTGCCATTTTAAGTTATGTAACTATTGGCTACAACAGGAAGCCTGGCAAGTTCACAAAATATCTATATATTTTAAATTGAAATTGTGAGGTTTTAAGTACAAAATATGACAAGATATAAAATGAATCCATATCCAGCATTTATCCCACCTATGGGGTGGTGTGTGTGTTTATATATATATATATATATATATATATATATATATATATTGTAACAAACCACCTCTTTTACAGGTAGGGCTGTCACAGATCTTGCAGTAACCACCGCCTTCTAGGGTATATAAAGTCCAGGACACAGTCAGCTCGATTTTCCTTTTTCTTTATTCAGTAAGAAAACAGGTGCTTTAAATAAAAAACAAACAAAATCCCTTGCTCTTACTTGAGCTCTTACTAGACAGGAAATTGCTATCTGCAATTGGGTGGCTTTCCCACTTACCAATTTCCAAACAAAAGAAATGTCTTTGCAATGAACACAGTTGTCATTCACTCTCCTAGCTGTCTTTTTCTCCCTCCCCTGCAGCAGGCTGCCCTCTTCTTTTAAAGGCCTGTCTACTAATTGACTAGCTACAGGTGAGTGTCAATTAGTTAACTCTTAAGTCAAATCTAAATTGTGGTTTGTTACACAGCAACTATTGCTGTTGGAGCATTGGCCCATCCTACTCTCCAAATACTCTGCCCCAGGGATCCATACCATGTTTTGCAGAACCTCAGCAATGTAGATTGCAAACGCTAACATCTTTCCTGGGGCATTTAACTGAAAATTCTCAGGTCGCAGTTTAGCAAATCAGGCCTGATGTATCTTCCATCAACCACAATGCCACTTTTACGCTCACATATCCTCCCCCCCAGCTCATACCTATTGGTTTGAGCGACCATGGAAATCAGAGAGTGTACCCTCGACAGCCCATCAGCATTACCCTGTCGCAGACCAGCCCTGTGTTCCACAGTGAAATTAAAAGATTGTAAACTCAAAAACCACCTGGTTACTCTGGAGTTATTTTCTTTGTTCTGATACATCCATGTCAGAGGTGCATGGTCCGTTATCAAGTGGAACTTTCTGCCCAGCAGGTAGTATTTTAGAGAGTCTAATGCCCACTTAATAGCAAGACACTCTTTCTCAACAATAGAGTAGTTCTTCTCGTGCGGGTTTAACTTCCTGCTCAAATAAAATATAGGGTGTTCTTCACCCTGGTATTCCTGTGAAAGAACAGCCCCCAAGCCAATATCAGAAGCATCTGTCTGAACTATAAAGTCCCTGGAAAAATCTGGGGTCACCAAGACAGGGTGGCTACAGATAGCTTCCTTCAAACTCTTAAAAGACTCTTCCGCCTCAGGGCACCACTTAACTATGACCGGGGATTTGGCTTTAATAAGGTCTGTTAGAGGTGCAGCCATGGTAGCAAAATCTGGGATGAACCGCCTATAATATCCAATCAAACCCAGAAATGCCTTTACTTGTTTCTTTGTAAGGGGCTGTGGCCATTTTTGTATGGCTTCTACTTTGGCTTCCTGTGGTTTAACCAAACCCCTCCCAATAGAATAACCTAAGTACTTTGCTTCCTCTAAACCAATTGTACACTTGGAAGGGTTGGCAGTTAAGCCCGCTGAGCGGACAGCATCAAGCACCGCTTGAATTTTGGGAAGGTGGGATTCCCAGTCTGTACTGTGGATGACGACATCGTCCAAATATGCTGCAGCATAACGAACATGAGGTCTAAGAATTCTGTCCATCATTCGTTGGAATGTGGCAGGAGCCCCATGTAACCCAAATGGCAATACAGTGTACTGAAATAGGCCACTGGGTGTTGAAAAGGCTGTCTTTTCTTTGGCTCTTTCGGTGAGAGGGACCTGCCAGTAACCCTTGGTTAAGTCCAAGGTTGTTAGATAACGAGCTTTACCCAGTCTTTCTATTAACTCATCAACTCTGGGCATTGGGTAGGCATCAAATTTTGAGATGGCATTTAACTTGCGGTAGTCATTACAGAACCTCCATGTGCCATCAGGTTTTGGAACCAATACAATAGGGCTACTCCAGTTACTCTGGGATTCTTCAATGACTCCAAGTTTTAACATGCTCTCAACTTCTAAGTTTATAACCTCCCTCCGGGCCTCAGGAATTCTATAGGGCTTGAGATTAACTCTTTTCCCCGGTTCGGTTATTATATCATGTTTGATCACTTTAGTTTTTCCTGGAACTACCGAGAAAACATCCCTATTTCTTCTGATGAAATCTCTGACCTCTTGCTTTTGATGCACAGACAGAGTCTCAGATACGTTCACCTCTGGCTCTGCTATAGGGGGGTCTGTAGGTTTTAAAGCAATCAGGATCTCCCTGTCCTTCCATGGCTTTAACAGATTTATATGATACAACTGTTCAGGCTTTCTTCTCCCTGGTTGTCTGACTTTATAATTGACATCACTCACTTTTTCTATTATTTCATAGGGTCCATGCCAAGTCGCAAGGAACTTATTCTCCACAGTAGGGACCAGAACCAATACCCTGTCTCCAGGTTGGAACACTCTGACTCTAGCATTTCGGTTATAGCTGCTTTTCTGAGCCTGCTGGGCTTCTAGCATGTGTTCCCTGACAATAGGCATGATGGTGGCCATTCTATCCTGCATTTGAGCTATATGCTCAATTACACTCCTGTGGGGAGTAGTCTCCTGTTCCCAGGTCTCCTTAGCAATATCTAATATTCCCCTGGGATGTCTTCCATATAACAATTCAAAAGGAGAGAAGCCCGTGGAGGCCTGTGGAACTTCCCTAATGGAAAACAGTAGATATGGCAATAAAAAATCCCAGTTCCTTCCATCTGCATCAATTACCTTGCGTAGCATACTCTTAAGGGTTTTGTTGAACCTCTCTACTAAACCATCAGTCTGTGGGTGATATACTGAGGTCTTAAGATGTTTAACCTGTAAGAGCCTGCACAACTCTTTTGTGACTCTGGACATGAACGGGGTCCCCTGATCTGTCAGGATTTCTTTAGGGATACCCACCCTACTGAACATCAACATAAGTTCCTTAGCTATTACCTTTGAAGAGGTATTACGCAAGGGAATGGCCTCAGGGTAGCGAGTTGCATAGTCCAAGACGACTAATATATATTGGTGTCCCCTAGCAGACCTTACCAGTGGCCCCACTAAGTCCATAGCGATCCTTTCAAAAGGCACATCAATTATGGGTAAGGGTACAAGTGGACTACGAAAAGTCTTGAAAGGAGCCCTGTACTGGCACTCGGGGCACGAAGAGCAATAGTTTGTAATAGCAGTAAACACTCCAGGCCAGTAAAACCTTCTAAGGACTCTCTCTCTAGTCTTTTCGACTCCCAAATGTCCCCCTAATACGTGGCTGTGAGCCAACTTTAGTACTATATTTTGGTAAGTCTGAGGAACCAACAGCTGCTTAATGACGTCTGAATCCCTTTTTTCTACACGGTACATTAGGTCGTTTTGTACTTCAAAATAGGGGAACGGTAGGGCTTCTCCTGGCTGATTAGCAACCCCGTTCACAACTTTAATATCATTTCTAGCTGTCACTAAAGTGGGATCTTCCCACTGAGCACTTTTAAAATTACCTGGACTAATTCCAATATCAATTAGGTCCTTATCCTTGTCTGTAGTATTGGTAGACTCCTCACTAGTTTGAGCTGGGTTATCTCCTATTAATACTGGTTTAGGGCAGTACTTTCTCCTTTTTCTCATTTTTCCGTCACAGTGGTCAAAACCCAAGTCAATATCAGAAAAAGGGAACACATTATCCTCGGCCGATTGACTAATTTCTGATAAATTTTGTTTCCTCTTTTGTACAGCTGCCCATAATTCTAGAAAATGAGGAAAGTCTCTACCGATCACTACCTCATGGGCTAATCTAGGTACAACACCCACTCGGTACTTTAAATCCCCATACTGGGTTCCAATATTTACTTCTGCAGTGGGGTATTCTTTTTTATCACCATGAACACAGATAATGCCTATTTTCTGTACATGATCGGGTTTTACCCAAGGTATTATAGACTCTGTTACCAACGTTACCATACTGCCTGAATCAAGTAATGCTTTAGACATTTTTCCGTTCACAGTTACACAGCATTTATGCGGGTTATCATCATAGTCATTGGTAGTAGTACCATAACAGTTAAACAAACATGAACGGGCTCCCTCATCTTTGCCCATATTGCATTCCATAGGTTCATCCCCCAATGGACAGTCTTTGGCCATATGACCAGCCTCTTTGCACCTGAAACATTTGACAGTGAAATCTGTCCACCAATCAGTTCCTCTCCCAGGCCTATTAGACCTGGATGCCCCCCTGGTGTTTTGTGTATAGAGCTGCCGCTCTTCAGCTCCCCTTAAACCTTGAACAGTCTTACCAGGTCTTGCCGAATCATGGGGCTTAGGATTGCGCGGGTTTTCCTTTGAAGTAGGAGATAGCAGTTCTCCTGCAGCCACATATCTTTCTACCAAGGCAATCAGTTGGTCAGCGGTATGGGGGTCACTTTGGCTGACCCAGCGACGTAGGGTAGCTGGTAAACCACGCAAAAACCGGTCCATAACTAGGGTTTCCACAATGTGGCTAGCTGAATGGATTTCAGGTTGTAGCCATTTCCGTGCAAGGTGTATGAGGTCAAACATTTGGGAGCGTGCGGCTTTGTCTGAAGAATATGACCATGAGTGGAACCTTTGGGCACGTACTGCAGAGGTTACACCCAGTCGTGCCAAGATTTCAGCTTTCAATTTGCTGTAGTTACTTGCCTCGGCTGGTTCTAGGTCATAATATGCTTTCTGTGGCTCTCCACTTAGGAACGGTGCCAATATGCTTGCCCACTCACCAGCCGGCCATCCCTCTCTCTCAGCAGTGCGTTCAAATGCCAGAAGGTACGCCTCTACATCATCGGATGTGGTCATTTTCTGAAGATAGTGGCTCGCCCGAATCGCCTTTGGCTGACCCTGGTATCCTCCATCAGGGTCTCCATTCAATTTTCCAAAGATAGCTTGGATTTCCTGTTGTAGCCCCTGGGTGACTTTTTGCTGCTCCTCACGGGCTACTTTAAACATCTCCGCTTGTGTCACAACAAGCTGTTTCACCAAGGACTCAGTGCACTCCATTTGTGTTTTAGCCAGGACTTTAGCACCATCTGCCTGGGCCAGCACCAGTTGCTGCAGGGCTGCACTGTTTTCTGCAGCTCTCCTGTTAGTCTCCTGTTGCACAGAGGTGGACTGGATCAGAGCCTTGATAACATCCTCCATGTTGAGCTTTAACTGACTCCTACCCTCAGGCTTACGTGGTTATGCCCGCATTCTCCACCATATGTAACAAACCACCTCTTTTACAGGTAGGGCTGTCACAGATCTTGCAGTAACCACCGCCTTCTAGGGTATATAAAGTCCAGGACACAGTCAGCTCGATTTTCCTTTTTCTTTATTCAGTAAGAAAACAGGTGCTTTAAATAAAAAACAAACAAAATCCCTTGCTCTTACTTGAGCTCTTACTAGACAGGAAATTGCTATCTGCAATTGGGTGGCTTTCCCACTTACCAATTTCCAAACAAAAGAAATGTCTTTGCAATGAACACAGTTGTCATTCACTCTCCTAGCTGTCTTTTTCTCCCTCCCCTGCAGCAGGCTGCCCTCTTCTTTTAAAGGCCTGTCTACTAATTGACTAGCTACAGGTGAGTGTCAATTAGTTAACTCTTAAGTCAAATCTAAATTGTGGTTTGTTACACAGCAACTATTGCTGTTGGAGCATTGGCCCATCCTACTCTCCAAATACTCTGCCCCAGGGATCCATACCATGTTTTGCAGAACCTCAGCAATGTAGATTGCAAACGCTAACATCTTTCCTGGGGCATTTAACTGAAAATTCTCAGGTCGCAGTTTAGCAAATCAGGCCTGATGTATCTTCCATCAACCACAATGCCACTTTTACGCTCACAATATATATATATATATATATATATATATATATATATATATATATATATATATTATTTATTTTTTATTATTAATGTAAAGGCTACATTGCAGGATATACAAAACTGGAGAGAGAAGAGCTACCACCAAATTTGTAGTGGTTGTGGGGTAATACAGGGCCTAACCCAGAGAAAGGAGATAATAGAGAGGACTTGAAAACAGGTCTGCAAGGAGGCACACCTGGTTCCAGTCCTATTACCCTAATGGAAATTACTAAGTAAAGGTAATTGGCAAATAGTGCCTAATTTACATAGGCATAGAAAATAAAAAACGTTATTGCCCAATATTGGATAAACACATCTAAATATCCCAGACACCAAAAAAAAAGAGTTCGAACTCTTGACAAAAGGCGGATCCTAGCGCCGAAACGCGTTGAGGTTTTTAGATTTAGACCGCTCATCTGGGTCTTTCTCAGATATGGGTTTATCTAGCTCTTTTAGGCAGTTTACTACTCCTCCAGTTGAAGCACAGCATACCTGAGCGATACTGGATACTACAAGCATGATAAGCACACAGTTGTTCAGTTGTTAACTACTCCTTAAGCTTAGCACAGCATACCTGAGTAATACCAGACACTACAAATATGATAAGCATTCAGTTGCTCTATCCATTCTAGCGGGCTCTTTTTCCCAGGGACTCTTCCAGCACAGTACTGAATAATCTATCCTGTGATTTACCCAGAGATTCATTAATGCGCTATCTATTTTAAGAGTCCATTTAGGGATCTGCAGTAGTATACTGGATGCTATCCCTTATCTGCCAATGAAGCCTAGAACCTGTTTTTTGGGGGTTATCTACTGTGGCAAACCTAGCCACTTCTGAACTACATTCAGTACAGGTTGTCCGTAGGCTGAAGATATAATGTGTAACGTTAAATGTATATGTATTGTCCTATGGCCGTTCGCATGCTGGCAGCCGTATGCTGCCAGCATACAAAGCATTCATACGACGAAACACGGCTATCCTGGCCGTTCGCCGTACGAATGTGGACTCCCCAGGTAGACCACACATTCACAGGTCGTGTGGCACCAATTAACCGGTTGCAACATTGTTGCAATCGGTAATTAAGGGCTCTCCTAGGTGGCCGTCGTTCGACTACCGACCATGCGGCGGTCGGCCATCTTGGATCCTTTGTCTCTGCAGCGGTGTTCGGTCGTCGAGAGCCTGGAACTGAAAACGGCTACTCAATGATCCGAACACCGCTGGACTTCCAGAGCGTTCGGGAGTTCCGCGTTCGGTACATTATATGTCCCGTACTTATTCGGTACTTTTAAACCCACTTTAATGTTTAACTGTATTATGTGCGGCGTTCGGTCAATTCAGCTGGGATCAGAGCGGTATTCTCACAAAGTGTGCGCTCCGACCCCAGCTATCTACCGAACGTTCAGTTATTCCAAAGTACCGAATATTGTGTGAATTATGTATTTTAATGTCAATTGTCGGTTTTGCTGCACGAGGGGATAATCCACTTAATCGTCCATTTTAGTGGGAGTATCCTTCTCGTGCAGCAATGCCTGTTGGGAAAGTCACAGTGCATGTTGGGAGAAATCCCCTGGAATTACTGTCTGGAAACCCCTTGCATGGGGAACTGTATAAATATGCTGCTTGTGAATAAACCGAGTTAGTTGACTCCCAAACTGTGTTTCGTCCGGTTATTGGGAGGATTGGGAACATTGCCTTGCTTTCTATTCTGACTGTGGATTTCCTGGATGTACCAACGGATATCGTATGCTATTACACTGCATTCCGTTACATCTACTAAATATCTACTTCAGATTTTATATACTTTACACTATATAGGTTTATTCAAGCCGGTTTTGTTTTTTACTCTTTGATACTTACATTTAGGTGCTGTTAGAGACTATCATAATAGGGGAGAAGCAATTTAATATTTTGTGTTATCCACTGTCAGTTTTCCCGATCATGATTCTATTTTATCTGGGGTCTGCTGTGGACCTCCCAGATGCTCTCTGACAAGCCAGACACCTACCTATTTGATCCTGCTGTACTTAGAGCCACACAGACAGATTTACATTACTTTGAGCTTGACTAGCTATAAGATATACCCATTCTGTTGCCACTTGGCCAGTACTACTAGGGTTACCTTATTGCATCCACCTATGTATACACTGTATATCTCCCCTCAGATACTGTTTCCACTTCATCAGTATCACTACCTGGCTTTTTTGTAATTAGTACATTTTGTACACATTAGCTCCAGCAGTTGGTCCTATTTTTATACTTACTATCCTCTCCTTTTTTTCATTATTATTATTTTTTCACTTTTTTTGGTGTCTGAGATATTTAGATGTGTTTATCCTATATTTGACAATAACGTTTTTTTTTATCTTCTATGCTTATGTAAATTAGGCACTATATGCCAATTACCTTTACTTAGTAATTTCCATTATGGTAATAGGACTGGAACCAGGTGTGCCTCCTGTGTTCAAGTCCTCTCTATTAAGTCTAAATTACAGTTAATTTAGTTAAACTGTTAAGTTTATCCTTTTCAAATGTATACTTGTTTCACTGTCTTTTGCCTTTTCTTGAAAAAAACATTTTAATTGTTGTTTTGCTAAGCATGAGCTCACAGCTTTCTTGTGTTGTCATAAAATACCATGTAAAACTGAGGCTCATTAATGATGCATCTTTGTAGTTCATTTGATGCCTGGGCTCTGTGCTGCTCACTGTTGTGATGGTTACATCAGCACAAAACACAAAAACCAGAAGGTTGACTTTTAACACAGGTAAATGTTACTGTTACAGTGACTTTTAGCAAAGAACCATTTCACAGTACTTGGAATTTTAATGACTATACGTAGACCAGTTTTTCAATACTCATTGTTAAAACATTGAATGGACATACACACTACATTTATGCTAAGGTAACCAATAATACAGAGACACAAATAATGTCATTGTTGGCTACATCTACTAATAAACTCTGGTTTAAAAACTACTCTAGAAACCTTTTAAGCTCTAATTAGTTGTCAGAAACTATACGCCACAACTGATGGATTTGTAGTATTACCAGATACTAACAGATGAAAAGGTATTTATGTTTTAATGGAAATCTAGTTCAACAAATAAAGAAATCTTAATGCTTTATTTTTTTTACTCAGTTTAACATATAAAGGAAATGTGGACAGATGCTTGTTCATATTATATACCGGAATGTTGCAACTAAGCACTGTTGTTACTTAATTAGTGAATATAAAACTAACAAAATACAAGCCTCCCAACTGTCCCGATTTTAGAGGGACAGTTCCTATTTTAGGGTTCTGTCCACCATCCCATCTTTGTTCACTGGTATCGTGTTTTTGGGGACACCTGGAACTGTCCCCAGAAAGCGTAGCGCAATCACATCATTAGGCACTTGTGCTATGCTCAGAGCACTATGTTTGCAGAGAACACCTAATCAACGCTCCCTGCATTGCCAGCCCTTGGTGGGTCAGTCTGATTGGCATGCATTCATGCCATGTTAAACTGGCAGTTCTTTGGGAGGACTAGCCCCCATTCCAGATGCGTCTGCTCCTTTTGGCAGTGCTAGTGACATAATTCACACTCATCAGCTGTGCCCTGCTTCATGGTACAGTCATGTTTAGGAGAGGGGTGGGGGGGTTGCAAATGGCTATGTATAAAAATCTGAAACTAAATCATTATGGCCATAAAGGGACACTTTATTCATACCCTGCAATCTAACTGCTTAGTTCTCTGATACTTAGCAGTTAAATCACTTCGTGCTGGTTACATACAGGGATGATGTGACTAGGGCTACATAGTCTCGCTACACATTTTCTGTAAAAAGAGAGCTAATGTTTAAAAAAACATGCTTTGTTGCACAGTCTCTCTAATTTTGCATTTCTTTTCTTATCTCCTGTTCTGTTCATTTCCTGCAGGAGCCTCGTGTGTACAACTCTAGTTTATTTAACAGCACAGGAGATAAAACGTCTAAAATAAACACTCTTCGCTATCACTCCTGACTGAAAATAAAACAATTTTATGGAAACTGTGGATTCAGAGCCAGGTGTGGCATGACAAGAGCTGCATAAACAGAAACAAGTCATGTACATCCTAAATGGCATATGATTGAGCTGATCTATCAAAAAATGCTTCATTAATTTAAAGTTGTTTTGGTTCTTAAAGAATCCCTTTAAAATAGACAACATACAACCCATTTAGAACTGATTTCATAATTTGCACAGAGCAAAAGCTGATTGTTATTGTTTTTTCAGTCCATATATTGTTTGGTATTTTGTTTATGTGAAAAATTTGACCATAATTTCTTGTATTAATAATAAACATAATTTTATTTCTTATGTAAAGTAGTTGCCTTAAAAAGGCATGGATTCCCTACACAGATTTTTCTGAAAACTAAAAATTAAGCAATACCAGTACAAATTCAACACACAATCTATTACAGTTCAGGAAAAATCTTGTCTGAGAAAAGCCCAACACAATCGCCTCCAGCTCAGAGTTATAGGAAAATGTGGCAATAGTTTGCCCGGGTATCCATGGCTTACACCAAGCATGTCAAACTCAAAGTCTAGATTAGGCCACATAAACAAGGTTTAGGTTTATGTGGGCCGCAAAAAAACAACAACCCATATTTTCATAGAAACGTAGGTTTATTTTAAAAAGTTCAGTATAACCCCCTCTACTAAACCACAGCGCCCCCTCTAAACCCTGTGCCAAATCTGATCCTCCTGCTGACACACAAACATATTCACTGACAGACACACACATACAGACACACTGACACACATACTCACTGACAGACACACACACATACTCACTGACAGACACACACACATACTCACTGACAGACACACACACATACTCACTGACAGACACACACACACACACACTCACTGATAGACACACAGATACTTGCTGACAGACACACACACTAACAGACACACACACTCACTGACAGATACTCACTGACAGACAGACACACACACATACAGACACACTGACAGACACACACATACTCACTGACAGACACACACATACATACAGACACACTGACAGACAGACACACATACAGACACACTGACAGACAGACACACAGACAGACACACTGAAAGACACACACACTGACAGATACACACAGACAGACACACACAGACACATACAGACAGACAGACACTCACAGACAGACACACACTGACAGATACACTGACAGACACACATACAGACACACATACAGACACACACACATACTCACTGACAGACACACACACACACACACACAGCACACACATACTGACACACACACACTCACTGACAGACACACACACACATACACACACACACTGACAGACAGACACACACACACTGACAGACACACACTGACAGACAGACAGACACACACTAACAGACACACAGACACTGACAGACACACACATATTTATTTATTGCTTCTTACCTTTAGGAGCCGATGTGGGGCATCTCCCTGGGGTCCTTCCTGCTCCTCACTGCTCCCTCGCGCATCATATTCCGGCGCCCGGTTTCACTTCAGACGGCGCGAGGGAGCAGTGAGGAGCAGGCACACTGAGTTCCCTCGATGGCCGCCAGGTACCTCTCCTCCCCGGCCGGGTAAATGTTAGCAGAGTAGGCACCTGCAATATGGGGAAAGCAGGTGCCTTCCTGATGATAGCGTAGGTGGAATAATCCCCACCGAGGATTGCTTGGAGTCCAGGAATAGAAAATATCAGGTAAAAATTCAGAGTATAAAGTGTATATAAAGATAATTGGCACAATAAAAAGTGACCAAAAAAATCTTTAATAGGTAAAATACACAATATAAATGTCCATAAACGCGTTTCGCCATCCTTGTGAGTACCATTTTATTTATTTTATTTATACACTATTTTATACAGAGAGCACTATTGGCTGTCTCTTTTATTCTCTTTCAGTGGCCATCTACCCTTGAAGAAAGGAGGCTGCATTATATCCCACAAGCGGGGATCATACCGCTGTACGCTTTCCATACTAGAGCTAGCTATAGCTCTATCAAATGTGAGTGCATTATTTTCCTTTTTTTTATCATTTGTTATACGCTAGTGAACATATTACACTATTTGGTCATCTGTTTTATCTTTTCATATTATTGGATCTACCTGGGGAAGGACAGCGAGGACATTGTTCCTGATCCAGCATTGTACAGACAATTTTACCTAAGGAAGATCTATCCAGCTAAGACTTTTTTATTTGGACTCCTTTTTTATTTTGACCACTTTTATTTACTGGTGTTATTTCGCGCAGCTTTTACTTTTTTCTTTTCTCTTGTTGTATTTTAAGGGTCTTGAGGGATTCCCTTTTAAAGTTGCTGCCTTATCCTGTTATTAAGTGCTAACCCTCTCCTTTTCATTTCATTCTGGCACACTTGCCCCCTTTCTGGATGGAACCAACCCTTTCAACCAAACTGACACGATCACATCACTGGTCTTTCCCATTCCCCCCTCTCAGCAGCATCACGATTCACAGGACACCGAAGTTGGGAGATGTGTTGTAATTTTCTCTCCAAATCTCCGTGTTCTTAAAAGAGCCCCCACTTATTTTTTTTTTAACCTACAGACTAAATAGATCTGACAGTTTTTAGCAACTTTATTTAAAGTCCAGCTCACAGTGTGGTTCAATACCAATAAGTAAAAATATGTAATTAAAATATTTTTTTACATTTATCAGTTCTTTTGGAAATGTGTAATACCTGTTAACATAAACACAACATTATTATTTAAGTTGGTATCAGTTAAAACCTCTGACTTTATTGGCCACACTCCACTCTCCCAATATTTAACATTTCTAGAAGTGAAGTTCAACAGCAAACGCTCATTTAAACCGTACTTTAAATACAAGTGAAATAAATAAAAGGCAGTTCTAACAGTCATGACAGGTTCACTTTTACTTAAATTCCCCTCCCCCACAAGCAGTAAACTTTGTGGGTGTTACATTACTGTAAAACCCACCTCTGGTCTGCCTGCTTGTTGTGAGAGAATTTGACTTGCTTGGAGACACTACTCATATAGTGTCATCCTCCTCCATACCACCCAACAATAGGGAGGGGAAAATTTTGCTGAGGGAGTAGTAAAGGCCACAATGGCCGGATCTGCCCAGAAGAGAATAGAGCCTTCCCACTGACAGGCTGTCTGGACCGCCCTTAGCCTTCAGGATCATGCAGGGAATGCTACTAAAGTCCTTCCTGTATGGGCTTAGTGTCCACTGCACGGCGCAAGTCTAACCAATTAGGGAGTAACATAGACAAGCATAATGGAACAAACACAGCTTAGTGGAAAGGGGCTTGACAGAGCTAGGGGGGCATAGCGGGAAGGCCTCCTTTTGGGAGTGGAGTAAGAGTGTTAAGGGGTTGGCCCAGTATAAATAGGCAACCATTTTAGAAGTAGGCACTTTTAATCTGCTTACCTGGCCTAAGTTGGTTGCAATTTCAGCCTGCAGCTTGGGCCTGGTAGGTTTTTCTGCTTTCTTTTGCTGCAGGTTCAAGGCCCAGAGGATAGATCCGATGGAGCAGCTCCTGGCTGAAGTGAGAGCGGCGATGCGGGATTGTGGAGCAGCATGGGTGCAGGAGCGCCTGGGATTGGCTCTGGTTGAGGAGACTGCCACAGAGGCTTAGCCCGGGCCGGGTTGTCATGCCCGCCGGCGGAGTCAGTGAGGAGGTGGCGGATCGGAGCCGCAAGGTCAGAGGCCCGCACACGGGACGTGGGGACGATGCTCCGTCCCCTGGTGAGCATGGCCAGACTGACGGCAGTGCGGCTCCCCAGTCAGGGGAAGCTGGGCAGGGCATGTGCTCTGCTGCGACTGGCAGGGGGAGCCCAGGACTGCTGGTCACAGGGCCGTCCGCTGATTGGGCGGCCCCTGGCGGTGGTGGACGGCATAGTGAGCCTGCTGTTGCCAGGAGAACCAGGAGCAGTGTCGCTGGAGGAGCAGCCCACAAGCAGGCAAGTGACCTTGGTGGGTGTGGGGCAACTGGTCCCCCTGGGAGGGGTTGATGCAGCTCAAGGGGACCCCGGGGCCTTCAGGGACCGTCACATGGCCCGGGGAATAACTCTGTCTGGGGTTACTTCAGTGGGCCCCTCCTCCACTACAGGTGTCACTGGGACTGGGCCGGGGCCCTTTGGTAGTCGCGCAAGGGACCTGGCTGGTGGCCTAGGGGGTGTCGGGAGGATGGCCTCAGGAGTCTTGCTGGTTCAGCATGGCATGGACGTCGCTTGACGGCATCGCGGCCTGGTGGCGCTGGCTGGAAGTCGCCGGGTCTGTGTTCCTCGTTATTCTGCTATCTGGATGGGATGTGGGAAGCCTACCACACGTACGGCGGGCTGGCGTGGTGGAAATATGATGAGCAATTCCGGTGGGACCAAATGGACCTGCCTTTATGGATGAAGCTTATGATGGTGCAGAAGTCGACACCCTTTCAGTCGGCGGTTGGTGCTGGAAGTCAGTTCTCTTCGTCGGCCACGTTCGAGCAAGGCATTTGCTGGCTCTTCAATAAGGGCCAGTGCAAGTGGGGCACTGGGTGCAGGTTTAAGCATGAGTGCTCAGGCTGAGGAGGTGCCCATGGCCTCAATCGATGCTTTAAGCGACGTAAGGCCGGGCCTCCTCCGGGGCGGGCTGCGGCAGGGCTGTTCCCGTTGCCAATGGGTTCAACACTGGTGAAGCTCAACGTGATGCTACCTTGGCTAAGCCAATAAGGTAACAAGGCAGATGCGGCGTTGTTGCGCATGGGCTTTGGGGAGGGGTTTTATATCCCTTTTCAAGAAAGGGGGGTCGGACTTGAAGTCGGTTTTTGACTTCCCAGATATGGTGCGGGAGAAGCTGGGTAAGGAAGTGCAGCTGGGCAGGATGGCGGGCCCGTTTACTTCCCTCCCATTGCCCAATTTGCATCATTTGACCAGGCGGTCGAGTTGGTTAGAGAGGCTGTGTCCGGGCCCTCATGGCGAAAGTGGAAGTGAAGGTGGAATGAGGTGTCCCAAAGACACTTGGTACAATGGATGAAGCAGGACATTAACCGGCTACGGAACTTGGTCCCTGGGGTTTTGGTAGTCTGGTCCGAAATGTTCCCCTGACTTCAGTTGCATCACGCCAGGGATACGGCCACATTCGAGCGCTGCCGGGGTAAAGTGAATAGCCTGATGGCCAGTTTTGTTAGAAAGGTTGGGGGTAGTGACAGAGAGCTTGAGTACAGGTTGCCTGGGTATTTTAGGAAGGACAGGGTCCACCTCACGGATGTGGGGTGGGATCTCTTGAATCTGGGGTCCAAGAGGGATTGAGTAGGGCCTTGTTCCTTAGGGGTAGTGGAGCTCAGACGGCTTGAGGGATCAAGGTCTGAGCTTGTGGTGGGGCTAGAGAGAGAAAAGTTAGGGGAATAACAGACTCTGGGGTAGTGTAAATAGAATAGGGCAGTTAAGCTGTTGGTGAAGAGTTTGGTTAAATGGTTCGTTATGAATCTTGGTAGGTTTTGAGCTCTGTGGTGGCTAAGAACCTGGTGGGTGGTAGGGGTATCCGGGTCTACCCCTACCATGGTTATCTAAACAAGCTTGGCACTTATATTGTGTTTATGATGTTTGTTATTACTGTTGTTTATATTATTTATATTTACCGAAATGTCCATTGCCTTTTGTTTCGGGGAAAAATTATGTTATATGGCAGAATGGGGGCTGGGCAATGACTTTAATTTATTGTTAATTAATAAAGCTGTGGACATATTGACCCATACATTAGTGTCAGTGTGTTTTGGGTGGGGGAATTCCACCTGCCCATATGGTGACTATGCGCCTGTCATGCAAACTATTTACTGTGTGATTAAAGAAAGATATGGGTTGGTCTGCTTTTGATGCAGGAAATGGATGAAGCATTGATCCAAGCCACAAACAGAACAAAGGCTTTTTTTGTTTTTATAGTTTACTTGCAATAGCTGTGGACAAAATATTTCTTTTAAATAAAGTTTAAAATTCCAAACTATTCAGGGTAATCATTCAGACTAGAATACATTGGGTTAATCAAGTTACTGTACTCAATGGCAGTTACTCAATGGCAACATTGAGAAACTGAATCTAATTATGTTGGATAGAGAAAGTACTGAATGAGTCAATGATGTTTAGCCTTAGAGAAAAAAAACTGCTGCGTAATGGTGAACAGGTGGATTTTAGGATTTGCATATGATCTATATAAGGACCATTATTATTTTCAAAGTGCAATCTTATTTTTAAGATTCCTTCTATAAACTTAATGATTATCACATTGTAAAATCATTTTATGAATATGCAAATCCACGTGTTCACCATTACAGCAGTTTTTTTTCTTCTTGTTTTTTTTTGCCCTTGTTCTGCTTGAATTTAGTTCTACTATCTATGCCTGTACAACAGTGAGGAGGTGAATGCTGCTGTTTTTTTTTTTTTTTTTTTTTTTTTTTTGTCAATCTTTATTTTATTGAGGCAAGTGGTTATGGTGGTACAGAATGAAGAGAGGGAGATTTGCAGGGGTCATACAGGTGAGAAACATCATGACAAGTTACAAAATCTCTTAGAAGTATCAGCCTCATTTTATATTATATAAACACGCTGGAAAACAATAAGTTGCTAAAACAGGTGAACAGTAATAGAAGTCGTAGTCATCAAGCTTAAATACATGTTAGGGAGCATAAAGTCCAAATGGCTGCATGCTAGAGTGTTATGGCCGGCTATTCTGTGGTGTATGGGTAGATAATATGACCGTCAACATCATTGAATAAAATTTTTACATGCTAGGTTAAGACGTGTATAGATCTAAGTTATATGTAGCTTTGCGTCGTTAGGAAAAGACAGCCTTTACGATAATAATGGCAATGACATGTTATCAACAGTTAACACTAAGGATTAGATGTCACAAAGGTTAAACTAAATGCAGGCACCATGCAATTAACGTTAAAGACCTCGCTAGGTACATGCAAACATGGAAGCAAGATTAATAAGCAAAATTTTAGATATCAACTGGCTGAACAGGCTAACCCTTAATAGGCAGGCATAATACTTGCTCCACTCGTTTATTTTGGTCATAAGACCTGTTTGATGCGTTAAAGGTTTGGGAATGGGAGCAGAGGAGGTAGCCATATTAAGAGATGCAAACCCATCTTTGAGGCCCATTGGGCGACTGTTAAAACATACATATAATGAGACAGTTAAACAGATTGAGCTATTGCAACAGGTCATCTTGCCGGGTTATGCCGTGCCATTGTGCCATGATAGTCCCTCTCAGCCTATTCCCTTCAGGGGCAGGTGATGCACCCCCTGTAGTCGGAGGCCCCATTCACTGCTGTCTCTGGAGATCTGCTGAGACATCGTTTCCGTGAGTAGAGTGGGTAGACCCTGGGGTCCTGCCAGTTTAGGTCGATAGCGTCTTGTTAGACCCCTGAGTGTGAGCTGTAGCGGCTGTGTCAGGTAGGTCCAGATGGTGTCGAGTAGCCGAGAAGAAGCTGGGCTCACCCCCCTGCTCCGGGTCTGTGTGAAGGCCAGTATCGTTACTCCACGGGCTCGGGGTCTTTTAAAGGCCGGGCCCTTTCCCGTTGGGGTAGGTCTGGAGATCGTGATGGCGTTCCGCCGCCTGCGGCGTATAAGCCTCCGCCTCTGTGGGGGATACATCGGGGTTTCACCCTTTAGGGCCTTCAGCCCGGATGGGATCAGATGTTGAGCGGTCGTCAGCTTTGTCACATAAGTACCCGGGGGTCCGCCTGGCCCTCTCCGGTTGTCGCCCACACGTGTCAGCTTGGCATCCAGGTTCGCCTGTGCCCGAGTCTGTGCGGCAAGGTGTCGAGCTTCCACTCTCGCCCAGAAGTTCTCCAGCAGCAGTTGCAGGCGTGAGGATAATGATTCATCTGGGCTAAGCTGACATTTTGGCAGCGCATGGCCTTCGTTGGGTTGAGCATACGCCATTTTAAAGTCGCTTGTGGCCTGCTGGTTAGGTCCGTAGTTTCGGCTGTCGCCTACTTTTGTAGGCTGCATGAGTGTACAGGATTCGTTGAGTGGGACCGGGATAACCCCCACCGGTCCCAGGGGGGGGAGGGCAGCCCGATACTGCGGGTGCTGCATGCTTTAGAGTACAGGGAGAGCGGCCGCCTCTCCCTGTTCAGTGTGATGTAGGCCCCGATCCTCTATTCCGGGTTCCCTGCAAGTGATCCAGGCGTGTAAGGTGTCCCCCGGTTCCTCATCCCCCGTGGCACAGGGTGAGGTAAATTGGGGTTCAATATTAGGCGGGTACCCTTTGTTTTCTGTCTATATTAGAGTGTGGGATCGGGAGCTCACTGACTTCGTGTCCGTTCAGCTCCCCGGTCAGGCTCCGCCCCCCCTGAATGCTGTTTTTTATTATTATTATTATTATTATTATTAATTTATTTTGATTGTGTACTGCAGTAATCTAACCTCATCTTTTGTGTGATTTTCTTCTTATTGTTCAAAATAATACTTATCTAGTTCCTAGTATCATGTTGTAATATCACACACCCTTTTAGACACTCTTCTGCTTTAGTCTAAAAATGCTTGTGTCATTTTGCTTTTGTTTTATAGTTTCTGTGTGGGTGTACCGGTAATATGATGCTTGGATACAATCAGAGGAAGCTGTTTCTCTGTAAACATTCAGTATCAAGAGGAATGAATGGTGACGCATCAACTAACCTATATCTGAACAGCTTAAAGTTTTGACTTGTGTTCTTGAAATAATTAAAATACAGTATAAATTTAGAAATTGATTCCTTCCTGATCACTGATACTGCATGTTATGATAGTAGGGATTTAAAGTGGCACTCTCATCCTTTTCCTTAGTCGGATCTTCAACTTCTGGCACTTCAAGTGGGAAAAGCCCTTTTAACTGTTGTGCTCTCACATAGAAAGATCCCGTAGCACAATTTAACCCCTTCAAAACCCAGCAGCGCACATGTGTACATGGTCAATTGATCATGTACAGTTTTGTGCACTGTAGGGGTTAAATTCTAACATACTCATAAATAAAACCTTAAACTATGTACATATAATAAAAATACACAGACATGTGGAGAAAGGGGATGTGATCTTTTATTTGGTTTACTGACATATTGAACAGTAACTTTAAACACTTTAAAAAGACAACCATAACCATACATCTCCGGTCTTTAAACCCACCCAAGATTTAATTCATGACTTACCAGAGATCAGCCCTATTAGCCAGAACTTAAACATATCTACCCCACACCTTTTAAATAGGCAGATGACCTCAACTCCACCAGCTGCAGCATTGAACTGATACTGCAGCCCACCCCACCAGACTACGGCCATATCCATCTTACTTTGCAAATCATTATGAAAATATCTAAACTAGCATCTGAAAGATGAATACCATGACTGCTGACCCGGACCAAAACTCCCACCACCCGTTGCCCAATAAATACACAACACCTTTTGTATGGGTAAGGGCAATGGCCACCGCTTTATTAACAAAATTCACATAAATCACCAGCGTCCACAACCTGTCAGCTGTTGGGGGATTACCAACAGACAGCTCTATCAAATGAATCCCACGAGTCCGATGCAGCCTGCCCCCGCCATCAGCTCTCAGCAGGCTGCGACTCCCCAAGCCACTTGGGCACTTTCCTCCGAACCTCTTCGCTGGCCAGGACTACCGCCACCGCGGTTCCTCCCTACCTGCTCCCCTGGAAGGAACCGCGCCCCCCGCAGCCAGCGCCTCCTCAATACCCGCCTGCAGACCCGCATTCAGGATATCTAACCCTATGAGGGAGAGGTGAACCTTTCCTTTCGCATCAGGTTGGAATTGTCCCCTTCCAACTCCCTGTGCCTAATTACAAAACCGCCCAGCCGGCGGACAAACTTACCAATGGCCACGTTCAGCTTGCGCCTACTACGCTCAACACCCTTGGCATGAGGCAGCGAACGCCAACACGGCCTGGACACTATGTCCGACCAAATAAGGGTCAAATCGGGGAACAGAGCCATACACCTAGCCAGATCGTGTCTAATCGCATGCAGGAGGTCCACTGACCTACTGCGCCCTAGGTCATTTCCCCCTGCATGAAGCACCAGAGTCACTGGCCCCAACACGTACCTCCGAAGGGATACGCATTCGGCATACAGCTGCTGTCACAACATACCCCTAATACCCCTCCACCTTTCCCTGGCCATCTCATAGGAAACCCCCAAATTTCTCCCGTAGGGCCGCTCCTCAGCTCGCCGCGCTGCCCAATATACGTAGGAATGTCCCAGAATCCAAATGCAGCGGGGCCGAGGACCTACGGAGAAAATGCATTATAGTAAATGAGGTCTGACATAGGACCTATAGCGCCGTGAACCCCATCTACCCAAGCGCTGGATCACTGCGTCCGAGAAACCCCACAAACTAGCCTGAGTGGTCGCCCCTATACGGAAAGAGTGAGCAGAGTAATGACGAGGATCCACCCCGCATGCCACCAAGGCAGCACGGAACCTGGCTGAGAATTGATAACGAGTGAGGGGGGACCCATCCCTATGAACCAAAAAGGAGAGACACCCCATCGGCCTAATCTGCAAATAGACTGAGCAAAGACGGACTGGACAGAACCTGCCGCCCGTAGCCCCGATCCGTACCCACGAACCCCTACCTACCTGGTCCGTCTTGGAATGACTTATGAAAGCGTCTACGGAGTCCTCTGACCACCGGATATCCGACAGCAGCAGAGGCCCAACCGACCTACGGTTGCGAGCAACCAACTCACCCACCCTAAATGCTCAAAAAAAACAAAAAGAAAACGCACCCCGAAATAAAGCGGCTTCGTAATCTGAGAAACAAACTGCCCCCAGAGCCACATGAATCCGTTCCAGCAAGTCGGCAGACACCGGGCGGCGGCGGTCTGGGACCCTCCGAAGTCTCCAACCCCGGATAACTCGCTGAATTCCGAACCACCGAGAAACATCTTGCCAACCCATAAACTTGCACAGAAAGGACAGGGCGGTTAATGCCTTCTCGGCCGCAGAGCAAGACTTACCCTGCGCCAACATAGACTCCAACATTATTAGAGTCGCCTCCAATCGCCCGGACTCCGACCCCAACACCAGGCTCTGCGAAAATGAGGCCATGTCCGCCAGACGGCTTGATATGCCTTCCAGGAAGAGTCAGCTAAGGAGTCCGACACCAAGCCTCTCAATCCTCCAAATCGATCTCCCATAAGGAAACCGGGCATCGGATACCCACTGCCTCCGCGGCTGGAGCCGACTCCCGAAAACGGTCCCACTGAAACCGAGAAAGAGAGTCAGCTACCACATTATGAACACCCGGAACATGACAAGCTTTTATCCAAACATTAAACTTTAATGAAAGAAGTACCAACCGTCGCAGGAGCGCAAGAACAGGAGGGGAACTGGCGGTTGAACGGTTAATCACATGGACAACACTCATGTTGTCCGTGTGAAAAACCACTGTCCGGTTGCCTAGATCCTCCCCCCAGAGCTCCAAAGAGACCACGATGGGAAACAGCTCTAAAAACATCAGGTTGCGCATAACATCCAAGCCCAGCCAGTGTGCCGGCCATGCCTCTGCGCACCACTGACCCTGAAAGTATGCCCCAAACCCCACGGAACTGGACGCATCCGTGAAAAGGTTCAACTCTGCGTTAGACGCCGCCTCCAGCAACCAACAGGAGCGTCCATTGTATTGCTCCAAACAGGAGCTCCACACCTGGAGGTCTGCGCGCAGCCGCCTCGTGACTCGGATAAAATGAAAAGGCTCCCGAACCCCTACCGTGGACAGAGAAAGGCGCCTGCAGAACGCACGTCCCATGGGAAGAACTCGGCACGCGAAAGCCAAGTGCCCCAGGAGCACCTGCATTTGTCGCAACTGAACCTTCCTCGCCCCACGAACCAGGTCAATCAGCCTCAAGAGGACCGACAACTTTTCATCTGGCAGCCGGAAAACCATACCGACAGAGTCGATCTCAATCCCTAAAAACGACAGGACCTGAACCGGGCCCACCGTCTTAGCCTCCGCGACGGGGACCCCGAAGTATCCCATGACTGCCCTAAATGTGTTTAAAAGCCGCTCACACTCACCCGAACCGCCAACGAAAAGAAAATCATCCAAGTAATGAGTAGCCGATTCCAGACCCGCCTCCTGCCTCGTTACCCAATCCAGAAAACAGGAAAACATTTCAAAATAAAAACAAGAAATAGAACAACCCATGGGTAAACACATGTAGTTGTAAAAAACCCCTTGAAAAAAACAGCCTAATAGGTGAAAACAGGAGGGATGAACCAGCAAAAGACGGAAAGCTGACGCTATGTCAGACTTCGCCAACAAAGCACCGTGACCGGCCCGGCGAACCAACTGCAAAGCCCTATCAAAGAGGCATATCGCACGCGACAAATGTCCTTGCCAATGGCATCATTTACCGATTCACCGGACGGATAGGACAGGTGTTGGATCAACCGAAAGGAACCTGGGTCCTTTTTGGGAACCAAGCCCAGAGGGGAAACCCGTAAGTTAGGAAAGGGAGGTGCAATAAATGGGCCAGCCATGCGACCCACCTGCACCTCAACCTGCAATTTTTCCTGTAAAATATCTTCCTTGCCCTTAACCGAGCGGAGATTGTCCGCAAACAGAGGCGAGGAAGAGGGAACAAAAGGGATCCAGAAACCTACCTGAAACCCGTCAAACAATGTCTGCGCATCGCGACCCCTATGATACCGGGCGAGCCATGGGCGCATCCTTCGGGCGTCCACCGGCGTCCTCTCCCCTAGATATGTCGTCTCGAGGTGGACCCTTTCCAGACCCTGGCTTCCCCTTCCTGAAGCAGCGCACAGCTGGGTGAGCTCCCCCGCAGTGTGCACATTCATGGCGGAACCTACAGGAGCTGAACCAGCGGCAGTGGCTCTCGTTAAAGAGCCAACACACGCCTTTTCTTTGCCCCGCAGAGGAGCCGGAGGTCCCTCCAGCAGGCCCGGGAAAGGGGGATGGTCTACTGGGAGTCATAATTAACAGCCAGAGACTGCCATCCTGAACGCCGAAATCCATCCCCGGGCACACCGCCAATTTTTGTCGGAATTGCTGGTCATACCGATACCAGCATTGACCGCCATAGATTTTATACGCTCCCCAAATTAGGTCCAAATACCCAAACAGGGCAGGAGCCTTATCTGGGAAACGGCGCACCAGGATGCTGGCAAATATGTTAAACCCTTGCAACCAATTGCCAAAGGTTCTGGGTATCTGCTTACCTTTTTCCGCCTCGGGAACCTCCCCACGGCGCGGTCTGTCCACGGAATCCTTGTCAGGAGAGACCAAGGACAGCAGATCCACATACTCACCTCTAAATATTTTGTCTTGCGTGTCGCAAACACTCACTAGACTGATCTTGGGCCCCAGTCCCTGGCACGCCAGCGCAATGCAACCACTCACCGGACCGCTGGGGAACTGCTGGCACCGAAACCTCCTCTTCTTCAGAATCAGAATCAGACCAAGACCTCCTGGGGACATCTGCAGCAGGACCTGAGCTGTGCTCCAGGTGAAATTCGCCGAAACCGGCTGCCTCAGGGTGATGGGGGTTGCTTCCGGCTGTCTCCTGTGCGCTCCTGTTGTCTCCTCTCCTCCCTGCCGACCGTCCTCTGCGTCCGGCGCCCTGTGAACTCCGTGTTCTGGACAGGGCGCTGACGTTACGTGTCATTTCCGGGTTATGTGCGCTGCCGGGGCGCGTCACTTCCGGTTGCGCCTGATGATGATGTCCGGCGCCTTGACGCACGCCGACGCGAGCACTCACTTCCGGCGACCTCTCTCTTCCCGCCGTTGGGACCGGAAGAGATGGCGGGCTACGAGATCTTCCCGCCACGCCGCCATCTTGTCCACCAACGATGATGGCCTCCACCGATCTCCGTCCAGCTCTCACCGGGGAAGACCTCGCGGTGCCGATCCGCTCACCCCGCTGGCGACATCTTCTTCTGGATACCGGACTGGGGGACAGGCGCGTAGGAGGCTTGGAACGCCTGGCTTTCCTACCGCCATCAGCCTGGAGCGAAGTCCCTGAAGCAGCAGCAGCAGGAGCCGGGCGGTTATCCACCCCGGCTAACACCTCCTCCAACGCACCGGAGCCATGGGATTCAAGGTACGCCTGTAATAAGGCTACCACATCGTCCTTGGAAACAGCTGCAGCCATTCTCCCGATGCCAGATGAGGGAAAGATAAGTAAACAGAAGTAGAAAAGATAAGTATTCAAAACTCCTGTAATTTTTTTTTTTTTGGTAAAATTCTTGTAATAATTTTTTTTTTTTTTTTTTTTGAAACAGTCCCAGGGGAAGCTAGTAGCACTACACCTCTGCCCGGGGAACTGGTGAGTACCCTCCCATTTTTCCCATTTTTATGCCCCCCATTTGCGACAATGTATCCCCTAAAACCCAACCCCTTATCCCTGCCAGCAGTCATGTCCTCCCTTCCTTAAGATTTCCAGGGAGGTACTTCAGTGAAAAACAAGCCATCACATTGACCCTCAATATCCAGATTTCGAAATGTAAAACCATCGATCATTGACACAAATTGTATCTGTTCAGATTGTGCCTGACTCTTTCTAATGCTTTTAAAACTCACATTGCACTAACAGATCAGCCTCATAATTATTTCTGACCATATAATGAAGATTCTCGAAAAATCTGTTTAACCTGCCAAACATCTTCTTTAAATTGATGACACAAAACAACAGACTTAACCATGTCAAATCATTGCACCAATAATTAAAAATAATAACATGTGGCCATTGACTCACCTTTCTTACAAGTCTACAATTTCTTACAAACTTTGTGCTATTGCTTCAGCTGCCGCACCAATTAAAAAAGAATGAGATATACTCCTTTTCCTTTCAATACCAAAATAGTTTTCAGGCTAATTGAAGAACCTTGCCAAATTGAAATTTGGAAAGAGGAACTCACTAATGGTGTATTAGTGTATATATATATATATATATATATATATATATATATATATATATATATATATTTATTTATTACACAAGATCCAGCGCATACACTTATCCACTAAACGGCAACTTCACTGGTTTTTTTTTAAAAAAAACACCTAATCTAGGCAAAAACAATGGGGGTTTAGTTACATTATATCATCATACATTGCATAAGCCTGCCACAACGTCAATGTGCCCCATCTTTGGCAGGTCCTTCTCTAACAGCCTAATGTCTGCTCTTATGAAGTTGCTGTTTAGTGGATAAGTGAGTGCGCTGGATCTTGTGTGTTGTATGGATTGACCCCCAGCAGCACCCCATTTATGCATGTTCAGATGAGTGCAACCCCCTGGTTTCATATGTTTAAGGCCGTAGGCCTGTATTTGTGGGAGGAGTTAAGCGTTCCTATAAAACGTCACTCCTCTCTCCTTACCTTTGCCGTGTCGTACGCTGTTCACTCCTCGTCCAAACCGGAAATCCGGTTCCTGACAGCACGCTTCCGGTCCCGTCGCTCGTTTACTGCTTTGCTGTCAAGCAACACCTGTTAGAGTGGGTACCCCCGGGGAATTCCAAGAACCATCCACGCCAGGCTCTTTAAGGTCCTGGACAATCCCAAAGATATCAGCGGAATTACGCCGTAGGGGTATCCCTTTCCCAGGGACTGCAAGGAAAGCTGAACTTTTCAGGCTCCTCACAGCACACCCAGAGGATCCAGGGCTGGGTACCAGCTCGCAGGGGCATAGCCCAGACATACAAGGGACACTAACCACCATCCTGTCATCTTTACAATCTATCAATGATAGACTAATCAAGCTGGAGAACGCTAACTCCACTGTCACGGGCCCTCCTCCCATGGGATCACTTCAAGCGCCCACATCTGGCGTCTTACAGGGTAGGCCCCCAGTCTCGCCATTCTCCTCCCTCTCTAATACACAAGTCATAACCCCAGCACACATGGTCCCTCCAGCCCTCCGTAAGGACATTTTAGATGGGAAAGATGTGAATTTGGTGTCTTTACTAATTGCCTCCCAGGACATGGTGGAAAACAAAGTGTACAACTATGGAGATTTGGCTGTCATTATGAAGGCTAGAGACCCTAGACTTAATAAAAAACTCACTATACCGGAATTTGTCCTAGCCTTCGGTATTTACAGAGATGTTGTATGCTCAGTTTATCCACAGCGCCGGGAGGAATTAGACTTGTATTTACATAAGGTGGTAGACTTGGGACACAAGTACGGGGGGTTCATGTTCTATGATTTCCACAAGTCTGTGTCAGTGAAAGCAGCCGCTACCCTCGCCCATTTCAATATCCGCACTGACTGGAGTCTCTTGGACACGGAACTCTTTTGCAGGCATTTTGCAGGCTTAGTGCCTCCATCTTGTGCAGTATGCTCTTCCACCTCTCATACCACCAACTTATGCCCCTCAGAGGCCGAACCCTCCAATTCTAACATCTTAGGTGGAGCTAGCAAGACCGATCAGCGCAGTCAAAAAGACAAGTCGTCCTATCATCTATTTAGGCAAAGCTCAAATATGTAACAATTTTAATGCAGGGGCTTGTAGCTATAGCGCCTGCAGATTACTGCATGTCTGTTCCGTATGCTTTAGAGCACATGCAAAAACTATGTGCCCATCTAAATTGAATCCAAAAAAATGACTAACCGAGGTAAATACAAATAATCTAGAATTCTACTTGAAATCGCACCCGTCCCCTCACTTGGTAGAATACTTGTTACTTGGATTCTCGCAAGGTTTCCAAACGGGGTTGGTGTCACTCCCTACAGGGACATTAGAATGTCCAAACCTCCTTTCAGCTAAGAACGACCCACATACAATAGATGTATTAATTGGTAAAGAAATAGAGAAAGGCTTCATGATAGGCCCATTTTCATTCCCCCCCTCCCCCCTCTCTGCACCCTGGGAGCTGCTGTCTGAACTCTCTGTGCTGTGTAGTTGCTCCCCTGCAGATCAGTGAGTAGAAAGAGGCAGGGAGGGATATGCTGTAACTTCCTATCCCTGCCTATCTCCATACACAGTGACCCCTACTGACCGGCGCTGGTATTGCAGAGTAATCTCTGTTTATACTGAGAAAAATATTTGCATTTGTATTGCTGGTATTACTGCAATACTGTCACGGCCAAGCAGCCTCAAATACCGGCTGTGCCTTAAAATACCAGTCAGGTGGCAAAAAAAGAGTAGTGTGTAAACAAAAAAAAAAGTAAATTTGTTTTTGTTTTTTTCACAATGGGCCTATTCCATGGGCCTGGGCCTGGAGCTGCAGCTCCATCAGCCCCTATGTTAATCCGGCCCTACTCATGGCAGAACGGCTCACCCCCTCTCAGGCTAAAGGTAAGAAGGGAGGGGGGGGTATATAACTTTTTTTTTTTAATAATAAAAAAATATATTTAAATAAAAAATACATTCACACTCACACACAGCACCCACAGACACACACAGCACCCAAACACACGCAGCACCCAGACACACACAGCACCCAAACACACACAGCACCCAAACACACACGGCACCCAGACACACACGGCACCCAAACACACACGGCACCCAGACACATACGGCACCCAGACACATACGGCACCCAGACACATACGGCACCCAGACACACACGGCACCCAAACACACACAGCACCCAGACGCACATGGCACCCAGACACACATGGCACCCAGACACACACGGCACCCAGACACACAAAGTACCCAAACACACACGGCACCCAGACACACACGGCACCCAGACACACACGGCATCCAGACACATACAGCACCCAGACACACACGGCACCCAGACACACATGGCACCCAGACACACACAGCACCCAGACACATACAGCACCCAGACACACAGTGCATCCAGACACACAGCGCACCCCAGACACACAGCGCACCCCCAAACACACACAACACCCAAACACACACAGCGAACCCCCAGACCAGGGCTGCCATCAGAAATGTTGGGGCCCCTGGGCCCACCCATTCTGAGTCCACCCACAAGGATGGCCTGTGTGGTGTGTAAAATGGATACAGATTGCACATTTGTATAATGAATGTAGTTTTGTGTGTTTTAGATAAAGTGTGTGTTTGTGTAGTGAATGCAGAGTGTTTGTGTTGTGGTTTGAGTGTGTGTATGGTGAATGCAGTGTGTGTTTGTGTTGTGGTTTTAGTGTTTGTATGGTGAATGCAGTGCATTTGAAACTCAAGCCATCAAAATAAAAAATGATTTTATGGAAAAAGGATATGAAGAAACCTCCCTCATAAACACTATAAAATAAGTAAATTCTATGGAGAGATCCTCTCTACTAAAATATAAACCTAAAAGCAGAAATGAGAACAACAGTTTGCCCTTCATTTGTAATTTGAACCAAGAAAGCAATAAAATCAAGCAAATAATAAATAAACACTGGCCTATACTAAGGAATGACCCGATGTTACACTCTATATTACCAGAGAGATCTAAACTAGTATACAGAGGAGCCCCAAACTTAAGACAAAAACTGGTCCATAACCATATAAAAGAAAATACACCCACCCCTTTTTTTAAAAATACGTTTTTTTTTTTGGCTGTGGGCAATGCCTAGCCTGCAGAAACACAAAAAGTACTAAAAGACATATTACAGAATTTTACGATCCAGAAGGGGAAAGGAAATATAAAATACGCCAAATGATCACATGCTTTTCTAAAAGAGTTATATACATATTAAAATGTTCCTGCAATCTTTTTTATGTAGGTAGAACCAAACGCCCCCTACAAACAAGAATAAATGAACATATAAGAAACATTTAAAAAGGCTATGACAAACACAGAGTTTCAGAACATTTTAATTCAGTACATAATAAAGATCCTCAATTTTTAGAATTTATGGCCATTCAAAAGGTCACACTAAATTGGCGAGGGGAAGATGAAATTAAAAAATTAGGAAAAATTGAAACCAAATGGATTTTTGATTTAAACACTCTAGCCCCTTCAGGTCTAAATGCAGATTTCAAATTATGTAATTTCTTATAAACCAGAGTATTAGTTTCAGAGGCGGCTCTCTAATTAGGCAGTTTAGGCGGCCGCCTAAGGCCTCGCGCTGGCTGGGGCCTCGCAGCTGCCTAAACCGCCTGTGGGCAGGCTGTGTCAGGTCCTCGGTCACTGACCGAGGACCTGACACCAGGAGGGGGCCCGGCGGCTTGCCCGGTATGCCGCCGGGTGCGAGGCCCCTCCTGGCTTCCCGGCCAGCCACCGCAGACCGCAGTAAGTAGAGCTGCAGACCATGTGTCTCGTGAAAACCGGCCAATCAGAGCGTTGCCGTGGGTTACCATGGCAACGCTCTGATGGTCTCGCGAGATGACATGGTCTGCAGCTCTGCGGAGCTGCAGACCGGGAGCAGTGGCCACCGGACCACCAGGGAGCCCACTGGACCACCAGGGACAAAAGGTAGGCTCTCTCACCCCCCACCACACTCAGCCTCCCTACCACCCTCCCCACCACCCTCAGCCTCATCACCCTCCCTACCACCCTCAGCCTCCTCACCCTCCCTACCACCCTCAGCCTCACCACACTCAGCCTCCCAACCACCCTCGGCCTCACCACCCTCCCCACCACCCTCAGCCTCCCTACCACCTTCAGCCTCACCACCCTCTCCACCACCTTCAGCCTCACCACCCTCCCCACCACCCTCAGCCTCACCACCCTCCCCACCAACCCCACCACCCTCAGCACTCCACAACCCTCAGCCTCAGCACCCCCCACCCTCAGCCTCAGCACCCCCACCACCCTCAGCCTCACCACCCCACCACCCTCAGCATCACCCTCCCTCACCACCCTCAGCATCACCACCCTCAGCATAACCCCCCTCACCATCCTCACCACCCTCAGCATCACCCCTCCACCCCAACCACCCGCAGCATCACCCCCTCAACATCCTCAGCATTACCCCCCACCCCCTTCAGCCTCACCCCTCACAACCCTCAGCCTCACCCCCCTCAGCCTCGCCCCCTCACCACCCTCAGCCTCACCCCCTCACCACCCTCACCATCAACCCCCCTCCTTCTCACATCACCCCCCTCCTTCTCACATCACATCACCCCCCAACTCTCACATCACCCCCTCACTCTCACATCACCCCCCCTTCACTCTCACATCAACACCCCCTCACTCTCACATCAACCCCCTAACTCTCACATCAACCCCCCCTCCTTCTCACATCACCCCCTCCTTCTCACATCACCCCCGCTCACTCTCACCATCACCCCCCTTTCCCTCTCACCATCACCCCCTCACACCATCACCCGCCATACACACAACACACTTCAGTCTCAGACAAAAACGCAAACATGCTCACAGAGACATACATTCTCACACACAAGCATACTCTCTGTCAGACACACTCTCAGGCACATACACAAGTAAACTGTGCATCAATGTGTATATGTGACACTTTTTTGTTAGTGGGGCCTCATGTTTGAGTTTCGCCTAAGACCTCATAAAGTCTAGAGCCGCCTCTGATTAGTTTATACTCATTATCCACTACCTCTCTTTTTCACTTGGTTAAATACTCATTGGTCTTTTATATATTCTGTATATGTGTTATTAAGAGTCTTATCCTTATTAACCAATATTACGTTATTAGAAATATATTTATTTATCTATGCATATTGTCAATTTTTAAGCATGTAGACATAATCAAGTTTTATCATATAAAATTTTGTATTGAGAATATATGGGGTAATTTATATATATATATATATATATATATATATATTTTTAACACATATATTTTAAACATAATCTTTCTGTTACAACATGTATTTAAGCATTGTTTCTTTTATTTTCAATTTCAATATCGTTATGAGCCTAAATAGGCTCAAATATAGACTTTCTATTTCGATTCCCAAGCACTACATTCCCCATAAGAACCCGGACGCAGACCAGAAATGACGCGCAATGCGCAAAGCATCATGGATCGTGTAGTGCCGAAAAACCGGAAGTGACGTGACGGCATTTAGCCGTGTCAAGCGTATCAATCCGATTGGACCACGGATATTTCGGCGGGATTTTGAACATTTAAAACACAGGACAATCAGAAGATCTTCACAAGCTGACTGAGGAAGCCGTTTTTATCGGCAAAACGCGTTTTAGCTTCAAGTGGACTCACTATTTTGGGCCACAAACATTTGAACTATACTGTTTTTATTGGTTTATTATTTTCTAGCAATATAGTAGTTTTATATATATTCTGTAATAAATGTTTTTCCTATTTTACCCTATCCACTGTATCCTGCAAAAGTGATTCCAGGGAAGGGGCAGTGTCACCCCACATATTGACACTAGGTTTACACACTTAGAGCCAGTTATCAAAAGGCTCTAAAAAGGTGAGCACTTGAATTAAATTTTATTTTATATGAAATTATTACCAAGGATGCTACACTTAGCTTGAAATATCTGTGTCTTTTATATACGTGTTGGAGAGGAACATCCATACTTATCCCTGATCGAGGGGTCGTGTGATCTACCCTAAAAGACACAGACGCTGGGAAGTTTAGAGCCTTATAAACTAGAAAAAGCTCTAAAAAATGTGAGTTTAGACACATCTGTTACTCACACTAATTTTTATACTAGTACTTAACATACTGCATTATTATCTGTATATTTTTCTGTTTCTTTTGTATATTCATTATACTGGAATTACTGAGAGGGTAAGTGTTCTTAAGCCATTGGTAAAACACACTTTCCTCACATTATATATAGCGCTGCACTTTAAAAACTGAAGACCTAAGGGGTGGCAACACCTACTAGGTCCAAAGTTTTTTTGTTTCTTGGTGATTATCTATGTATGGTGGGTATATACAGCAGCTTAAACCTATTTCTTCACAGATACGTTTACTATACAGCGCCACCTATTTCACACCTTTTGTATATATATTCAATTTTATTGTGTATGCAGTGTGCTTGTTGTGGTTTTAGTGTGTATGGGGAATGCAGTGCATATTTGTGTTGTGCTTTTAGTGTGTGTATGCAGTGTGTGTGTTGTGGTTTTAGTGTGTGTATGCAGTGTGTGTGTTGTGGTTTTAGTGTATGTAAAATAGGGGGCTGCATAGGGGTGGGTGGTTGGCCGGGGAGCCTTTTTGGTGGCATTTACTTTTTATTCCCCCCTCCCTGCTTCTTACCTGGCCAGGTGGTCCGGTGGTCTGGTAGAGGGTGGTCTGCCCCCGGGGGCCCATTCTGAGCCAACCCACAAGGATGGCCTGTGTGGTGTGTAAAATGGATACAGATTGCACATTTGTATAATGAATGTAGTTTTGTGTGTTAGAGTGTGTGTTGGTGTAGTGAATGCAGAGTGTTTGTGTTGTTGTGGTTTTAGTGTGTGTATGGTGAATGCTGTGTGTGTTTGTGTTGTGGTTTAAGTGTGTGTATGGTGAATGCAGTGTGTGTTTGTGTTGTGGTTTTAGTGTGTGTATGGTGAATGCAGTGCATGTTTGCGTTGTGGTTTTAGTGTGTGTATGGTGAATGCAGTGCATGTTTGCGTTGTGGTTTTAGTGTGTGTATGGTGAATGCAGTGCGTGTTTGTGTTGTGGTTTTAGTGTTTTTTATGGTGAATGCAGTGTGTGTGTTGTGGTTTTAGTGTGTGTATGGTGAATGCAGTGCGTGTGTTGTGGTTTTAGTGTGTGTATGGTGTATGCAGTGTGCGTTTGTGTTGTGGTTTTAGTGTGTGTATGGTGTATGCAGTGTGCGTTTGTGTTGTGGTTTTAGTGTGTGTATGGTGTATGCAGTGTGCGTTTGTGTTGTGGTTTTAGTGTGTGTATGCAGTGTGTGTTTGTGTTGTGGTTTTAGTGTGTGTATGCAGTGTGTGTGTGTGTGTTGTGGTTTTAGTGTGTGTATGGTGAATGCAGTGCGTGTTTGTGTTGTGGTTTTAGTGGGTGTATGGGGAATGCAGTGCATATTTGTGTTGTGCTTTTAGTGTGTGTATGCAGTGTGTGTGTGTTGTGGTTTAGTGTGTGTATGCAGTGTGTGTGTTATGGTTTTAGTGTGTGTATGCAGTGTGTGTTTGTGTTGTGGTTTTAGTGTGTGTATGCAGTGTGTGTGTGTGTGTTGTGGTTTTAGTGTGTGTATGGTGAATGCAGTGCGTGTTTGTGTTGTGGTTTTAGTGGGTGTATGGGGAATGCAGTGCATATTTGTGTTGTGCTTTTAGTGTGTGTATGCAGTGTGTGTCTGTGTTGTGGTTTTAGTGTGTGTATGCAGTGTGTGTGTTATGGTTTTAGTGTGTGTATGCAGTGTGTGTGTTGTGGTTTCAGTGTGTGTATGCAGTGTGCGTGTTGTGGTTTTAGTGTGTGTATGCAGTGTGCGTGTTGTGGTTTTAGTGTGTGTATGCAGTGTGCTTGTTGTCATTTTAGTGTGTATGGGGAATGCAGTGCATATTTGTGTTGTGCTTTTAGTGTGTGTATGCAGTGTGTGTGTTGTGCTTTTAGTGTGTGTATGCAGTGTGTGTGTTGTGGTTTTAGTGTGTGTATGCAGTGTGTGTGTTGTGGTTTTAGTGTGTGTATGCAGTGTGTGTGTTGTGGTTTTAGTGTATGTAAAATAGGGGGCTGCATAGGGGGTGGGGGGTGGGAGGGGAGCCATTTTGGTGGCATTTACATTTTATTCCCCCCTCCCTGCTTCTTACCTGGCCAGGGAGGGGGGGGATCACATCCCTGGTGGTCCGGTGGTCTGGTAGAGGGAGACAGCCGCTGTAGAATGTAGACGGGGACCAGCCAGCACATCTTAACACTCCAGCAGATCCTGCCTGTAAGTCTAGTGAGCTGTGCCTGTTTGCCGCGCGGAGCGTTGCCATGATAACCCGTGACAACGCTCTGCCGGCTGCGGAGCTCGCGAGACTTACAGGCAGGAGCTGCTGGAGAGTTAAGATGTGCTGGCTGGACGGTAGATAAAAACACCCTCACACACAGCACCCCTCTTACATACACACACATTGCGCCCCTCACACATACAATACGTCCAAATATATTTACAGAATCCAGCGCACTCGCTTATTCACTAAACAATGATTTCAAATTTTAGAGATTGTAATAGTTTTATTTAAAAACACCTCACCTAGGCAAAAAATAATGGGGGTTTAGTTACATTATATGATCATACATTGCATAAGCCTGCCAACTACGTCAAAGTACCCCATATTCGGTAGGTCCTAGGACACTCTGTATTTGTATATTTTGTCCCCAGCAGCACCCCATAATGTATGCATGTTCAGGTGAGTGCAGCCCTCTCGGTAATGTATGCATGTTCAGGTGAGTGCAGCCCTCACACACACACACTACAGCACCCCTCACACTGCACCACTACACACATTACGCTCCAGATACATGCTAGATCCCTTACCCTATATGCACTCTTAATCCTCTACACACACACACACACACACACAATCTCCTATACACACTCTGGGTCCTTTACACAGTAGATCTACACACACTACACACACACACTACATTCCTTGTCAGCAAACACATACAACATTCTCTAAACACACCCTCTCTACAACCCCTACACACACTACGTCACCTATACACACACACACTACAGCCCCTATGCACACACTCTCTACATCCCCTATAACACTATGCCCCCTATAGACATACTCTCTACAGCCCCTAGCCACAAATATTACACCACAAACACAAATTAAATTGACCTATTTACACAATACTACACCACACTCTACACACACGCAATCCCACAAGCAGGCTCCAAACATATGCACCATGCACTTTCCTGGCCCTTTTGTCCTCTGATACCCCACTTGTGGAGACACCAGAGACAATTTAAAAGCAAACACAGCGCAAGCATGTTATTAAATTTGCTTGCGCAGAACAAATTCAGGGCCTTTTTCTAATGCCAGAGCTCTTCAGCGGGGCTCTGCGCATTAAACTAACATACTCACTTTGAGAGGGGGCGTGCTTGTCATTAGTGATGACAAAACACACCCTCTCTGGCCCTGCCCACTTCTTAGGGGGCCGCTTTGATTTAAAAATGCCCGTGCCTAATTTTTTTCCCAGTCCGGCCCTGCTTCATGATGTCTTCCCATGAGGCAGATCCAGAGAGACGATACGTCGTCTTGACGGGCACATTACATTCCCATACCATCCACCTGATAAATGTCTACGCACCTAACCAGCCAGACCCTGGATTTTGTAATAGGATGAGGGAGATAGTTGCGGCATTGCCACATGGCATCGTCCTTATGGGGGGAGATTTTAACGCGGTACCATGCCCTGCCGCAGACAGGAGCATGAAGGGGGGAGTTCCCCGGTCCCAGGGAAGGTGCGGGCAGGATAAGTTGCTTAGAGAACTCATCATGGATGCGGGCCTCGTGGACGTATTGTGTGCCCACCCAGGAGATAGGGACTACTCGTTCCTGTTTTTGACGAATGCAACTGGTATGTCTAGGATTGTGGGATCGGCACATGGAAATATATCTTGGTCGGACCATGCAGATGTTTCGGTCAAGCTGGGCAACCTATGTGTTGCGTCCCCATGGACGTGGAGACTCATTGTGGCCTTGCTCCGGGACCCGGAGATCACAGACCAAATTCAAAAGGAGCTCTCGGAATATTTCATCATGAACTGCAACCCAGATATGCGAATGAGCACAGTATGTGGCTCACAAGACGGTTGTGAGAGGGACTCTTATCAAACGCGCTACCAGGAAGAAGAAAATGAAACATCAGCAGTTGGAGACCCTACTGGATAAGCTCCAGACCCTCGAACAGAAACATCAGATAACGCCTGAAGATGAGACCTATGGACAACTGGATTCGGTAAGAAGAGATATCCGCACGCTCTTGCTAGACGATACAGCCAGATCCATGGTGTGGTCAAAAAGGACTTATTATGAAAAGGCCAATAAAATGGACACGCTTTTAGCCAGGACACTTAGACCCAGACAGAAACGTTCCCATATCACGGCTGTCAGACACCCAGACGGTTTTATTAAGACGACACCAAAGGATATAGCCGCGGTTTTCGAGGACTTTTATACACTCCTTTATAACCATACTCCAGATACTGGCCCTCGAGATGGGCGTGACGCAGATCGCATTTCTCGTTTCTTAGAGGATTTGAAGATGCCTACACTAACGAGAGAAGCGAAAAATAGCCTGGCGGCTGACATTACGGAGGAAGACGTGGACAGGGCTATATCGGGCCAGAAGTGAATAGAGCACCAGGTCCTGACAGGTTCGATGGAACAGATTATAAAATTTTCAGGGAGGAGCTCACGCCCAGACTGGTGAAGCTCTTCGATGAACTGAGACAGGGGGGAAACCTTGCCCCCGACATGTCTCTGGTAACTATCGTTCTGTTACCTAAACCAGAAAGAGATCCACTCCTGCCGGAAAATTACATGCTGTAACGGAACGCAGTATATTAGTCCACGATATCCGTTGGTATCCTCAGGAAATCCCCAGTCAAGACAGAAAGCACGGCAATATTCCCCATCCTCCCAATAACCGGACGAAACACAGTTTGGGAGTCAACTAACTCGCTTTATTCACAGACTTCCGTATTTATGCAGTTCCCCGTGCAAGGGGTTTCCTTACAGTTATTACAGGGGATTTCTCCCATCAGGCATTGCAATTATCCCAACAGGCATTGCTGCACGAGGGGGATACTCCCACTAAAATGGACGATTAAGTGGATTATCCCCTCGTGGAGCAAAACCGACAATTTATACAGAAATCTGTAGTTTATCCATTACAGCTCGCTTTTAGATGAATGACCGTTCGGTAGATAGCTGGGGTCGGTGGGCACATTTAGTGAGAATACCGCTCCGATCCCAGCTAAACTAACCGAACGCCGCACAAAATACATCCAAACAGGGAATTCGGTCTAAAAGTACCGAATATGTATGGGGCACATAATGTACTAAACGCGGTACTCCCCACCGCTCTGGAAGTCCAGCGGTGTTCGAATCATTGAGTAGCCGTTTTCGGTTCCAGGCTCTCGACGACCGAACACCGCTGCAGAGACAAAGGATCCAAGATGGCCGACCGCCGCATGGTCGGTAGCCGATCGGCGGCCACCAAGGAGAGCCTTTAAATACCGATTGCACCCGGAGTGCAATCGGTTACTTGGTGCCACACGACTGGTGAAAGTGTGGTCTACTTGGGGAGCCCATATTCGTACGGCGAACGGCTGTACATAGCATTATCACAGGTAACAACTTTCAGTATACATTCAGCCTATGGACAACCTACGATACATATAAGTCAGAAGTGGCTGGGTTTGCCACACATGCCCATATCCTTAATCAATCATGATATGAAGATCCTGGCTAGGATTCAAGCAGATAGGCTCAACCCGCTACTTAACTCTTTCATACATGCAGACCAGGTTGGCTTCATCCAGGGGAGGCAGTTGTTTGAAAACACCAGGAGGAATGTAGACCTAATCTGGAAACAGGTTGCAACGGGCACACCCATGCTGGTTTTCTCGATAGATGCCAAAAAGGCTTTCGATAGGGTCCGGGTCAATATCTGTTCGCATTTTTGATGCATTTAGGCTTCCCGAAAGAGTATATAAAACAATTAAAGCAATATACCATAATGTGCGGGCACAAGTGCAGATTACAATGTACAATGGCACCAGACAGGGATGCCCACTCTCCCCCATCCTTTTTGTGCTAGCCCCTATTACAAGCGATAAGAGGGCACCCGAACATCAGTGGTGTCAGAGTAGGGAACAAGGAATTTACGGTGTCAGCCCATGTGGACGATGTTCTCCTGACTCTCACGAACCCGATGGAGTCGATGGGCGCACTTCAGGATTTAATTAAAGGAATATGGGGAGGTGTACGGGTTTAAAGCGAACCTCCACAAGTCTAGTGCATTGCCGGTGAGTATGACTGTGGCAGATACAGACCTGATACGGGACACTTTCCAAGTGAGGCTGGAAAAGGACTCCCTGAAATATCTGGAGATCCAACTGACGGCAGAACGTTTACATTCAGCTAATTACACCCCTCTGATACAGATATTAATGATAGATCTCGAAAAGTGGACAGATATACCAATATCGTGGATTGGAAGGATACACTCTGTCAAGATGAATATCCTCCCACGCATATTGTTCCTGTTTCAGGTGCTACCCATCCGCCTCACCAAAGCACAACTGATACCACTGCAACGAACAATAGGGAGCTTCATCTGGCAGAACAAACAACATAGAATCTCCAGACAGAAGTTATATAGACGTAAAGACAGAGGGGGGGTTGGGCCTACCGAATCTATATTTTTACTACCTCGCGGCTCAACTGGCGCAAGTGGTTATGTGGCACTCCCCACCAGACGCGAGGAGATGGGTCGAAGTCGAGTCCCTGATGGTGGGCTCCGACATCCCCCAGTTCACGATGTGGGTCCCTAGAGAACATAGACCCATGATACGGGTGACCTGCCCAGCGATTCTTAACTCTCTACGAATTTGGGATGCGACCAATGTGAAGTACGGACTGACCTCTTCACCCTCCCCCTTGACACCACTGTATCGAAACATAGAATTCTCACCCAGTATGGCTGCAAGTGACTTTTGTAATATAGAGAGAACTGGCCTTCAGAGGATTTGCCACCTGTACCAGAATGGAGCGGTGGTGCGTTTTGACGAGCTTCAACAACATCAACACTTAACACCGGGCGATTTCTTCCGATATATACAGCTTTGGGACTTTGCTAGACGACCACATATCAAAAGCAGCTCGGCGGGCATGGCACCCAAAGGACTAATAACAATGCTGTACTCCCACCTCTGTGCCGAAAATACGGAATGGGGTAGGTTGACATATACGGACCAGTGGGAAGCAGATCTTGGAGAGGTACTAGAAGGCATCAAATGGCAGGAGATATGGGAAGCAAATAAAAACGCTTTGATATGTGTAACACTTCAGGAGCAGACATGGAAGACCATGTTCAGGTGGTATACTACACCTGTGAAGCTGTTTAGGATGCAATAAACGGATACGGATAACTGTGGGAGGGGATGCGGAGCTAGAGGAACACATCTCCACATGTGGTGGGAATGCCCGACTATACTCGGCTTTTGGAAGTTGGTAGAGAATTTAATAAAACTGATTTTTGACAAGCCCCTAGATCTAAGAAGAAAACACTCACAGGCACTCCAACTTCAAGCCGCAGGCAGATTTATTGTGACAGAATGCAACGCAACGTTTCGACCGGAAAGGTCTTTTTTTTCTTTTTTTTTAAAAAGACCTTTCCAGTCGAAACGTTGCGTTGCATTCTGTCACAATAAATCTGCCTGTGGCTTGAAGTTGGAGTGCCTGTGAGTTTTTTCTTCTTGGATTATTGTACTGGGATTGCTGGTCCTGCTCTGGAGCACCCTTGGCCGTTGGGACTGAGTGCGGTTCTCATCACTTACTAAGCCCCAAGATCTAGACCAATGGGTGTACCTTCTAAACAGATCGCTAGAGGAATGGGCCAGAAGAGAACAAAAATTGGTGCATAAAATCACTTTAAGCGCACAAAGAACAATTGCAGCCGCATGGCTGCGGCCGGAAGGCCCAAGGTTTTTGGGTGTAATTTCTAGGATTAGAGAAAGTAAACTAATGGATGACTTGACAGCCAGAGTTCAGGGGACCACGGCAGCTTTCCAGAGAATTTGGGAACCATGGTACAACAGCGTAGTGGGCACGGGAAGAGACTGAGGGCGACCTTTTGGAGATGAGGGAGACTTTAGTAGGACAGGCGATTGTCCCTTGCGGGCCCTGAGGCCTACTGGTGATGGGAAGTGCCGCGGCTCCCTTGTCGTCCCCTCCCCCCCACCCTCCCCTCCTTCTTCTTTCTTTACCCCTTCTTTCCCTCGTCTTTCTTTCCTCTGTCTGTCTTTTTCTACCCTTGCTATCCAAGGGAATAGTATATATTAAGGCCGGATAAGTTTAAAACAGGAATGCTGAGTCCAAGGAGACTTCAGATGAAATGTTTTTGATTTAAGGTTTTATGTAATGCTTGGCGCCTGACCTAGAATTTAAAAATATCCGCCGGTCAGCAGGGAGTAATGTACTGCCAAAAGCAAGTTGGTAATATCCGAATGTTTCATCAATGCAGATTGTTTTGATGTGAGATTTGTAATGAAGGCTTCTGCGCAAGCCAGATTGTCATTGGTAATCTGCTGTACATGCAGTGTGAAAAAAAAAAGAATAAAAAAAAAAGAATGGGTTCTTAAAGGAGCACTATAGTGCCAGGAAAACAAACAAATTTCCTGGCACTATGTAGACCTTAGGTCCCCCCCACCCCTCATGGGTTAAAACACCTTTAGCCACTTATCTTTCTCCAGCACCAGGCTCTCTCTGCGATGGGGAACTCTCTTCCTCTTGCCGACGTCAGCGCCGAATGCCAATGCTGACCGATTTTGCGAGATTTTTTTAAAAACACCAAATCTAGGCAAAAAATAAAGGGAGTTTTAATTACATTATATGATCATACATTGCATAAGCCTGCCACAACATTAATGTAGCCCATCTTTGGCAGGTCCTACTCTAACAGCCTAATGTTTGTTCTTATGAGCTACTTACTTGGGGAACATTGACGTTGTGACAGGCTTATGCAATGTATGATTATATAATGTAACTTAACCCCCATTATTTTTTGCCTAGATTAGGTGTTTGTAAAAAAAACTAGCAAAATCGGTCAGCATCAAAGTAGCTGTTTATTAGACAAGGGAGTGCGCTGGGTTTTCATTTTTACTGTACTTATTGGCCCCCAGCAGCACTTAAGTATGTTCAGGTGAGTGCAGCCAACCCCTTGTTTTCTCAAAACCCAAACTTATGGCCGAACTTAAAAGGAAGAACATTCCCTTTCCTGCCACAGCCAAGAAAGCCGTACTATTTCGCCTGTTAAACACGCATGATGATAATGAAAGGCCTGGCCCGAGTCCTGAATGTAATATACAAAACAGTGTATCAGAACTACATAACATAATCTCCTCTCTAGTGACTTCAGTAGCCTCTATTAACAACCAATTGGATAATCTGGAATCCAATAACCAACTAATCATCCTGGATGTCCAAATTCCCGTAGCTCAGCCAGAACCAAACTCAGGAGGTAACTCTAACCCTCTACCCGCTAAAAGTACTAATATCATTAATCTGGTACATATCATTCCTCAAAACCTTAAACGCGACATATTAGAAGGCAACGATATGAATCTGGCTTCTCTCCTCATAGCATTACAAGATCTAATTAAGGGTCTAGAGACCCTTAAAATATAAGTTAAATATTCCAGAGTTTGTCTTAGCTTTCGGCTTATATAGGGACGTTATTTGCTCTGCTTTTCACCACCGTACAGAGGAATTAGATTCATACTTACACAAGCTGGTGGACTTAGCTTATAAATACGGAGGCTACGCATTCTACGATTATCATAAGTCCTTCTCAGCACTGGCGTACATATTCGGTCGCAGGGGTCGCAGCTGCGACCGGGCCCGGCCCACCAGGGGGCCCGGCTGCCCTGCAACCCAGGTATGTATGCCAGTTTGCCAGCTCAGGAGCTTGCCACCTCAGGGCCCCCCGAGGCTGGCAGTGGTGACACCGGGCTGGCACGCGAGGGAGCATTCTCCCCTGAGCGCTCTCTGCCCAGCTCCCTCGCACACACCGCAGTGATGCCGGAGCCGGAATATGATGTCACTCCGGCTCCGGCATCAGTAAGCGGCGCGCAAGGGAGCTAAACAGGATAATCAGTGCTTGCCGCCCACTGAACCCCAGGGAAAACTGGAATCCCCTCAGCACTCCCAAAGGTAGGGAGGCTGGGGGATTAAATAAAACAAAAAATGTGAGTGTTTGTGTGTTAGTGTGTGTGTCTGTTATTGAGTGTGTGTCTGCTAGGGAGTGTCAGTGAGTGTGTGTGTGTTAGTTTGTGTGTCAGTGAGTGTGTGTGTGTGTCAGTGAGTGTGTTACTGTCTGTCAGTAAATGTGTGTGTCTTTTAGCTAGTGTGTATGCGTCTGTTCGTGAGAGAGAGTGTGTGTGTGTGTGGTTAAAACCCCTTCAGCACTTACCTTTCTCCAGCGCCGGGCTCCCTTGGTGCTGGGGATCACTCCGCCCCGATCCGCCTCTCAACTCCGAATGCGCATGCGCGGCAAAGTGATCTGAGTGCCTATAGTGGTCTTTTAAGTGTGTGTGTATCTGCATGCACTGGCATACATACCGCGGTCACAGGGGTCGCAGCCCCGCAACCATGTGCCCGCCGCCATGTGTTGCGGCCCGCACAGAGTAAGCGCGGAAAGGGGGTGCCACGGATCATGTGTACGCCACTGCTTCTCAGCAAGATCTGCTGCGTCGCTGGCCCAATTCAATACTCCTACTGACTGGGGCCAGTTAGACACAGAGGTGTTTTGCAGACATTTTGCAGGTTCCTCAGCTTCACATACTGTTAATCTCTGTCCCAATAGCATGGCTGTACCTCCCACTAGCATTGCCAACCCAGAGTTTCAACCAAATATGGCTCAAAAATTGAAAGATAAATTATGCAGGCCTATCATTTTTCTCGGGAAAGCTCAAGTATGTAATAACTTTAATGCAGGGGGATGTAGTTAAAATGTTTGCAGACTTCTTCACATGTGCTCACTTTGTTTCAGAGCACATGCCAAAACAATGTGTCTAAACAAATTGTTCCCCAAAAAATCATTAACCCCAATAAACGTACCCAATTTGCAACGCTACCTGACTGATTATCCTTCTTCAACTCTTGTATACTTTCTCTCCCCTGGTTTCTCCAATGGGTTTCACACTGGCTTTGTTGCACTCTCCACAGGTGCACCAACCTACAATCCACACTCACAGACCCAACTAGTCTGCAGGAACTCCTCAATAAAGAAATTAAGAATGGTTTCATGATAGGGCATTTCACTACCCCACCATTCACTTCTTGGAGAATAAATCCTCTAGGCATAGCTACAGGAACATTTAACAATAAAAAGAGACTCATCATCGATTTCTCAGCATCTCACTCTTCCACTACCCCTAGTTTAAATACACTAATACCATCGGAGGATTTCTCTTAACAATATGCAAAAATAGACAATGCAATACAAGCTATTATTAACTCCGGCAAGGCAGCTTGGTTAAGCAAAACAGACATCACAAATACTTTTAAACTACTACCAATTCATCAATCACTCTGGCATCTGCATGGCGTTAAGTGGGAGAATAAATACTATTACGTGACTAGACTGACTTTTGGATCCAAAAGTAGCCCAAAAATCTTCGATATTTTTGCAGAAACCTTGACCTGGCTCTTACTTAACAAAAGCAGATGTCCAGTAGTGATTCACTATCTTGACGATTTTCTCTCAATTGAACCACACTACTACACACCATACAGTCTACAACACATGCTCTTTTTATTCAAAGATCTGTGAGTTCCGGTAGCCCCAGACAAAACAGAAGTTCCCAGCACTGAAATAACTTTCCTGGGTATCACGCTAAATTCAGTATCCATGCAAGCTAGCCTGCCTTAGGAAAAGGTAGACAGGAATTTAACCTATATTGAAGTCCTGCACCACTCTTGGGTCTTGCACCAGGAAGTAATTACAGTCACTTTTAGGTTCACTCAACTTCGCTATGAGGATTATTCCTCAAGGAAGGTCTTTCATAAATAAAATAAATAAAATACATTTCATAATTTTTGCCCTCTTTTTTTACAGATCTAACCTCACGTCGGTTTTGGCACACCTCAACCGACTTTGTTCTTATCAAATTACATTCAATTACAACCATACGTTTCACTATTATCCCGTACACAAGTGGAAGGCATATGCCTGAAATTGTGGGAGGGATTATTGATCCTATTTAAACCCAGTAGCCCCTGCTTACCTGTCGTCGACGATTTCGGAAGTTCCCCTCCCACCTCACTCTTTATTATTTCATATTAATTTATCTAGGTGGGCCCTCTTTTTTACAGGTCTAACCTCACGTCGGTTTCGGCACGCCTCATCCGACTTTGTTCTTATCAAATTACATTCAATTACAACCATATGCTCCACTATTATCCCGTACACAAATATATATATATATATATATATATATATAAAAATATCAATAAATAAAAAAAGGCTTTTATTACCCAAATATAAATATTCCTCAAGGAAGGTCTTTCATCTCTAGAATACTCTTTCTTCTACACAGTCTCCCTGACGACGACTCTAGAACTATTTTAGATGAACCAGCCATGGCCGACCTAAGAATGTGGCATCTCTTTTTATCCACTTGGAATGGCAGGTCCTTATTCGTTCGCCCATCTCTGACGATTCCCCTGTAATATGGACTGACGCAGCAGGAGCCATAGGTTACGCTGCTATTTTCTGCAACGACTGGGTATATGATACTTGGCCACCAGAAACCTCCACCCTAGAGAATTTTAACAAGACCTCAGCACTGTTTGAAATCTTACCAATAGTAGCTGCAGCACACATATGGGGCAAGGAATGGAAAGGTAAAGCAGTTAGGTGCTTTTTAGACAACTTAGCGGCATGTAACATTATTAAAAAAAGCCGCTCTCAATCCCTTACAATAATTAATCTAGTATGGAAACTTACCTGGTTAGCTGCAAATCTACAGTTCTGTGTATGTTGTATCCACGTACCAGGCATTCTGAACAATGCAGCTGACACTCTGTCACGTTCTAAATTACAGGAATTTTTCAGAATACATCATACAGCGAACGTCCCAAAGAACCTCCAAAGTTCAAAGACCTAATTATGCTTTAAATACGCTGTTAAAACACAGTAGATCACTCGCACAAGCTGGTTTGTCAATTAATACTAAAAAAGCTTACGCTAGAGTGTATGATCTGTTTCAAAAATTGTTTGTGACTTTAATGTAATAAATGTTTTTTCGGTAGAAACTATGGTTGCATTCACAACCTTTTGCCACATCTCTTTGAGACTAGCATACAATACAATTCACTGTTACTTGACATGCATACAACATTACATGTTAACTATATACCCAAACAAAACTCCAATCTTATCTTCATATCTAGTCAAAAGTGTCCTGAGAGATATTCAGAGACTAAAACATCAGAATCCCCTTAAAAGACTTCCCATAGACAGTAACATATTTAGGAAGATCTCTGAATTATTAGATGACAACCCTTTCGACAATCTCACTAATATGGTAATCACCGGGCCTATTTGGCATTTTACATTTTTTTAAGACCCAAAGAATTTTCTGTGGAGAAAGCTTCTGACTTTAAGTCAAAAAGTGAACTACCATTATATTCTGTCAATCCCATATACCAAAACTAGCCAGACAGGCCCCCCCAGTAGAAATTAAGTATTATCCTACCTTTTCCAAATGGTGTCCAATACTAGTATTGGATAACTTAATTAAGAATCAGTTCACAACAAACCCTGATTACCCACTATTATCCCTTCAAGGGAAACATCTTACCACCAAACAATTCATGCTATACATGCACACACTATTACTCAGGTTAGGCCACAATCCATATTTCTTCTCCGGTCATGCATTCGGTATTGGGGCAGCCACAGCAGCATCCAGTAATCATGTTCCGACACATATCATTAAGAATATGGAACGCTGGAAATCCTCTGCATCAGAGGCGGCTCTAGACTTTATGAGGCCTTAGGCGAAACTCAAACATGAGGCCCCACTAACAAAAAAGTGTCACATATACACATTGATGCACAGTTTACCTGTGTATGTGCCTGAGAGTGTCTCTGACAGAGAGTATCCTTGTGTGTGTGAATGTATGTCTCTGTGAGCATGTTTGCCTTGTTGTCTGATACCCTATGTGTATGGGGTAGCTACTTGAAGTGTGTTGTGTGTATGGGGGGGCGATGGTGTGAGGGGGTGATGTTGAGAGGGAAAGGGGTGATGATGAGAGGGAGAGGGGGTGATGGTGAGAGGGAGAGGCGGGTGATGGTGAAAGGGGGTGATGGTGAGAGGGAGGTGATGGTGTGGGGGTGTTGGTGTGAGGGAGAGGGGGGTGTGATGTGAGGGGGGTAATGTGAGAGGGAGGGGGATGATGTGAGGGGGGTGATGTGAGAAGGAAGGTGGTGATAGTGAGAGGGTGATGTGAGAGGGAGGGGGGTTGATGTTGAGGGTGAGTGAGGGGGGTTGATGGTGAGGGGGATAGATGTTGAGGGAGGGGGGCTGATGTTGAGGGAAGGGGGGTTGATGTTGAGGGAAGGGGGTTGATGTTGAGGGAAGGTGGTTGATGTTGAGGGAAGGGGGTTGATGGTGAGGGAAGGGGGTTGATAGTGAGGGGGGTTGATAGTGAGAGGGAAGGGGGTTGATGGTGAGGGGTGTGATGGTGAGGGATAGGGTGATGGTGAGGGGGGGTGATGCTAAGGGAGGGGGGTTGATGGTGAGGGAGGGGAGTTGATGGTGAGGGGGTGATGGTGAGGGAGGGGGGGTGATGCTGAGAGTGGTGAGGGAGGGGTGATGCTGAGGATGGTGAGGGGGTGATGCTGAGGGTGGTGGGGGTGATGCTGAGGGTGGTGAGGGAGGGTGATGCTGAGGGTGGTGAGGGAGCGTGATGCTGAGGGAGGGGGAGATGTGAGAGAGAACATACCTTAATTTATTCCCTGGTGGTCCGGTGGCCATTGCTTCCGGTCTGCAGCTCCGCAGAGCTGCAGACCATGTAATCTCACGAGACCATCAAAGCATTGCTGTGGTAACCCGCTGAAATGCTCTGATTGGCCAGTTCTCGTGAGACACATGGTCTGCAGCTCTGCTCACTGCTGGAGCTGCAGACCGGTGTCTGCGGTGGGTGGCCGGGCAGACAGGAGTGGCCTCACACCCGGCGGCATATTGGGCAAGCAGCCAGGCCCCCTCCTGGTGTCGGGTCCTCTGTCACTGACAGAGGACCTGACACAGTCTGCCCACAGGCGGTTTAGGCGGCCGCGAGGCCCCAGGCAGCGCGAGACCTTAGGCGGCCCCCTAAACCGCCTAATTAGAGAGCCGCCTCTGCTCTGCATACAACAGATACATTCCAAACCCAGAAAAGGAAATCAGATTTGCTTTCCATGAAATGTCTAAATAATGTTTTGCAAAATAAATAAAATACATTTCATAATTTTTGCCCTCTTTTTTTACAGGTCTAACCTTACGTCGGTTTTGGCACACCTCAACCGACTTTGTTCTTATCAAATTACATTCAATTACAACCATACGTTTCAATATTATCCCGTATACAAGTGGAAGGCATATGCCTGAAATTGTGGGAGGGATTATTGATCCTATTTAAACCCAGTAGCCCCTGCTTACCTGTCGTCGACGATTTCGGAACTTCCCCTCCCACCTCACTCTTTATTATTTCATATTAATTTATCTAGGTGGGCCCTCTTTTTTACAGGTCTAACCTCACGTCGGTTTCGGCACGCCTCATCCGACTTTGTTCTTATCAAATTACATTCAATTACAACCATATGTTACACTATTATCCCGTACACAAATATATATATATATAAAAATATCAATAAATAAAAAAAGGCTTTGATTACCCAAATATAAATATATATATATCATTAAGAATATGGGACGTTGGAAATCCTCTGCATACAACAGATACATTCCAAACCCAGAAAAGCAATATATATACATTCAATTACAAACAAAGGCTTTGATTACCCTAATTGGGCATAAAGCCAGATGATTGATAGTCCAATATATATAAAAAGGCTTTGGTTACCCCAACTGGGCATAAAGCCAGATGATTGATAGTTTTCAACTGAACCCATCGAATTCTCCAGTGTTGATCAGTTTTTTTTTTCTTAACACAATTTGCAAAGATTTGTAGACCAGTAAGTTGTATACCAGTATGGCAAGATTTATTAGCACATACTAATTTACTGATCCTAAAAGCTCTAAAGAAAGCCCAAACAAAGGCGGCATTGAAAAGCTGGTTCTCAAAAGAATCCTTGCAAATTAAGCTCAATTTATTAACCAGATCTAATAATTGAATATAAATCTGCTATCTTGAGTAGGTAACTCTTTAGCCCAACCTCCTTTCAGCATTTGCTGCATGACAAATTCTTTAAAAATCAGTTTTGCCTAATACTTTTAAGAAATAGGATACGTAGTAAAGATCTATTTAAAGAATACTTAAATACAGCAGACTGATTTTTTTTTTATATGACAAACTAAATTGCATCCTGTTGGTTCAGTTGCATCCTTATTAAAATTCACCATAGACCTATGTCACTCTTCCCATGCATTCCAATATGCTTTCCATGAAATGGAGATAACGATAGGCCTAGTAATTGACATACCTGGCCAAAGTTAGCAGCCAAAGGTGTTCAGGCAGCTCTGTTCCAAATTTGTCGACTAAAAGTGTAAGGGACGTAAAAAGAATTAAAGTCAAAATGGAACAAGGAATCAGCTATGCAAATAATGTTACCACTTATTTGCTTCTTCTTTTACCAGAAGTTTTTTTTTACCAAGCAAATAAAACTAATCTTAATAAATTGATTACAGGGGTGGTGTTTGCTCGAAGGGAATTGATTACCCATACAACCCGAACCATTGAAATTGCTCAAAAACACTTTCCAAACCTTTAAATCATATTTGATATTTCTGCATACTTGTATATGGTGATGTGGATTTTATTTTTATTAAACCTGCCAACTCTCGGGACTTATGCATGAAAAAAAAAAAAATTCTGTCCACTGGCATTAACCTTGATGCAACGTTTAATAGGCCTAACACAGACCTCTTGAATGTTGTTTTACTAACACCTAAAAATATAGAAAATTTCCAGTTTCATTTCTTTTTTTTTCATCAGGTAAACGGAATTCCATTCTTTCAGAGTCAGTGATAATTAAAAAAAAAAATTGAAGCAGGTAGTAGGCCACACAACCACACAATTGTTCTTCTTATTTATTTTGCCAGGGGAAATCCAAAATATTGGACAATAAACATGAAACATTATACAGTAATAAATGAAGGCAATCAGAAGATCCGTCTTTGCTCATGAAAAGGAAACCATTCAAATAGTGTACAGTTGACTATACTCCAGACACCTGCTTAAGAACCCATTCTAAGAATCATGAAAACTTTTCAACATAAAAGTAGGAAGTAGAACAACCCATAGGTATACACTTAACAAAGTAAACATTACCTTCAAATTGAAATCCTAAAGATCCAAAACATCAGGATGAGTAGAAGCATCCGAAAGCTGCCTCAATGTCAACTTACACATTAGGGCACCCTGACCACACTGTCTTACCCAATACAATGCATCCTCGAAAGGAAGTGTACGACACCAAAATAATGTAGGCATCCACCTCATCATTCAAAGATGCACCTTCCGTGGTAGGATAAATGGCAAATTAGTCTCTAAGTACCTTTCACTTTTTTGGGTATTAACCCAAGAGGAGACAATATGGAAGAGGGCCTTCCAATAAATACATGCAGCACAATTTCCCTCTTTAAAACCCTGCAGCACACATGTGTAAATAGGCAATTGACCATGTACAATCTTTTCTACCGCAACGTTCTCATGTTCCCAACCATGAGTGCCACTGCATTTGAAGTGATCCTCAGTTGGGGGCAGCACTTACCTGGCAGCCTGTTCACTTTGTGATGACAGCAGCTGTCATAGTTGGGTTCGCATACAACACCAAATACTTCAAAGCCATTCTATCAGATCACTAATTTACTAATTTACTTAGCTTGTGAGTGAAATGCCAGGTAAAATAGTGTGATAATCAATTAAAATGACAGCACTCAGTGAGGGAACATAGGGGAGGGTGTAGCTAGAGTATCAGTTGTGCTTGAATGTCATAAGTCAATGTATTAGTGATACCCTGGGTCATGCGATCTCAATACATATTATTCTGCTTTTTGATAATGAGCAGTGTATGGGACAAAGAGTTAGGACTATGTACTATTTCTGTGAGATCCCAATACTTGGGTGAGACATATCATATTCTATAGGGATCAGGCAAATACCAACAATAAGTTGCTTCCCTAAGCAGCATTGCTTTTCTGTTTGTTATCTGTTCCAATACAACAAAAAATGAAGAGTTTATCACACTGGTAAAATTCACATTCGAGATTGGATTGCCAAGCTGACACATACAGTGAGCGCTGCCATCAGATATTTTGGGGACCAATACACCACTTCCCTGATTCTGCATACAAGGCCCGCTCTGACTCCACCCACAGGGCCCACCTCCATTCAAACACCATCTCACAGGTACTGAGAGCTGCTGTCAGTGCCACCCCTGTCCCACCTGCGGGGATGTATTGTGTATGTGTGTATAGGGGTTGTAGTGTGTATGTGTGTATAGGGGTTGTATTGTGTAAGTATATAGCAGATGTGCTTGCTGTGTGTTTAGGTAACAGAGTGTCTGTGTGTAGGGGATGTAGTGTGTTTTGGGGAATGAAGTGTATGTGTATGTGGAATCCAGTGTGTGTGTGTGTGTGTGTGTGTGTGTGTATAGAGGATGCAGTTTATGTATGTGTAAGGCGGCGGACTGGGAACTCCTCCTCAGAAAGGTCCTGGTAAGTAAAGCTTGTTATAATCTTACTGTGGCGAAACCAACCTCGCCACTGGGCCCTGGAGAAGCCTGTTTGCTAGCCTCCTACCTGCTGACTATGGCCCCTGGGTTATTTGGGGCATATTGTACTGTATATTGCTGCTACTGGCCCTTTTAACAGCATCTATGGACATATTGGGACTTTTGGGACTACTGTCCCTTTAAGACTGTGATACATACTCTAGTGTACTGCCTGTAATATTATATGTGTATTAAGTTTAACCTGGGATATGTATGCAGCATTCTTCTGATTGTTCGGTAGAATCACTCCATTTATTATATTGAGTGAAATTACCGAACAACCAGACCACCCAGGAATAAGTGTGCCTCCAATTACAGTTTGCAACAATGTTGCAAACGGGTAATTGGCAATCAGTGTAATGTATTCTTTGTCCTCTGGGTGGCCGCCATTCGGGAAACAAACACGTGGCGGCGGCCATCTTAAACTACCGAACAGCGGTGTTTTGCCGTCGAGTGTCTGGAACTAAAATCGGACACTTGACTAGGCAAACACCGCTGAGACCTCCATACTTCCAGAAATTCGTATGGAAACTACCGAATGACCCGCCGTTCGGTAGAAAGAACCCCATAAACAAGGGAATTCATTCAAACCCTCTCCAGGCTCTATAACACAGGCAATTCGTCTGTTTTCATTCCCTTGTTTGTGACCGACCGCAGGGCCAAAATGCATGGAACTGTTTTCGGATACTTTACCCATGCGGTCGGTCAAATCTTTAGAACCCCATATCTCACGAACCATTCATCCGAATTACTTGAATTTTGGATATGTTGTCCCCCTGAATAAGGGCTATCCAGCGATGCTGGATTTAAAGGTGTACCCCCGGGTTTTGGGGTACATCCAGAACTTGGCTGAAAAAGTGTACCGGATAATTGAGTTTAATGTTATCTGAGGGGAGGGGATGTGTGGGCTGAACCATGTATGTGATTGGTTATTTTATGCCTCCCCCTGGGTGTGGCCTGTATGTGGATTAGTGTAATAAAAGCCAGGCTGGATGAGCCAGTCCAGAGTTCCTGTTTTACCCTCAAAGTGATGTGTCGTCTCATTATTGGGGGGAAGGATTTATTGAGTGCTGTTCCAGTTGACTGCTAGGAGTACAAGCCTATTCGTATGGTTCCTATTCAATGGTCTACAGCATTCATATGCTTGGGAGAATTTAAAAGGTTTCTCGGATTCGGTGATTGTGGTGTCTGCCAGAGTGCTTGGAGTCCTCAGGAAGCACTAGGAGCATCCATTAACGGAGGTACTCAGTCGGGGTGCCAGGTGATCCGTTACATTGGTGGCAGCGGTGGGATGGCGTCCTAGTGCGAGGTAAAGCAGCTCGGAGACACAGTTCGTTTGGATTACAAATTGAGGGCAACGCTAGCAGTCGTGCAGCGCCCCTGGGAGCAGACAAGTATGGAAGGTTCTGGCTCTGGAGATGATTGGCTGGCCGAGGTGAGGCAGCGAGTGGCCGAGTATGGGGATGATATACCCATGGAGACACGCCGGGTGATCTGGAACCAGGTCGTGGCTGAGCGAAACACAAGGCTGGACCGAGAATTCCGGTTGGCAAAAGAGAGGAAGTATGCTCAGCAGCAGGAGCGTTACATCAGCCGAGTAGAGGCTGCATCCGAGGAGGTTAGCCGTCTTTCCCTGAGGCGGCGGGAGGAACCCGAAGTGGGGGTCCTCATAGACTGGTCCTGTGAGGAACCACAACAGGCAGGTAGAGATGGGACCAAGGTCTCTCCACCGGGCCCACCGGGATGCTGGGCAGCCGGCCCAGATCCCCAGCAGCAGCCAGAGTTGCCAGGTGGGGAAGCAGGTGGCCCTTACTCACAAATGTTGAGGGGCCTCACGGATTGGTCCTGGGAAGACCCACAGATGGCAGGTGGAGATGGGACTGCGGTCTCTCTACCGGCCCTACAGGGATGCTGGGCAGTCGGCCCAGATCCCCAGCGGCAGTGTGCGTTACAGGGAGCAGAAGGTGCCGTTCTTGCTCCCCAGCGGCAGTCTACGGTGCAGGGAGAGGAACCTGTTATCCCCTCTCCCCAGCGGCTGAAGGTGTGTAAGGGAGAGGAGTTTGTTACCCCCTCTCCCCACCGACAACCTAACCCACCAAGGGGAGACAGTAAACCCCTCACCAGCGCAGATGGGACCGTGGTCTCTGCGCCCTGCCTACAGGGAGTACAGAGGGTCAGCCCTGCTCCCCAGCTGCTGAAAGTGTGTAAGGGAGAGGAGTTTCTTACCCCCTCTCCCCAGCGGCAGCTTAGCACACCAAGGGGAGACAGTAAGCCCCACACCAGTGCAGATGGGACCGTGGTCTCTGCGCCCGAGTTACAGGGGTCAGAGGTAGTGGGTCCAACCCCCCAGCAGCAGCGTGATTTATTGGAAATTGGGAGCCCAGTCTCCACTCCCCAGCGGCAGTGTGATTTGTTGGGAACTGGGAGCCCAGTCTCCATTCCCCAGCGGCAGTGTGAATTGCAGGGAATTGGGAGCCCAGTCCCCATTCCCCAGCGGCAGGCTGAGTTACAGGGGGCAGAGGTAGTTGGTCCTACCCCCCAGCAGCAGAGTGATATGCCGGGAAGGCAGTGTGAAGTGCAGGGAGAGGAGAGCAGCGTCCTCCCTCCCCAGCGGAAGGCTGAGTTACAGGGGGCAGAGGTAGTTGGTCCTACCCCCCAGCAGCAGCGTGATTTTTTGGGAATAGAGAGCCCAGTCTCTATTCCCCAGCAGCAGGACACTGAATTGGGAGGAGAGACAGTCGGTCTCCCTCCACAAAGACTGAAAGTAGGCATGGGAGAGGAGATTGTTACCACCTCTCCCCAGCGGCGGATCATCAATGGGCAGAGTGTTCTAATGGGAGAGGAGATTGTTACCACCTCTCCCCAGCGGCAGCTTAATGTACCAGGGGGAGACTGTAAGCCCCACACCTGTGCAGATGGGACCGTGGTCTCTGCACTTCCAGCACAGGGGGTAGGGACGGTCGGTCCTGCCCCCCCACAACAGGGCTGTTTAGCCAAAGGGGAGACAGTCGGTCTCCAGCAGCAGAGCTGCGCAGCTAAAGGGGAGGCAGTCGGTCTCCAGCAAGGCTCCAACCAGACTACTCCCGTAGTAGTGCTGGCACCAGTCTGCCCACTCTGCCCACTCAGCAACCCACCAAAACAGCCTACCAGTCCCCCACACAGCCGGGGTGAGGCACCTGGACCTGGACAAGTTTTTCCATTACTCAGGTGTAGTAACCATTCATTGTGGGTGGACTGTACTGCTGTTTCTGTTTTGTGGGTGGGCTGCTGGACTAACAAGGGCACTGACCGGCAAGAGGTCAGGTACCCTGTTAGTCTGTTTGGAAAAGGGGAGAAATGTGGCGAAACCAACCTCGCCACTGGGCCCTGGAGAAGCCTGTTTGCTAGCCTCCTACCTGCTGACTATGGCCCCTGGGTTATTTGGGGCATATTGTACTGTATATTGCTGCTACTGGCCCTTTTAACAGCATCTATGGACATATTGGGACTTTTGGGACTACTGTCCCTTTAAGACTGTGATACATACTCTAGTGTACTGCCTGTAATATTATATGTGTATTAAGTTTAACCTGGGATATGTATGCAGCATTCTTCTGATTGTTCGGTAGAATCACTCCATTTATTATATTGAGTGAAACTACCGAACAACCAGACCACCCAGGAATAAGTGTGCCTCCAATTACAGTTTGCAACAATGTTGCAAACGGGTAATTGGCAATCAGTGTAATGTATTCTTTGTCCTCTGGGTGGCCGCCATTCGGGAAACAAACACGTGGCGGCGGCCATCTTAAACTACCGAACAGCGGTGTTTTGCCGTCGAGTGTCTGGAACTAAAATCGGACACTTGACTAGGCAAACACCGCTGAGACCTCCATACTTCCAGAAATTCGTATGGAAACTACCGAATGACCCGCCGTTCGGTAGAAAGAACCCCATAAACAAGGGAATTCATTCAAACCCTCTCCAGGCTCTATAACACAGGCAATTCGTCTGTTTTCATTCCCTTGTTTGTGACCGACCGCAGGGCCAAAATGCATGGAACTGTTTTCGGATACTTTACCCATGCGGTCGGTCAAATCTTTAGAACCCCATATCTCACGAACCATTCATCCGAATTACTTGAATTTTGGATATGTTGTCCCCCTGAATAAGGGCTATCCAGCGATGCTGGATTTAAAGGTGTACCCCCGGGTTTTGGGGTACATCCAGAACTTGGCTGAAAAAGTGTACCGGATAATTGAGTTTAATGTTATCTGAGGGGAGGGGATGTGTGGGCTGAACCATGTATGTGATTGGTTATTTTATGCCTCCCCCTGGGTGTGGCCTGTATGTGGATTAGTGTAATAAAAGCCAGGCTGGATGAGCCAGTCCAGAGTTCCTGTTTTACCCTCAAAGTGATGTGTCGTCTCATTATTGGGGGGAAGGATTTATTGAGTGCTGTTCCAGTTGACTGCTAGGAGTACAAGCCTATTCGTATGGTTCCTATTCAATGGTCTACAGCATTCATATGCTTGGGAGAATTTAAAAGGTTTCTCGGATTCGGTGATTGTGGTGTCTGCCAGAGTGCTTGGAGTCCTCAGGAAGCACTAGGAGCATCCATTAACGGAGGTACTCAGTCGGGGTGCCAGGTGATCCGTTACACTTACATTATAGTTAGTACATGCATTAAGCACAGGACATGGGCCATTTAAGGTTAAAGGACCACTATAGGCACCCAGACCACTTCAGCTTAATGAAGTGGTCTGGGTGCCAGGTCCATCTAGGTTTCACCCTGCCTGCTGTAAACATAGCACTTTCAGAGAAACTGCTATGTTTACATATGGGTTAATCCAGCCTCTAGTGGCTGTCTCATTGACAGCCGCTAGAGGCGCTTCCGCGCTTCTCACTGTGATTTTCACAGTGAGAAGACGCCAGCGTCCATAGGAAAGCATTGAAAAGGCTTTCCTATGGACTGACTGAATGCGCGCGCGGCTCTTGCCACGCATGCACATTCAGCCAATGACGTTGGAAGGAGGAGGAGAGTACCCAGCGCCGAGGGAGCCCGGCACTGGAGAAAGGTAAGTGTTTAACCCTTAGAAAATTAACAAAGTGGAAGCCTAGTATAAGGTAAATCGGTAGGGCAGTGAAGGGGTTAACCCCAAATGGAATATGAAGAGAAAAAAAGAGGAGTAACACTGCCGTGCATAGAGTACTTAAAACGTAACTTTTAATAGTGGAAAATACGATAGTGATAGATATACAAAATATTACTCTCAATAGAGATAGGGAATAAGGAGAGATAATATGTGAAGTTTAAAACAGTATTACATTAATTGACATCAGTTAGAATGTCAAAATAGACAGATATAAGGGACGTTTAAATGTCCAGCTCTAAGCAGAGAATACCGTGACTGTAGAATAAAGTTGGGTAGATCACTAAACAATGTAGCAGGAAAAAATTACTATCAAATGTTGCAATATATGGCAATTGTTACAGCCTGATAGACATCAGAGCGTGTGTGGTACCACACAGCAGAGTGTCAATACACCAACGTAAATTAAACAGTATACACTGTGATGTGCCTAGAAGTATAGGTAAAGCTCAGACAGAAGTAGTAGATTTTGTCTGATCTGTCTCTTATTTCCAAACATTTCCTTGCTTTATAGGAAATGTAAGAAAGTCTGTTAAATGCTGTTCAGCAGATTGCAAGATGAAGTAAAAAGTTATATATGAATAAACATCTACTGTACTATTTCAATATGATTCTTGCCAGATGATTTAAACAAATACAGAGTTTAAGTTACTAATAAGTGACTCTACAGAAATATATATATGTGCCTACAGGGGCACTAACTATGTCTGCATATGTGAATGCAAACGGATTAGAGAGAGAAGTATACAAATTGGATTGTCCAAAAAAATATATATTATAAAAGTATATACAAAATGGAGAAATAAAGTAAACAGAGTGCAGGTCAGGAATCATCTGCGTTTAGACCTGATTACCTGGTCCCTTGTTCTCTGGGGACCCTGTGCCTCTTCTCTCTCCCTAACCTCGTTTACACTACCTTCCTGTCAGTCGGACACTAGGGGAACTGGAACTTAGATGCTAGCTAGTACTACAGACAATTGATCCCTTGTGCACCGTTTAGTAGATCTGCCTTTTTTCAAGTTATACTTTTTGTTTGCATATCCCTTTTTATCCTTAGATTGATTAAAGGTAGGACCTCCCTTCCTCATTTCTTATACAGTGGAGCTCTCCTGAGGTTGGTTCCCCCTTGTGGGACTCTACACATAACCTACTCCTATTACTTATATCAGTATATATATATATATATATATATATATATATATATATATATATATATATCTGTGCCTTCAAGGGCACCTTTTGCCAAATTATTTTAACAAATGCAGAGCTCAAGTTAGTAGTGAGTGACTCTACAGAAATATATAGATCTCTGTGCCTTCAGGGGCACCTATCAAGTAGAGGAACTAGCCGTAGTAACTAAGAGGATTAGAAAGAAAAGTGCAGAGATTAGATGATTTTATCAGTGTATAACTGTGCCTTCAGGGGCACCTGTCTCCAATATAAAGTGCTAAACTAGCTAGCTAACAGACGAGAAAACCCTGCAAAGCATGATATTAGTAAAGGAGAGATTGTCTGCATTGATTCCTAATCTCTGTGCGCTATGTCCTCGCTTGTCTTTGTTTGCAGGCAGCAATCAAATAAAATCCCGCAGCCCAAATCACCCGTAATCTTAGATAAATTTGCAATGACAATAGTCCCAAAGTTAGAAAGTAAATAGCAAAGGGACGGGAGGCTAAGGCTGAGGTGATCTAGATACCGATCTCCAACCCCGACGCGCGTTTCGCCGGTAAGGCGGCTTTTCAAGGGGAACTCAATCCCTGTCGGTGAGAGTTTAAAAAGGGGTTGTTACTGACGAGAGATGGTGGTCAGAAAGGACCACAAAAGCTCTGTTTCCAAGAGATGTTAAATCATAAGTGGTAATTCATAAGTACCACATTGATAGCATAAGCTACTAGTGTTATATTATATGCAACAAATAATGCAGGAAGTTATTATTATTGTTCTACCCTATTAGATGATTTACATATCAATCCACTGCAGTAATAATTTAAAGGTATCATATCCACTGCAAAAGGCATTTAAGGGATCACTACCCACTGTGATAAGCATTTAAATGGATCATATTTCTTGCAATAAATTATGCAGAAAAAAATATTTTTTAACTAATTCTGCATTGTTAAATATGTCAATCCACCGTGATAAGCTTATAAAGGGGTCACAGTGGAATGACAGATAGATGAAGCAAAAAAATATACATCAGTTTTAGTCAGCATTAATATGAGTTAAATACAAATAAATAAAACAAAATTAAAGGAGCGCTGCTAATAATTTAATTTAATGTAAGATGTCATATCACCAATACGAGTAATCATGTGTATATGATAAATAGAGACAATAATGAACTTATTAAGATGAAGATAATAATATGAGTATATACATATATACATGTCATTATAAATTGTTTCTATGTGCCAATTAAAGGACCAATTTTTAAAAAAATATATGTATCAAATTGTAAGTGTTTAACCCCTTCCTCCAACTTCAGCCCGGCGGGAGGGGGGCCATGAGGGTGGGGGCACCCTCAGGGCACTATAGTGCCAGGAAAACGAGTTTGTTTTCCTGGCACTATAGTGGTCCCTTAATGTTAGGGTTAAAATTAGAGTTAGATTTAGGGCGTTATTTTTTATTTAGATATTAGTGTCACTAAGGAAAAACATCAAATTTAGAGTTATGTATAGGGTTAGTTTGCACCTTACCCCTAGGATTATTGTTATGGTTAGGGTAAAAAGTGAGAGGGGTTAAATTAGTTTACCTAATTATAATTTTAACCCTGTTGTCTCATGTGCTGGCAACTTTGCAGCATTTTGACTGCCATTCTTGTATATATATTTGGACTGTATAGTGTGGTCCAATCTATTCTTATCTTTTATGATTGTTTGTGGATATGCTCAGAGGTTTGTTCCTCCCGCTGGGCTGAAGTTGGAGGAAGGGGTTATTTTTCACTTTAACACTAACTTCTCTCATTACTAAAATATCCCTATCCTTTCACTGACCTGACCCTGGCAACACCATCATCATTACTTCCACCTTACTCCCCTCCCCTCTCTATTCATCCCATGCACTCTACACATACCTTTCCAGCCTATCTCCACCAACTCCTCCCAAATCCTCTACATACATACCCTCCTACAAAACTTTCAAATCCTACTCCCACCTTCACTTCCTTTCTATCCTTCTGCTCCTAGCAGCTGGTGATGTCTCTCCAAACCCCGGGCCCCTCTCTACAAACTCAGCATATACTAACCCAAGGATCCACACTAATCTCATACCCATCTCATGTTCCTCTAAATCCTCCTTCAATACTGCCCTCTGGAACGCACGCTCTGTTTGCAATATAACTAAATCCACTGCTGTCCATGACTTCTTCATCTCTCGTTCAATAGATTTACTAGCCTTAACAGAAACCTGGCTCTCCCCCTCTGACACTGCCACCCCTGCATCTTTGTCCTTCGGTGGTCTCCAACTTACCCACAACCCAAGAAACTCTGAATGTAAAGGTGGTGGTGTTGGGTTTCTCCTCTCCCCTCACTGCTCTTTTAAACCTCTTCCCACCCCCCCTTCCCTCTCTTTCCCATCATTTGAAATGCACTCAATTCGCCTTTTCAAATCCCTCTCTGCTAACATTGCTGTTATTTACCGCCCCCCTGGTTCCCCTGTTCTCTTCCTTGACCACTTTGCTGCCTAGCTACCCTATTTCCTCTCTTCTAACATTCCATCCCTAATTCTCGGGGACTTAAATATTCCTATAAACCCACCTTTGACCTCTGCAGCCACTAAACTACTTTCAATTACTTCCTCCCTCGGGCTATCGCAGTGGGCAAATTCTCCCACCCATGTAGCTGGCAATACCCTTGACCTAATCTTCACTTATGCATGTACAGTATCTAATATCTGCAACACTCCATATCCACTCTCTGATCACCACCTCTTATCATTTGCTCTCGCGTACCCCCTCACCCAACAGCCTCAGTCTAACCCCCCTCAACTCAGGAGGGACCTTAATTCTCTTGATCTCCAACAGTTGTCAACTGACATTGATTCACAACTGCTGTCCATCCCTTCCCTCTCCTGTCCTTCACTGGCCATCTCCATATATATCTCTACTCTTACATCTGCCTTGAACACTGCAGTGCCACTCCAAACAAGCACCTCAAGGAGGACCCGCCCCCAACCATGGCATACTAAATCAACGCGCTACCTGGAAAGATGCTCCCGTTGTGCTGAACGCTCCTGGAGGAAGTCTCGCACCCAATCAGACTTTCTACATTATTGATTCATATTGTGTTCATACAGTGCAGCCCTTGCCCTTGCCAAACAGTCCTATTTTTCCTCTCTCATTAGTTCATGTTCCCGCAACCCCAGGCATCTCTTTGACACCTTTAATTCTCTTCTTCGCCCTGCTGTGGCCACCCCCCAAACTAACCTTACTGCTGATAACTTCGCATGTTACTTCACTGACAAGATAGAACAGCTAAGGAAATAATTCTCCCCTCCTTGCCTTTCTGTTTCTCAATCACACATAGATCATGCTTTTCCTACCCTTCAGACATTCTCCCCAGCTACTGACCAAGAGGTGGCTGCTCTTCTTTGCTCCTCTCACCCCACCACTTGCCCGCTCGATCCTGTCCCATCTCACCTTATCAGATCTCTCTCCACTTGTCGCGTGCCTTCTCTAACACACATCTTCAACTGCTCACTCTCTTCTGGCATCGTCCCTGCTGACCTTAAACATGCCACTGTAGTACCTATACTAAAAAAAACATCCCTTGACCCTTTCACCCCCTCTAACTACCGTCCCATATCCCTGCTCCCTTTTTCCTCAAAGCTTCTAGAAAGACTTGTCTTTACCCGTGTGTCTCATTTCCTCAATTCCAACTCTCTCCTTGACCCCCTTCAATCTGGCTTCCACCCTCTCCAATCTACAGAGACTGCCCTTATCAAAGTTACTAACGACCTAATCGCAGCTAAATCCAAAGGCCACTACTACTACATACTAATTCTTGTTGACCTCTCAGCGGCCTTTGACACCATTGATCATGCTCTCCTTCTTCAAACTCTTCAATTGCTTGGTCTCTGTGACTCTGTCCTCTCGTGGTTTTCCTCTTATCTCTCCCAACGCTCATTCAGTGTCTCTTTTTCTAATGATACCTCCTCCCCCCGCCCTGTCTTGGTTGGAGTCCCCCAAGGCTCTGTCCTTGGTTCCCTTCTATTTTCTCTTTATACTGCCTCTCTTGGCAAACTTATTACCTCTTTTGGATTCCACTACCACCTGTACGCTGATGACACCCAGCTATATCTCTCCTCCCCGGACCTCTCCCCTGCCATCCTGCAACGTGTCACTGCTTGCCTTTCTTCCATCTCTGACTGGATGTCCTCCCGCTTTCTGAAATTCAATCTCTCAAAAACTGAGCTCCTTGTCTTTTCTCCTCCTAATACTGATCCTCCTCTTTCGCTCTCCCTTCAAGTTTGTGGTACCAACATCAGTCCATCCTTGCAAGCGCGCTGTCTTGGCATCATACTTGACTCTGGTCTCACCTTTGTGCCTCACATCCAGCATGTTGCCAAATCCTGTAGATTCCATCTTAAAAACATAGCCCGCATCCGCCCCTTTCTTGCACCAGATACTACCAAGGAGCTTGTCCATGCTCTAGTAATTTCCCGCATGGATTATTCTAACCGTCTCCTGATTGGTCTTCCCAAAAGCCGTACTGCACCCCTACAGTCTGTAATGAACGCTGCTGCTAGCTAGACTGATTTTCCTCTCTAGTCGTTTCTCTCACACCTCACCCCTCTGCCAGTCCTTACATTGGCTTCCTGTATGCTATAGGAGTCAATTCAAGGTACTAACTCACACCTATAAAGTGCTTTAAAACCCAGCTCTTTGGGAAAGCTTATGGCCGCCAAGACTAACCCCTACCTCACATACCTGTCTCTTGCCCTCTTCTAAAGGGCAGCCCACCTTATTTGATTGCAAATCCCTGTCCTAATGTGTTTTACACCCCACCTCCTATAGAATGTAAGCAGGGTCCTCTTCAACCTATTGTTCCTGTAAGTTTATTTGTAATTGTCCTATTTATAGTTAAATCCCCTCTCATAATATTGTAAAGCGCTACGGAATCTGTTGGCGCTATATAAATGGCAATAATAATAATAATAATAACAATAATAATAAATTCCTATCAATGCACTTCTGCTCCAATTTAAAACGTTTCCCTTTTTTAATTTGGCTCTATGAACTGTTGTTTAATATTTCTCTTCTGTTGAAGCCCTTTAATTCACATCACTCTCAAAAGTGTTTGACCTTGAAAAATGACTTTGATTTATGGAATCAACTAAGCTTGGTTTGATTCTGTTATTTAGCTTACCTGGGCTTTTACTCTGGGCTGGATATACGGATTAACCTCACTGATCAATCCTTAACCCTAAACTTACAGGGAATAACCATTTCTATCCTAGACAAGGAAACCACCTCTCTCCCTTAGAACTGTCATTAAAGTACTATTTTGTAATCTCAGTTAATTGATTACCCATGTGTTTACCGTGCAAGCCTGTTTAAAAACAGTTTTTAAATAAAAATATTTTTTTTTCTTCCAACATAAAAAAGTTGTGTCTTTCTGCCATTTTGACATTTGTTTTTAGAAATTCTGGTTAAGCGAACTAGTGCCATCTAGCGGTAAATAAGTATAGCACACAAAACTCTGTCATTAATATTTACTCATTAAAAACATATAAAACAGCTGAAATGCAGTTGATGTGGCACATACTAAAGTGTTATTGACAAATGACACATATCAGGGCTATCTTTCTCTCCCCAGGGATTCTAATAGCTACAGTCTATACTTCTAATCAACACACCACACCTATAGGCCTGCATAATTGTCTTACACCAAATCAATTCTGAGTTTGTTGGTATAACACATAATATTATATAGGTATGTGATCATGTCACATTACATGATATGATACAGACTTGGATAAGGAGTTATAAAAAGTTGTGGTTTGGTAAATCCATTAAAATTTTGTACTAAAAGGGAAAAAAACCTATTATGAGTGAATTTGGGTACAAGGTTCTGTGCGCAAACAACTGAATAATAAGATACAATTGAACACTATCCTACTATATGAATAATTATTTAAACTGTTTTGTGCAGTAAACAACAAAAAGGAGGGTGAACTCAGAATGGCAGATTGGTTATAGGATTTTATCCTATCAACACATTTGTGCGCACAAAGCAAGTCTAAGTAAATGTAATTTCCTGTCATACTTGCGAGGAAAATGCTATTGGAATTGCTATTTATAAACCCTTTTCTTCAGGAAATGAGATAGTCCATGGCCAAAATACATTCCTAAAATAAGAGACACAGAGAGAGGCTGTGGGGGAGAAAGAGACACACAGAGGTAATGTGCAGGGGGTTGAGGGGGGATGGGGAGGGAGGAGAGATACACAGGTGCTGTGAGGAGAGAAAGAAAATGGACTGTGGGTAGAAGAGAATGAGACACAAAGGGGTCTTTCAGGGGAGACACAGAGAGGCTGTTGGGGGTTATAAAGAGACACGCAGGCTATGGGGGAAAGAGATGCACAGAAGGAGAAAGACACACAGAGGGGCTGCAGGGGTTAGAAAGATAGAAAGAGACACAGAGGAGCTGTGAGCTGAGTTACAGAGACACACCAAGGGGCTAAGCGGGGAAGAAAGAGACACACAGATGGGGCTGTGGGGGGAAGGATCCACAGAGGGGCTGCGAGCGTTTGAAAGAGTCCCACAGAGGGGCAGTGGGGGTTAGAAAGAGATGCACAAAGGAGCTGTGAGGGGAGTTAGAGAGAGACCCACATAATGACTGAGTGGGGGAGCAATTTTAATGCAATTTTTATATTCTTTGTTTATTGCACCAACACACATTATATATTATTTTATTAAAGGACAAAAAGAGCTGTGATCTGATATGGCATATACATATGTAAATTCTTATTTACTATTAAAATGAAAATACAAAAATGCCAACACTTTATTTCACGGTTTTGACAATAATAATGTGTATATGCCATAATAAACATTTAACAATAGGTAGCAAAAATTATAAAATTCAAATGCTAGCAATATTCTTACAGTTATTAAGAAAATAAGTCCTTAGACCAGGGGTAGGCAACCTTTTAGCAGCACTGTGCTGAAATAAGATTGTGATGTCCCGTAGCGAGTTTTTTAAATTGAGGTGTGTATATTGCCGTATTCTGCTTGTGTTATTTATGCTCCAGTTGCTTTGTTTCGTTTTATTTGTGCGTATATGAGCTATTTTATTGTATGTTCATGAGTAGTTTGTGGTGTTGTGTATGATACCTATGAATGTGGGCTGTGTATGGGGTCTGCTTGTGGAATTGTGTGTGGATGGATATGTCACATTGTGTGTTTGATAGTGTGTGTATGTGTGGGGCTGTTTAGGGTGTTGCATGTGAGAGACTACATGTGGGGTTGTGTGCATATATATGGATTGTTAGTGGTGTTACGTTTGTGCGGACTGTGTTTGTGTTTGTGTATGAGCTGCTGGTACTATTTGTATGAGGGGAGGGTTTTCTGCATGTCTGTGTATATCTAGCAGTGTGGGTGGCTTCCCTGGGGTCCAGTGGGAACCGGGCTGGCCAGGGTACAGGTCAAAGACAGGAGCTGCAACACTAGCTGTGAGCTGCTCTACTCCAGTGTGGATTCCCATTCACAAGTGCTGGGAGGAAGTGACCAATGGATAAATTGAGGATTAGCAGATATCTGAAGTTTCACTGGGACTCCTGATAGGCCAGAGCCTGTTTGGCTCTAGCAGCCTTGAGTGCCGTGCACAGACATTCCGAGTGCCTTGCATGGCACACGTGCCATAGGTTGTAAACCCCTGCATTAGACAATTTATAACTAAACAACTTTGCATTAAAACCTTTTTAATCCATAAACACTACACAAAAGTGTATATTTGTAGAAGATAGACCCCACAGGTTATTTAACTAAGTGGATTCTGACACTTTTCATTTAAACATTTTATCAATAAATCTGCAAATTTTATGTATTTATAAATTGTGTGTGTTTTTTTAGACTTGTGCAAAGATTAATTTGAGCTGGTTCCTCTGAATAAAGTTTTATAACATGACAGGAGGCTTCCTAATTTGCATTAACTCTCTTTACTAAACTCCATAGCATTAAATAAAAACATAAAGAGTAACAATAAATCAATGAGCAGCATAGTCTATATAAGGGTCATGTGCCTGAACACTCCCACTTTCTTTACTGCTTCATCACAGACAGGTCAGACTTTTGGCTCCCCCAACACCTTATACCTTTATTGTATTTCACTCTGTTATTTTATCTTTTATTAGTACCTGTTTTCTCGTGTATTTATATTGTTATTTATTGTTACTACTCTTATGGGCAGTGTGTTTATTTGGCTGGGCTTCGTAGGGGTTTTTCCTCCCTTTCCCTGTCACTTATTTCGGCCCTGGGACCCTAGTTACAACCTCAGTGGCTCTCCTGAGTTTGCCCCACTGCCCTGGGATCAAGGAATCCCTTCTGAGCGTCCTTCTTCCTGGCCGCGATCATTCGCGGCACCGGACGTGCCGGACTTTTTTTCCCGCGACCGGGCTATAATTTAGTCCCCGGCTTTTGCGGCTTACAGACGCGGTGGCCATCTTGGATCGCGCATCATGCAAGATCCATGCAGCCATCTTGGTTTTGCCACGTGTGTACCGCGAACGGACTCTCTGTATACCCCTTCTCTCCCTGTGAAGAAGCTGAGCTTGCTTCCTACAAGTGTGGAAAACATTTATTCACATACAGTGTGTGCCAGCAATTCAGTGTAACTGTCAGCATAAACGCTTAGCTTTAAAGAAAGCATATACAGTATGTGTTAGTGTAATACGCCCTACCTTGATACTCCTGTGCCTCTGTGCCTGCTACATCAACAGAAGATTCCTGCATTCATTTTGCTGGGTCAGTCAGGTCAGTGCTGCTGCCTGTATATAACTTGTGACCTGCACTTAAGGGTTCCAATCCCTGTGCAACCGGGGTGAGCCCCCATTATATGTACCAGAGTACTGTGCTGCTTATTGGGAGACTAGCTTTTGCAGTTCTCTCTAACTGGGTTAACCCCCAGTTTTACTAAGGTCACCAATTATACCCTGCTGGGGTTTTATTGGACGGAATTATTATCTACCATAACCACTACATTAGCTGACCCACGCCTCACTTTCAATACCTAAGACCTGGGTGCCACTACTATAGTGCCTATCAGTGATGTGTATCACAAGCCTACCCTATACTATGGAAGACTCCCAGAATACCCCTGCGGACTTCCAGGCTATGATTAATGCAGCTGTCACTGCTTCTGTGGAGAAGGCACTTTCCAAAGTGCGAGCTACGGCTCCTGATTTGCCCAAATCTTCCCGCAAACGCCCACGCCACGAGTCAGACTCCGATGTCTCAGACTACCATACCAGAGAGGATTTACGCCCAAGTAAACGCCACTGGAAAGCCGAGGGCACTACACCTGAACCATCCAAGGGTTAGGCGCCTGCCAAACATAAGAAATCCTCCAAGTTTAGTACCCCGGCCCCGCGTCAGAATCACTCTTCTGAAGAAGACCAAGCATTGTCACTAGAGATGCCCCGAACGGTTCGCTGGCGAATAGTTCCTGGCGAACATAGCTTGTTCGCGTTCGCCACGGATGGCGAACATATGCGATGTTCGGTCCGCCCCCTATTCGTCTTCATTGAGTAAACTTTGACCCTGTACCTCACAGTCAGCAGACACATTCCAGCCAATCAGCAGCAGACCCTCCCTCCCAGACCCTCCCACCTCCTGGACAGAATGCATTTTAGATTAATTCGGAAGCTGCATTCTTTTTTTTCTGGGATGAAATTCGCTTGTTAATAGCTACTTAAAGTGAGATATTGAGGGAGCTCACACGAAGTGCATCTTTCCTCCATGACAGCCAGGCCCCGCCCCCCAGAAGCTGCATTCTTAGTGAGAGGAGGGACAGTGTAGCTGCTGCTGATTTAATAGGGAAATCCATAGCTAGGCTAGTGTATTCAGTGTCCACTACAGTCCTGAAGGACTCATCTGATCTCTGCTGTAAGGACAGCACCCCAAAAAGCCCTTTTTAGGGCTAGAACATCAGTCTGCTTTTTTTTTTTCTGTGTAATCTAATTGCAGTTGCCTGCCTGCCAGCATGTGCTTCAGGCTCACAGCGTATACTGTGCCCACTTGCCCAGTGCCACCACTCATATCTGGTGTCACAATAGCTTGCATTTAAAAAAACAAAAAACTTTTTTGACTGTAAGCAGTCAGTTTCCTTCACACGTGTGTGTTTCAGGGCCTGCCAGGGCACAGTGTCACACCAGTGCAACTCATATCTGGTGTAACAGTAGTGTACATTAAAAAGGAAATACAGGGGGCTTGTTGTCACCTTTCGGGGACCCTTGGTGTTGTACGTGGCTGGGTGGAGGAAGAGACCTTCAATGACATCAGTGAGGACAAGGAACGGGACATGGCTAGCTTGGTATCCAACCTTGTGCAAATGGGGAGTTTGCGGTTGAGCAAATGGATTGTTTGCGGTTGTTTGCGGTGCGTTAAACGGGGAGTTTGGTCTGTCACTGTGAAGCGGGCGTAACCCTTACACTACCTGATCGATACAACATCATACCTGATGTTTTAAAGCACGTTATTCCAAACAATTTAGGAATGTTATGTGATTTATGCCCTTTATGGATTAAAACCAGACTCTGCATCAACTATGTCATTTTCCATGGGAGTTTTGCCATGGATCCCCCTTCGGCATGCCACAGTCCAGGTGTTAGTCCCCTTGAAACAACTTTTCCATCACTATTGTGGCCAGAAAGAGTCCCTGTGGGTTTTAAAATTCGCCTGCCTATTGAAGTCTATGGCGGTTCGCCTGTTTCGCCCGTTCGCGAACATTTGCGGAAGTTCGCGTTCGCCGTTCGGAACGGAAAATGTTATGTTCGCAACATCTCTAATTGTCACACTCCATGTCAGCTCTGGACGAGTGGCAGGCAGACCTATCCGACTCAGACTATGACGCTTGGGGTCTATCTCTGCTTTTATGCGTGAGACCCTCCTGGGTGCGGCCCAGACGGGGAGGAACGAGGGCCCTGTGGATGCAGACCCCCCACTCAACTCCATTTTGGACCCTATGGGGCAGGCTATGTTTGATCCTCGCAACATATGCCACCCCAGATCAGGGGACTGGTCACCGCCGGAGCACCTCTCCAGGTTCATGCACCTGTGGCTCCGCAAACCTCTGGGCAAAGAGGTACATAGCCGACTTAGGTCGGAATGCCCACGCCCTTCCCTTCCCGACAAGGTGGCTCAAACCCCTGAGTTTGACAAAATTATGACAACCTTCATGATGCGGAGTGGATGGGACCCTCGCAGAGGGGTGGAGAAAGGTCTGTGGGGCGCTCAAGACAATCTGCTGGATTCCGTAGGCCCCCTTTCCCGCATCATGTACTTGGCGGACGATGCCTATGCGTAGGCCCCCTTTCTGGCATCATGTACTTTACGGCCGACAACATCAGGGAATGGGCACATGACGTATGTGAGTGGGCACAATGATGCTTTTGTTTCATTGGAAACACTAATGTTATGCTCTCTTCTGAGAGACGGAAAGCAGCACTATACCATATTAACGGTAAGTTGTCAGAGCTTGTCACAAAGGAAATAGGGCCCCAGGCACAAAGGAAACTGTTTAGCGAACCGTTCCTCAAGGAACTCAACAAACACGTGAATGTGTTTACCTCACTCAACAAGGCGCAGTCATCTATGCGTAGAGTCTTCAGGGGAAACCCCATGAGAGGATTTTTTTGGAAGGGCTGGCCGGCAACGGGGCCGTGCCGCCAGCCGATTTTGGCCTTCGGGCCCCCGCACCCAGCCAACACCGTTTTATCCATCCAGCGATTACAGGCAACTTCCTACCCCAGAGGCTAGGACAGAGGCCGTGGACTGCGTGGGCGTGGATGCTCCCGCTTCGCTGCAGGTAGGCAACTTTATTCCCCCTCTCTTACCATGCACCCGCACTGCAGGCCGTATTTCCCTTTCTTTCCAGAATTGGGCCGCCCTGTCATCGGACACGTGGATTCTACAAACAGTGCAGGGCTACATCATAGACCTGGTGGGGACCCCCATTCAGGCGCATCTCCCGCGCCCCATCCATCTGTCGTCTCACGACCACAATCTTGTCGACAAGGAACTGCACAAGCTAAGGGACAAAGGAGCCATCCAGCCGGCCAACGGCTTTGGAGTTTTTTTCAGCAATATCTTTCTGGTCCGCAAAAAGACAGGAGAATTCCGTCCTGTCATCAACCTGCATCCTCCTTTTGCGAGATTTCCTGCGAGGCAACGATTGGTCTACCAGGCTGGACCTAAAAGACGCATACCTTTCTGTCCCAGTGCACCCAGACTGCCGACCTCTCCTTCGATTCCTCTGGCATGACCGTCCTTGGCAATTCACCTGCCTCCCTTTCGGGCTCAGCTCGGCCCCAGGGTGTTTCGACAAACTCCTGAAACCAGTAATAGCTCACCTACGGTCCAGGGGCATCCGGTGCATTATTTACCTGGACGACATTCTTCTCTTCTGCTCCGAGGAGTTCAGGCTACGTCAACACACTCGTCTCGCAGTGGCACTATTGGAATCCCTGGGTTTTGTGGTGAACTGCCAGAAATCGGAAACGTCTCCCTCTCAGACGATACGTATATTCCTTGGGTTCGAGATCGACTCCACATCATGCACTCTGAGATTACCATCATCAAAGATCTCGGCTATTCAGAAGGAAATCCGCAGAGCCCTTCGTTGCGATACCATCCCATTACGCAACTTAGCCAGAATCGTGGGACTCCTCTCCGCTTCCATACAGGCCATATTTCCGGGCCCCCTCCATTACAGGGCCATGCAACGGCTCAAGGCAAGATTCCTGTGCCGCAGGCCCATGTACGATCAATCCGTCCCAGTGACGGAGGAGGTTTGCGAAGAACTGTCATGGTGGCTGGACAGCATGCAGGCCTGGAACGACAGGGCCATATTCGGAGACACCCCGGATTTTATACTGGAGTCAGATGCCAGTTTGTGGGGCTGGGGCGCTACCAGCGAAACCACTTCCACGAGGGGAACATGGACGACACAGGAGCTCTCCATGCACATAAATTGCCTAGAACTCCTGGCGGGTTCCTTCGCGATCCGCAGCCTGGCTCGAGAGAAATCCAACTGTTGCATCCTCGTTCGCATGGACATTGTCTCCGCAGTCCGATATATCAATCGCCTGGGGGGTGCATGCTCCCGCCTTCTATCGGACATCACGAAGGACATATTCGACTTCTATCTTCCCCGCAACATTGCACTCCAGGCCGAATACCTCCCCGGAGAGGGCAACCTCACGGCGGTCTGGGTCTCTCGTCATTGGAGGGACGTCAGCGACTGAAAGCTGGACATGAGGATATTCCGGGCCATCGCAGCCTGGAGGGGTCCTTTTCATCTGGATCTGTTGCCTCCCGCAACAACCACCAGACCCCGGAATTCTTCAGCTGATTCCCGGACCTGGAGAGCAAGGCGACGGACGCATTTCTCCAACGTTGGCCGACCAGCGGGGCCTATGCTTTTCTCCCATTTGCCGGACACAGCAAGTGACACTAACTCTCATAATGCCCTTGTGGCAGGGCCAACCATGGTTCCCGGACCTCATGCAAGGACCCTCTATTCCTACCGTCCTTCCCGGACCTCCTCACGGATCCCAAAGGGAATCTTCACCCATAACTTCTGGAAGACCGTCTGCCCCTTGTGGCTTGGACTCTTTCAGGGGTTCCTGGCAGGTCGGCGGACTATCACAGGCTGCTAGAGACCTCTTATGGGATTCATGGGCCCCTGGAACTAGACGCTGCTACCTTTCAGCTTGGGCCTCCTGGTCTACTTGGTGCGTGGAATGGGACTCCGATCCATTTACAGCACCTATACCCATGATTCTTAATTTCTATCGTCCTTGTTTTCGACGGGCCGATCTTACCACTCCATTAACGTTGTTCGTTCAGCGATTTCTGCGGCCCACACTCCCATTGGGGACCTCCCGGTTGGCTAGGATCCTCTACTTTGCCACCTTCTCCGGGCCCCAAGTACACCCGTCTCTGGGACGTCGGGCTGGTTCTCCACTTCACAATTTTCCCTCCGACAATTGTCAGCTAAGTTCGCTTTCCTACATTGCCTGGTGTCTTTCCGTCGAGTGTCAGATTTACATGCTTTTGATGTCGACGCTTTCTATGTCGCCCCTGATGGGGTCACATTCCGTATCTCCCGATGTGCCAAGTCAGATTCAACGTCGTTTTTTTATCCCGGACAACCCGCAGCTTTGTGTGGTTTCTACTCTTCCCAGATACGTCGCGGCTACCTCCCCTCTTTGGAACTCGACGTAGGGCCATCTCCTTGTGTCCTACGTTCGGCCCCACGCTCCGGTCTCGGTCCCCACGCTAGCTCGATGGATTCGCTGGATCTTTTCTCTTGCCGGTATAGACCCTTCATTCGGCGCCCATTCCGTTCACGGGGTGGCGGCCTCCTCAGCCTTCTTGGCGGGGGCGTCATTGTCGGATATTCTGCGGGCGGCGGACTGGTCTAGGGAATCTACCTTTCGTTCCTTCTATTTCCGCACTCCTCCTTCTGCTTGGTTATCTCTACTTCAGCGTTAAAAGTGCAAAATAGGAAGCATCCTGTCATGTTATATAATTGAAGATTATGCTAGCTTTAGTGTATTAATAATCTTAATTTTAATAAGGACAGGAGGTGAGTATTTTCCCTCCCTTGTGTTCCCTTCCATGACGCACCTCGGGGGGGTGGATCTCGAGGTGACGGATGTTAGCTATCACAGGTTAGATTTGTTGTTTTATCCCATTTTAATGTATTTTGGTCTACTCTGGTTCCCGTTTCGGTGCAGGTTGTAGGGACCTGAAATTATATTGTTTTCAGGAGCATGGTTTAGTGTATAACATCATTATTTTGGTCTGCTCCGTATTATATCCATATAAAAAGCATGCTTATCAAGGCTCATCAGCTTGACTAGTTACGGCTCAGTACCTAACCTGTTTTATACTCTCCTTTTCAGTGTAACCCTCTTCAGGACTTCCACTGGATGTCATTTTGGGATAACCCACGACTCCGCCTGATTGGTTGATGACTTAGTTTGTCTTTCATGTTCTTCATTTCGATGATCGGGAGTCTCCTCAAGTTCAGTGCTTCCCAGAGGATGCTCCTACTGGTTTCGTTTTCTTTGATTTCGGGTTCGGTCAGGACTTGGATGTCGCTTAAAGAAAGAGGAAGTGTTCAGGCAGCATGACCCTTATATATACTATGCTGCTCATTGATTTATTGTTATTCTTTAAGTTTTTCTTTACTGCTATGGAGTTTAGTAAAGAGAGTTAATGCAAAATACTCGCCTCCTGTCCTTTTTAAAATTAAGATTATTAGTACACTAAAGCTAGCATAATCTTCAATTCCTGCCGATTGTTGATTGAATTGATTCTGAAATGTTTTACTTGTGAATGGTACAGGTAAGATTGTTTAGGAATCAATAAGTTCTGTTATTGATTAAAAGGAATTTTATTTGGACAAACAGGCTCAAGCTAAAGCACAGTCTGAAAATTCTCACATGCACATTGTTATGGTTTAGGAAAACTCAGTTCATCCAAGCGGCAGTCTATTAATCTATTCCAGAGGGATAGGTCTGGAACCTAAATATGTCAACCTGGCAAAGAACAGGTTATATTACAGAGTTTTATTTTAAGTATTACATTCTGTTAAAACTTTCAATAATTGAAAAAAAAATAATTGAAAAAAAAAATATTACTACCTGTGATTTTTATTATGCAGTTTATTTCGCAACCTTAATCATTGTCAAATTATTACTAGTCAAAGTAAAGCAAAATTATGCCATTCAGAAAAAAATAGTTAGTTACTCACTCCAAAGGTTTAACTGTTCATAAATGCAAAACACAATTTAAGCTGTACACTTGTAATTAGTGTTGTCGCGAACCCGGAATTTTCGGTTCGCGAACGGCGAACGCGAACTTCCGCAAATGTTCGCGAACCGGCGAACCGCGCGAACCGCCATTGACTTCAATGGGCAGGCGAATTTTAAAAACAACAGGGACTCTTTCTGGCCACAATAGTGATGGAAAAGTTGTTTCAAGGGGACTAACACCTGGACTGTGGCATGCCAGAGGGGGATCCATGGCAAAACTCCCATGGAAAATTGCACAGTTGATGCAGAGTCTGCTTTTAATCCATAAAGGGCAGAAATCACCCAACATTGACACCTGTCCTCAAAGCCCAGCCCTGATACACACTGAAACAGAGCAGAATAGAGACTGTTCCCCCTACATAGGGTCACTTGGCAGATATGGATTGACACCTGTCCTCAAAACCCCTGATACACACTGACACAGAGCAGAATAGGGACTGTTCCCCCTACATAGGGTCACTTGGCAGATATGGATTGACACCTGTCCTCAAAACCCCTGATACACACTGACACAGAGCAGAATAGAGACTGTTCCCTGTCCACAGAGACCATGATACACACTGACACAGAGCAGAATAGGGACTGTTCCCCCTACATAGGGTCACTTGGCAGATATGGATTGACACCTGTCCTCAAAACCCCTGATACACACTGACACAGAGCAGAATAGAGACTGTTCCCTGTCCACAGAGACCATGATACACACTGACACAGAGCAGAATAGGGACTGTTCCCCCTACATAGGGTCACTTGGCAGATATGGATTGACACCTGTCCTCAAAACCCCTGATACACAGTGACACAGAGCAGAATAGAGACTGTTCCCTGCCCACAGAGACCATGATACACACTGACACAGAGCAGAATAGGGACTGTTCCCCCTACATAGGGTCACTTGGCAGACATGGATTGACACCTGTCCTCAAAACCCCTGATACACACTGACACAGAGCAGAATAGAGACTGTTCCCTGTCCACAGAGACCATGATACACACTGACACAGAGCAGAATAGGGACTGTTCCCCCTACATAGGGTCACTTGGCAGATATGGATTGACACCTGTCCTCAAAACCCCTGATACACACTGACACAGAGCAGAATAGAGACTGTTCCCTGTCCACAGAGACCATGATACACACTGACACAGAGCAGAATAGAGACTGTTCACCGTCCACAGAGACCATGATACACACTGACACAGAGCAGAATAGGGACTGTTACCCCTACATAGGGTCACTTGGCAGATATGGATTGACACCTGTCCTCAAAACCCCTGATACACACTGACACAGAGCAGAATAGAGACTGTTCCCTGTCCACAGAGACCATGATACACACTGACACAGAGCAGAATAGAGACTGTTCACCGTCCACAGAGACCATGATACACACTGACACAGAACAGAATAGAGACTGTTCACCGTCCACAGAGACCATGATACACACTGACACAGAGCAGAATAGAGACTGTCCCCCCTACATAGGGTCACTTGGCAGGTATGGATTGACACCTGTCCTCAAAGCCCCTGATACACACTGACACAGAGCAGAATAGGGACTGTTCCTCCTACATAGGGTCACTTGGCAGATATGGATTGACACCTGTCCTCAAAACCCCTGATACACACTGACACAGAGCAGAATAGAGACTGTTCCCTGTCCACAGAGACCATGATACACACTGACACAGAGCAGAATAGAGACTGTTCACCGTCCACAGAGACCATGATACACACTGACACAGAGCAGAATAGGGACTGTTCCCCCTACATAGGGTCACTTGGCAGATATGGATTGACACCTGTCCTCAAAACCCCTGATACACACTGACACAGAGCAGAATAGAGACTGTTCCCTGTCCACAGAGACCATGATACACACTGACACAGAGCAGAATAGGGACTGTTACCCCTACATAGGGTCACTTGGCAGATATGGATTGACAAATCCCTGACAAACAGCTACCACATGCAAGGAAGTCAGCAGGGGCGCAAATGACCCACTCCCGACCAGTGGCGGATCCAGAGCCTGATCTCGGGAGGGGCACTTGTAGATTACTTAAAAAAAATTATCCTGGCACAATAACCACTACAGCTCAGTGTAGTAGTTATGGTGCCAGTAGTGCCAGGATCCCACCCCAGAGTAAGTAGTCATACCGTTTAAGAACAGTTTGACAACTTACCTGGGGTCTGCTGGGATATAGGGCATAGGAGAAGTGGTGTGTGTGAAAGGTGCAGTGTGTGTGTGAGCGGTGAAGTGAGTGTGAGTGCGTAAGGGTGACAGTGTGTGTATGGGGGCACTGTATGTATGTGTGGGGCAGTGTGTGTATGGGGGGGCACTGTATGTATGAGGGGGTCGTGTGTGTGTGTTTGGGGCAATGTGTGTATGGGGGCAGCAGTTTGTGTAGGGCACTGTGTGTGTATGGGTGTGCAGTGTGCGGGGCAGTATGTGTATGGGGCAGTGCTTGTGGGGCAGTGTGTGCATGGGGACAGTGTTTGTGGGACAGTGTTGTATCGGGACAGTGTTTGTGGGACAGTGTTGTATGGGGACAGTGTTGTATGGGGACAGTGTTTGTGGGACAGTGTTTGTGGGACAGTGTTGTATGGGGACAGTGTTTGTGGGGCAGTGTGTGTATGGGGGCAGTGTGTGTATGGGGGCAGTGTTTGTATGTGGACAGTGTGTGTATGGGGTCAGTGTGTGTAGTGTTTGTATGTGGGGCAGTGTTTGTGGGTCAGTGTGTGTATGGGGTCAGTGTGTGTAAGGGGGAAGTGTGTGTAGTGTGCATGGGGACAGTGTTTGTGGGGCAGTGTTGTATGGGGACAGTGTTTGTGGGACAGTGTTGTATGGGGACAGTGTTTGTGGGACAGTGTTGTATCGGGACAGTGTTTGTGGGACAGTGTTGTATGGGGACAGTGTTGTATGGGGACAGTGTTTGTGGGGCAGTGTGTGTATGGGGGCAGTGTATGTGGGGGCAGTGTTTGTATGTGGACAGTGTCTGTATGGGGTCAGTGTGTGTAGTGTTTGTATGTGGGGCAGTGTTTGTGGGTCAGTGTGTGTATGGGGTCAGTGTGTGTAAGGGGGAAGTGTGTGTAGTGTGTATGGGGCAGTGTTTGTGGGTCAGTGTGTGTATGGGGTCAGTGTGTGTATGGGGTCAGTGTGTGTATGGGGTCAGTGTGTGTATGTGGGGCAGTGTGTGTAGTGTTTGTAGTGTGTATGGGGTCAGTGTGTGTAGTGTGTGACGTGTATAGTGTGTGTATGTGGGGCAGTGTGTATGGGGGGAGGGGACGAGGGAAGGGGGGCTTTTTTAATAAAAAAAAACAAAAAATGTATTTAATAAAATATATTTATGCCCCCCTCATGGGGGGGAGGGGAGGAGGGGGGAGGCTTTTTAATGAAAAAAATAAATAAATTATTTAATGAAATATATTTATGCCCCCCCTCCCTTCTTACCTTTATTGAGGAGGAGGGGGGACATTTCTGGATCCCTGGTGGTCCAGTGGTTCCAGTGAACTCTAGCCCGCGCTCCAGGGCTAGAGTTCACTCTCGCGAGATTTGGAGCGTTGCCGTGGTAACCGCGGCAACGCTCCAAATCTCGCGAGAGGAGGACCCGGAGGAGCTGCTGGTAACAGCTCCCGGGTCCTCTCTCCCTCCCTCCCCTGCCGGCTGTCAGCACAGTGCCTGCGGACCGGGGAGGGAGATCACTGATCACTCTCCCCGATCCGCAGGCACATTGCAGGGCTGGCGCTTGGGCAATGCCAGCCCTGCACTAGCCGGCAGGGGGGAATCTCGGGGGGGGCAATTGCCCCGTTGCCCCCCCCCTGGATCCGCCAATGCTCCCGACGCGGGAAGGTAGTGACGACAAATAACAATACAGGACTCTTTAGAGGCCCTGTAATTGTAATCAGTCCACTTGAAATCCTTTAACTTTGATCAATTGGAGGGAAGTCTGGTGCAGAGCCACTGACCCATGCGCAGGGCCAGCCTTAGGCCTTTGGGCGCCCTGTGCAAGAAATCTTCACCCTGTCACACCCATGTGCAAGAAATCTTCACCCTGTCACACACACACACACACACACACAGGCAGACAGCCATACACATGCACACACACAACTGCGACTGACTAGGTTTGTCACCTCCTCAAAAGGACGCATGAGCCTACAGGCATTGCGCATGAGCATCCAGTAACGTGGCAAAAAAATTCCCAGCTCCCCAGAGGCTGTCCTAGCACCCCGGTCATACAAATATTCATTAACAGCTTTTTCTTGTTGGAGCAGGCGGTCGAACATTAGGAGTGTTGAATTCCAACGTGTAGGGCTGTCGCAAATCAAGCGCCTCACTGGCATGTTGTTTCGCCACTGGATATCGGCAAAGTGAGCCATGGCCGTGTAGGAACGCCTGAAATGGCCACACACCTTCCTGGCCTGCTTCAGGACGTCCTGTAAGCCTGTGTACTTATGCACAAAGCGTTGTACGATCAGATTACACACATGTGCCATGCACGGCACATGTGTCAACTTGCCCAACTTCAATGCCGCTATCAAATTTTTTCCGTTGTCACACACCACTTTGCCGATATCCAGTTGCTGCGGAGTCAGCCACTTTTCCACCTGTGCGTTCAGGGCGGACAGGAGTGCTTGTCCGGTGTGACTCTCTGCTTTCAAGCAAGTCAAACCCAAGACGGCGTGACACTGCCGTATCCGGGATGTGGAATAGTACCTGGGGAGCTGGGGGGGTGCCGTTGATGTGGAGCAAGAAGCAGCGGCACAAGAGGACTCAGCCGAGGAGGTTATGGAAGAGGATGGGGTAGGAGGAGTAGAGGAGGTGGCAGGAGGACTGCCTGCAATTCGTGGCGGTGTCACCAACTCCTCTGCAATGCCACGCATTCCTTGCTTGTCAGCCGTCAGCAGGTTTACCCAATGCGCAGTGTAGGTGATATACCTGCCCTGACCATGCTTTGCAGACCAGGTATCAGTGGTCAGATGGACTCTTGCCCCAACACTGTGTGCCAGACATGCCATGACTTCCTTTTGTACAATCGAGTACAAGTTGGGGATTGCCTTTTGTGAAAAGAAATTCCGGCCGGGTACCTTCCACTGCGGTGTCCCAATAGCTACAAATTTTTTGAACGCCTCAGACTCAACCAGATTGTATGGTAAAAGCTGGCGGGCTAATAGTTCGGACAAGCCAGCTGTCAGACGCTGGGCAAGGGGGTGACTTGGTGACATTGGCTTCTTACGCTCAAACATGTCCTTGACAGACACATGACTGTGGGCAGATGAGCGGGAACTGCTCAAGGCAGGAGACGGAGTGGCGGATGGTTGAGAGGGGGCAAGAAGGACAGCAGTGGTTGACGTGGCTGAAGATGCTGGACCAGGAGGAGGATGGCGGCTTAGAGTAGGCGTGCTGCTTGTACTCATGTGTTGATCCCATAGGCGTTTGTGATGTGAGATCATGTGCCTACGCAAAGCAGTTGTACCTAGGTGGGTGTTGGACCTCCCACGACTCAGTTTCCTTTGGCACAGGTTGCAAATGGCATCGCTGTTGTCAGAGGCAGACACACAAAAAAAATGCCACACTGCTGAGCTCTGCAATGACGGTGCAGTGGACACAACATGCGTTGATTGGCGTGCTGTCGGGCTGACCCCGGGTGCCGATGCATGCTGTCTGACTGTGCCACTAGCTCCTTGCGACGACCCCCCCCCTGCTTCCAACTCATCTCCTCCTCCTCTCTGTCTCCCCATCTGAACTTTCGCCCTGTTCTTCTTCTTGCCGAGCGGGCACCCACGTGACATCCATGGACGCATCGTCATCATCAACCGCTACGCTTGTATCTGACAACTCAGAAAAGGAAGCAGCAGCGGGTACAACATCATCATCATCACACCGTACCTCCATGTGTTTAATGCTGCCTGCCTGAGACATATCCCTGTTATCTACATCTTCTAGCAATAATGGTTGCGCATCACTCATTTCTTCAAACGGGTGTGTGAATAACTCCTCTGACATACCAAGTAAAGCGGCTGTGGTGCTAGTTTTGGTGGTGGCGGCAGGCGGGTGAGTGGTATCTTGAGAGGTGCCTGAAGCTAAGCTGGAGGAGGATGGTGCGTCAAGGTTCCGAGCGGAGGCGGTACAAGATTGGGTGTCCTGTGTTAGCCAGTCAACTAAGTCCTCAGAACTTTTCAAGTTCAGGGTACGTGGCTTCTGAAAACTGGGCATTATTCTAGGGCAAAAGGGAATCACAGCACCACGACCACGACGGCCCCTGCGGGGTGGCCTGCCTCTGCCTGTCATTTTTTTGGGGATTAGTGGTACTATACGTGCAAGCTACTGTGAGACCAGATATGATTGGCAATGTGCACTGGAACAGTTCTGCAGAGCACACGCTGAAGGAAGGACTGACAGAGCCGCTTGAAGACAAGTAACTGCTATTCAATCTATAACAGTGAAAAGCAAATTTTGGTTTTAAAAGCACGCTATAGAGACACCAAATATGATTGGCAACTGTCAAAGCATGCTGGAACAGGTCTACAGAGCACACGCTGAAGTAGGCCTGACACCCAGACGCTTGCAGACAACTAACTGATCTTCTATTACAGTGAAAAAAAATGATTTATTTAAAATCTAAAGCTTAAGCTATTGTTAAAACAGATATGAGTGGTGGCACTGACTGTGCAAATGGGCAAGGCATCCAACCTGACACAGAAGCTGGCAGGCAGGCAACTGCTCTTCTATTACAGTGAAAACTAATTATTTATTTTAAATGTAAAGCTTAACCAATTGTTAAAACAGATATGAGTGGTGGCACTGGGCAAGTAGGCACAGTATCCAATGTGAACCTCACACAGAAGCTGGCAGGCAGGCAACTGTTCTTCTATTACAGTGGAAACAAAATTTTGGTTGTAAAAGCACGCTATAGAGACACCAGATATGAGTGGCAACTGTCAAAGTACGCTGGCAGGGTTGTGCAGGGCACACGCTGATGGAAGGCCTGACAGAGCCGCTTGAAGGACACTGACTGTCTGCTATTAGCTTACACTGGAAACCTTTTTTCTTTGTAAAAGCACGCTAAAGAGACACCAGATATGATTGGCAACTGTCAAAGCATGCTGGCACAGGTCTGCAGAGCACACGCTGAAGTAGGCCTGACACCCAGATGCTTGCAGACAACTAACTGATCTTCTATTACAGTGAAAAAAAATGATTTCTTTAAAATCTAAAGCTTAAGCTATTGTTAAAACAGATATGAGTGGTGGCACTGACTGTGCAAATGGGCAAGGCATCCAACCTGACACAGAAGCTGGCAGGCAGGCAACTGCTCTTCTATTACAGTGAAAACAAATTATTTATTTTAAATGTAAAGCTTAACCAATTGTTAAAACAGATATGAGTGGTGGCACTGGGCAAGTAGGCACAGTATCCAATGTGAACCTCACACAGAAGCTGGCAGGCAGGCAACTGCTCTTCTATTACAGTGAAAAAAAAATATTTATTTTAAATGTAAAGCTTAACCAATTGTTAAAACAGATTTGAGTGGTGGCACTGGGCAAGTAGGCACAGTATCCAATGTGAACCTCACACAGAAGCTGGCAGGCAGGCAACTGCTCTTCTATTACAGTGGAAACAAAATTTTGGTTGTAAAAGCACGCTATAGAGACACAAGATATGAGTGGCAACTGTCAAAGCACGCTGGCACAGGTCTGCAGAGCACACGCTGAAGTAGGCCTGACACCCAGACGCTTGCAGACAACTAACTGCTCTTCTGTTACAGTGAAAAAAAAAATATTTATTTTAAATGTAAAGCTTAACCAATTGTTAAAACAGATATGAGTGGTGGCACTGGGCAAGTAGGCACAGTATCCAATGGGAACCTCACACAGAAGCTGGCAGGCAGGCAACTGCTCTTCTATTACAGTGGAAACAAAATTTTGGTTGTAAAAGCACGCTATAGAGACACAAGATATGAGTGGCAACTGTCAAAGCACGCTGGCACAGGTCTGCAGAGCACACGCTGAAGTAGGCCTGACACCCAGACGCTTGCAGACAACTAACTGCTCTTCTATTACAGTGAAAAAAATTTTTTTATTTTAAATGTAAAGCTTAACCAATTGTTAAAACAGATATGAGTGGTGGCACTGGGCAAGTAGGCACAGTATCCAATGTGAACCTCACACAGAAGCTGGCAGGCAGGCAACTGCTCTTCTATTACAGTGGAAACAAAATTTTGGTTGTAAAAGCACGCTATAGAGACACCAGATATGAGTGGCAACTGTCAAAGTACGCTGGCACGGTTGTGCAGGGCACACGCTGAAGTAGGCCTGACAGAGCCGCTTGAAGGACACTGACTGTCTGCTATTAGCTTACACTGGAAACCTTTTTTCTTTGTAAAAGCACGCTAAAGAGACACCAGATATGATTGGCAACTGTCAAAGCACACTGGCACAGGTCTGCAGAGCACACGCTGAAGTAGGCCTGACACCCAGATGCTTGCAGACAACTAACTGATCTTCTATTACAGTGAAAAAAAATGATTTCTTTAAAATCTAAAGCTTAAGCTATTGTTAAAACAGATATGAGTGGTGGCACTGACTGTGCAAATGGGCAAGGCATCCAACCTGACACAGAAGCTGGCAGGCAGGCAACTGCTCTTCTATTACAGTGAAAAAAAATTATTTATTTTAAATCTAAAGCTTAACCAATTGTTAAAACAGATATGAGTGGTGGCACTGGGCAAGTAGGCACAGTATCCAATGTGAACCTCACACAGAAGCTGGCAGGCAGGCAACTGCTCTTCTGTTACAGTGGAAACAAAATTTTGGTTGTAAAAGCACGCTATAGAGACACAAGATTTGAGTGGCAACTGTCAAAGCACGCTGGCACAGGTCTGCAGAGCACACGCTGAAGTAGGCCTGACACCCAGACGCTTGCAGACAACTAACTGCTCTTCTATTACAGTGAAAAAAAAATATTTATTTTAAATGTAAAGCTTAACCAATTGTTAAAACAGATATGAGTGGTGGCACTGGGCAAGTAGGCACAGTATCCAATGTGAACCTCACACAGAAGCTGGCAGGCAGGCAACTGCTCTTCTATTACAGTGGAAACAAAATTTTGGTTGTAAAAGCACGCTATAGAGACACAAGATATGAGTGGCAACTGTCAAAGCACGCTGGCACAGGTCTGCAGAGCACACGCTGAAGTAGGCCTGACACCCAGACGCTTGCAGACAACTAACTGCTCTTCTATTACAGTGAAAAAAAAATATTTATTTTAAATGTAAAGCTTAACCAATTGTTAAAACAGATATGAGTGGTGGCACTGGGCAAGTAGGCACAGTATCCAATGTGAACCTCACACAGAAGCTGGCAGGCAGGCAACTGGTCTTCTATTACAGTGGAAACAAAATTTTGGTTGTAAAAGCACGCTACAGAGACACAAGATATGAGTGGCAACTGTCAAAGCACGCTGGCACAGGTCTGCAGAGCACACGCTGAAGTAGGCCTGACACCCAGACGCTTGCAGACAACTAACTGCTCTTCTATTACAGTGAAAAAAAAACATTTATTTTAAATGTAAAGCTTAACCAATTGTTAAAACAGATATGAGTGGTGGCACTGGGCAAGTAGGCACAGTATCCAATGTGAACCTCACACAGAAGCTGGCAGGCAGGAAACTGCTCTTCTATTACAGTGGAAACAAAATTTTGGTTGTAAAAGCACGCTATAGAGACACCAGATATGAGTGGCAACTGTCAAAGTACGCTGGCACGGTTGTGCAGGGCACACGCTGAAGTAGGCCTGACAGAGCCGCTTAAAGGACACTGACTGTCTGCTATTAGCTTACACTGGAAACCTTTTTTCTTTGTAAAAGCACGCTAAAGAGACACCAGATATGATTGGCAACTGTCAAAGCACGCTGGCACAGGTCTGCAGAGCACACGCTGAAGTAGGCCTGACACCCAGATGCTTGCAGACAACTAACTGATCTTCTATTACAGTGAAAAAAAATTATTTCTTTAAAATCTAAAGCTTAAGCTATTGTTAAAACAGATATGAGTGGTGGCACTGACTGTGCAAATGGGCAAGGCATCCAACCTGACACAGAAGCTGGCAGGCAGGCAACTGCTCTTCTATTACAGTGAAAAAAAATTATTTATTTTAAATCTAAAGCTTAACCAATTGTTAAAACAGATTTGAGTGGTGGCACTGGGCAAGTAGGCACAGTATCCAATGTGAACCTCACACAGAAGCTGGCAGGCAGGCAACTGCTCTTCTATTACAGTGGAAACAAAATTTTGGTTGTAAAAGCACGCTATAGAGACACAAGATATGAGTGGCAACTGTCAAAGCACGCTGGCACAGGTCTGCAGAGCACACGCTGAAGTAGGCCTGACACCCAGACACTTGCAGACAACTAACTGCTCTTCTATTACAGTGAAAAAAAAATATTTATTTTAAATGTAAAGCTTAACCAATTGTTAAAACAGATATGAGTGGTGGCACTGGGCAAGTAGGCACAGTATCCAATGTGAACCTCACACAGAAGCTGTCAGGCAGGCAACTGCTCTTCTATTACAGTGGAAACAAAATTTTGGTTGTAAAAGCACGCTATAGAGACACCAGATATGAGTGGCAACTGTCAAAGTACGCTGGCATGGTTGTGCAGGGCACACGCTGAAGTAGGCCTGACAGAGCCGCTTGAAGGACACTGACTGTCTGCTATTAGCTTACACTGGAAACCTTTTTTCTTTGTAAAAGCACGCTAAAGAGACACCAGATATGATTGGCAACTGTCAAAGCACGCTGGCACAGGTCTGCAGAGCACACGCTGAAGTAGGCCTGACACCCAGATGCTTGCAGACAACTAACTGATCTTCTATTACAGTGAAAAAAAATGATTTCTTTAAAATCTAAAGCTTAAGCTATTGTTAAAACAGATATGAGTGGTGGCACTGACTGTGCAAATGGGCAAGGCATCCAACCTGACACAGAAGCTGGCAGGCAGGCAACTGCTCTTCTATTACAGTGAAAAAAAATTATTTATTTTAAATCTAAAGCTTAACCAATTGTTAAAACAGATATGAGTGGTGGCACTGGGCAAGTAGGCACAGTATCCAATGTGAACCTCACACAGAAGCTGGCAGGCAGGCAACTGCTCTTCTGTTACAGTGGAAACAAAATTTTGGTTGTAAAAGCACGCTATAGAGACACAAGATTTGAGTGGCAACTGTCAAAGCACGCTGGCACAGGTCTGCAGAGCACACGCTGAAGTAGGCCTGACACCCAGACGCTTGCAGACAACTAACTGCTCTTCTATTACAGTGAAAAAAAAATATTTATTTTAAATGTAAAGCTTAACCAATTGTTAAAACAGATATGAGTGGTGGCACTGGGCAAGTAGGCACAGTATCCAATGTGAACCTCACGCAGAAGCTGGCAGGCAGGCACCTGCAATTACATTACACAGGAAAAAAAAAAAAGCAGCCTGATGTTATAGCCCTAAAAAGGGCTTTTTGGGGTGCTGTCCTTACAGCAGAGATCAGATGAGTCCTTCAGGATTGTAGTGGACACTGAATACCCTAGCCTAGCTATCAATTTCCTTATCTAATCAGCAGCAGCTAAACTTTCCCTCCGCTCACTAAGCATGCAGTTTCCGAATGAATCGAAAATGGATGCTGGGAGGGAGGTTGGAGGGTGTGGAAGGGAGGGAGTGCTGCTGATTGGCTGGAATGTGTCTGCTGACCGAGAGGCACAGGGTCAAAGTTTGCCCAATGATGACGAATAGGGGGCGGATCGAACTGCGCATGTGTCCGCCCGCCGCGGCGAAAGCGAACACGCTAATTTCGCCGGGAACTGTTCGCCGGCGGACAGTTCGGTACATCACTACTTGTAATCATAAATCATCGTAAGATAAATAAATACTCTGGTTCAACATTCCCAACAAACTTTGAAAATTAACTGTCCTGTTCAATAAACAGACTAGCTGACATTTCAGCTACGCAGGTAGCAACGTCTATGTTGTACAAATATAAGTAGAATGCACCATAAACTACTATAGAAAACCGACAACTTTCCTTTTGGATATTAAGTCTACTGATGGGCAAAGTCAAGAAGGCAGCATGTTGTGTATATCTTCATAAGTAAATGCTAAAACAGTCCTTAATATGCTATATTCTGTAGCTGTGACTTCACAACAGCTCATACACATAGATTATATCTGTCATGTATACCGAGGCTGTGTCCTAACATCAACTCATACATTGTGCTCATATACTAATTTTAGAGTTCTGTTTCCTGTTGTGGCAAACATGCCTATGCCACAAGCTCCTTGAGGAGCCTGGTAGCTCACCTCCTGCCCAAGGGCTATGAGCCATATACAAAGACCCTGTTCAGGAGTTAAATCTCCACCGGCCACCATTAGCAGCTTTCCCTTGGTGCCCCTGGTTCGGCACTTTCCCATTATTCTAATGGAACCGAACACTAGCATCCTGGTGGCTGTTCGCATGAAGAAACCCACGAATTGTCGTCAGCGGTACTTAGCCGCGATCGTTGTGGAACTAAATTCGATCTGAGGCATTAGGTGACCGTGCGGCTCCCAGACAACTTGGTCCAGGGTTTTAAACAACATTACCAGGAGAGCATTTTTTGGAGGGAAGGTGTCTGAGACTAAGGGGAACAAACGCTACCCGAAAACCAGGTAGAGCACCCCATATTGCGCCGCAGGAGCTCTTGAAAGTTGTGTTCGGTCAGAACTTTAACACAGATGCATTCCCTCTACACTGCATGGATCTGAGTGCTGTTTGGAGAACTTGGGTGCTCAAATCAGGGCTATTTTTGTGGGGTTATTATATATTTTTATGATGTTTTGGGGTATTTTTATGTTTTATATTTTTATATTTGCCTCACAGTTCCTGGGAGATAATTAGCTTAGTGGTCTTTAACTCAATTATCACCCAGGCACATAGATGAATTCAAAGAAAGAGTTACAATCCCAAACAATGATTTGTTGAACCTTACAGAGTTCTACAATAAATTATGATTTTAACCCCTTAAGGACCAAACTTCTGGAATAAAAGGAAATTATGACATGTCACACATGTCATGTGTCCTTAAGGGGTTAATCTTTCATCAAAGCCAGAAATATTTTCTAAAACTATTTAGCACCATACTAGAAAATTACTGTAGATGGAGCTGTGTCATTAGAATTAGAAGCACACTTCGAGTTCAGTGAGAGTCAATCTTCACCTTACAAGAACACAAAAAGGATACAAGAACAATCCAAAATTGTTACCTTCTCATCTCCTCTACCTGTAAAATCTCTATAAATGTATTAAGGAATTCCATTACAGGATGTAATTAACACAGGATAGGAAGTTTTGATTTTGTCATAAAAAATATTTTAAAACCCCAAAAACTCTATGCATACTACATTAAAATCAAAGCTTCTTTCTGGAAGTGACAATGCAAACGTAACATGGACCTTAAAAAAGCAACATGCTTAAATAAGAGACAAAAATCATACATTGTACAGAACTACAGAATTTTTATGGTGCTATATAAATAATAAAATAATAATACTAAAATCCTGCATTTTTACAAAACTTTCCCATCAGCCAAAAATAAGTATCAGCACTTCATTTTAAGACACTAATGTTTTAAGCCATAAATAAATACTGCAGTACTCGGCAAACCAGTTCAAAGACAGAGAAGTTCATATCAGCAGTTAAAGTAAGAAATTATTACAGGGGTAAGCATGACATTATAGGAACGTTTTAACTTTACTAATACAAACCGGAATTTCTAACGGAAATAGGTCCTCTCCCCCTCCCTGTTTGCAAAAAAAAAAAAAGATAAAAAATGTTAATAAAAGTTTTACTTCCCTTTTATCAGCACTGAAGCTACATTGGGGCTACTTACCTATCCACTTTGCTTTGCTATGGGGGCTAACATATTATATGACCAATATTTACTCAGTGCAGTAAAAGCGCCTCTAGTGACTGTCATACTGTGGACATTACCCTGAAAGTAAACATGTGTTATCATTGCAGGGTTAAAAGGAGCCTTAAACTACTTCATTGAGTGTCGGAAGCCCTTATCCACACTTTTCAATATGAGTAAAAGTACTCTGATTGGTTGGCTAGTAAGTCAAGCAATCAGAGTCTTCTGACAACCGTCTCTCAGGAAATAAACATGCATGGTAGGGCTTAGCTCAGGGGAGCTAATGGAAGTTACCTAAACAGTTTGACTACTAGCACTGTAAGGGTGGCAAGACACTCCTGGCTTCTTAGCCACTACACTGGTCTGTAGTGTTTACGGTGCTTGTAGTGTTTCTTATAATAGGAGAATTAACAACTCACAATGGTAGAGCAGTATAAAGTCTGCTCTAACTTTAAGCGCTTTCTTGTCCTATCTGCAGGACTCTGTCGAAGCAGTAGGATGATGTACTTGAAGTAAGCAGGACGGCAATGGAATAAAAGTAAATCTTTTATTAATACAAAGTATAAAAGAAAAAACCTTCTTCATGGAAAGCTGGTTGTATATCGATCCCAGTCCTGACCCGCGGCATACACTTGCGGTCTTCCAGTGGTCGGGCGCTTCCAGGAATAGGAGTTTCACGTTATCACGTGATCTGAGGAAGCTGTCCAGGCGAAACGCGTCATCATGCTATTTGACACATGACGTGAGTACGTGCCACACGCATCTACTACTTTTGTACTTTATATAGCGCTCCACTCCCTCTACTAGTATAGATTTAGGTATTTACTCACATCTAACTGATTTGCTTTTGTTCATAGGTGGAAAAGGACTGTCCGTATCCGTGTAGCCCTTAGTCACCCAGGATGCTGAACCCCCATCAGTCTCCCTCAAGGCAGCCCCAGCTCATTAACAAAGCTGTGGCACTGTGGGCACTCGGAGGCAAAGTCAGTCCATTGGCCTCCCACACCAAGAGTCCGTGGATGCCCGCCCCTTGCACCTCCACAGCCCCACTTGAGCTTTTGTGAAATGATTGACCCAACATGTCAACTCTTAGGATTGGTGTAAGTCATTCCCAGGCTCCGGTCCGCCAGAAGGTCATCACAATCTTGCCCCACAGGACTCACACCATCAGGTACATGGCACTCTGGGGACCCCTCAAACCCAGAGTTAGGGGCATTCACCTCATCAGCAGGCAGACCACCAAGTATAGGCCAGCAGCCACAAGAACCCAGAAGCAGCTTAATCCAGCTCTACATTATATGTCCCTCTCACTCCTCCATGACAAGCTAAGCGAGGGCACAGACAGCCATTCCAGGAACAGAGAGGGGACATCCAGCAAAGCATGGTCCTCAGCCTCATCAGCCATTCCAGGTGCGGCCAAAGGAAATGACACATAGGCCACTGGGGAGCTGGGTCAGATGTAATGTCATCCATGCTTGGCCCCTTTTTTACAATGTCATGCTGACCCTTTCTTCTCCTTGCTGACCCTTCCTGCTCCTTGCTGACCCTTTCTGCTCCTTGCTGCCATAGGCATCTGCAGGAGAGGGCAAAGGGGGCACTTGACCCCCCTGCATTTTTCAACTTGCGCCAGTGTGATGGAGAATGAACTGCGATACCGGCGCAGGCCAGTAGGTGGCGCTGTGTGTGGAGAGAGGCAGGGATAGGAAGCTACAGCTTATCCCTGCTTCTCTCTCCTGACTGAATCGGTGAGGTAGCAGCACAGAGTGCAGCCGGCAACTCCCAGCCTGCAGAGACAGCCTACAGATCAGGTAAGTGAGGGATTGGGGACAGAATACAGGAAGGGGCAGCAAGGAGCAGGGAGGGACAGAAGTAGAACAAAGGTAAAGTAGGAGAAGGAGCATAAAGGGTCAGCAAGGAGCAGGAAGGGTCTGCAAGAAGAAGAAAGGGTTTGCAGGGAGCAGAAAGGTTAAGTAGGAAAAGGAGCAGGAATGGTCAGCAAGGAGCAGAAAGGGTCAGCAGGAACAGGAAGGGACAGAAGGAGCACAAAGGTAAAGGAGCAGAAAGAATCAGAAGGAGCACAAAGGTAAAGTAGGAGAAGGAGCAGAAAGTAACAGAAAGGGTCAGCAAGGAGCAAGAAGGGACAGAAGGAGCACAAAGATAAAGTAGGAGAAGGAGCAGAAAGGAGAAGAAACAGAAATGAGCAGTGAAACGGAACCGCTAGCACCCCGACCGGGTACCATCCGCTGACGCATGCTCCTAGTGCTTTCTGAGGACTCCAAGCACTCTGCCTGACACCATAACCACTGCAGACCCCACGAAGCTGCAGCTTGGTTGGGGTCTCGCCCTCTCCACCCACTCTGGACCCAAGACTAGGGTCTAGCTTCCAGTAGATGGACCTCTCTGCATTCCAGAGAGCAGTAACAGGAACAAGCTCCTAGCAGAGCTTAGTGATTATACCCTGGGGAGTATAGTGATTATAGCAATCCCCAGAGTGTAGTTCTCCAATCCCCCAAACATGAGCCGAAACTTCATGAAGGTCCAAGATGATCTGATTTATTTGGCACCAAAGGGCCTTCTTTTATGCAGATTTTCCTTACATAGGACCACCCAGGGTTTTACAGAACAACCAATAACACACGTACATTACAGAAAACACTCAGCAATTACACACAAAATCCTCCCCCTCTGCCTGTGATATAATTATGGTACACAATGAGTTAACATAATTATCACAGACAGGAAAAATACAGTTTTTATACATACACTGTAACTTTAAAAATATACGTCCAATATTCATAAATTACACAAATCCCTCCAGTGGATAAAAAGTTAGACAGAAGTCCTTTATGACCGACCGCAAGCACATTTTCCTGCCCAAAACAGTTCCATAGATTTGGGCTGTGCGGCCGGTCAATTTTATGCAGAAAAATGACTAAGCCCCCCACTAAGTCTGGGGACACCGTCTTAAAGGGGCATTGTCACACAAAGTCTCAATATGTTCCCAGATGGTTCTTAAAGGGCCAGCATGGTCCAATACAAGTCCATAAGCCACAATGCAGTTCTTAAAGGGCCAGCAGCAGCACAATATAAATCCATTAGCCCAAATAATGTTTGTAAAGGGCCATACAACCCAGGGCCATAGTCATGAGGCAGGAGGCTGGCAATCAGGCTCCTCCAACAGCCAGGGGCAAAGGGCAGCTTGTCACCTAGAAATCCAGTGAAAAAGGGCATTTTGTCACAAGCAGGAAGGGTCAGCAAGGAGCAGAAAGGGTCAGAAGGAGCAGAAGGGAGCAAAAGTAGTAGAAAGAGATCAGAATGAGAAAGGAGCACAAGGGCACAAACGAAGCAGGAAGGTAAAGGAGCAGAAGGAACCGAGGAGGAGAGAAGACAGTGTCAGAAGAAAAAGAAGACTGGGACATAGCAATACCAGGGTACTCTTTATATGAAAAAGATGGGGAAGGCAAAAAAGGGGGAGGTGTGGCCCTGTATGTGAAGAATAGCATAAAAGCTAGCCTACAAAAAGCTAGTGAGACAAACATAGAGTCTGTTTGGGTTACTTAAAAATTTGGCAATCACACAGTAACTCGTATAAGTATGATTTATAGGGCCCCAGGACAAATAGAAGAGTTAAATAATCTACTAGTTGAGGGAATAGCTAAAATGACAATGAAGGGGGAAGTTATCATCATGGGTGATTTGAAGCTTCCTGATGTGAACTGGAAAACCAAAATAGCTACTGTTGCCAGGAGCACACATATTCTAAACTCCCTACTGGGATTGTCTCTAAAACAAGTTGTTGAGGAGCCAACTCGTAAAGAGGCTATACTAGATTTAGTGTTAACAAATAGAGATTTGGTATCAGATATTACTGTAGGTGAAAGTTTAGTATCCATTGATTATCAGTCCGTGTTGTTTAATATAAGAACAGTGACTGAATCACACCACACAAAAACAAAAGTTTTAGACTTTAGAAAAACAGACTTTTCTAAAAGTAGAATATGTGTAAAGGAGTCATTATCAGACTGGAGCAGTTTAAATGGAGTTTAAGAGAAATGGGATTATTTAAAAGTTGCACTGCTGAAGGCAACAGAAAATTGCATTAGGCATGTCAGTAAAAGCAAAACATTTAGGAAACCACTGTGGTACTCCGCAGATGTGGCCAAAATAGTAAAAAACTAAAAGTTAGCATTTAGTAATTATAAAAAAAGTGAGTAATATAGACAAATCTATAAGATTAGGCAGAAAGGGGGGATGCAATATGGAGAACGCTATGACGTGCTGACGTACTTTGCGTGCGGCGTCGTTGTGACGGAGGAGGAGGGGCAGCCACCAGGGATGGCGGGTGGCGAGGCGGCCGTTCCGAGATGAGCCGTCCGTGCTCCCGCTGCAGCTTTGAGGAGTCATTACGGTTTGCCGACGGGGAATAAACTCTGCCTGATTCCCCCCTGTCTCCAGCTTTGACAGAGAACTATCCGCTCCCTTTTTTAACTAAAAGATAAAGGTAATTTACCGGAGGAAACACTCTCCCTATATGCCTTCATAAGGTTCCGGTGGCCGCCTCCCACATGGGAAACACTGCTCCTCTGACCAAGGATTTATATTTTTCTCTATTTTCTCTATTTGTCTACTGATACATCCTGAATGGGAATGCACACTATTAGTGTATTAGTGTACAACTAAACCCCACCACCAAAGTCAGCCAAATTATTTCATATATCTGAGTGTGCGGGGCATATTACACATTTTTCACATACATATTTTTGTGTGCCAACGTATATATAAACGGGGTAATTGTATACCACTGTGTAATTTCAAGTGCAACGCTAAGTTTGTCTATACAATCATAATTAAAGAGCAACCATATTTATTGGTGTGCAACTTTAACCCGGATTTATTTTTCTTCAATATGGCTTCAAGAAAACCTAATGACACTAAGGTCTCATCAAGAAAAGATAAAAAAGATCTTTCTCAAGACAAATCAATGAGCACTTATTTTTCGCCGCAACAGAATAAAAAGCCTAAATTGACAGTGAATGATACAGACACTAGCCTTGATATTCCCGAGGATGAGGGCAGAAAATCAGTTGAAACAGATCAAGTTACACTTACTATATTACAAACTACCCTTAGAGCGAATTTGGATGAAATAAAGACCAAATTAGCTACAACTGCAGCAGCAATTAAAACAGAAATTAAACAAGAAATAAATGCTCTTGCTGCTAATATGCACAGAATAGAGGATCAATTCAAAGCAATGGATTTTCAAGTTAAAAGTCTTATGTAAGAAAGTACGAATGCCCAAACCAAGATTTCGGCATTAGAACTCAAAATAATTGACTTGGAAGATCGCAGTCGGCGTAAAAACTTACGTTTCAGGAATATACCTGAGAAAGACTCACAAGAAGATCTAAAAAAAACCTTGCTGGATTTCGTAGAATTTCTGGGTATTGTGTTTGATCCACACGATCAAATAATAGACAGTTGCCATAGATTATCTAAACCACAATCAATTCAGAAAAATCTTCCACGGGACATCATTGCTAGTTTTGTTTCATATGAATTTAAGGAATCTATTCTGCGGTCAGCTCGAACAAATCAAATCAATTCTGGCTGTTATCAAAATGTACAGGTGCTTCGGGATCTCTCCTTTGAAACCAGACAGAAAAGGAAAATATTTAGCTCTGCAACCCAAATACTTAGATCTCACAATATAAGATACAGGTGGCTGCACCCCTTGAAACTTTCGCTGACATATGAAGACAAAAGAGAGACTTTTGATACCAATATGGGCTTGGTTGAATGGCTTAAGGGCAAGAAATTAATGCAGTAGCCCCATTAAGTGGTCAAGAATACAACGCATATGGGGAGAAATGAAGTGTAACGCTGGGGAAGGGGGGCGAAGGGGGGGGAGAGGGGATAAGGGCAACAAGGGAAAAAAAAAAAAAAAAAAAAAAAAGAAAAAAGAAAAAACTCCCTTAAACAATTGCTCAATGGTATTACAATACGGATAATATCCCACTCCCCGAATATAACAGCCTATATATATTATAAATGATATACTTATGGTAGTCTGTTTTACTACCATTAGATAATACTGTATGATACGTTTACTTACCTATACTCACTATTATTAGAACGTCTAGGCTGACGGCCCCATAGGGGACCAGACTATAAAGCTATCACAATTAGCCATGGTTACTCAATAGCTATAAACAGGGGGGATGATAAGGTGATTGGGATTCTACGTGTTTAAGACGATTCACTAGATTAGAAGAAAAGTATGATTTAAATGTACGATTCAATATAGATTCACTATCTATTTTTTCATTATTTGTCTGTATGTGCAGATTAATAATTACTCTGCTAATGCAGATTCACATTAGAAATTGTAAACTCACAGATAAACTTAAGAAGTCACGGTATATTGGTATAGTCAAGTTGATATACATTAGTAACTCTATAAGCCATTTGCAAATTAAACTGCTATGGCCTAAATATATTTAGACACGGTATTATATAATACAAACAATTGTTATAGTCATTGAATTTTGTTTTACTACCACAAGACAACACTCTGTGTAAATATGAAAATGGGTAAAGGGAAAAGAATCTTAATTTGTCAAAGTTTAAATTTATCACTATTTGGAAATAAATATGGAAGGATGTTCGCGGGGACAGATTAGATAGAAATCTGCTATGCACACTCATATAAATGTGCACAAATAATCTGCATGGGCACAATGGTATTATATTTGTATGATAATTCTAGTCTTTAAAATGGCAATGCTGGTGGGGATACATGAATTAAGGTAAAATAAGATATATATATTTTTTTTTTTTGAAGCATGTAATTTATACCCATTGTTATCTTACTCTATTAAGATGTGGGGGTAGACGGGTAAGCAGCCGATTAGAATATGAAGTTGAGAAATCATGGCACGATTACCTAATGGTGATATATATTGTGAAGGGATAAGTCGACTCTGGATAAGCGTTGGTCATAGGAGGCTTATCTGAATTAACTAGCCCCACAGTAGAACCCGATAAATGCTACGGGTAAACTTTATCTCCTATGGCCGATGCCCTTGTTGTTGGAAATCATACCAGACCCAATCATACCCTTATCTCTTTCTCTGTATACAGATAATTGATAGGCATATCAAATTTTTCCCCTCTTTGCATTTATATAATGACCCTGTCTGGTTAACTGTATTGACATTAAAACACACAGAATACGTTAGGCGGGACTAGTTTAAGGGTACCCTGCTTTCCCCGACTTAAATGGAAATAGTGGACGTAAGACTCTAAGAGGCTGTTGTTAGTCTTCTCTGGGAGGTTGCCCCTCTTGGTGTAGTGATACTACATCGTTTCTGTCAATTTCTAGTACCATCTGAAATTCACAGTGTAAGAGAGAAAAGAGGGACAAGGAGGAAACGGGAAGAACTAGGGAACTAGGTTCTTCTATATTTGTTATATGTTGTCTGTGGCTATTGGATCAATTTTGATCCAATTTTGTTTTACTATGGGTGGTATATCTTTGTATTTGATTTGTTTTTTCTGTTTTTATTTTGGAGCATATGATATTTTGGAGAAACTCTTGATGATGGTAGCTGTCCAATTCTTTGACTTTAGACGTGGGGTCCAAGCACAACAAATACTTTTGAAAACTCCACATGAAAAATATGTTTAAGTTTATGTCGTTAAATGTACAAGGCTTAAATACAAATAGAAAGAGGAGAAGATTGTATGCCTCGTTAGTGGAACATAATATACAACTGGCATTTATACAAGAAACTCATTGGTTAAAGGATTGTACCCAGAAATGGGTAGGGGACAAGTTTCCCACCATTGTTCATGCTTCATTAACGAATAATAAAAAAAGAGGGGTTGCAGTTATCTTTAATAGTAATCTCAATGTTGAAATTAAGTATATTGAACTGGATACAGAAGCTAGATTTATAATTATTGTCTGTGCCATTGATAATACGGTCTATACTTTAGTAAACGTGTATCTGCCGAATGTAGATCCTATGGCTACATTTTTGTCTATAATGAGCCAAGTTGACAAAGTGCAAAAAGGCCATCTAATTATAGCTGGGGACTTTAACTGTGTCAGTGACCCTAAAATGGATAAGTTGTATACATTGGGCACTCTAACTGATAAAAGAACTATTAAGCAGGCTAAAAAACTTCATACTATCTGCAAACAATACAATCTGCATGATATATGGAGAATATTGCATCCAACCGACAAAGATTACTCTCATCAATCTTGTGCACATGGATCATATTCTAGGATTGATTTCTGTCTATTGGATGCAAATTCGATTTCTTTATGCAACACAAGTGAAATTAAAGACAGTATTTGGTCAGATCATAGTTTTATATTAATGGAGCTCGGAAATAAATCTCCCCCAGTCCGAAATACTTGGAGACTGAATGATGCTCTTATTAATGATCCAAAGAGCAAGGAGGAACTAACCCAATTATTAAAATATTTTTGGCAGGAGAACAGCTCCTCCGACACATCTCCAGCAAACAATTGGTGTACACATAAATCAGTTATGCGCGGATATTTAATTAAATTAGCCCACATTATGAAGATCAATACTGGAAAGACCTTAAGTGATCTGTATATTGAGTTTTATAATTTATCGAAACTTAATAAACAGAATCCCTCTGCAGAAATAAACACAAAGTTAAAAGGGTTACAAAAACAAATAAATCTAAAGGTTGAACAGAAAATTATAACAAATATTCATAAATTAAAACTAAATAATTACTATACGGGGAACAGAGCAAATAAAAATCTGTCTAAACGACTACAAAATTCCAACGCAAAAAATAGAGTCGAACAATTGACAGACGGTCAAAAGGTTTATTCGACCCCTTCTTCAATAGGGGAAAGATTTAACCAATTCTATGAGGATTTGTATAATTTAAAACTGTCCCCTAAGGTTAATGATATTAAAAAGTATTTACTTGACACGCAAATACCAAAAGTTACGTATCAGGATTTATTAAATTTAAATAAAACCATTTCGGAGGACGAAGTTCAGTTCCAAATAAATAGATTACCCATAAATAAAACCCCGGGTCCGGATGGTTTTACAAATTTATATTATAAACATATGCAGTCTCTATTGATTAAACCTCTAACGGATATGTTCAATCAAATAGCCATAAACGAGTCTTTTCCAACCGAACTACTACAAGCAAATATCATTCCTATACTAAAACAAAATAAAAGTAGTACCGATCCCAGCAATTACAGACCTATAGCGTTAATTAATGTAGACATGAAGCTATACGCGGCTATAATCGCGGAGAGAATCAAGTCTATAATTACGACCCTGATCCATCCGGACCAGATTGGGTTTGTACCGGGTAGGTTAGCATCCAGTAACACTAGGAGAATAATAGATATTGTAGATTTGGCCAATAGAGACCAGTTGCCCCTCCTGGCCCTGTCTTTAGATGCCGAAAAAGCATTTGACAGGGTCGGGTGGGGTTACTTAGCTGAAGTTCTTACTGCTTTCGGGCTTACAGGTTGGATACACAATGCCATTATGGCTTTGTACTCTGCTCCTTCTGCACGCACTGTGGGCCCCAACATTACTGCAGGGTGGTTTGCTCTTAAAAATGGTACGCGACAAGGGTGTCCACTCTCTCCCTTGTTGTATATTTTGTCCATTGAGCCTTTGGCTATTAATATCAGGAACAATTCACGAATTAGAGGTGTTCAAATGGATACTCTGGATGTCAAAATATCTCTTTATGCGGATGATGCGTTACTTACGCTCTCCTCTCCAGAGTCGTCTCTGAAATCCTTAATGTCTGAAATTGACAGATATTCCATTATCTCAAATTTTAAATTAAATATTAATAAATCCACAGTAATGTTCATGAATATGAGCAGTGAACAAGTCACAACCCTAGCCGACACTTACAAATTTATATGGACAGATTCAGAAATAAATTATTTGGGACTAGTTATAACTGCTAACCCAGCTGGAATAATGGAGAGGAATATTTTGATTTGCATTCGCAACATGAATCTTAAACTTAAAAAATTGAGAAATTTAGAAACTTCATGGCAGGGCAAAATCAACATTATAAACTCATACATTTTACCTAAATGGCTATACTTGTTCTCCATGATACCACTTACAGTCCCTGTACCCTGGTTGGCAATGATCCAATCTAGTTTTAACAATTTTATCTGGAACTATAAAAAACCCAGAATTACTCAAAAGATCCTAACTAAAAAGTTGAGCAATGGCGGTCTAAATTTCCCTAGCATTGTATATAGTTACCAAGCGAATATTATTAGGCATATTTATCTTCTCCAGGATCCTAAACAGGTTTCTGAGCCCTGGTATATTATAGAATCCAAAGTGGCTCATTTGGACAAATTACAACATTCTTTGTGGACAACTACAAAGACTTCCCTTAAAAACTCTCCCTTAACTAGCTCGTTGATATTATCCCAGATGCTGGGAGAATGGCTAAACATTAAGGAAAAACTAAACATAAATAATTCCATACCGAAAACATGTACGCTTGATATATTGGAATTAATGATAGAAGATTTCTCGTTAAAGCACTGGAATAATGTTGACAAACTGAGGATTGCAGACATAATGCAGGGAGATAAGATCGTACCTTTCCAAAGCATTATAGATACTTGCCATATTCCAGGTGGAGAAATCTTTACTTATCTTCGCTTAAAAAATTTCATCCACAAAAATGTTATTAATTCATCTAATATATTTGTAAAGAAATTGGAATTTATTTTTCGAAGCCAAGCCATCAGAAAGATTTCGTCTGTGGCAGCGTCCTTGTTGGAGCTGCTTAAAGAATCCCCTCACAGATTGATTAAAAGGTGGGAACTAGAATTGGATTTGCAGATTTCTGTAGAGGAGTGGAACTCCTCTCTAACTATGGTAAATAAATACATACACTGCCTTAACCTGTCTGAGTGCCATTTTAAAGTTTTATATAGATGGTACTATACTCCAGCCAGACTGGCCAGAATATATGATTCTACTGATCCAACGTGTTGGAGATGTGGAAGTCAGCCAGGTACTTATACACATATATGGTGGACCTGTCCTGCGGTTAAATATTTGTGGATATGGGCGTTTAATATCTTTACTGCCATGACGACAAATAGAATTGAGGAAAATGCCGCTGCGGCCCTCTTACATCTAAACCTGACTTTCAATTCCCAGAAGGATGTTTGTTTTGCCATTCATTGCCTAGTCGCTGTTAAAATTATTATTGCGCGACATTGGAAATCATCAAAGCCGTTTGACAAGCGACTATTGATTGACCAGATCATGTTCCAAATGTCAATGGAATATGCGCTGATCAACAATTCGACTTTTATGTCGAAGAAGCAACAATGGTACAAAGATTGGTTAAAAAAATACAAGGGCTTATTCAGACACTCTTCTAGCTAGATAGTTTATTATATTTGTGAAGTATTTGATGGCCTTACTAAGGGATAAATCAAACAGAATATTAAATAGATGTGGATCTTAATAAATGATTATGTGCTCTAAATTATCTGCTCCAAAATTTGGTGATGGTTTTTTTTTTTAATTTATTGTATTTTTGTTATTTATGCTGGTTCATACGGGATCATTGTGACACTATCTTTCTGTACAATGCCAAATAATGTGTAATAATTTATTCAAATAATTTATTCAAATATTCATTTATTTGTTTGTAACACTGTATATGAATTGAATCTTTTAAGACCCAGCATAATTGTCTTTTACTGTGAAAAAGGAAAATGTTTCAATAAAAATTTATTTAAAAAAAAAAGATTAGGCAGAAAGAAGCAAAGCAAGTTATAAGAGCTTCCAAATCACACACATAAGAGAAAATAGCACAGTCAGTAAAAAATGGGACAACACATTTTTTTAGATTCTTAAATGAGAAATGGAAAGTAAAACAAGGATTAGTTTGATTACAACCAAAAGAATGAAGGTACATAGAAGAGGATAAAGGTCTAGCTGACTGCCATAATGAATATTTTGTTCAGTATTTAAAGATGAAAATTAAGGAAATGGGCCTCAGTTAGGAAAAGGGACCAATTAGTCATTTGTTACAGCAGAGGAAGAGGTTCTATTTCAACTGTCAAAAGTAAAGACAAATAAGTCAATGGGACCTGATGGAATACACCCAAAGTTATTAAAAGAGCTTAGTGGTGTACTAGCAAAACCATTAACCCCTTAAGGACACAACTTCAGAAATAAAAGGGAGTCATGATGTAATATTGATAATTCACAAAAAATACAAATGACTCATGGTAACTAATGCAAGGAGCCTATATAACAAAATGGGGGAACTAGAGGCAATAGCATACACTAAACAATACAATATAATAGGCATAACAGAAACATGGTGGGATGAGACACATGACTGGGCAGCTTAAATGGGTGCACATTATTTAGGAAGGATAGGAAAAACAAGAAGGGTGGTGGGGTATGTTTGTATGTCAGCCATGAGTTAAAGTCAAATCTTAGGCATGTGGAGTGTGACAAGGAAAATGTGGAAGCTTTATGGGTAGATATCTGCTTGGGGCAAACAAAGGGTAATGCATTATTGGTTGGGATATGTTATAAACCACCAAATGTAAATATTAATGAGGAAGAACTGCTGTTAGAGCAAATTGGTAAAGCTGCAAATCGGGGTAACACGTTAATTATTGGAGATTTTAATTACCCGGACATAAATTGGGATAGAGGGACTAGTACTTCAGCTAGGGGAATCCGGTTTTTGAATGTGTTAAATGACACCTTTATGTCACAACTGGTACAAGCACCAACTAGAAAGGATGCTTGTCTGGATCTCGTTATAACAAACAATCTTAATCTTTTAATCAACATTCAAGTAGGGGAGCATTTGGGAAATAGTGATCACAATATGGTAACTTTTGAAATGAACTCAAAAAAGCAAAAGCACGTGGGGTATATTGAAACGTATAATTTTAAAAAAGCCAATTTTAATAAGATTAGGGCAGCTCTACAACATATAGACTGGCATAAACTCCTTAGTGATAAAAACACTGAGGATAAATGGAAACTATTCAAAAAAATATTAGAAAGGTACATTTCACAGTATGTACCATTGGGTAATAAATATAAAAGAAACACATTAAAACCAATGTGGCTTAGTAGAGAAGTAAAACAAGAGATTAAAAATAAGAAAAGGGCTTTTAAAGCATTTAAATCGGACAAATCAGAGGCATCCTATTTAAGATATAAGGAAGCCAATAATACTTGCAAAAAGGCAATTAAAGTGGCTAAACTAGAAAATGAGAAATTGCTAGCCAAAGAATGCAAAACCAACCCCAAAATTTTTTTCAAGTACATTAATTCTAAAAAAAATCAAAAAATGAAAGTGTAGGTACACTGAAAACAGAGATGGGTCTGTTAGTCAATGAAGACCAGGAAAAGGCAGAAATTTTAAATAACTATTTTTCTTCAGTATATATTAATGAGGATCATATGGCAAGAGATATGCAAATGATTGCTGCAACAAACTTGCAGATAACTTATGATTGGATAACTCGAGACAAGGTGCTACAGCTATTAAAGAAAATTAATGTAAATAAAGCTCCGGGGCCTGACGGTATCCACCCACGAGTACTTAAGGAGCTAAGTGGGGAAATAAGTGAACCTCTGTATTTCATTTTTCAAGATTCTTTTGTTTCAGGTATTGGACCAGAGGATTGGAGGAAGGCAGATGTTGTTCCTATATTTAAAAAGGGTTCAAAATCCTTGCCTGGAAATTATAGACCTGTGAGCTTAACTTCTGTGACTGGGAAATTATTTGAACGGCTATTAAGGGATAATATTCAGGAATTCATTGGGAAGAACTGTGTTGTGTAGCATTAATCAGCATGGTTTTATGAAACATAGGTCATGTCAAACTAACCTAATTGCATTCTACGAAGAAGTAGAAATATAGATCAGGGTGTTGCAGTGGATGTGATCTACTTGGATACACACTCTGCACTCATTACAAACACACTGCATTCACTATACACACTCTGCACTCATTACAAACACACTACATACACTACACACACTCTGCACTCACTACATGCACACACTACATTCACTACACACACTGCATTCATTATACACACTCTGCACTCACTACAAACACTACATACACTATACACAATCTGCACTTACTACAAACACACAGCATTCATTATAGACACTCTCCACTTACTACAAACACATTACAGTCACTATACACACTCTGCACTCACTACAAACACTACATTAATTAAATACACTCTGCATTCATTACAAACACACTACATTCATTATACACACTCTGCACTCACTACAAACATACTACATTCATTATACACACCCTGCACTGCACTTTATGCATAGGAGTGTAATTTTTTTTTGGGGGGGGGGGAGGGAGAGGAAATCTTGGGTGAATCCCCACACTTTTTACATACACATACATAGACACACATACATGCAGACGCACATACATAGACACAGACACATATACACATACATACAGACACACAGACACATACATACAGAAACACAGACACATACATACAAACACACATACACACACAGACACAGGGCCGGACTGGGGATACAAAGCAGCCCTGGAAAAAAAATCTATGCCAGCCCCATAAGTAATTGCGACATATATTGTCGCATGTAATATGTAAGGCTATGTCTTGCCACCCCAGATGATTGTGTAATATATATTTATATTGTAGCGGAGAGCTGATATTCCACAGGTTATCTCCACTTAAGATCCCAGTGAGGCTCAGGAACAAGTATTATAAATCCATAAGGCAATAATTCCAGCAGGCAAAACAATCCAACAATATCCCAACATCAATCCCAATGACTGGACGACACACAGCATCAGGAGCAGAACTGAACTTTTAATCACACAACCGTCTTTTAAAGCATTCTCCCATGCAAGGAAGGGATTTACAATAATTACACAATACACCAATCACATACGAGTTGCCACCCACACATCCCCTCCCTTTAGTGTGACACATAATCCCATTATGCAGGACACAAATTCCCTGGGTTTCTGAATGTACCCCTAAACATAGGGGTACCCCTTTAAATATTACATCCCCTGGTAGCCCTGATCTGGGTGAGACACATATCCAAAAATCACCCAGATCGGACCAAGGGTTCGGGAAATTCCTGGAAGTACTGCGGTCGGTCACAGAAAAGGGAATGAAACACACGAATGGCTTGGGTTATGAGAGCTGGGGAGGATTCGGGTAAATCCCCTTGTTCATGGGGTTCTTTCTACTGAACGGGAAGCCGTTCGGTAGTTTTTACACAAATTGGCGGCAGTGTGGAGGTCTCAGCGGTGTTTGCCTAATCGAGTGTCCGTTTTGGGTTCCAGACACTCGGCGGCAAAACACCGCTGTTTGGGAGTTTAAAATGGCCGCCGCCACGTGTTCGTCTCCCGAATGGCGGCCACCCAGAGAACAAAGAACACACTACACGAATTGCCAATTACCCGTTTGCAACATTTTTGCGAATCGTACTTGGAGGCACACTTACTCCTGGGGTGGTCTGATTGTTCGGTAGTTTCACTTGCATAATAACTGGAGTGATTTTACCGAACAATCAGACGAATGCTGCATACATGTCACATACACATGTCACAATTTAATCGAACACATAGGAATAAATGTAATTTTTAGGACAGCCCAATGCCATCCGCTACATATATATATATACCTACATTCAGGGCCTCCACGCTCTGGAGGCGCTGAACGTTCCCCATAGATATACTTTGATTCAATGCATCTCTATGAGGAGATGCTGATTGGTGTAGCGTTTTGCAGCTAATCCTATGGCAAAGCATTGGATTGGCTGAGATCATCAAGCCAGTCAAGGGGAGACCAGCATGGAGTGGGGGGGGGGGGAGGAAGGTGAGTAAAAACACTATTTTTAAACACACACAGATACACACATACACCATGACAGACACAGAAACACACCTTGACAGACACACACATACTATGACAGACACACCCACACACCTTGACAGACACACACATACCATGACAGACACCTTGACAGACACACCATGACACAGACACACACACACACACACCTTGACAGACAGACACACACACATACACTCACACTGACAGACTGACACACATTATAGCTACCTTTGGGCGACCGTCCAGGGGGTCTTGCAGGGCAGACAGCTAGGTGTGCTGGCGGCTGCAGGGGGAGCTGTTTGTGCTGGCGGCCGCAGGGGGAGCTGTGCTGTCTCTGCTCCCCAGCGCGCAGCTTTATGAGACCGGGGCCGGAATATTTCCTGGTGTGCCTGTCCGGCCCTGCCCAGACACACATACATGCAAAATAATTTAGTCACCGTCCTATTTCCTACCTTTTAGGTGCAGGAAGGTTGAGGCGAACTAGATTTCCTTCATCATGATTTACATAGTTATACACTTTAATGACGTCATACCATGAGCATGGTCCCTCTTTCCCTGAGAAATGCCATGCTAACCTATAGATGGGAACTGCCTCTACTCCTTATCATCCAGAAAGATAGCCTTCTCCACAAGATTCCTTCACCTCAAGAGTCTCCTGCTTTGATGGCTACTTTAGGGTACGTTTAACACAGCCTACCTCAACTGTTCCTGGGCCTTTCACGACCCACATTTGTGATCTAATTTGTTCCTAGTGGTCTCACTGGGCCTCTAGGAGTAATCTGCCTTGTTGGTTGTCAGATTGAAATCTAGGGAATTTGGAGGCCAAGGCAACACTTTAAACTTTTTGTCATGTTTCTTAACCCATTCCCAAACTATTTTTGCAGTGTGGTAGTGTGTATTATCTGGCTGAAAGAGGTCACTGCTATTAGGGAACACTATTGCCATAAAGGGGTGTATGTGGTCTGCAACAATCTCAGTTAGGTAGTACATGTCAAAGTAACATCTACATGAATGCCAGGACCCAATATGTTCCAGCAAAACATTGCCCAGAGCATAACACTCCACTGGCCTGTCATCTTCCTATAGTGCCTCCTGCTGCCATCTTTTTTCCAAGTAAACGACGCACACGCACCTGATCTAAAATAAAATGTAATTCATCAGACCAGGCAACCTTCCTCCGTTGCTCCAAGGTCCATTTCCGATACTCATGTCCTTAATGGAGGCACTTTTGGCAGTGAACAGGGGGACCATCATGGACACGCCGACTGATCTATGGCTATGCATGCCCCATATGCAGCAAACTTCAATGCACTGTGTGTTTTAACACTTTCTATCTGGCCAGCATTAAGTTTTTCAGCAATGTGAGCTACAGTAGCTCTTCTGTGTGATTGTACCAAAATGGCTAGCCTTCAATTTCCACATGCATCAGTAATCTTTGGGCACCCATAACCCAATGCTGATTAACCTGTTGTCCTTCTTGCACCACTTTTGGTAGGTACTACCCATTGCATATCAGGAATACTCCACAAGACTTACTGTTTTGGAGATGTTTTTACCTAGCCATCTAAAGTTATTTTATTGTAGTCAGAAAGAGACCTAGCAACTTTTTGACTCTTGCAGGTGTTTGTCAAGCCTAGCTCGCAGTGCACATACCCACATCTCGAAATTCTCTCTATTTAGGTGGAACAGTCCCTATTTTAGTCCTAAACCCAACTGGTCCTCTTTTCTATCCTAATGTCCCTCTTTTCTAGAAGCTCCATATTGCTGGTGTGTCTGAGTGTATAACAGAGCTCCACATCAATAATACTCCAGGGTCGGATCCAGAATCTAATCTTGGGAGGGTCACTGGCAACTAGTAGATTATTTAAAGGAACAGTACAGACACAATAACCACTAGAGACCTCTGTAGTTGTCATGGTGCCAGATGTGACATGGTTCCCTCCCAGAGTAAGTAGTCAAACTGTTTAAGAACAGTAAGATAAGCACAACAAAACTCCAAAGAGGTAGGATTCAAGCCTAGCTTCAGAGTTTAAAGGGAAGGGAATGGGTTACAGAGGTATGAAGGGCTTAACCCTGAAAATATAGGGACTATTAGAGGTGGATCTCTCCCAAGGACGGAGAGAAAACAACCTCATTAAAGATACCTCTAATGTAAATACAATCTAGGGTAATAAACGTTATTGAAAACAAATAAATAGACACATACAGAATACAGAGATAGTGTGCATCAATTGTGATGTGTGAAGTAAGATTGGTAATGGTATAGATTAGATGGTAATGGTATAGATGTTTAAGAATAGTTTGACAACTTACCTGGGGTCTTCTGGTATAAGACCTGTAGTAGGAGAAAGGCAGTAGTGGGGGTAAGGAGCTGTAGTACAGTGAGAGGTGCAGTGTGAGGGGGTCAATGTATGTGTTAGGGGTGCAGTGTGTGTGTGTGTGTGTGAGAGGGATGCAGTGGTGCAGCGTGTGTGAGGGGTGCAGTGTGTTTGTGTGTGTGGGTGGGTTCAGTGTGTGAGGGCTGCAGTGTTTGTGTGACTGTGAAGGGTACAGTGGTACAGTGTGTGTGATTGAGAGGGGTGCAATGTGTGTGTGTGTGTGTGTGTGTGTGTGTGAGGGCTGCAGTGTGTGATTGTGAGGGGTGCTGTGTGTGTGAGGTGCAATAAGTGTAGTGTGAGAGAGATGTTGTAGACTAGATTGGGGTTGAGTGTTGCGGGGTCTGAGAGGGGAGCAACATTTTGTCCTGTTGTCCCCCCCACCCTGGATCCTACACTTTAATGTGTCTTTAAACTACAGTAAATGTGCTTAGAAATCAGTTGTGTAAATAAAATAAATTTTTTCGAATAACAAATTGTTATTAGTAAATTACCTGAAATTTCCCACAACAGCCTTGACCCTAGCTACATCCCCACTCACACTGCCACAATTGTGAAAAATTATATCTTTGGTTATTTGAAAAGTTGGGAGGTATGTCTAGCATGTAAGTTCATTGAGCAGTGCCCTCAACCCCTCTGGGGTTTTCTGAGCATCCAACTTATCTGGTCACAAATACTTGTTTGTTAGTCCACCCATTGTACAGCACTGCAGAATTTGTTGGTGCTTTGTAAATAATTATAATAATTTGAGTTACAAAACACAACATACAATGTTTTTATTTTGGCAATATTTAAGTAACAGTTTCAAAATCATTAAACTCTCATTCCTGAAATCACTACTTTTAAGAGGTATCTGCACTGACAGCTGAAGTGAATAAGAGCAAGTGAACAGTCAGTTCTTGAATTTCCTGTGTTTGAAGCAGGAGAAATGGACAAGCAAAACGATCTGAGTGACTTTGACAAGGACCAAATGGTGATGGCTAGACAACTGCGCCTTATGGGGTCTTCCTGGTATGCAGTGGTTAGTACCTACCAAAGTGGTGCAAGGAAGGACAACAGGTGAACCAGCATTGGGTCATGGGTGCCCAAAGATTAATGATGCACGTAGTGAACCATCAGGGACATGTATCCCCCAAGGCTCATTGATGCATAAGGGGAGTGGAGGATTGCCCATCTTCTCTAATCACACAAAAGAGCTACTGTAACATGATAGAAAGGTGCCAGAACAGTGCATTTCAGTTTGTTACGTATGAGACTGCATAGCAGCAGACTGGTCAGAACCATGTATACCGCCGAAAGCACCTTAAATGGAGACATGAATGTCAGAGCTGGACCATTGAGCAATGGGAGAAGGATGTCTGGTGTGATGAATCACATTTTTTTAGATCAGGTGGATGGCTGGGTGCATGTCCTCTGTTTACCCAAGAAAGAGATTGCAGTAGGATGCACTGTGGGAAGAAGGCAGACCAGTGTAGTCAGTGTTATGCTCTGGGCAAAGTTCTGCTGGGAAAACTTGGATACTGGCATTAATGTGAGCATCTGTGGGATGTGCTGCAACAACAAATCTGATCCATGGAGTCCCCACCTCGCAACTTGCAGGATTTAAGGATCTGCTGCTAATGTCTTGGTGCCAGATACCACAGGACACGTTCAGAGGTCTTGTGGAGTCCATGTCTTCGATACATCAATGCTGTTATGGCAGCATGAAGGGAACCTACATGCGATTAGGCAGATGGTATTAATGTTGTGGTTGATCAGTGTATGCATAGAATCCAACAAAAAGACCACTTTTATTCATTCACAAGGATAAGCCTGATACTCTACATGTTCTTATTTCTTTGAACCAAATTAGAACAAAAGTATTGCTGTTTCTTAAAGCAGCTTTAACCCCTTAAGGACCAAACTTCTGGAATAAAATGGAATAATGACGTGTCACACACGTCATGTGTCCTTAAGGGGTTAAAGGGTAAACTATACACAATTAAAACATTCCATAACAGAACACATGATACCCTTAGGAAAGGATGAATGATCACCCATCAACAGGAACCTATCCCTGTATGACTTATGGAAATAGTGCTTTGAGATCTGCGCCAAGCAGCCCAGGACATTTGCCATGGGACCATATGTTCTTGTATTCATATGTATTGCCATCAAAGACAGTATGCACATAAGTTGGATTTTGATACAAATCAACTGCTAAGCAGCTGTAATATTTTACTTTTTTTTTCCTTACACTTGGTTTTTGTTTTGTTGTGGAATCAAAAACATTGCTATCAGATACAAGTTCAATCAACACATGATCTAAGCTACAAGGTTGGCAAATTTAGAAAAAAAATAAATGTAAAAAATAATTAAAAAAATAAATAAATACATATATAGAAGACCCTGAGGGGTCGAAACTTTGGGACAATTTGATTACACTGAGTGAATAAACAACACTTTTTGAAAAGACCTGTGAGTGCGCCTCTTCTACTATATATATATATATATGTATATATATTTGCAAAAAGCTTGGCATTAACTTCTTAAGCAAAAAAAGTTTTGTTTGCACCCTGGTGCAGACCGGCATCATAAATATAATCCACAAAATTAGGGTACACTCCACAGGTTTTTTTCAATCACTGCATTACTTTAATTACTTTAAAACAACATGCACAAAGTCCCGATCAACGTTTCGACCACAAGTGACTTACCAATCTTTATGGTAACCCTCCGAGCAACCAAACCCGGAAGTGCTCATTGCTGGACATGTGACCCCCGTGTGTAGCGTGATGATGTGGGATGCTGACCTCCATGGAGGTCGGTAACTAGGTAACGAGTACGCAGTCAATACAACGCTAGATGTGTGTGTTGAGACCCTAGTGAACTCAAATGGATTCTCTATTGCCAGGAAAACAAACCCTGAGTGCCCCTCCTGCCCCCCATCCTGGGTCGCTAAAGGGGTTAAAACCCCTTCAGACACTTACCTGAATCCAGCGCCGATGTTCCTTAGCGCCGGGTCAGGCTCCGCCCATGCTGCTCCCCCGCCGACGTCAGCTGGCAGGGGAGACCTAATGCGCATCAGCGGCAATGGCTGCACACGCGCATTAGACCTCCCCATAGGAAAGCATTATTCAACCAGCCTATTTTATCCCATACCCTATACCTTTATAAATATGTTATTATGCTATTATAATTTCCTGTATATTTTGTGACATATTTTGTTATTTGAATTTTTATGTGTTTGTCACAGCAATGTATATGTAATGATAATATGGGCTAGTCCCTAGTAAAATAAAGTTTTGTATGTATTATGTGTGGATTTCGGACCTGTTTGCTGGTTGAAGGATCTCTCTAGCCCTGGGACAAGTCAAAAGAGCTTGGCCTGAGAGCCGCAATTGCCTTTGTAAAGGCAATAACTATAATCACTGTAAGCAGAACTGCAGCACAATAGGCAGAGGGGATGATATCTGCCTGAAATAAGGACAGCAGCGGAATAGGCAGAGGGGACAATACCTGTCTGGAAGGCCAGCTGCAGCCTGGTCGGGTGGAAGAGCTCTAGAAGGACCACAGTCAAGCTGCGGCGACTGGGGCAGAAGCGTTCCAGGGTTCCTGCAAGTGGCTAGGAGGTGGATTGGGTGGAGGTACTCTGTTGGAGTATGGGAGCTCCGTCACATATATGTTTAACATTTCCTTATGTGATGTATGTGATATAAAAATGTGACCATGAGAGATATCTCTTTCAAGGGGCATACTGCCTTTCTTAACAAGAATCCCTCACAAACAAAGAAAAGTACAGGTTTGAAATCCCTTTTGAAAAGTTTGAAAATAAACATTTCTATTTGACAATGTTTTTTTCAATATATGTACCATTATGTTGACAAAGAGGTGGTGAGGAAAAACAGTAATTGATATAGCACTCATTTACCAACTCTATTGGCTTCTATGTTTTTAGGGTATGCTAAACAGGGCCGGATTTAGATGAAAAGAGGCCCTAGGCTATTCCACTTATGAGGCCCTTTCACCTCCCATTTTTAAGTTTGTAAATTACATGAGAGACAATAAAATACACCATTACTGTGATATATATCAATATGTTAAATGAAACATGTTGTGATTGGTACTAACCTTTATAAAAAATGTGGCACGGATAATAAATAAAAAAAAAGTTGAGATGAGGAGAGGGGGGGGGTGATTGTGAGAGGGAGGGGGGTGATGAGGAGAGGGGGGGGTGATTGTGAGAGGGAGGGGGTCATGAGGAGAGGGGGGGTGACTAAAAAAATTACCTTAAATCCCTGGTGGTCCAGTGGGGGCTGCCTGGTGGTCTGGTGGGGTCCCTGGTGGTCCGGTGGCCCTCATTTCCGGTCTGCAGCTCCGCAGAGCTGCAGACCATGGATCTTGCGAGACCCAATCAGAGCGTTGCTGTGGTAACGCTCTGATTGGGCAGTGCACGCGAGATCCATGGTCTGCAGCTCTGCACATTGCGGTCTCGGCGATCACGGCAGGAGGGGCATTGCAGTCTGCCCCGGGCACCCCCCTTGTAAGTGGCACCCGGGGCGGACCGCCCCCCCCCCCCCCCACCCCCTCCTTAGTACGCCACTGGTCATATCATATGCATAGAATTTCTCCTTATTTTCGGTTCAGTGTTTTAGTGTTCACTGTTTTTAGAATAGTGTAATTTTAATTTTGCTAACAATTTGAATGTAGGCCCCTCTTGATTTTGAGGCCCTAGGCTGAAGCCTAGTTAGCCTATAGGAAAATCCGTCCCTGATGCTAAAGTATTATTTGTATTCCAGTTGAGATATTACATCAAAGTATTACAGAAGTTATTTTTCTGTACAATGGGTGGACTAACAGGCACGTATTTGTAACCAGATGAGTTCGACACACAAGAACAGAAGGATTGGGGACCTGCTCAATGAGCTTACATGCTAGAGGGAGTGGGGTATAGTGACACAAAAGGTAAAGGTAGGGTAGAAAACTTTCCTTGTTTTTCTTCACCCATCACCAAATTTGCCTCAATTCTAAAATTTAAACAATCCTTTCCCACTAAGACTTTCCCACTAAGACTTCTTGTCATATGTATTGTATATGGAAAATAGTTAGGGAAAAATGTTCTCTCTATATTTGAGCAACACTAACTCTTTGTCAAGATCGAAATGATAGCCAACATGTTATGAGGAAATGCTTTGTGGTTTTCATTAGATGGTAAGGTATTGAAAAAGACCAAGCTTTTACCCGTGACGCCAAATGTACTAACAATTGGCTTTCAGTCTGTCGCCTGCTGTCTACTTAATGAACACATGCAGCTGTGACATAATCTGTGAACACAATGAGGAATGTGAAGGAAACGTAGCTAGCCGTATCATCTAGCCTTAGTAAGGGATTTCTAATTTCTAACTTTAGGATAATGTTAGCGTTCCTCAGACATCTGCACTTACTGAAAAGATATACTGTCTGATGTCACCCCACACACACAGAAATCAAAGTGACTGTCAGCAATCATTAAATGAGAACACATGCAACTTGGTCCGTTAGTTGGAGCCTTGATCTTGCAGCAAAGACTGCAAAATATGTTGCTATGGATGGTCAAATCAATGACTTGCAGGTTTTACACAGAGAGCAGTGCATGTGAGGAATGTAATTCATTGACTGCCAGATTGAGTGCACTACATCAACATCAGCCTCCTTCTCAGATTGACCAAGGAGTCTATTGTTCCAGACTTGACATTGTCTCTGTTCTGTACTCCTACTAAAATACTGCCTGCTTGAGAAACCACCAGGTGTGCCCAGACCTACTTACTATTATTGATCCACAGACTTGCGATGATTTGACAACTGACTTTTAATATTTACAATTTGTTGAAAAACTAAGGAAAAATCTCCTGCTCAGCTGAAACTGAGATTGTATTTTTCTTATTAGGTTAGCTGAGTCTGCTAGTTGGTATTAAGCATTAAAAAAAAACATTGGCAGAATAGACGCATATAAGCTGTCCAAAAAGTCTCCATTAAAGGAACACTGCAAGCACCGTAACCGCTAGAGATCATTGTAGGGGTTATGATGCCGGGAGTGTCTATTACAGCCTCATTGTACATAGTCAAAGCATTTTACTTCTTACACGGGGTCCCCAGTGTGCAGTTTCTGGAGAGACTGACTGGAGAGACTGAAGTTCCTAAGCAGGAATTTCCATTAGCTCTCCTGAGGTAAGCCCTGCAGAATTCATGTCAGCATCTCTACGCTGTACTCGGTTCAAAGATGGTGGTTTGGTCTGTAATATTAATGCATGTGTGTATGGTAATATTGAATAAATGCCCTAGAAGTGGCTGATGCTCTGTGGTCGCATCCTTCTGGAAGAGAAGGATAACTGCTCTAGTAGCTTCTCTCCTTACTGTTATCTTAGCAGTACGTTGTCATTTTGTTGAAATCACTACTAGATACACCTCTACTACATGGAATGGCCCATTTAAACCCCTGTGCTGACTCTATCCGAGGTCCTGGAGCCAGCTTCACTTGTTTTCAGCTAGATAGCACTGGGCTGACTCAATAAGTCTGCAGAATGTTGCAAATCTCCTCCCTGAACACTGCAAATAGGGAAGGTTGCTTAAACAAACTACTAACTGTGCTATTTCTCTTAACTCGGGTTCTCTCAAGAGTCCAGATGCAAAATGGTGAGTAAATCTCAATGCTGCCTACCCCAGATGTCTGCTGCCACAGCAGTTATATTTGCCCTCCCAATGGATTTGGAAGAATTTTTTCAAAGGTTCTGCTATCCATTCTTACCTTCTACTGTGATGGCATATTGCCTGTCTTTTATTCCGCACATGCTGTCAATGTCCAAGTCCTGCCACTTATACCACCTAAAATACAACTCTTTTGCTACTTGCCAAAATTGTTGCATTCCAATCTATTGTTCATGCACTTCTTTGCGTGCACTTAAATCTTACATTGGGGGAAAATATTGAAAAACAAATATAGAATATTTAGAAGAAAATGTCCAAGTGGGAAATCTATATTAATTAAAGAATTTTCAAATTCAAATCTTGGGGATTGTTATTTCATATTCACTTTCAGTTCAGTTATTAGCCTATTGTTCATGAAAAGCTGTGTTTAAACTGAATAAAGCAGTTATACTCCCAGTACTGTGTGTCGTCCAGTTCCTGTCTTCACAGATTCAGCAGAGGAAAAGTCCTTGTCAGAACCAGCGCTTTGCTACAAGTATTATCCCCCTTGTCTCAATACATTGATTTGTTTTTACAACCACTAGTTAAAAAGTGCCCATCGTATTTGCAAGACACTATGAGTTTTTTAAACATTTTAAATGATTTTAAATGAGAAAAAAAATATTACTTGGTTACTATACAATCATAGTTTTAACTTTTGTTTATATCTTTGCCCACCTTTTCCCACGACTTAATATGTCGTTGGAGGATCCAAATCTGGGTACTACTTATCCTTTCAGATTAAGGTAACAAGTACATGGCTTATTGTATTGTACTACTGACAATAATACATGGCTGTGTATCCAGTGTTGAAATGATCTTTTACTGTGCTATTGGAATGTGAAGACCTGTGAGGATGGGATAACGGAAATACTTTCTCTTCCTGTCACAAGGAACGTTACTCTGTCTACATATGTGAAATATGTTTAATTCTTCACTAATGCATGCCGTTTGTTCATGTAATCATATTCCCAAATGGTTCACTGACAGTAGTAGTAAAATATTTGCAAATATGTTTGTGCATGAAAGCAGTCAGGCAGATGTATGTATGTAAAGGTTTCTCTGTCTTTATATCTCCAAGCAAGAACCATGATTTTAGTTATCTCTTCAGCATGAATACATCTAATTAGATGAAGGTGGCCCCCTTCCAGCTAGCTAGGTGTTCTCCCACAGTATGACATCCTAAGCATGTGAACATGGAACTGCTCCAATGTAAGACAAATTAGCACTAGTTTGGTTTTAATACTAACCATCTCTGTCATATGATGAACAATGCAGGGCAAAAAGTAACTATTATATTTAAAATTCTATTAAATTACTTCAATTCAAATGTAAAAAAAAAGAAAAACATTTTAGGTCTATTTTTTTATTTTTCGGAAAATAAAATGCAATATGCTAATCTTTCATAGCATATTATGAGTCATGTGAAGTCTATTTTAAAGGGACACTCTAGGTGTTATAACAATGTAATTTCTATGAAGTTGTTATGGTGCCTGGAGGCCCAGGGTGCTGATTTATCTTTAGGGATTAAATCATTTACAGATGGCGCCTGTCCGGGTCTCTGTGGATCCTTCTCCAGCTCCATTTTTAGTGCTGAAGCCTTGGACAGCTAACTTGCTCAGATTTTCTATGGTCTCACATTTAATTAATGTAAAGATACCTACCTGTTGCCCCATTGTCAGCATTGACAGTGTTATCCCCGTCGTTGCTGATAAGAGGTTGGAGTGAACCAGGTGTAACTCAAATCAAACATATGTTGACTCAAGGCAAAATAATACAATTTCCAGAATTACAATTGAAATATAATCTACCACACAACCTTATTTTTCCATATCAACAGCTTAAGAGCATAATACAGTCTAAGGTTTTAAAGCCACAAGACCTTAACTTTCTCTCAGGAATGGCTTTTCAGAAATTGTTAGATATTGGAGAACCCTGTTAAAACCTAATGTTCCATTAATTGCGATACTGTTTTAGTAGAAAACAATATGACTAAACCATTAGCTTTTATGAAAAGGTGGGAGGTAGAGTGCAAAACTGAGCTATCATATCAAATGTGAATGTCTTCTATTAATGCATCAAAAGTAGTCACCTGATGCTATCATCCTGTAAAGGCTCTTCACAAATTAGTCTACCAGTGGAACTATACCCCAAGCTGCCTACATAACATAAACAATGCTATGTCGACTACTTGCTTGAGGTGTGGTGGGGAGGAAGGGACTATGTTGCATAATTGGTGCTTGTGTCCAACCCTTTTGGCATGACGTTGCCGATTTATGTTCGATCCTGGCTGATGGTTCTCTGCCCTTCACTCCCTCCTGCTACATATTACTACTTCATCCGGAGTCTTTTCCACAACACATGAAAACTTTGGCTTACCATGTGATATTGGCTGCCTGGCAACTTATAACCCTCAATTGGAAACAATCCTTCTGCCCATCATTTCCAAAACTCTTGGAGAAGAAGATTCAGCTTAATCACCTATATGAGCATGTGTTTTAGACTCCATTACACATTAAGGGCAAACCTTATGGCAGTGCCTCTCTTCTGAAGATAAAATGAATCTAAAAACTAAAAAATGTTATACCCTCTAAAATGTAATCTATTTGAATTTGTGGAATAGGTGGCTACATGTTGTAGCTGATCAGAGTATATAGTTATTTTGGGTTGTATATTTGTATCTATTACACAGAGAACCTGATAAATTTCATACCACACGTCTTGAAAATAACAACACAGCCTAATTTTGGGATCCTGACCTAGCAAATGTCCTGCATTTTAAAATCTACAGGCAGATTTCAAAATCCAGGAGGGACTGCACACTAGGACCATGCACAGAGTGCTTCAGTCGGCTAACAGAACCGTTTACTAGTCAGCCTGGCCAACCCTCTTTATGGCAAAACCAAATTGTTTTTCCAGATGGATCCACCCATTTAAACAATCTCTCCCTTTTGCTGGGAAGGACTGTCCCTTTGACTGGCAGGATCACCTACTGCTCTCTTCCCTGCCCACCTCTATCCCAGAAGTTAGGCAGGAAATGATGGAACCTATGTTTAACCCCTTAAGGACACATGACATGTGTGACATGTCATGATTCCCTTTTATTCCAGAAGTTTGGTCCTTAAGGGGTTAAGGTAATTCACAACAAAGAACATCTATTAGTTTTCTTGGATCTTGTCAAATGTAATGCTTAATGCTGTAAAACACTGGTTCCCAATCTTATTTTCACTTCCGTATCCTTGGCAGTCCAGACTCTCCCTGCTTCTCCTCTGTCCCAGACTCTTCATTCATCTTATCTGACCAAGGCTCATACTGCTTGCCCCTTCGTATATACAGTGCAGATACACACACTGACACACATGCAGATAGATAGACAGACAAACATACTGACACACATGCTAACACACAGATACAGAGACTGACACACATACTGGCACACATACAGACACAATCACTGACACATGCCAAAACACAGACACACAGATACAAAACCACCACACATACAGATACACAGATACACACACCGACAAACATACAGATACACACACTGACACACATACAGTTAAAGACACACAAAGACAAGTAAACAGACTCACAGATACAAACACTTCCACACTTGCAGATGCAGAGAAACACAGAAATGAACACTGCAATACATTCAGATACAGACACCCACATTGACATATATGCAGATACATAGACACACAGATATAAACAATGACACAAACACAGATACACACACACATACAAGTACACACACAGACAAACATACTTGGGCAGACAAGATGGGTCGAATGGTTCTTATCTTATCTGCTGGATGTTAGGGGAGTTAGGGCTGCTGGTCCACCCCTTCCTCTCTGCCTCCTTCTCTCACTTCTGCCTGGGGTTCTGTGTTAGTTTGGAGCAAATGACAGGCTCTCACTTCCTCTCAGCATTGCATTCATTAAAGGGTCCCAGTGTTCCTGTTAAAGCGCTGCAGCCAGGCCTGAACTGGCCATTGGGCATACCGGACAAATGCCCGTTGGGCCGCAACGGCCATGGACCGAGGCTGACAAGGGAGATCAAGAGATCTCCCCTGTCAGCCCATACAGAGCCTACGCTATCGGAGAGCTGGCCCTGCTTTGTGCCTTCATGGGCCGGTGGGGAGATCAAAGATCTCCCTCACTGACCCACAGGCACTTTACAGGACAGCTGGCGCGGGAGGAATGGAGAGCACGGAGGACCCGGGAGCTATTAGTTTACAGCTCCGCTGGGTTCCTCTCGCAAGGTTGGAACGTTGGCACTATGGCCACCATGGATTTCCTACTGGACCACCAGGGCTGGTAGCAAAGTCCCCCCTCCCAGGCAAATGTAAGAAGCTATATACAGGCCCGGACTGGCCATCGGGCACGCGGGGCAAATGCCGGTGGGCCGAGGCCGGCAGGGGAGATCCTATTATGCGAACGCCGGGCTCGCTGTTTTCCATTAAGGGCCAATGGGGACAGGTCTCCCTCACTGACCCAAATGTAGTGTATTGCAGCTGCCAGCGGGGGAGAGAGGGAGGGAGACAGGAGAGGAACACGGAGGAGCTCTATCTTGCAGTTCTCTTGCGAGATCTGGAGCGTTTGGGTCTCGCAAGAGTGAACTCTAACCCCACAGGCTAGAGTTCACTCAACACTAGCACCACCAGGGATGGCAGCACGGTCCCCCTTCCCAGGCTAATGGTATAAAGGGAGGGGTTTGTATATATATATACAATTTTTTTATTAATATATATATAATATTTTTCTGCCCCCCCCAACACACAAGCCCCTCAATCATATTCACACACCAGCACCCTCACTCACAGCACCTTCACTCACACACACACACACACACTGCACCCCTGACACTCACAGCACACACACACACACACATACTGCACCCCTGACACTCACAGTACCCCTCTTCCACACACACTACATCCCTCACAAACACACACACATCACCCTCACACACACACAGCACCCTCACACACACACAACACCCTCAGACACACACACACTGCACCCCTGACACTCACAGCACCCTTACTCACACACACACACACACACACTGCACCCCTGACACTCACAGCACCCTCACACACACACACACACTGCACCCCTGACACTCACAGCACCCTCACACACACACTGCACCCCTGACACTCACAGCACCCTCACACACACACATACACTGCACCCTCACACACAGCTTCCTCACACGCACATAGCACCCTCACTCAAGCACAGCACACACACACTGCACCCCTCACACACACAACACCCTTACCCACACAGCCCACTCACACACACACTGCACCTCTCACACACACAACACCCTTACCCAAACAGCACCCTCACACACACACTGCACCCCTCTTGCGCACACACTACACCCTCACACACACACACACACACGCATCACCCTTACACACACCACACACACAACACCCTCACACATACACACTGCACCCTCACACATACACACTGCACCCTCACACACACACACTGCACCCTCACACAGCTGTGGAAGCTGTGATGTTTTTAAATTTGCTTGTGCTGTGCAGAACAAATATAGGGCCTTTTTCTCATGCTAGAGCTCTTCAGCAGAGCTCTGCGCATGGTCTGCCCTGGAAAAGCATTGAAACAACATGCTCACTTTGTGATGGGGCGTGCTTGTCATTGGTGAAGACAAAACACACCCTACCTGGCCATGCCCCCTTTTCAGAGGGCCGCTGTAAATAAAAAATGCCCGGGCCGAATTTTCTTCCCAGTCCAGCCCTGGCTATATATATATATATATATATATATATATATATATATATATATATATATATATATATATATAGGAAAACGATGAAGTGAGCACTCCAGAGGACTTATTAGGAAAATTTATTCAGTGTAGAAAAAAATCTACGTTTCGACCCGCAGGTCTTTATCAAGATACAATGCAGTGTAAAACAGTGACATTTATAGCATACATAATTAAGGGGTAATCACTTACCCTAGAATAGCTGTGCAACCCCAAAGCCATGTGTAAACGCTGATCAGTGATTAGAATGTGCCGTGCAGGTTCCGTAAGTGGGTGATGACGTCAAAAAAAGTGCGACCGATCATGTTACCAAGGAAACTTGGAGTGAATGATCATACGTGATGTGTGTAGACTAGCACAAGTCAGAAGAGTATATGGACTAAATGAGAATGGTGATAGAAATATGTACTAATATAAGCATGTAATGCTACATGAATAGATAGTCCAAAGCGCAGAGAAATAAGATATCCAAAGGGTGAAATGTATATTAAGTGATCAAAAAACATAGATCTCAGATAAAAGAAAATATATAAAAATATGAAAATGTGAAAATGTATAAAAATGTACAAAAAATAATAAAACAAAAAATAATAGATAAAAAAATAATAAATAAAAAATAAAAATATATATATATGTAAAAAAATATATATATATGTAAAAAAATGAAATAAAATAAAAAATATATAAATAAAAAAGTGAAAAAAGAACAAAAACAGAAAAAAGAAAAGAAAAGAAAAAGAAAAAAGAAAAAGAAAAAGAGAAAAGAAGAGAGAGAAGGGAAAGTGGAGGGAGAGGGGGGAGAAGGAAGGAGGGAAGAAACCATGGTGAATAAAAAAACATAATGCAAAAAACGAAATACAGCAAAGTACAGAACCTACTTGAGAAAAGAAAGGACATGAGAGAAAGGGCAGAGTGAAAACTTATGGACTATAGATAACTAGATATATACAACTCAATGCAAAAAGTATATATATATATACAGTATTATATCAATCGATGGTGTACATTTTAGATGCACCAACAAAATATTAATAAAGATAACGATGTAGAACCCAAACAAATATATGGCAGGATTAACATAGTAGACCAAGGGCAAAGTGGTGTAAGACAGAGACAAAGTGAAAGTAAACTCTAAAGATGCAATTAGCGAGTATCCAAAAACGCATGGAGAGAGACGTATTCGTTGAGGCCCCTTGGATGTAAAGTGTCCAATGTCTTGATCCAATATGCTTCACGCTGAAATAGGAACTTGGATCGGTCGCCCCCTCTAGAAAGCGGAGGGATGTGATCGATGGCTATAAATTTGAGAGTAGGAAGCCGGTGGTTCATCTGTAGGAAATGTTTGGCCACCGGTTTGTCAGTCTTGCCATCCCTGAAGGCAGTCATAATCCCTGACCGATGACCTTGCATTCTATCCCGTAGTGTAAGTTCAATTTTCCCCACGTAATGCAGTCCACATGGGCAAGATATTAAATAAACCACATGGTTGGTAAGACAAGTGATGTGATGTTTAATGAGGTAGCGTTTCCCTGAGTGTGGATGAGCAAACAAGGGGCCTGTGAGCATATGGCCACAAGTGACACAATTGGTACATTTAAAGCAACCTAGTTTGGTATGAGCTTTTTGCATCTCGTATTGGTCAGATTCCGGTTCCGTCTAAAGGCAATGCGAGGAGGATGGGAAAAGGCAGAGTGCAGTGTAGGATCGGAAGCCAAAAGGTCCCATCTTTTGCGAATGGCCTTAGCAATTTGATCAATTGCTGTGTGGTATAAAAGGGGTAACGTGATGATCCTTGGTTTATTCAAAGAGATAGTTGTTTGAATGCGAGGCTTATTGTGGATCTCCCAAGCTCTATCTAGCGAACGTTCAAGTGTCTGGTTCGAGCATCCTCTTTTCAAAAAGGCAAGTTGCATCGAAGAGATCTGTGTCTTAGTATTATCCAGATCTGAGTTGCTCCTCAGTACTCTGAGGAACTGTGAAATTGGAAGTGATCTCTTCAGGGCGCCAGGGTGAAAACTGGTAGCATGGAGTACAGTGTTACGGTCCGAGCTTTTCCTATATAAGGTGTAACCAATAGAATTGTGAGACCGGTATATCTGTACATCAAGAAATTGGATCTTGTTGGTATCGCAGCAATGACTCAGACGTACCGGAGAGTTAATCTTGTTTAGATCTTGAATCATGATCTCAAAAGATGAGGGAGGGCCAGACCACAGCATGAAGATGTCGTCCACATATCTAAGATATAGTATAAGATTGGACTGATATTTTGATAGAATGTGCTTTTGTTCATAAGAATACATGTAACTGTTAGCATAGTTAGGGGCTTTGGCCGATCCCATCGCCGTCCCGGTATGTTGGACATAAAAGAACTTCTCAAAACGGAAGTAATTGTTGCTCAAAGTAAATTCAAGACATTCAAGGAGATACTCAATGGGTGGTCCCATATATTGATCCGAGTGGATGAGAACCTGTCTCATAGCATCTATCCCATCTGTATGCGGTATAATTGTATATAGATTCTTTACGTCTACAGTTGCTAAGGTAATAGGACCATCTGAAAGAGATACTTGTCTGAGATGAGTAAGGAGATCCTGTGTGTCTTTAAGGCATGTTGGTATCAATAAAGTAGGTGTTTTACAGTGGTAATCAACAAATTTAGCCAAAGGTTCCAATATTTCTCGTTTGGCGGAGACGATGGGTCGACCAGGGGGATTAAGAGGATCTTTGTGTACCTTGGGTAAGGTGTACAACAGAGGAATTTTAGGATGTAAATCGATCAGATATTTGGCGGTTTGATCATCCAGCCAGCCAGCACACCTCTGTTGACCAGTGATTGTAGTTTCTCTATGATGATGTTTGTAGGGTCAAAAGCTATTTTTTTATATGTAGTAGTGTCAGACAGTTGTCTGAGGATCTCTGTGCGATAAGATTCATAATTCTGTAGAACAATAGCTCCGCCTTTGTCAGCTGGTCTGATGGTGATGGTGATGTTAAGATATATATATATCTTTTTTTTTTTTTAAATATATATATATAGTTCCAATTGCTTGCACTCCTGGATTAATAGTAAAAAGTCCGGTGCTTAACAGCCAAATAATAGAAAAAATATCATGAAAATGTTGATCTTCTGTGGCAGATGCCTGAATAATAAGCTAAGTTTTTTCACTATATTTTTGAAGTCCTTGGAGTGCTATCATTACTTTCTCTCTCTCTCTCTCTCTCTCTCTCTCTCTCTCTCTCTCTCTCTCTCTCTCTCTCTCTCTCTCTCTCTCTCTATATATATATATATATATATATAAATATATATATATATATATATATATATATATCACTCTAATCTTCCCCCCACTGCATCCCAAACACACACACTCTAACTGCACCCTTCACACACTCTGCACCCCAAACGCACACACACACACACACACACACTCTCTACCTGCACTCCTCAAACACACAAACTGCACCCCAAACAGACACACTGCACCCCAAACACACATACTCTATCTGCACCTCTCACACACACAACCTTTACCCCAAACATACACACTGCTCCCCAAACACACATACTCTAAGTGCATCCCTCACACACACACTGCTCCCCAAACACACACTCTATATACACCTCTCACACACACTGCACCCCAAACACACACTCTCTTACTGCACCCTTCACACATACACACTGTACCCCCAAAATACACTGCATCTTCACACACACACTGAACCCCTCACACACACCCTGCATCCCTCACACACACACACACACACACACACACACACACACATACTGCATCCCTCACACACTAACTGCACCCTTTTTACACACACACTGAATGCACTCTTCACACACACACTGACTGCACCCCTCACACACACACACACACACACACTCAACACCTCATACACACACACATTTGTATATCATGTATTTTTACTCACCTGAATTTCTAAATTAAATGTCCATTAAACAGATTTATAAACAGACTCTGAAGGTAAGGAAAATTAACCCTCTTTCCTATAAGTACCTCATGACAAATGGAGACTAAATACTGCTGCTTGAATTAGTGTTTTAAAGTGGAATACATCTGTTTTTTATTTCATATCATGAGAAGGCCTCATTCTGTGTTCCTTCTAAATGAATTCCAGGTGCTGATAAATTAAAGCAGTCTTGCACTTAACGTACTATATTTTCATTTAACTTAGAAAATCGTACAGCTGCTGGGGGAAAAAAACTCAGATTCAGTTTTAAATACATCAGGCTCCAGAGACCATTCTATGTGTAGTAAATATTCAGTTATAGGAAATTTGGCTGAAATGTTGTACTTTTGTAATATAATTTTCCTTACATTCTTTGAGAAGCTGAATGGTATAATGGCTTTCAAGTGGAGATCAAATGCTAGAAAGTAATGGAAAAAAAAAACCTGGTAAGAAAACACTACGAAGAGAAGGGATATTTCTTTCAACTGAATTTTAAGGCAATGGTGGAAAATATAGTAATTGTGATTTAAACCTTATGACATGGTAATTAGGAAAATAAGGAGGGGAATTACTATCAAAGATAGACTTAGTGTGAATGTTATGTTGTCTTATTCAGGATGTAAGGTTCTACTGAGATATATATATATATGACATATATATGACATAATGTGCATGCTATGAAAAATGATAGGGGAATCACTGCTACAGGAAGGAGATGTAAATCTATTTTATAATCTAATAGAAATCTTATTGAAAATCTAAAATTTACAAAGATTTTTTACACTATGAGATGTTGTGTCATGGGTAATATAATTCAAATTTAGCACAACTCCTAATTAACGAGATGCATGCATGGGGCTTTCCTATGTTCCAGAAACGCCTGGTGCTTGAGCCCAAGAGAAAAATTGATCACCTATACACTAAAAGAGAGATAGGGATGTCTTGATATATCCTCATCTCTTATGTTCTGTCCCTACCTCAGACTCATTACAGGTGGGTGGTCACCTAACTTCAGGGAGACAGCTGAAGGCGGACTTTACAGCTCGGTAGGCGGACTTTACAGATGTAGTGAGAGAGTGACACAGTGTGTGTCCTCATTGATCTCTCTTTGAAAAATCAGGACCCGCACTGTTTCATTCTCTCACTACATATGCCACTTGGTTTCTCCAGAGAACAGCATCTACCTGGAAAGCCTGACATGGCAGGCACGAATACACAACCTAATTTCAGGTTGGGCACTGTTAGTGGGTTGTAGTGGGATTATAGAGGTTGTAATTTAGGAGTTAGGGGCTCTAGTGGGGGGACAGTGCTGTAGTGGGGGGTATGAGTTTTAAATGGGGTATAAGGAAATGTAGTGGGGGATAAGGGCTGTATTAGCAGGGTTAGGGGCCTAAGTAGGTGGATTTCTGCAATACGGAAAATGAGCTGTAGTGTGGGGAATATGGGCTGCAATTTCGGGAGAGGGGCTGTAGTTGGGAGGATATAGGACTGTAGGGGGAATGATAGGGGCTGTAGTGGGGTGTAGGGGCTGTGATTAGGGGGCCGGGACAGTATTAAGGCAGAGAGGCTGCAATTGGGGGTTACTTACAGTCTCAGTAGTAATTTCCCTCTCTGCTTTCTCCCTCTGCAAACTGCAGTCTCGACAATCTTCAAGCAGGGTAAGATGTGACTGCACTGACCACTCAACTCATTTCTACCATCCCTTTCATCCATGTCTCTTTTCCCCATCTATGTCTATCCCTCCCCTTCCATCCATGTCTCCCAAACCGCTTCCATCCATGTCTCCCAACTCCCCTCCTCCCATCCATGTATCCCTTCCTCCCATGTCTCTCTCATCCCTCTCCTCCCTGTATCCCTCCCTGGGAGACATGGATGGAAGGGGAGGGGGAGACATTCATGGGGAATAGAGACATGGATGAAAGGGATGGTAGAGATTCCATGTCTATCTCCCTCCTTCATCTAAATGCCCCTCCCTTCCATTCAATATCTCCCCCCACCCAACCATGTCTATTTCCCCCATGTCTCCTTCCCTATCACCCATGTCTCTACCCCTATATCTCCCTCCCTCCCATCCATGTCTCCTTCCCCTCCCCTTCCATCCATGTTTCCCTCCCTCTTATTAATTTCTCTCCCCCCATGTCTCCTTCCTATCCTTCCATGTCTCTCACCTGCCCCTTGCTCCTTGCTCTTTTATCTGTTATGGCAAGGGAGCTCTGTCAGAATGAGCGTCGGGTAGTCATGTGACACCTGGCTCTCCTATGCAGAGTGGGAGGAGGGAGGTGCTCCCTGCTAGTATAGTGTGGTTCCCTTATAATGTATTTATTTTTAGCGCAAGAGAGTTCTCATGCTAAAATAAAAAGTTAGATTTCAGGGATAATATGTAGACTCTGCAGGCGTACAGGAGTCGCAATTAAAAAGCGGGAGACTCCCAGAACACCGGGAGAGTTGAGATGTCTGCTCCCTATGAATAGTGTGCTGCTGATGCACTCCAGGATCTTAATTAAAATATAGCCAAGAACAAACACATGCTGCACAGCCAGGTATTCAATGTGATCTTGCCATATTACCCAACTAATAGAGGGGAGTGCAGTCAAGTTCTGTTCCCTTGTTCTCTTTTACAAAAGTTACCAGGGGGGCACCACTCCCTCCTCCTTAATAGCTGGGTGGAGCACTATACTAGTGTGTTTTTTTTTTATATCTGTTGGCTGTTATATCTGTTAGAGAAAAATGACAAATAATTAAAAAAAGAAATAAATATTAGCATCATTATGTCCATAGCAGTTAAGACCTGTGGGTAATGAGACAAACTTTTAGGGGTTCAGCCCTCAAAGTCCCTCCCTTGTAACGCCTATGGATGCTGGGTCCTGCAAAAGGCTATTAAAAGGGAATATATGCATCCCTCTCAACCGTCCCGATTTCAGAAGAACATTAAAGATTTTGGGGTCCTGTCCTGCCTTAATTCCCTCGTGTCTCGCTTTTGAGATGAGCGTATCCTCCCCTTTGGGGGCAGAGATAGTGACACAATTTTGTCACTGGCCTGTCCTCTTTACCTCCCGCCCCACCAGTGTCTCGATTCTCAGGACAGTAGAGTTGGGAGGTATGTGTATGTATTTGGGAAGCAGTCTTTTAACTCGCATTATCAATGGTAATGGTTACTTGCCTGTGATTGTATTTGCCTAGTAACAGTATCCTCCAGGCTTTCCCGCCAAGGGAAACATGCAGGGGCAACATGTTACTTTCAAAAATAAAGATATTAACAGTTGGCAGGTAAAAATATATTATCACCAGTTTTTGTGACACATGGATGCCATCTGAGGAAATTTTGCTTTCATTATCTAATTTTGTTTTAAGGATTAGTGCAAAATAGTCTCAGACATTCCACTATATCACTAGTGAATAGTAGTTCAGATGTTCAATGTGTTTCACCTGTCAAAAATTATATCAAACTCAAAGCCTAGAATCCATTATCCTTATGCCTTTAACACTGAAGAATACCCGGTCATAAAGTACCCTGCATTTATGATGCAATACATTTCAGAATCTATGAAAACCTATAGGAAAGGTTAAAGGACCACTCTAGGCACCCAGACCACTTCAGCTTAATGAGGTGGTCTGGGTGCCAGGTCCTTCTAGGGTTAACCCATTTTTTCATAAACATAGCAGTTTCAGAGAAACTGCTATGTTTATGAATGGGTTAAGCCTTCCCCCTATGTCCTCTAGTGGCTGTCTCATTGACAGCCGCTAGAGGCGCTTGCGTGCTTCTCACTGTGATTTTCACAGTGAGAGCACGCCAGCGTCCATAGGAAAGCATTATGAATGCTTTCCTATGTGACCGGCTGAATGCGCGCGCAGCTCTTGCCGCGCGTGCGCATTCAGCCGACGGGGAGGAGAAGAGGAGGATCGGAGGAGGAGAGCAGGAGGAGATCTCTCCGCCCAGCGCTGGAAAAAGGTAAGATTTAACCCCTTTCCCCTTTCCAGAGCCGGGCGGGAGGGGGTCCCTGAGGGTGGGGGCACCCTCAGGGCACTCTAGTGCCAGGAAAACGAGTATGCTTTCCTGGCACTAGAGTGGTCCTTTAAAGACCATATTGTAGAATGTCTGTAAGTGACAAAAAATTGAGTTTCCTCATGCATATTTGACATTTTCTAACTGAAACCAAATGCCAAATTGTACACCCGTACAATGTACTGTATTTGTATTTTTACTCATCAACATAAGCTAGTTGGAACACTGCTCACCATAGCACGTCAGAAAAAGCAACCTAATATAGAAATTATTATTTGAACTTGTGTTCAATATATTCAGTGGCGTTTCATATGTCATACTGTTTAGCCCACATATGCAATGTTTTGGCTCCTTCTTGTTACACACATAATCTAACCGGATATATCAAGACATTAAATATCCCTGGTTAAGACTGTTAGCTATAACCCTGTGTTCTTTTTATTAAGATATAGACTGACTGCCTGGAGCCATAGGAACCGGTGTCATTGATTGAACTTAGCGGGTTTGAATTTCTGTAAGATTGTTTCAGGTCATGTCATTATTGCAGTCAGATTACTTATACGGTAGAATAGGCAGCCTGTCTGGTGGACCATCAGCTTTGTCTGCAACTAACCTGCTGTGCAGCAACTAACATGAATGTTCCAGGCACTTCAATGGCACTAGACATGGTCAGAGAAGGTGAAAGGAGTCAGTGTAATGGAATGGCACTTGGAGTGGACTGCATGCCAGCCTTGTTCCCTCTGACAATGGGCCATGGCCTGGAATGGGGTTCTGTTTTGGAGAGGCAGGTACACGGTGGCCATTTGGACTGCTTTTCCCCTGGTTTGGGTTTCCAAGGTTGTATACCCTTGTTCTAAAAGGGTTTTTAAGCTTGTGATGATGCCATTGCCATCTTATGGTGAAATTGGAAAGTGCATTGATTTGTATAGCTACAATCTGCAAGTTAGAAAAGTGCAAAAACTGACCAGCTGCATTTGTACATGTGTGTATTTCTATAGTTTGGAAAGTTGTGATTGTATTATTTTTTTGATGCAATATTATGATCCTTGTTTTGCAAGCTATGCATTTATAAAAAAAAAAAATATGTTTATGGTTTTTACCACATGCTTAAGTACAAGTCGGCAAAGACTAGTATGTGTACACAAGTATAGTGTGTTATTTTCATCTGGAACGGTGTGTCCTGGTGTGTTATTCGGGATCTCAGTAACAGAGTCTTTGGACCTGTTGGCTGGTCGCTTGGTCCCTGAAACTTGGGACAAGTTCAAAAGAGCTAGGTCTGAGAGCCACAAGTGCATAACGAAAAGGCAGTAGCTGGTCACAGTACAGGCAGAGGTACAGATACCTGACTGGGAAAGGAGCTAAAGAGGCAAAGGCAGAGTGGACTATAACTGCCAGGAAGGAGAGAGCGACAGTCTGATGGGAGTATGTCTGTCTGCTTTACTATGTTATAATTGCTCCAAGAGACTAACAATTAGTTAATAAAGAGATTAAGAGTTAATCCTCAATGTATGTGGCTATGTGTATTAGTGAGTGTATGTGTAAGGGTGTCTGTGTGTATGGGTCAGTGTGTGTATCAGTGAGTATAGGTGTGTTGCTCAGGGTCAATGTATCATGATGAGCATGACTTAGATTGTTAAGTGTGTATAATTGTGGAACTCATATAGAGATTGCCCTGTTGCAAGACTTTTTTTGCCCCTCTCATCGCAAGGGTGGCCAAAGCCAAAATATAGATACCCACCTGTCATACAACTCATACAATGCATTGCTTGCTGGGGCTCTACAATTTTCCCAACTTTGCAGGATTGTATTCCCACTGAGCAGTGTTCGTGTGTTTGAATGTATGCATGTTTTTGTAGGGAGTATGTGTGTGTGAATGTAGTGTTGACGTTTGAATGCATTAATGTGTAGTGCTGTTTTTTGAATGCAGCGGTGTGTTGATATATATAATATTGGTGTTTTAATACTGAGATGTATGCACATATACACATACACTGCTACAAACACTGTGATACACATACATACACAGATAGACACAAATATATACATGTTGACACACAATGCAGATACACAGATACACACACTGACACACAGACTCTCACAATGACACATCGGACCAGGAGGCCACCAAATACCCAATGGACCAGAAGGGACCAGGGACCCCACCACCGATGGCAAATGTAATTAAATAAAAGGCATTACTATATGGGAAAAGTTTAATTGTCAGTCCTCCAAATAGCACCCGTAGACTGTCACCCCCTCACTCACTCTGTCACAATCGCTCACTCTCCAACCTTGTCACACTCACCACCCATCACCCTGCCACCCTCCCCCTCTCTATCACTCACCACCATGCTACACTATCCCTGTGACACACAGCCCTCAACCCTGCAACGTTTATCCCTTCATTCTGTCATACACACCACAAAACTCCATCACTGAATCCCTAAAGCTGTTGCACTTACCCCCCTCACCCTGTCACACCTACGCCCTAAGCCCAGTCACACTAGCCTTCCTCACCCTGTGACACTTACCCCCTTACTCAGCCAAACTCACTCTCCTAATCACCCTATCACAGTCATCCCCTGAAGGCAATCACACATGAAACACAGCCTCTCCATAAACACAACACACAAAGACCACAAGCAAGCCCCCTTATGCACAACACAACTATTTAAAAAGACAGCACATAGGCAAGACAACCATAATACCATAATACAAAAGTTGTACAAAAAATGAACAAGGTTAACTTAAACAAAAAAATACTAATAAAAACTTAGCCCACATGATCACCAAAAAGAGTGCGAACTCTTATATCCCCAAGATTTGCATGGCCGATAACTGTCTACAATATTTAACGAAAGACATAGCTACTGTGTTACGGTCTTACTATACCAGTTTATACTTTCCTTCTGAAACAACCTGAACCAGAATGATGGTTGGAACATAGCATAGTTGGAACACCATATACATAAGCATTTCTCAACCAATGCTATCCAAGAACTAGATGAGCCACTCACGATAGAGTAGCTAGCGCTTGCCCTGAAGTCCATGAACTAAGCCTGGCTCACTGCACAATATTAAAAACTGTTCTCTGAAGTACCCCTTCTCCAACTCTTTCAGTCCTTTATATCCATCAGGGATGGGCACAAGATACCTTCACAAGCTCTAGCCAATAACCTATTGATGATCCCCAAAGAGGACAAGGACACTGAGCACTGTGCAAACCATTCCCCTTCTAAATTTAGATCTCAAGCTAATTACCAAAATTCTGTCCCACAGTTTGCAGAAATTTATACCAGAGTTGATGCAGCAAGATCAGGTGGGGTTCATCCCCAAAAGGGAAGCATACTACAACACAGTCCAGGTGCTATCCCTCATTCATCATTCCCAGAATATGTTGAAGGGTCTTCTCCAACTCTGTACAGATGTGGAGAGGTCCTTCAACAGAGTTGGAGTTTCTGATTGAGGTACTGAGATTGTTAGGGATGGGCCCATTTATGCTGGGATGGATCACATTCCTTTACACAATGCCCACAGTTTGGATCAGTGTAAATGGAAACTTTACAGAATCTTTACCTATACTTAATAACTTAACACCAGGGATGTTCCTTTTGTCCTTGCCCTTGAATACTTCCTAAACGCGGTAAGACATAATCCTGACATACATGGTTTGCGGGTGGGGGACACTACACATTCAGGCACAGTTTACGCCGATAACCTGCTATTCTTTTAAATTAAGCCTGACCTCTCCCTCCCTGCTATCATGTCAGAATTTGAAATGTACGACTCACTATCAAATTAAAATTAAATATTCTAAGTCAACAATACTGAACATCTCCATACCGAAAACACTTGTGGAGGAGCTTCAACAGGAGTGGACAGGATTTTCTTTAAAGTACCTTGGAGTATTGCTAACCAGAGACCTTGCACAACTATATCAGTTAAACTTTCATCCTATGGTCTAGGCCAAGGGTGCCCAAATGGTAGCTTTCCAGATGTTGTAGAACTACAATTTCTATGATGCATTGCATGCCTTTAGAATGAAAAAGCATAATGGAAGATGTAGTTTTAAAACATCGCTTTTGGGCACCCTTGGTATAGGCCATGTCTGTTCTGGCTTGGAATAATTGGGGCAATAAAGATGACCCTTCTACCATGGGACCTTTATTTATTTATTTCAGACACTACCTATCAACACACTGGAGGCCTCCTTTATGTCCCTTCGCTCGCTGATTCTACAGTTTATCTGTGCAAGGCTAAGGCCAGGATAAAACATGGCACCCTAACGTCGCCAAAACGAGGGAGGGCTGGCCCTTCCAGGCAACTCATATTTTACAAATAATAGAATGGTCCAAGTAGGGGGTCCCGAAACTTGGAAAGACTGTAGAGGCCACACCAATAATTAGACCAATCGGAACCCTCCCTTCACTTGACCCATCCCACGGCACAAAAAATTGTGGCTCCTTACACCCTAATTAAAGCAGTTATAAAGTTATATGTGTGGCATCTTCTGGCATCTAAACTCACTCTTATGACCTTCCCCTTACCTCTATACCAGGTGGTACAAACCAGGCCTTCTTTCCGGGATTAGAAGCATTTTAGAGACTTTTGGGAGTCAGGCTCTCCCAACTGAGACGTATCCCCCATATTGGCATGGATCTGTCCCTGGGGTCCAGTGGGGCTTCAGTGCGGCGGACGGCAGAGTTCCTGTCAGACGCGATAAGGGAGCTGTGTCCTCTCTGCTCTGCTCCCGCAGGCTGTCTACTGATGCCGGTAGGTGGGATATTACGGCTCCCGGCATCAGAAAACCGCGCGCGATGGAGCAGAGCAGTGAGAACACAGCTCCCTCGCTGCGTCTGACAAGAACTCTGCTGCCTGCCGAGGGGGGGTAAATGCGGTTGCCAGTGGGCCACCTCTGGGCCCTCCTATGACAGGGGAAACATGGAGGGGGCGGCATCAAGGCAGCCCACCGTCGCAGGGGTCGTGGCTGCGGCCGGGCCGCTTGCAGTGAGGGACCCGGTCGCAGCCACGACCACTGTGACCATAGTAGGTACGCCACTGGCTGTAGGCAACTAGCTCAGTTAGCATTTAGTGACAATGGAAATCACCAAGTTTGAGAATGTCTGCACAGACCAGGATCTTCTAGAGAGAGGCCTTTCGTTCTTATATGGTTCACTTATGAAATTGAGGAGGGAACTGTGACGAAGCGTCGTCACTGAGTACCATGCCCACATGCCTGCCTATTGTTTCAGGTCAGGGCTATTTAACATTGTCTTGTTTGTGGGGTCCCCTTGTTCACAAAACATGTTTAGGCTTGGTTGGAAGATTGTGCTTGTCCCATTCTAGATATGATAAAACCAAGGCTTGCGTAATAATCTGTAAATAGATATCGGTGTCTCTTTTGGATGTGCTATTGGAACACAGGGTTTTTTTTTGTTCTTGAGAGCTGGTAACAATGGCATATTAAAGTACTTCCTATCTAAGAGGCAATCAAGACATATGGCAGATGTGAATGGTTTGTACAGAGACCAGACTTCCAGGCCACTTATGTGTGACTTCTCACACCTTGCAGAGTGCAAGGTCCCTGGTCTCTTTGTGTGTGGGCAAAATGGTAGCCATTCTTGCCTCCCAACTCCCCTCTCCCAGGGCAGAATCAGTCCAAGGTAAACCACAAGGGTAAACGACAAGGGGACCCCAAAATCAATACATTGCCCTGATCTAAGCGCCCAGGTTCTCCAAACAGCGCTCAGATCCATGCAGTGTAGTTAGGTGTAGTTAACTCCCAGACGGTGTCCCAGATCTTGGCAACAGTCGGTGGGCAGGAGGCTGGCTTCTACATTCCTCCAGGAATCTGTGGCAAATGTATGTGGGAAGGAGTGTTTGTCACAGAAACCACCCCCGAGTTTCATGGGGAATTGGGAGATTGCGCTGGGTTAATCATTCACCCCCCCCCCAATATTCGAAAATGGGAATCCTTCACACCTACACTGCATGCGGTCTCTAGTGGGACACAGGGAACTTTGTGTAAGTTACTGATCTAAAGGACAACCCAGCTATTACACAGAGTTGATCCAATCATAGTAGACAGCTGCTGGAGATGTAGACATGGACTAGGTTCCCTGCTTTATATTTGTTGGGACTGCCCTGTGATTCAACCCTATTAAACTTCCATCCAATTACCACAAACACCACACTACACTCCGCCCATATGTCTATAAAAAAATCTCTTGCGATTGGGATTCTTAATGTTGTCAAAATCCTGATCCCCTGTTTTGGAAATAGGATGTGCAAATGTGGATGTTTTGGCAGACTCAGCCTATATCTGGGTTTTATTGCAATGAACAGTGCAAATCAGTAAAAATAGGGGGTTAGTCTCCAGAGGCCTTCCCATTGCCACATACCTGAATGTCTACACCACATTAGATAGTGTATCTTACAAACAGATAAGCTGCAGTGAGGAAGCTTTGGCTCCGAAAAAAGAGTAATCCCTTTGTTTTTTTATATTCTTATATCACAAAGAGTCGGCAACCTATAGTTTACCTAGGACAGGAACATTAAAGCATTAGTGTGACAGACCCATCTGTATAACTATTATTGCTGGTTTGTCTAGTTTGCCTTCCTTTCGTGGAAATGCCTGTTCGTATACCCCTATTCGTATGTTTGACTTTTTACCGTATGAACTTGCCGAACGGACGGCCACCCAGAAGAGAAGTTTGCTGCTGGTTAACCTCTTGATCCCAATTAGAATGTTGTGGAAGTTGTGGTTAACCGCAGACACCTCTCCATTCTAACCGTATTCAGGGTGGTCATCGTCGGTATGCCGACCACGAGGCGGCGGCCATTTTAAACCATGCGAAAGACCAGCGGTGTTCGGCGCAGATTCTATGGAACTAAAAACGGACACTCTTTCTGTCGGACACCACTGAAACCACCGACTGCCCTTCTCAGTCGACAAGGCATGCGGCCACAGGCCGTTCGGGAGTTTGGATTACACGAATGGACTTAACCCAGATAGCCATCCCATGGAGTCAATCGCATACCGAAAGACTGTAAAAGACTTTGACTCCATGGCGATTGAACTGTACATATGGGATCTGAGCGCTATTCGCTAAGAATATGCACTCAGATCCAAGCTATCTGGGGATACGTGACACGAATGTAATGTGTTCGGTAGTTGTATAATTACTTATTTTTACGTGTTTTTTGGGTTTGATTTAAAATGGCGATTTGCCTCTGTCCTGGAGATAATTGAATTACTTCTCGATTATCTCCAGGGCAGAGGGGAGGAAACCGTGATGCATTATGGGAATATTTTATGCCTGTATGTCTAAAAGTGCCATATGTCTGTCTGTCATTACAGTCTCCCATTTGGTCCCCTAGGGGAGTGTCCACCAAGTGGGAGACCTGCTGAATAAAATTTATGCTGAAATTGCTGTGGACAAAATTTCTTTGGTACAAAGCAGCTGACTTAACGTTTTTGAAATATATCTTCTCATGTCAATAAGTGTAAATATGCACTGTGTTAATTTTTTTATTGTAAATAGATGTAGATTTCAAATATTAGTTAAAAATAAATATTTTCTGAAATGTCCTTTTTTGACTTCTGAATTAATATATGATTTGCACAAAAAAAGAATTGATAGTGTGCATGGAAATATATATAATAAATCACATTTACTAAATCTTGTCTGTATTTTTTTTAACCTAAACAGTATAAAAGCAATTCAACATACATTCTGTTGTTTCTTTGAAATATAAATTAAGAAACCACTTTATATCACACAGTTTCCACTTGGTGGGGCTTGACTCAAGCAAACCACAAAAACTTGAAAAAGTATCAATCAGAAAAAAACAAAAACACAATGCAAAAATAAATCAATACTTTCATGCTATACTATTAGAAACATGGCTTGTTCTGGTAGTATTTTACAACTGTATCATCAGTGTAAAGATTTGCAACATGTTTCCTATATAGCATTTCTATGTGTGCCATAACGCAAAGAGTGTAGCTAATAGTGAAATGAATTTTCCGTGACCTTCAAATGCCCTTCCGGTGTGGCGGGGAGGCAACACAAGAACCTTATTGTCCTTTCTTTTTGAATGGTGTATCCCTTCAGAAAACTGAGCTAGCCTTCACTAAATAGACATTTTCCCCTGCCACGCGGACCCTTATTTTCCTTTCCTCATCAGACATACAAATGTATGCTTCTGTGAAAGTAATGCCATCAATATTTTCATAGCATTCCTAATCGCCTACAGAGACAGCTCACAGGAAGCACATAGTATTTTACTAGCAGGGTAATGGAAAAGTGTTGTACTTTTCTGTAGCTGGAAAATAAAACAGTCTCTATTTGAAACATTATAAATGATGTCTAGTCATGCACTATTTATTTCTAATACTTATTGACGTCTCCCACTCCTGAAACACTTATTTACAACTCATTCTTCATTTATACCATATTGCTCGTCAAATATTCTGTTGTTTAGTTCTCCAGCCCAAGTGTTTTACTTATGTGTAATAATGCTTATCAATCTTTCATGCAAGATTTTTGGTTCAAACTGTTGTGCTAGAAGTCTATCCCCATCTGTTTAAATAATGCATGTGTCCTTTTGCAAAGCACATACAGTTTTTCACAGAGAATGACATGTTTTTAAAATAATACAAAATAAGTTATCACATTTTTCTTTTTTTGTTTATGAGTATTGCAAGCCCTAATAATGACAAATTAAGAGAGTCATGAATGCTAAAAATAGATTCTTCACGTAGGACCAGTGCATTACATATACATATTGATTAATATTGGTTCACAAAACAGTTATTGCTTTTAAATATGTAAACACAAATGATCCACTATTCTTTTGTCTCTGCATATTTAAATTACATTCAGCTCAATGAAGTGGTCTGGGTGCCAGGTCCCTCTAGTTTTAACCCTGCAGCTGAAAACATAGCAGTTTCATAGAAACTGCTATGTTTTACTGAGGGTTAATCCAGCCTCTAGTGGCTGTCCCCCTTCAGCCAAGCGGGAGGGGGGGCCATGAGAGTGGGGGGACTACATAGTCCCAGGAAAATGAGTTTGTTTTCCTGGCACTTTAGTGGTCCTTTAAGAAAGCAACAGAATCTATAAATAGGTTCCCAACGCAGAAATTGTAATGCAACTTATTTAAAGCATGGTTCAATTGCATGTGAGGATAGTGAGTAAAATATACTAATATGCATCACCATATTGCCCCCCGAGAATTCCAGGGTAGGCAATCAGAGGCAATATATTTACAACACATCGTGACTAGACCTGTTTAACTACATTGCATTATGTTGATATTTATTTTGTGGATGTACATCCCTCTAGATTGTATACTTTGACATGTGTGAAATTCTCTTATAGCACACCTTATATATATTTGTTTTCTAAAATTTTAAAACTGTACTTAACAACTATTAACATATACAATGTGCTTACATTTACATTTTAAAAGCTTGATGTAGAGAAGAGACATATAAAGTTCAAAACACAATGCTGGATCATCTGAGCAGTCTTAAGCGTGAAATATAGCAGGCGTCATATTTGCGTTGTCCAGAGAACTTATCGTCTCTGGACGGCTTTTATGGATGATCCACAACTATTCAAAAGTCGGTGGCTTATTAATTGACATCACTATTATCTAGAGTCTGCCTTCAGCTCCTCCTCTGTTTTCTATAGAGTTCCAACTGAGATCATTGGACAATGATCATCTACATTTTAGTACAGATACAGTAGCAACTTTATTATGGAAAACCATAAATGTGCATTCTATGAAGTTCAACTAGAATGTCTCAAATCAAGCATTTAAGTGAGAAATGACACCATTTGCAATCCAAGATTGTAATAAATTAACAAATAAATATTTATGAGGCCTAAAAGGCCTCAGAGTATAAATATGTAGAGATAATTATTAAAAAAAAAAAATAAGTATATTACATTTATAAAAATCACTTCCCTATTTGCAACACCTGTAACAGTTTGTGCACTATAGATTTCTTGGTTGCTTTTATTCTAGATCCTAATGGATCATTGACTCTAAAATGTCATTCATTTCCTGTAATACTGACAAAAATAACATATGTTTTGGTTTCTGTTAGGAAGTGGGGATATCAAAAGTTGCTATAACAACCAAGTGCTAGAAGGGTGTCACCTTTGAGAGCACACTGAAGCATCGTATTAGGAAAACAATGTGTATACAATGTTAAAAAAGTTAATGTTTATATGAAATTGTAAGATTAAATACATTTTAAGAAGTTTGCCAAGCCAACCCGGCCCCCACTCTCACTAGGGCCGGACGCCTGGCGGCAGTGAGAGGGGGTAGTGTTTCCCTGCCTGCTTCGGCTGTCCCAGCTCCAACTACCTCGCGGGCCGGGCGCCTTTTGGCCGTGAGGTCTCTCACCTCCAGGACGTCACGGGCTGCACCGCGGATCGTGGCAGGCCGCCCTGCATCTACTGGGTCCCAAGCTGTACAGGGGCCTTTGCGGCCTGCACAGAAGACGTTGGGTGTGCGATCTCCAGTCCCAGAATCCTCAGCCAGGCAGTCCTCTGGGAGCGTGAGTAGGCCGCAGGTTGGCAGGAGGGGTTCCGCTATCTCTGGCGGGTTGGGGGGGGGGGAAGGCATGGATCCTTGGACAGCTAGTGAGTCTGACAGACCCCCCTTCTCCTTCCGCATCCCCCTCTGTCTTCCCTGGGCCTGTCCCTAGTGGCCTTCCCTCCAACTCCTCTGTGGCTGGGCCTCTGACTGCTGGGGAGGGCTGGGATCTCACTTACCTTTGGTGTCTTCACAGGTCCCTCCTGAACAGCTTTCCAACCGGTTTTCCAACACCGTGACAGGCGTGGTCCTTCCTGCGGTTGCGGTTCCCTTGGAGCCGGCTCAGCCTGGGGCCCTGGCTTGGTTTCACTACTGCCTACTTCTCCTGCTTTGTTAGTCGTACGCGGTCAGTGGTGTGTGCAGCCAAATCCATGGAACTAAAATCAGCTATCCATTTGCATGAACACCGCTGACTCTTACCTTCTCCTCCACTTCGACGCCTCGGCTGAATACTAAGTCCCGTTTGACGATTCGAACACACAGTATACTAAGCCATTTTCACAAACTGTGCCCCGTTCGTGCATTCGAATGGTATTTTTCTGAGTGAAATTGACCGACCACACAGCCCAAACCTATGGAACTGTTTTGGGCAGGAAAGCATGCTTGCGGTCGGTCAAAAAGGACTTCCAGCTAACTTTTTAACCACTGAAGGGAATTGTCTGATTTTTAGGTATGTTTGTATTTGAAGTATGCTGATTAATAATATATTTTTATGGAGATTGGATGTATATTTTGTGAGTTATGAATATTGTATAAAACTGTGTATTTTCCTGCCTGTGATAATTATGTTAACCCATTGTGTACAGGCAGAGGGGAGGATTTTGCTGGAATGAATGGGAGTGTTTAACTGTATTGTACGTGTTTGATTGACTGTGCCACAAAACCATGTGGGTGGTAACATTGTGTAAAAAGTTGCATATAAGTGCCAATAAACCCTCAGACTGCTGAGTTCCTGTTTTACCCTCAACATAGAGTCTCGTCTCATGTGTGGGGGAAAAGGCTGCATTTACACTGGGTGATTGCTATACTCTACATACTCCACTAGCTATGATCACTAAGCTCTTTTAAGAGCTTGTTCCTGTTTTGCTACCTGAAGGAGTCTAGGGTGGATATGGTGTCTGCTGGAGTGCTTGGAGTCCTCTGGAAGCGCTAGGAGCCTCCGTTACATGTGCCTTCCGATGGGGTGTGCGATTTCATGTTTTTGTTTTTTGTTTTCAATTATTTTTGTTGTGCTTAAGTGAACAGTTTGTACTGCATCGTCACAACAACGAATGCAAGATCATGCATGAATCACAATGAAACAGAATACATAAGATATTTATCCTCCTGAGTTATCCCTTGCTTCATTACGCTGCTTCAGCACATTTTTATATTTAAAATATTAGAAAACAAGAGTGAAAGGCACAGCAGGGTCATGTGAGTGTACGTCATAAAAACACGTTTGGTCTATATATGCCTATGGGTCTGGCCTGTCAACAACAAAAGAAACAAGTGATGATCCTTTACCAGCTAAAACATTGCAGCACCTAAGAAATTAAAGTGTTAAAGATTAGTGTCGCCATAGGTTTGACATAGCTGTTATGCCTGGTTGTTTAAACTATTGATGTCTATACGATTATTCAGTTATAAAACATGTTAGGTATACTAGGTTAGCAGTTATATGTAACAGGCAGTCGTGGTATTTATCTAGTATTGCTTGGTAGAGATCCGGTTAACATAAAGGTCTAAAGCATAGGGTTAACACAAAACAAGTGAAACATAGATAAAGCGTCTCATGAGTGTCTACCAGGAAACTTGCATGGAGACATTGGAAAAAAGAAGAAAAGAAAAAAAGGAACAAAAGGGTCTCTACGGTATTAGCAGGGCCGTGGGCTGTGGGCTTCTCCGTGAGTCAGTCCATGGTGTGTTAGCCGATGCCCGATCTGGAGGCGTTGTGTGCCTGCTTAGGACGGAGGTGAAGGCCGCCGCCGCTTGGTAGCTAGAGTCCAGTAAGCCTCTCGCCCACGGTCCCTCAGTTCAGGGTGCTAAGTACCTTGTCTGCCTCTGTTCTACGCCGGGAGTCAGCAATTTGAGGACGGGGCGATGTCGCAGATGCTGAGATCCGCAAGAGAAGATGTGGCTTTGTCTGTCTCTCGGGTGTTGTGGTGCGGCGTACCTTTCGCGACTGACCTGTTCGTCCCGGTTGGTTGCTGGGTGCATGCAGGGTAAGTGCCTCCCTGTGTTTTCCTCGGCGTGTATGGCATCCTTTTGGGTGGTGCCGTGGAGACAGGAAGGTTTTCCCTGTGCGGCGCCATCTTGGGGTCCCGTCAGGCGGGGGACTAGCTCGCTTGGGGCTGGGTTGCTGGGGATCCACCCTCCGTGGTCGAGTGTTTTCTGTGGCTAGTGGTGATCGGCTCTCCAGCTTTGCCCAAAAGGCCTCAAAAATGGCATTCAGCCTGGCCAAGTAGTCTGTCCCTGCTGTATCGTTTTCTTAGGGCGTCCACCATTGTGTTTTTTGGTATGGCTGGGTGCTGTTCTTGCGGGCGTGCCGTGTGCTTTTGTTTCGGCCCGGTTGCTTTAGTGTGTTGGACCGGGATTACCCCCGCCGGTCCTGTGGGGGGGGGTTAGGCTGGTTTTCATTATCTTAGCTGCCACGGTGCTGTGTCAGAGAGAGCGCCCGTTTCTCCCCACCGCCATTTCCCGCAGGCTGCCAATAGCTTTTCTCGAGGTTACGGTCGTAGAGGTAATTTATGTCTGGTATCAGACTGCTTGCCAAGGTGTCCCCTTCTCGGTAGATGCGCCTTGGTGTTATTTCGGAGTTTGATTAGGGTCGTTATGTGGAGTTTGTAGCGTTTGTGGCAGGAGCACACTCTGTGTGCGACCGTTCAGTTCGCTGGTCAGGCGCCGCCCCCCCATGTTTTTATTTTGAATGCTTCAGTTCCTCTTTGGAGTGGATGGTGAGAGTGGAGTCATTCTTCATTACCTTGATGATTTCCTGTGCGTGGGTCCCACCCAGTCATCGGTGTGTGTGCCCAGATCCTGCAGTCGGGTGGCGGACGTGTCTTGTTCCTTTGGGGTCTCGCTGGCCTCCGATAAGACGGTGGGCCCAACGACTTGTTTGAGCTTTCTCGGGATCGAGATTGTCTTAGTTAATGGGGAATGCCGCCTGCCTGTGAATAAGGTGCAGGACATGTGGGGGGCAGTTGAGGAGGCACGGGATCTTCGTAAAATAACATTGCAATGGTTACAATCGCTCTTAGGCAAGTTGAACTTCGCATGTCGGATCATGCCCATGGGCAGGGTATTCAATCGCCATTTAGCAGTGGCTACATCAGGGATTACGAAGACACACAACTTTGTGCGCATTACCCAGGTGCTCAGGTTTGGAGTGCTTTTCTCGAAGGGTACAATTGCAGGTCCTATTGCAACAGCCAGAAGTTCTGAATTCGGTGCTCCATCTGTTTACAGATGCAGCGGGGTCAGTAGGGTTTGGTGCCATACTGGGTACGCATTGGTTGCGAAGTCATGGCCAGAGGCATGGCACTCCTCGGGTCTGACTAGGAACCTAGCGTTCCTGGAGCTGTTCCCTATTGTCATGGCGGTTCATCTGTGGGGGTTCATCCTTTGTTGATCCATGAAAATGGGAGTTATCTGTCTAGATTTCAATTTACTAGGGTCTTTCAGATGGCGCTGCAACTGCTGGGCATTCTTGGACAGGAATTTGAGGGTCACTCCTTCCGGATCGGGGTGGCGATTGAAGCTACTTCTCTGGGCTTCTCCGAATAAGCAGAGGAATGGTAGATGAGAGTCGGGGAGGTTTCGGTCATATGTGCGTCCAACCAGGCTGATTGCCTTTTCCCCTGTATTTTCTCCGCAGGGTCTGGCTGACAGGTCTGGTTAATCAGCCATTCCTACATGTATTGGGCCCATCTACAGGCTGGAGTCCGACCTGGTGGGACTCGTCTCGGCCTTTCCATGGAATCGGCGGATGTCAGAAGGTTTGGGTTTCTGGGCATGTGATGGGGTCAGCTACTTCTGTAACTTGTTCAGGTGTCTAATCTCCTGGGGGCCCCGAACGTGTTGCCTCAGGGGCAATGATCTGGGTGCACTTCCAGTGTGGGGCCTGGGGCATATGATAAAACGGGATCTAGCGCGCTTGCCGGTACTTTTCCCATGGGTCTGTGTGGTATGGTCTGAGATGGTGGCCTTTAACTACTGTAAGGTGTGCATGCGATCAGAGGTACATAGAGCGCTGCAGGATAAAAGGAAGTTTGGGACTGATCCCTCCCCTAACCTCTGGTAAATGTTTGGACATTCGGATGTTCCCACTGAGCCAAAGGTCAGCCAGTGGTTGGCATGGTGGTAAGTTAAGGCCAAGTTGGAGGCCAGGTGGTGTTTGGATGAGGGGGGAGGGCAGACGCCCAGGAGTACTCGTGGCTGGTGATGGAATGGTTTGGCAAGGACGACTCTGAGGTTTAATTATATCATGTTGATATTGTTATTACATTTTATTTATTGGTTGAATATATATTTGTTAATTTATAAATAAAGCTGTGGCCTGTTTTATACCACAAATATGTCTCAGGGTTTATTGGGGGGAAAATGGTTGGTAAAGGAGGTTGGTAGCACTACACGGTAACCACTACCTGCACACATGCACAAACCCTGACTGCACCCTCACTCGTCCAGATTAAATTAACCCCCTGGTATTTTGATCTGCAGACATCTGGTGTAAGGATGCAGCCCATAATCCCTATATGCCGATGCGCCAAAGAAACAAGTATCCCTGCCCTCTTTGACAGCCCTCCAATACTCAGTAAAGGCCTTTGGAAGACCTGAATGTCTCATTCCTCTCTATTGGAGCCATGAAAAGCAAAGAACGATCAATGGTGGATAAAATTACTTCAACTTACATGAGTGCTTGAAAAATGTATGATTGTTTGCTTCTCACACAACACACAAAACTTGCCAAATTATGCCAACTATTATATAATAAGTCTATGTCAAATAAATTAGACAATGATTGTAAGCCTTCTGCTCTTTTGTCTGGGAGATCAATACGTATCCAGTAGGATATCTAATCATTAAAATGGAATATGCAGTGGTCATCATGTCTTGCTCTAACAGTTATGCTACGTTTCAATCAATTTATGGTTAGTTTACTTTTCCATATGACTACACATGGTAAAATTTAAAGTAGACAATGGCAGTTCATGCATTCCAAGGTTTGCTTTAATTTTTAATTTAGTGATTTGGGAATAATAAGTAAATCTGTTTCTGAAATAACAGAAACACCCAATATTTTACAGGTGTGGAGATACAGCTTCCTTACTTTTCACTAAAAAATTATATATTCAGTATAAAGCTTTTTAGCTTTTAGAGGTGTCCTGCTGTAAGATTGGATTTTAAGACTAAATAAAAATACAACCTTATAATTCTCTCTGCAAAGAAATATAATAGCCTAAAAGTATATAACATGTAGGAGCAACTTTAATAAATATACCAAGCAAAAATAATATTCCTGACCCTATAGTGCAACCTCTCCCCCCCCCCCCCCCCACCCCCTTACCTCACTTAAAAGCATGAAAAACCCACTGTGCAGGTTTCTGAAAAGGCAGTGCTTGCATAAAAAATGCCTACATATAATACTTATGCTCACCAGAACAACCACATTAAGCTGTAGTTGTTCTGGTGACTATAGTGTCCCTCTAACATGTATAGCTTGGAGGAAAGACGAGACAGGGGGGATATGATAGAAACATGTAAATACATGAAGAAAAACTACCACAACAAGAGGACATGGTCTTAAATTAGAGGGGCAAAGGTTTAAAAATAATATCAGGAAGTATTACTTTACTGAGAAGGTAGTGGATGCAGCCTTCCAGCTGAAGTGGTAGAGGTTAACACAGTGAATGAAGCCCATGGAACAGTGAAGCAGGGGAGTGGGCCTTGACAAGGCCAGTGAGTGGGCAGGTGAAAGGATTGAGGGGTGGGTTTAGGGCAGGGCAAAGTGGGGAAGGAGTAAAAGACAGTTTAAATAGCGGCCATCTTGGAGCGGGGCCAGTTTAATCAGAATTTCACTAACCTGTTACTTGTGACGGGACAGCAAAGTTCTTTTCTTTTTCTCGTTCTGCAGGTCATGGCGTCGCTGGAGGAGATCCTGGTCAGAGTCCGGGCGGCGGTACGAGACAGGGGACTGGCTTGGCTCCATGAACAACTCGGTGCAGCTGCCACCCTTGCAGAGGGACCGGAGAGGAGACTAGCATGGAGGACGAGACCGCCACAGAGGTTGAGCCCGGGAGTGGCTCCTGCAGCTCGGCGGTGGAGGAGCCCTTCTGCGGTCGGCGGGTCGGCCGCTGGATCCGGAAGTGCGGCGGAGACGTGAGTGCGGCAGGTGCCGTCTGGCAGGCTTGACGAGCAGGCGACGACGGTCGCAAAACGGAGGCCGCGAGGTCAGAGGGTGCCCCACGCAATGGCGTCTGGCAGGACGGCGGGAGGAGAAGTTGCTTCCACAACAGCCAGGAATGCGGTCGCAGAAGTCATTGCCCACGTGGTCGGTGGGCAGGGGGAGAAACATCCCGGTGAGTCAGCCACCAGGGGTGCCACTGAGGGACAGGGGGGGGGGGGAATGCTACTGCTGGCCCCACCGCACAGGCGGTCCCACAGGCAGACAGGGGGGACCAGGTCAGCAGGGAGCCCAGTGAGATGGCCGAAAGGAGGGCCAGTGCAGGGAGCAATGAAAGGATAAGGGCGTGCAGCAGGGTTGGGCAAAAAGCTCAGGGGACATCTGGAGCTAAGGATGCAGCAGACTGCCAGACACCGGAGGTCGGGACAAGGTCAGACAAGGCAGCCAGAGCGAGGCCAGGCACTGCAGTTCACAGAGAGCCCCTGGGTTCAGCTTGGTCTGGAGAGGTCAGGAGGGGCAGTGGAGGGCGGGAGGGCCCGTCCGGCTGCTCCCAGGTTCAGCCACCCAGCAGGGATGATGCCTTAGGGGAACACGGAGGCGAACGGCGCAGTGTCAGCGCCAGGCGCAATCAGTGACAGGAGCATGGCAGGAAGACACGGGAGCAGTGACAGGAGCCATTCACATCTGGGACGCAGCGAGTGAAGGTTCAGTGGCAGGGAGAGGTGGAGGAGGTCCGGATCAGAAGAGAGGAGGAGGAGCAGGAGGCGCAGTGCATTGGGCTCATCCGAGAGGAGCTTCAGAGAACGGCGGCAGAGAGCTTACAGCAGGGGAGGTCAGGTGGCAAGGAGGAGCGGAGCTCGGGAGGCCAGAGAGGAGCGTAGGGAGGAAGGGCGGGTAGGGAGCCATTCGAACAGACTACCCAGGTTGTCTTTTCCTTACAGGTCACAGAGTAACACACCTGCGGTCCCGAGGCAGGACCAGGCGGGCAGGAGTCGTCGACTATTGGACGCTCCAGTGCCTGGCAAGACGGACGGAGGGACAGCAACCCCACGGCCTGTGGTGGCCGGGGGCATCAGCGGTGAGTCCTCAACTACACCACACTCTGGGACATTCATACATTGTTTAAAATCATTCATAGTCTCATGGTCGGGAGAAGGGGAATTACTTAGGTTCGATAAGGTCTGGTCCCCTCGGGACGCCCGGGGGTCAGGGGTTGAGAAGACGGCAACCGGAGAAACAGGTAATAGTGGGGGGGAGTCGAGGAGCGTAGCTACGTTGGCTGAGTCATCGGAAGGGGATGGGGAGCAAGCCGTAGTGTGCGGGGACATCACGGAGGCAGCGCGTCAAAATGTACACGTGTCGTTCGCGGGGCCGCTGGGATGCCACTTGAAAAGGGGGGTTAAAGAAAAGATTGCGAAGGGGGAATTTGTGGAAATATTTTCCCTTCTTCCCCTGGAGGAATTTTTGGATTTAAAGGAAGAAGACAAGAAAGATGCCAAGAAAGAGGAGGAGGAGAAGAGGCGGAGGTATCGTAAGATACCGAAGACTTTTGGTAATTGGCTTCGAGCCTTCTGTATACTAGCCAGTGTTATAGGTGAGTGCTGCTCGCAGTTGTTTTGCTACCTCGACGGCATAGGGGATGCGTACTGCATGTATGGGGGGTTGGCATGGTGGAGGTATGACGAGCAGTTCCGTCAGCGACTAGCGGCCAATCCATCCATGTGCTGGGACCAAATGGACCTGCCATTATGGATGTGGCTAATGATGGCGCAGAAGAGTGCGCCCTTTCCAGGGACTGTCGGCACCGCTACCGGAGGGGCGGTGGTGGCAGGACAGAGAAAAGGAAGCTGTTGGGGTACAACGAGGGACATTGCAAGTGGGGAGCCTCGTGTAGATTCAGGAACGAATGTTCAGGGTGTGGCGGGAACCACGGGGCCAATAGATGTTTCAAAAAATGTAAGTCAAACACAGGGGGGGAGCAGCAGGGGCAATTGCCCCCTCGGCTTCCGCTGGGGGTGTCGCCGGTGAAGGTAGGCGCGATGTTGCCGTGGCTTAGGCAATACGCTGATGAGGTAGTTGCAGAATTCCTATGGAAGGGCTTTGCGGAGGGTTTTAAAATCCCCTTCAAAGCTACGGGGCCGGGTACACTATGCGCAAATCTTAAGTTGGTTAGGGAACATCCGGGGATAGTGCGGGAGAAATTGGCCAAGGAAGTCCAATTGGGGAGGATGGCGGGGCTGTTTTCCACCCCGCCATTGGCGGACTTGTGGGTCTCACCTCTGGGGAAGGTCCCTAAGAAGGAGGCAGGCAAGTTCCGTTTGATTCATCACTTATCGCACCCGAAAGGAACTTCGGTGAATGATGACATCGATGCGGACCTGTGCTCCGTCTCCTATACATCATTCGACAAAGCCGTCGAGCTGGTTCGGAGATCAGGGCGCGGGGTGCTGATGGCCAAGGTGGATGTGGAGGCAGCGTTTCGGCTGCTTCCCATACACCCAGAATGTCATCACCTACTGGGGTGTCAATTTGAAGGCGAGTTTTTCGTGGACTTGTGTCTGCCTATGGGCTGTTCCATCTCATGTACCTACTTCGAAAGGTTTAGTACTTTCTTGGAATGGGTGGTGTGCAGGGAGTCGGCAGGGGCGCTGTGGTGCACTACTTGGACACTTTCTGTGTGTCGGCCCTCAGGACTCCGAGTGGTGCGCACAGGTACTGAGGGTGTTCCAGCGGGTGGCACATGTCTTTGGGGTGCCTTTGGCGGAGGATAAGACGGTGGGCCCTACCACGTGACTTAGCTTCCTGGGGCTTGAGCTTGATTCGGAACGCGGGGAATGCAGGCTGCCCAACGACAAGCTGCGGAATCTAAGGCAGTTGGTGGACTCGGTCAGGAGAGTGAGAAAGGTGATGTTGAGGGGGCTCCAGTCGCTCATAGGGAGTCTTAACTTCGTGTGATCTCCATGGGGAGGGTTTTTTGTAGAAGGTTGGCCCAAGCGACAAGCGGAGTGCGGCAGCCGTCTCACTACATTAGAGTGTCGGCCGCGGTGAAGGAAGATTTGGGGGTGTGGGAGCAGTTTTTGGTCAGCTTTAACGGGAATGTGTTTTTTCGGGAACCGGCGGTGTCATCGGACGCTATGGAGTTGTTTATGGACGCGTCTGGCAGCATTGGATTCGGGGCTTACTTGGCAGATAAATGGTGTGCGGAGGCGTGGCCGGTGTCGTGGAAGGCGAGCCCTCTGATAAGGAATTTGGCATTTTTGGAATTCTTTCCCATCATAGTGGCGGTGGCGTTATGGGGTTCGTAGCTAGCGAATTAGAAAGTGGTATTTTACTCCGATAACATGGCAGTAGTGCAAGCGATTAACAGCTTGACCGTGTCGTCGCCACCAGTAGTGCGTTTGCTGCGACAGTTAGTGCTTTGTTGTATGTCATTCAACATAATGTTCAGGGCTAGGCACATCCTGGGGTTCACAAATGTAGTGGCTGATTCGCTGTCTCGTTTTCAGTGGGAACGTTTTCGGGAGGCAGCGCCGGACGCGCGGACACAGGGGCAGGAGTGCCCGGGTGTGATGTGGCAGCTCGGGACGGCTTGCTTGGGGGGTGCATAAGGAAGTCGCTGGCGCCGAGCATATAGTCCTCATTTGTGAAGGTTTGGAAAATGTGGGATGAGACGGCAGTACAGGTTGGTAGCGACCTCTCGGAGGGACAACGTTTGGATGTGTTATTATGGTTGCTTCGCCACTTGTTTGCAAAGCAGGCATCGCCTGCCATGGTTGCCAGACACCTGTCCGCCTTGGCTTTTCTATTTAAGTTCAATGGATGCATTTCTTGGTCCGGCAAGCGGTAAAGGGTTATGCACCTGCCGAATAACGACGGTGCATATGTCATGAAGCCCACGGAACAGTGAAGCAGGGGAGTGAGCCTTGACAAGGCCAGGGAGTGGGCAGGTGGAAAGGATTGAGGGGTGGGTTTAGGGCAGGGCAAAGTGGGGGAGGAGTAAAAGACAGTTTAAATAGCGGTCATCTTAGAGAGGGGCCAGTTTAATCAGAATTTCACTAACCTGTTACTTGTCCCTCCCACCCTCCCTATGTGTTGTGGTTGGTTCCCGTCTGGTCACAGCGGTGGGGACAGGGCGTGCTAAAGTCAGGATTTGGCTGGAATTGGAAATGGACAGGCCAAGGCCTAGGCTGGAGTAGGCCAGATAGAAGTGAGTGTTGGTAGGTTCAAGCTCTTCGGTGGCTACGAACCTAGGGGGTAGGGGAGTCTGGGTACACCCCTACAGTTAACAGTATGGTTATGGGGCCTCTCTGGTAGGCCGTGTGTTACAAGTTAAATGTTATTTGAATTCTTAATTATTGTTCAAGCGATAGGGTCATTGTCAAGGGTATTGTGCAGGGGGATAATAATATAATTTTAGTTGGACAATGACCCTAAATGTTAATTTATTTATATTTAATAATTAATAAAGCTGTGGACGTTATGCTCCAACAGGATAAACGATGTCAGTGTTTTATTTAAGGTAAAGCTAAGGTAGCACCTGCCGAATAACGACGGTGCATATGTCAGGAGTTTAAGCATGCTTGCGATAGACATAAGGCTATCCTAGCTATAAGATAAGGCCAAGGACAAATGAAAGTATTTAGAAAATTGGGCAGACTAGATGGGCCGAATGGTTCTTATCTGCCGTCACATTCTATGTTTCTATGTTTTTATGTTAGTGTGTAGTAGTTGTTTGCTGTCTGCAAAATTTCACCGACAGGGACTTACTGGTTGCCACTACTTAAAGTCAGTGGCTTGACAGTGACAAATGGTTCCAATTGTTCTCTATGGAAGCCACTAAACTGCTTAGTGACTGGTTTCTGACCCTGTCGCTACTCAATGTCAGCTGCAGCTACCTTAAACTTAACACGAACCTCTTGTTTGGTGCAAAGACGGTATCTTCCAAAACATCCTATAGGAAAATTGAACATTAGCTATATGGCATTACATTAAACCACTAAAGCATAAAGAATATTAAACCATGACAAAATAAATAATATATCTTTAAATCAACTAATGGTGGCCTTTCTCATTTTTTGCTACTTTTTCTTAAGGGCTTCTTTGTCAGTTTACTCAATCCGAGTTTCTTAAAAATATTTTCACTTTCTATGTTTTTAATTTTAAATGTTGTTTGATAATATATTTGCAAACAAACATGGAGGAACATTAACCTGATAAGGACAGAAGCAATTATACAGGTTCTAATCAATACAAAACCTGGAATTTGAGCTATATGTCCGTTCAACAATACTGTACCTCTGTCGTATTAAGTGCACCCACACGTATTATCTATCATTTTGTCAAGGAGAAACAGGGCTTCCATTTAACATCAAATATTCTTATATGAAACATAATATAAATAAAATCAGAAAAAAATTAGAAATTAAGAAATGTTGTTCATGTTCTGCATGACATTTTAATTGTGAATGTCATAAAACGGTTAGCTTTTACTGCAATAAAACACACATATTTGTGTAGAACAGTACTCCCATGTACAGGTTTTATGGGGCTTTGGAAAGTTACAGGGTCAAATATAGGGCTCAAAACATTTTCTGAGCCTATGCTGCCTTTGAAACCTAATGGCAGCCTGAGAATGAGATTTATCCCCATCATGGCATACCATTTGCAAAAGTAGCCAGATAGTCACAAAAACTGCACTTTCTCTGATGATATCATCATTGTGATACATTATAATGTTTAGAAACACTAATAGTTGTGTTTGTCGAAGTCTCCAGAGTACAACAGTACCCCCCATGTACAGGTTTTATGGTGTATTGGAAAGTTACAGGGTTAAATATAGAGCTTGCAAATTTAATTCTCTGGACTTTATGCCTTTATTGTTAGGCAGGTCCCTCAAAATGTAATTAATAAAATCACATAATTATGTAAAAAGATTACATAAATATACATGTAGAATTTAAATATATATACATAACACAGTAAAAATGAAAATCCAGCGCACTCCCTTATCTACTAAACAGCTACTTTGGTGCTGACAGATTTTGCTAGTTTTATTAAAAACACCTAATCTAGGCAAAAATTAATGGGAGTTTAGTTACATTATATGATCATACATTGCATAAGCCTGCCACAACGTCAATGTACCCCATCTTCTTTGGCAGGTCCTACTCTTACAACCAACTGTCTACTAAATGAGTCTAGCCAGCTCCTTGGTTTTGCACCCCTCCCTGTTACAGGTGCCTCATCTCAGGACCCTATTTAGCCTTGTACTGCAGAGAACTCGAGATGGAAGGATTTCCCCAAGTGAGTAGCTCATTTAGTAGACAGTTGGTTGTAAGAGTAGGACCTGCCAAAGATGGGGTGCATTGACGTTGTGGCAGGCTTTTGCAATGTATGATCATATAATGTAACTAAACCCCCATTATTTTTTGCCTAGATTAGGTGTTTTTAATAAAACTAGCAAAATCTGTCAGCACCAAAGTAGCTGTTTAGTAGATAAGGGAGTGCACTGGATTTTCATTTTTACTGTACTTATTGGCCCCCAGCAGCACCCCATTTAAGCATGTTCAGGTGAGTGCAGGCAGACCCTTGTTTTCCTATATATATATATATATATATATATATATATATATATATAGAGAGAGAGAGAGAAATATATATATATATATATATATGTTTCTTATTTTTACATATACTGTGCCTGGTCAAAAGAAAAAGTTGCCACTAAAAAAAAAGGTCACACACTCTAATATTTAGTTGGACTGCCTTTAGCTTTGATTACGGCACACATTCACTGTGGCATTGTTAAGACAAGCTTCTGCAATGTCACAAGACTTATTTCCGTCCACTGTTGCATAATTTTTTCACCACTCTGTGTGGTGGACTGGACTCTGTGGTGGCCAATCCATGTGTGAAAATGATGTCTCATGCTCCCTGAACCACTCTTTCACAATTTGAGCCCAATGTATCCTGGCATTGTCATCTTGGAATATGCCGTGCCAACAGGGAAGAAAAAAAACTATTGATGGAATAACCTGGTCATTCAGTATATTTAGGTAGTCAGCTGACCTCATTCTTTGGGCACATAATGTTGCTTAACCTGGCCAACTGCAGCAACCCCAGATCATAGCACTGCCCCCCACAGGCTTATACAGTAGGCATTGGCATGATGGGTGCATCACTTCATCCGCCTCTCGTCTTATCCTGGTGCGCCCATCAATCTAAAACAGGGTACATCTTGACTCATCAGACTACATGTCCTTCTTCCATTGCTCCAGAGTCCAACCTTTATGCTCCCTAGAAAACTGAAGCCTTTTTTTTCCAACTAGCCTCACTGATTAGTGGTTTTCTTAAGGCTACACAGCTTTTCAGTCCCAATCCCTTGAGTTCCCCTCGCATTGTGTGTGTGGAGATGCTCTTTCATTAAACAAGTTCTACTGTTGTTTTCTATGATTTGATTTCACCAAATGTTTAAGTGATTGCCGATCACGATCAATCAGGATTTTTTTCCGACCACATTTCTTCCTTGAAGACGATGGTTCCCCACTATCCTTCCAGTTTTTAATAGTCACAAGAGCTATTTTGGCCTACAATTTTTAAATTGATTTTGAGGTTTAATTCAAGTTGTTTCCTTGGTCAAATAAAAAAATAAAATAAATAACAACATATCAGTTCAACTTTACAAAATAATGTCATATATTCCAAAGTTATCTCTAGTTATACATTTGTACTTCTTTCCCAAAAAGAAAGAGTAAGTACCAAGTAAATTAAGTTTTGTTAAAACAAATATAGAATTATTTGCCATATGTTGGACATAGATAACATTATCCATGCTGATTCCTTGCATTAATGGAGACTTCCCCTCAACATGTAAATATTAATATCGGAAATTTATGTGGCCACCCACCGCCCCTGTGCTGGACCAATAAGCCACAGACTCCTCAATTGCTGAAAGTTAGTACTAATCTTGACACTTCATTTTTCTCAATATATCTGCCCTTGTTCAAGAAGTTTTCTCCTGTCTAAATTAAGAAATTAGCTACTTCATAGACAATACTGCCTACTTGACTCACATAGGTCAAGAAAAATGTGTTTTGCCATTTGTCAGGAACTGAACTCTGATGCAAATTGCTCCATATAGGTCAGAATAGGAATTTAATATGAAAAAGACACAGAGCATATTACGGAAACTTAGAGTATTTGGGCCATAATTCAAGAAGCCTAAAAAGTCTCTGAATAGTAAGGAATTTTCACAGTCAGGTATATCAGAGATTCACACACTGTGCCACCATCAGGGGGATACAAGCTGTACGCTTAAAAGGGGCCCAGGCCAGCCAGATGGCTTGGTGGGCATAGGCCCCATATTGACAGTTTATATATGAATTCCTCTCTCTCTCTCTATATATATATATATAAAATGTTACGGTCCTTCCTCTTCCACTTCAGCCCCAGCCATAAGAGTGTTTTCATGGTTACTATGCCAACTCTACAACTCTGCCAGGGCATGCAAGATGAATCTGTGCATCCAGCAAAGCATCTAAGTACCACAGGACCACCGGGGAATGTAGCAACTCCCTCCCTAGTAAGAGATAAGAGACAGAGAGGGAAATATTATTAAAAGCTAATAAAAGAATAATCTGCTCCCTCCCAAACACAGTCCCAATCTCACCCTATAAATTAAAATTCACACACACTGCATCCATTACACACACACACACACTATTTACACATACTTTATACACTCGGCACACACTTCATTCCTTACACACATACACACTGCACACACTACACAAACACAATACATCCAGTATACACTAAAGCACACACTACATCCAATAAACACACACTGCACCCACTACACACACATTGCATCTAATACATACACACACTGCACAAACACTGCATCCGCTATACACATGCATAAAACATTTTTGTTAATTCGATTTGGAAAAATTGCACAAAGTAAACCAGATAAATCCAATGATTCCAGTTTTGTTTCAGTATTGTTTCCAAAACCTATATGAGTGTTATTTTTTCATAAATGAAGCAGCATTATAGCATTCATAACTGCTCTAGGGCCAATAACTTTTACTATCAATGTGAGATACTCGCACTTTAGGTATTTAAATCAGGTCTGGCTAAAGTCTGTTTCCACTTAAATTCACATTGACCTTTCTTCTAGCTTTTCTTCTCATCTGTTTTCATCCTCCTTTCCTGCCCTCCTTGACCCCCCTCTTCCCTGCATTGCCCTGAGCAGCAGGGGCATGGAACACAGCTTGTAATAAAAGGTCACATAATGCAAATGTGACATTAAGTTGCAAACATTTTTGCAGTTTCACAGGCCACAATTAATGCAGAGAACTAAGTAGATAAAGACTCTCTTGTATTGCAGTAAATCGCTCGGCGTTGCAGCTTTTTTTTTTTTCTCTCTTTCTCTTTCCATGAGAAAATGTTCCTGGCAAAGAGTTATGCATCTACTTTGTTAGTATGACAAAGCTTTTTTTTTTCTTCTTTTGTTTCTTTTTTTTTAAATTAGTCTCTAGTAGTGCTTGATGGCATACATTTTGATTATAGTGTGCCAGGATCTTCTGTAATTCTAAAACACTTATAGTTATAGAAGAGAAAATTGTTATGGACAGGTTCATCTTTTTAGGATCTGCATCTTGTTTGTTTTGAGTGGGCAAATCTTCCAGCTGCTTGGATTCATTCTAGCGATGTGAACTCTGCTTTCTGTGGATGCGACAGTGCCCTGAGTTTTTTTATACATTCATTAATAAAATTAAAAAAAAAATCAAGAAGTGCTTGTTAGAAAAGAACATGTGTCTGTCGTAAAGTTTTCACACTTATTGATGGCTTGAGATGCTGTTGAGCGATAAAGCAACTAATCATGTCAGCATAGTGGAGTATTTTTTAAGAAAGAAAAGCCTTGTATGTACGTAGTGGGGAATCGCGATGCAGCCTAGAACAAAATCTAACCCCATTAAACCCCCCAATAACGACAGACCACTTAGTATGGATGAAACAGGCCACAGCATTTATTATCACAACTAAATTACTGCATTAGACATCCATAACTTTATTTATTAAATCTCTTCTTTTCTGTAACCAAAACATTAGACATAAATAAGCATAAATTAACATATATACATATATAACTCCACCCATAGTGTTATACAGTGACCCAACCGTCCTTGCCAATAAAAACATGGAGTGGTTCCTAATCACCACTCCCTCTCACCTCCCCCCTCGTCATAAAAATCCTTCCAATGCCTGCCATCAGCCGACCTTATCCACGCTCGATGGGCACGAGACCTCAGGCAACCTAAAGTTAAACCTTTAGAGCAGGGGAGGTTTGAGACCTTAAAAGACTTGTTCATCTCATTCCATCTACTTAAACGTAACCTCAAACTCAATTGGCAAGGACATACTCCCGGCTAGCTGCGACAAAATATAGTATAGGGTGGGCGGGAGGGAGGGAAGCTGTTTGCTGGCCCGAATCCCAAGTGGCACTGAGGTAAGACCTCCCCCACACTGTCTTACACAGAACATAATCACACCCACAGATTCTTCACAACCAATCCCATGCATCTATCCCCACACTCCTACATGTGCCCTTGTCCGCTTAGCTGCGCTATCTCCCCAGGGCCTTGTATGTACGTAGTGGGGAATCGCGATGCAGCCTAGAACAAAATCTAACCCCATTAAACCCCCCAATAACGACAGACCACTTAGTATGGATGAAACAGGCCACAGCATTTATTATCACAACTAAATTACTGCATTAGACATCCATAACTTTATTTATTAAATCTCTTCTTTTCTGTAACCAAAACATTAGACATAAATAAGCATAAATTAACATATATACATATATAACTCCACCCATAGTGTTATACAGTGACCCAACCGTCCTTGCCAATAAAAACATGGAGTGGTTCCTAATCACCACTCCCTCTCACCTCCCCCCTCGTCATAAAAATCCTTCCAATGCCTGCCATCAGCCGACCTTATCCACGCTCGATGGGCACGAGACCTCAGGCAACCTAAAGTTAAACCTTTAGAGCAGGGGAGGTTTGAGACCTTAAAAGACTTGTTCATCTCATTCCATCTACTTAAACGTAACCTCAAACTCAATTGGCAAGGACATACCCCCGCCACAACCCCGCTGTTTTACGCCTAAATCAGCGGGAGACCCCACCACAACCAGCCATGGCCTGTTCCACCACTTCACGCAGCGCTAGAGTAACAGAGGTCAAGTCCGACCTCCAGCAAGCGCACCCTTCCCTCGAGATAACCAGGCCACATCCGGAAATTTTAATTTTAATTCTTTTTTTTTTATTTTTTATTTTTTATTAATATATATATCACCCACGACAAACCCAGAAACACATCTAGTCCAATGACCGACCGCAGCGCACCAGGGCACTCACCTGCGGGGCGCACTGCCAACGGGAAAGGGCGATAGCCCCCGAGAACCATGGGGAAGAAACATAATGCGGAAGAGCACCCAAGTCCGAACCGTTACCGACCCATGTCATGCCACCCAGGGATGACAGAACCCCTGGTACCGCATGAGGCGGGACAGCTGACCTCGTATAAGGAGGAGCCACACCCCCTCTCACGTATCCGGTGCCAGACCACCGAACCTCCGCTCCCAAAGGTTGAAGATCCAACCACTCGCCCTCGCCTCCTGGCCCAAATTACACACGAAAATCCCACCCTCCCCAGTCTGGGGTGGAGGGGAGACCGTACCGCGGAGATAAATCCAGTCAGAGACCAGCAAGGCGAACCCAAGGAACCCACCAACCTGACTCCCACCATTCGAGCCCTCTGAACCATTGGCGCAGGCACGTCCAGCCTGGCGGCGTCCGTAGCCGCCCCCAACCAAAATAAATGCCCCTTGAATTCCCCACCATCCTTATCCAGGAATTCGAGCCCCCAAATGGAACACCCCGACTAAATGGACGCGGGGGTGAAAAACCCATCTCCTAGAACCAAACAGGGTGAGAAGGCTGAACAATCCAGGGGACGGAACAGCACTCCCAATGAAAACAGGCAAAGGACGGAACCCTGCACTGCCCCCGATCGAACGGTATAACGCAGACTATCCTGGAACCCTTTACAGCATGGAAGGAGCCCAACCATAACACCGTGCAGTCCCTCTACCTCAGGAGGATGCAGAAAGTCAACCCCGCAACAACTAAGAAGTCCACCCAATTGCCGGCGACCGTAACATGAACGGGAAGCCGACCCCAGCCAATCGCTGAAATCGCCCCCAACACCCGTAACCAAACATGTAGATGAGCAGTCCCATCCCGGAACCCACAAAGAAACATTCCCAACCGCCCCAATCACTCCCACCCTACTGGAGCGGGCCACCACGCCGCCGCAGAGATCAACCCACGGACCAGTCTCATCAGACCGGTGGACCAAGCGACCACCCCCCACCGCCTTATAAAATCGACACCGCACCCGAAAATGAACAAGACAGAGCATCGGCTAACACAATGGGAATAACCGGACAAAACCCCGGACCAGCCGCCCCTAGCCCAAGCCACTCCGAGCCAGGTGCCGCAACCAGAGTACCAGAGCACCACCGGGGAAGCGGTTAACGACACATGATAAAGACAGCCAGCACCCCCCCCATGATGGTCCCCAAGGAAAAAACCCACCCACTCGTTCGTGAGCTGGGTACCCCATGCCTACCATGCTACCAGCAAGGGGGAGCTCCGAGAACACCAGAGTCCGCCAGAGCCCGCTCAATGGGCAAGAGGCAGCACACCACCGAGAGCCCAAATGGCCCAAAACCCCCCAAACCTGCCGCCGCGGCAAACAGTTGGAAGCCAGCGGCAAGGACTTAGAAGGCCAGATTGCACAAAGCCAGCGGAAAGCAGGCCCAGAAGGAACCCCATACAGCCCCAAGGGCAACCCCCACTGGCAAAGCCCAGCATACCCAGGAGAGCCCACGGGTAGCGCAGCCGCAACCCACCACGCCATCAAAACCCCCGACGCCTCCTACCTGATGTCCCAAACCGTAGTCAGGGGCAACGGACGTCCCCTTCGCAGGAATGGATCCCACTATCCAGGCGACTACAGCACGTATCCATGGAAACTCCTAAACTCCAAAACACTACTCCAAGAAAACACTGCGGCAGCAGAGAGCGGAAACGCGACACTGACGGCCCCACACAGAAGCGGCGTCGGGAGCACTCACGTGGAAGCACAGAGCCACCTTATCCGGACTGTCAGAAACAACGCCTAGAAACAATAACCCGACGGGCGTACCGGCAGCAGCCGGAAAAACTATCCCACAGCTGCCTTCATCGGCAAGGCCCCATGGCCCCGCAGCCACCCATCCCAAACCCAGCCCCTGGAAGGAAACAACAACTAAGTAAAGAAAGAATCTGGCTATATTGACCCCGCTCCCCCATGGGCACCATATCCCAAGGGTAGGGGGGGGACCCGCAGAGCGGACTTCAGGCGATGGAGCTACACATGGACTGCGGGCCTTGCACCGAGCCGACAGATAGCAACGATCAAAACACACTGTGCTGAGGCGCCAGACAAGCCCCAAGTAAAACCAGAGGCCGAAGCCCATTCGGTCCCAGGCCAAGAAGGGTCGCAGATGACACCAAACCAGTTCCACCCAGTGACGATACGCGTCCCGAGAGCATCCTGATCGCAGAACCACTCATCACTGACAGGGAGCCCTCTCCCTGCTCTCCCTGACCATGCCAACTAGAACACGCGGTGCACCCGAATATGCGCCATGGGATGTACCCGCCACGACCCTCCCTGAGCCCCTAACGTCCGTCTTAGTAAAGGGACCCCCCGTGGCAGGAGGGAACATACTATCAATAAAAAAAAAAAACCCTCTCCCCCATCCGTTCCCTATTATTGCGCGCAAGCCAAGCGGGCCATAGTAGCTCAGCAACACCCAGAGTCACGTGAACCTGGGAGGCTCCGCTGGCCCTAACAGCTGCGCCAGACGCTGCAGGAAAGCGTCCCTAAACATATGATACGGGAAAGTGTACCTAAACAAATGAGACATACTGAAACGAAGGGGGGGGAAAGACCTCGTACCCAAACAATCTTCGTTCATATATATATATATATACATAAATATATATATAGCTATACATACACACACGCATATACACATGTTTTGCTTTTCTTTTTCTTTTTCTTTTTTTTTTCTTTTTTCTTTTTTTTGCTTTGAATATTCACCGGAGAGTGTAATCACGGTTGTATTTTCTGTTATGTGGTTGTCGTTTAATTCATTCCACGCGGTAATGGACACAATTAATTTTTGTACCGCAAATTACTTCTCTTTTGTTTTTTTTTGTTTTTTTTTGTGTTTGTTTGTTTGCTTTCTCTCTTTTTTTTTTATTATTATTTCTGTTATTATTATTATTATTAATAATTTTTTTTTTATTTTTTTTTTTCGTGCTAGGAGGACCAGACAAAACAAAGAAGGAACAACGTATGCACGCGAAGCGCTAAAAGAGGGGGGAAAGTACTCACCAGACGCAGAAGGACGAGGCAAAGAAACAGCAGTACCAGCATCCACAGAAGACAACAGCTGTGATCCAGGCGCCACCTGCTGGAGGGATCCATGAACTGCAGCAGAGTCCAGAGGAGAGAGCAGTGGAGAAGAGGAGAGCCCACGCCCCAGAGGAGATGGCCGAGGTAAGTGACTTGCAGGGTGGGGGGGGGGGAGGGGTCCAGGATAGATAGGGGGAGGGGGACCAGGCTAGATAGAGGGGGGGGACCAGGCTAGATAGAGGGGGGGGGGACATAGAGGGGGAGACAGAAAGGGAATGGAGACCATGGGGAGGGGAAAAGAAAACATAGGAGAGGGAAAAAAGGAGGGGAGAGGGGAGAGGGCAGGCCCACTAGAGGAGAGGGGGGGGGGGAAGAAGCAGAAAAGAACCAGAAAACGGGGAAGACCAAGGGGGGACCAAGGGGCCCAAAAAAGGGGAAAGCTGGATCCCCTGGCAGAAAGAAGGGGAGACAGCCCTGGGAGCCTTCCTCACCGGCAGAGGAGGCTCCCAACGGGCAAAGAGACCCCCCCCATCCCAAACGGCGGTACTAAGGTACCCCGCGCGGCCCGCGGGGGCCTACTCACCGCCCCAACCCCCCGCCGGCCGCGGGGGGACCTGGACTGGTGCCGGGCGGCCACCCGCCGCCCGGAGAGCTGAATCCGCCGCCCACCGCCCCCGGCCCGCAATCCAGCGCTGGCGGCCGGGGCGGATGGTGTGGTAAGGGGGGCCCATGTGTGTGCCGCGCGGCAGACGCCCCAGGAGGCCGCGCGGCAGTAGCAGGCCGCATCCCCGGCCTTGCAGTGAGGGCCCGCGTGGCCGTGCGCACAGCAGGCCGCGCGGCGGTAGGAGGCCGCATCCCCGGCCTGGGAGTACCAGGCCGGGCGGCAAAGGAGGCTGCAGGCCGCGCGGCAGTGGCAGGCCTCGTGGCAGAAGGCCGTGCCACGCGCGCGGCCGCAGAAATCCTCAAATCCAGGCCCCTGTCGGTAGGCCGCGTGTCTGGAGCCCCAGACAGGCGGTCCTGTTGATGCCTCGGGCCCGGGCTCCACCTCATCAACCGGGCCCGAGGAGAGGGATCAGGGGAGAGCCTGGCAGGCGGGAGGGAACGCCTGCCAGGGCTGGTGCGGCCCCCAGGGGCAGGGACCGCATGGGAGGCAGCAGGGGAGACCGCAAGGGGTGCTCCAGGGGGAGGTAGGCCGCGGGGGGGGGCCCACACCGGTAGCCATACCTTCAGTAATGCTTGCCAATTGATCCCACAGGTGCCGGCCACCATCCACACTGCAGCAGCCCTGAGGGAAGCCAGAAGCCTCAACCATCAAGCTGTGTAAATCTGCAGGCCCATGCAAACAGGAGCAGGAGGACAGGAAGCAAGCTGTTTGCTGGCCCGAATCCCAAGTGGCACTGAGGTAAGACCTCCCCCACACTGTCTTACACAGAACATAATCACACCCACAGATTCTTCACAACCAATCCCATGCATCTATCCCCACACTCCTACATGTGCCCTTGTCCGCTTAGCTGCGCTATCTCCCCAGGGCCTCACTCTATGGGTATAAGCTCCTGGGAGTAAAAACCCAAGGGCAGAGTATAGAATATTTGATACCCTATAAAACTCAACATCTGAGGAAAAGGATTTAGGAGTAATTATTTCAGATGACTTAAAGGTAGGAAGACAATGTAATAGAGCAGCAGGGAATGATAGCAGAATGTGAGAGGTATTAGCAGTAGAAAGGGGAAGTGCTCACATTGTACAGAACATTAGTGAGACCTCACTTGAAGTATTGTACGCAGTACTGGAGACCGTATCTTCAGAAGGATATTGATACTTTGGAAAGAGTTCAGATAAACTGGTTCATGGATAAATACTTACCAGGAAAGGTTAAAGGATATTAACATGTACAGGGAGTGCAGAATTATTAGGCAAGTTGTATTTTTGAGGATTAATTTTATTATTGAACAACAACCATGTTCTCAATTAACCCAAAAAACTCATTAATATCAAAGCTGAATATTTTTGGAAGTAGTTTTTAGTTTGTTTTTAGTTTTAGCTATTTTAGGGGGATATCTGTGTGTGCAGGTGACTATTACTGTGCATAATTATTAGGCAACTTAACAAAAAACAAATATATACCCATTTCAATTATTTATTTTTACCAGTGAAACCAATATAACATCTCAACATTCACAAATATACATTTCTGACATTCAAAAACAAAACAAAAACAAATCAGTGACCAATATAGCCACCTTTCTTTGCAAGGACACTCAAAAGCCTGCCATCCATGGATTCTGTCAGTGTTTTGATCTGTTCACCATCAACATTGCGTGCAGCAGCAACCACAGCCTCCCAGACACTGTTCAGAGAGGTGTACTGTTTTCCCTCCTTGTAAATCTCACATTTGATGAAGGACCACAGGTTCTCAATGGGGTTCAGATCAGGTGAAATAGGAGGCAATGTCATTAGATTTTCTTCTTTTATACCCTTTCTTGCCAGCCACGCTGTGGAGTACTTGGACGCGTGTGATGGAGCATTGTCCTGCATGAAAATCATGTTTTTCTTGAAGGATGCAGACTTCTTCCTGTACCACTGCTTGAAGAAGGTGTCTTCCAGAAACTGGCAGTAGGATTGGGAGTTGAGCTTGACTCCATCCTCAACCCGAAAAGGCCCCACAAGCTCATCTTTGATGATACCAGCCCAAACCAGTACTCCACCTCCACCTTGCTGGCGTCTGAGTCGGACTGGAGCTCTCTGCCCTTTACCAATCCAGCCACGGCCCATCCATCTGGCCCATCAAGACTCACTCTCATTTCATCAGTCCATAAAACCTTAGAAAAATCAGTCTTGAGATATTTCTTGGCCCAGTCTTGACGTTTCAGCTTGTGTGTCTTGTTCAGTGGTGGTCGTCTTTCAGCCTTTCTTACCTTGGCCATGTCTCTGAGTATTGCACACCTTGTGCTTTTGGGCACTCCAGTGATGTTGCAGCTCTGAAATATGGCCAAACTGGTGGCAAGTGGCATCTTGGCAGCTGCACGCTTGACTTTTCTCAGTTCATGGGCAGTTATTTTGCGCCTTGGTTTTTCCACACGCTTCTTGCGACCCTGTTGACTATTTTGAATGAAACCCTTGATTGTTCGATGATCACGCTTCAGAAGCTTTGCAATTTTAAGAGTGCTGCATCCCTCTGCAAGATATCTCACTATTTTGACTTTTCTGAGCCTGTCAAGTCCTTCTTTTGACCCATTTTGCCAAAGGAAAGGAAGTTGCCTAATAATTATGCACACCTGATATAGGGTGTTGATGTCATTAGACCACACCCCTTCTCATTACGGAGATGCACATCACCTAATATGCTTAATTGGTAGTAGGCTTTCGAGCCTATACAGCTTGGAGTAAGAGAACATGCATAAAGAGGATGATGTGGTCAAAATACTCATTTGCTTAATAATTCTGCACTCCCTGTATAGCTTTGGGGAAAGACAAGACAGGGGTGTATGATAGAAACATTTAAATACATAAAGGGAATCAACACAGTAAAGGAGGAGACTATATTTAAAAGAAGAAGAACTACCACAACAAGAGGACATAGTCTTAAATTAAAGGGGCAAAGGTTTAAAAATAATGTCAGGGCGGAGCCAAGCAGCCGAGCAAGACGGACGCACATCGCATGGGCTCCGTGCTACACAGAGAAATTACCAATGATAAAGTCCCCGCAGCGACCCGAAAAAGGTGGCAGGGACACCCACACTCACCATGAGTCGAAAGAGCAAGAAGCTCAAGCCAGTAAAACCCAAGATGAGCATGAACATTGCAGATCTTTTGAGACAGACGCATGGCGCGACCGGACCCAAAATGGCCGATGAATACGACAACTTCTCAGACTCCTCAGGAGACTCACTGCTAGACATGGCGACACCCCTAACACCGCTTCCACATCATGCCCAGGCGGTACCTTGGAGTGCTGACACCCAGCCTTTGACCACGGCCACCTTAAAATAACTTCTTGCAGGACTCCAAAACACGCTTCAGGCTAATGTAGCCGCATTGCGCTCCGACCTAGAGTCTGTGGAAACGGCAACCAAGCAGCAATCTACACAGCTCGTCTCATTGGAGGAAGAAGTGAGGTTTCTTAAAGGGCAACAACTAACCTTTGAGCAGTGGTTTGCCCTGCTGGAAGATGCACGGCACCGCAACAATATCAAAGAACGAGGAGTACCCGACGAACTACCAGCGGCAGAACTCCCACACATGGTACGGAGATTGCTCTGTGCTTTACTGACCCCCAAACAGGCCAAGAACATCCAAGTAAAGTGTAAGCCCTTTTTTATTTTTCTTAACTGTGCCTTCCACTACTGCTGATTTATACAACTTCTTAAGGCTCAACAAACATGAATGTTCTGTTTCTTTAAAACACTACAAAAATGTGCAGTTCAACCTTGTCACGTTATTGTCCGCTTTAATATGCCTGTCTCTGCAATCGTGGCACCGCAGGCCTGTTCGTACACCCTATTGCACGAAAGATAAGGAATTTAAACTTATACTTACCTACACTCTCTTTTATGCCGCCATCTTACATGTCTAGCAGACTTCACAGTTTGATAGTTAACTACCTGCACTTTGCCTAATTGAGTATATCTAACCCAACGTGGAGCTTTAACCCCTTAAGGACCAAACTTCTGGAATAAAAGGGAATCATGACATGTCACACATGTCATGTGTCCTTAAGGGGTTAAAGGGACACTATAGTCACCTGAACAACTTTAGCTTAATGAGGTTGTTCAGGTGATAACTATAGCTCCCTGCAGCCTTTCTCATGTAAACACTGTATTTTCTTTATTTATTGAAAGCTAGGAACACCTCCAGTTGCAGTTACTCAGAGTGAACCAGAAGGACTTTTGAGTTGATGGAGGCATAATATGCCTCCATCCACTCAGATCTGCTGTGCACGAGCATCCTGTGATTCAGTATCTCCTTCCACTGCATGCAGACACTGAACTTTCCTCACAGAGATTCATTGATTCAATTCATCTCTATGAGGAGATGCTGATTGGCCAGGGCTATGTTTGAATCATGCTGCCTCTGCCCCTGATCTGCCTCCTTGTCAGTCTCAGCCAATCCTACGGGGAAGCACTGTGATTGGATCAGGCTATCACATGTCAGCAGACTGCTTGCTTTTCCTGAGTCTCAGCATGCAGATTTACAGCTTCTGGCTTGAATACAGTAAGATTTTTACTATATTTATGTAGGCATGAGGGGTGCAGGGGGGCTAGATGGTCGTGTTAACACTATAGGGTCAGGAATACATGTAGTTGCACTGGTGACTATAGTGTCCCTTTAACCTTATGTCCTTACCGGTCTAGACACTGATATTAAGCTTGTATATGTCCTGTGGAATGACCTCCTAGTCACGTTAGACTAGCATGATGTTACTGTAAAACTGTGCAGAGAGCTTATTGCTTTCTTATATATTCTATACTATTCCACAAAAATTTGCAATGTTGTATGCTATACCACTGTTTCTCTATGTTTACTGAACTGCCTGCATCAGCTGTTGTGGCAATGCAAGGCTTTCTGTTTATCTTTGCAGGACCAAAATAAAGAATTATAACAAAAAAAAAAAAATATTTCAGGAAGTAATTTGAATTACTGTTTGTACTGCCAGCATGAAAATAGTTAAAGGAACACTATAGTCACCTAAATTACTTTAGCTAAATAAAGCAGTTTTAGTGTATAGATCATTCCCCTGCAATTTCACCGCTCAATTCACTGTCATTTAGGAGTTAAATCACTTTGTTTCTGATTATGCAGCCCTAGCCACACCTCCCCTGGCTATGATTGACAGAGCCTGCATGAAAAATAAAACTGGTTTCACTTTCAAACAGATGTAATTTACCTTAAATAATTGTATCTCAATCTCTAAATTGAACTTTAATCACATACAGGAGGCTCTTGCAGGGTCTAGCAAGCTATTAACATAGCAGGGGATAAGAAAATATGAATTAAACAGAACTTGCAATAAAGAAAGTCTAAATAGGGCTCTCTTTACAGGAAGTGTTTATGGAAGGCTGTGCAAGTCACATGCAGGGAGGTGTTACTAGGTTTTATAAACAAAGGGATTTAACTCCTAAATGGCAGAGGATTGAGCAGTGAGGCTGCAGGGGCATGTGCTATACACCAAAACTGCTTCATTAAGCTAAAGTTGTTCAGGTGACTATAGTGTCCCTTTAAAATCCCTCGGCAATGTGAGGATTAATTATGTGGCAGCTTGTCAGCACTAGTCAGCCACCTCCTAAAAAAGTGTAAAAAAAACAAAATTAACAAAAAAGAGGCCTATGTGGGTCAATAACACCCCCCATATGAATATAAGGGAGGTTCTAATCCTCCATACGCCCCAACCTGCTTTGCGGCAAGTGGGGCTATATCTATTACATTTTTAATGTTCCCATCCAAGTCCCCACCATTTTGTGGCAAATTAAAGAAGCAGGTATACATGCCATTGTTCACCCCCGACCCACATTAAAAGGGCCCCTTCTGGGGATGAGACCTTTAAAATAATGGGATAAGGAAATAATGGGATGGGGCATTGGATGGAGTACTTTATATGAAAATGAGGGATGGACAGATCACTGTCCATTTACCAGCCACTGCCTGTGACCAGTCTGGGTGAAATATTTATTTGCACCTCTTGTGGTTGGAGTTTATTTACCTTTTTACATGTTATTTTTATATGCTGTACCTCTTTCTCAATGCTAGATGAGCAGCATGGAAATGGTATGGTTAATTATTTGGGTTCCTGCAGTGCTGTCAGTTCTGGTAGGAGGAATGGCCCACAAATCACAACCTTATTTTCTGCACGCTCACCCTTGGGGAATTTAAAAGATTCATTGCATCAGGTGAAAAGGTGGGGGGATGTAAATAATTGTGATGTGAATGAGGGTTAAGTGACAGCAATGGGGTGTAAATAAATTGGGAATGAGATACAAATTAGATGACTGAGTGGGGGATGTTCATAAATGGGAGGTGAGGCAGGAATTAAATAAGTGGGTTGAAAAGTGTTAGCAAACCAGCATTGAGATTGAGGTTAAGCGCAGGATGGGGCAAACGTGCCGTGCCAATTAGATGCTTCTGATAAAGAATAATTATTAATACTTTCATTAACTTTTTACTGCTCCTCTTTTTACCTCTGTTGGTTACTTTTCATTACTTGATCTGTGAACCAAATGTCAGGAAAAAGCACCTGTGTACTACAAATTATACAAATATAGTATTTATATTATGTATTTAATTAGCAGTACATTGATTTGGCCATTTGCGCACCCTTTTTTTTCGCCTGGATCATTTTCAAGGAATATATTTAGACAAGCCAAACCATCAAAGTAAGAAGTCTCACACGTCAACAAAATTACAAAATTAAATTTTTCTGAACAAATGGTTTGGCCAAACCGATTTTTTCCCACTGTGAACAAATATACAGATTGTATACAGTTTTAGCCCCCAACACATTCCAGATATTCCATATTTTAAAGCTTCCATGGACTATTATATTTTCATTATTTGAAGTGTATCCCCATTTTTAAGTTTCACTGCTTTTTTTTTTTATTACCTTATTGTGAGGGGGCAAGATGGAACCTGTTAAAGGGACACTCCAGTGCCAGGAAAACAAATTGTTTTCCTGGCACTGCAGGTCCCCTCTCCCTCCCACCCCCCATCCCATGTTGCTGAAGGGTTGAAAACTGAGATGTCCCTCGGCGGCAGTTTAGGGTCCGCCCACGTCAGCCGGCGGGGGAGACCGATTGCGCATGCGCGGCCGCCGCCGGGATGAGACCTAATGCGCATGCACGGCAATGCGCATTAGACCTCCCCATAGGAAAGCATTGAAAATGCTTTTAATGCTTTCCTATGGGGAATTTAGCGACGATAGAAACCAGGAAGTGCCCTCTAGTGGCTGTCTAGTAGACAGCCACTAGAGGAGGAGTTAACCCTGCAAGGTAATTATTGCAGTTTATAAAAACTGCAATAATTACAGTTGCAGGGTTAAGGGTAGTGGGAGTTGGCACCCAGACTACTCCAATGGGCAGAAGTGGTCTGGGTGCCTGGAGTGTCCCTTTAAGTTTATCTTTGGCTGATTTAGTTTATTTTTGTATTTTTTTTTCTTTTCTCTTTGTAAAGTCTTCACTAGGAAGTGCCTTTAAGTACATGTGTGCAAACATTTCTTTAAACCGGTTTGTCTAAATTAAATTCCTTTTAATCCACACCTGAACAAGTCAGTCATGGATCAATTTGTTGGATGTGTGCATAAAAAAATAATTTGATTTGAGCGGACCGCCTCAAACATTTTTGACAAGTCTACTGTAGTACTAGCTACAGTAGACTACTTGACAGCCACTAAAAGCATGCCACATTAGAAATGTACACATCTCCATTTTATTTTAAAAACGACAATGCTTACATTTTTCAAACTGCAGGGACAGCGTGTTTGCACCAAAACCATTGCATTACAATGTAGTCATTTTGGTGCTTATAACATCCAATTAAACAGAAACTTTTTATTTGTGCCTTCTCACAACAAATTTTCATCCAAAGCTAATTTGACTATTTTTGTAAAAGACTTGTATGTACATAGTGGGGAATTACGATGCAGCATAATACATAACTAACCCCATTCGACGCCCCAATAACAACAGACAATTTAGTATGGATGAAACAGGCCACAGCATTTATTATAACATGAATAAATTACTTCATAACACATCCATAACTTTATTTATTAAATCTCTTCTTTTCTGTAACCAAAATTGTTAGACATAAATAAGCATAAATTACCATATATACATATATAACTCAACAAATAGTGTTATACAGTGACCCAACCATCCTTGCCAACAAACATACAGTGATTCCTAATCACCACTTCCTCTCACTTCCCCCTCGTCATAAATCATATCCTTCCAATGCCCGCCATCAGCCGACCTTATCCACGCTCGATGGGCACGACACCTCAGGCAACCTAATTTTAACCCTTTGAAGCAGGGGAGGTTGAGACCTGCAAACATAATGAAACTTAATCCATCCTTAAACATAATCCCTCAAACTTAATTGGCAAGGACATACCCCCCGGCTCGCTGTGACTGACTAATACTACAAGGGGTGGGCGGGCGGGAAGCTGTTTGCTGGCCCGAATCCCAAGTGGCACTGAGGTAAGACCCCCCCCCCCCCCTACTAACTCACATAGAACCTAACCCCATCCAACCACTCCATCCCCACACTCCTACATGTGCCCTTCTCCGCTTAGCTGTGCTATCTCCCCAGGACCTTGGCTGAGTGATTTTCTTTATTCACATTTCAGGCCACTTAGGTGAACCCACTACAAATGAGAAAATGTTCTTTATTCAGGTTAGAGGTCTGCATGTATAACAAATAATCACAATGCTCATTCATTTTAAATTTATTCAGATTTTTATATCTTGATATATTTTTAAATACAATATTTTTTTGAAATTTTAATATGTTGAAAAATCTGTTTGAAAGTGTATTCAAGAATATTAAATCATTTGGGAAGCTTATCCAAAAATATTTCATTTAGGCCTTAATTATTAGTCATGTGCCAAAGGAGCTGCTGTGTTTATTATTCATAAGAGTCTCTATAAGCTACAATGAACCCCTACAAGTTCTGATTAAAACATAAAGAAAACCTAGAATTTGACTATATATCTTTTCAAGCATAATCCACCTTTTTCAAATTAAAGGACCACTATAGGCACCCAAACCACTTCAGCTCAATAAAGTGGTCTGGGTGCCAGGTCCAGCTAGGTTTAACCCTGCCTGCTTTAAACATAGCAGTTTCAGAGAATGTTTACAAATGGGTTAATCCAGCCTCTAGTGGCTGTCTCATTGACAGCCGCTAGAGGCGCTTACGCTCTTCTCACTGTGATTTTCACAGTGAGAAGACGCGAGCGTCCATAGTAAAGCATTGAGAATGCTTTACTATAGACTGGTGAATGCGCACGCGGCTCTTGCCGCGCATGCGCATTCAGCCAGGGACGTCAGAAGAGGGAGGAGAGTCCCAGCGCTGAGGGGGCCAGCGCTGAAAAAAAGGTAAGGGATTAACCCCTTCCACCCTCCTCAGTGCCACGGGAGTGGGACCCTTAGGGTGGGGGCACCCTCAGGGCACTATAGTGCCAGGAAAACGAGTTTGTTTTACTGGCACTATAGTGGTCCTTTAAGCACACCCACACTTATTATATATAGTTTTGTTCAGGAGAAACAGGGCTTTCATTTCACATCAAATATTTAAGTATGAAATGATTATATTTAAATAAAATCTAAAACAAAAATGTGAGAAATTAAAAAAAATTCAAGTTCTGCATAACATTTTAAGTGTGAAATTCAAGACACTTAACTTTTAAAATACACATATTTGTATTCAGCAATGTCTCACGAGTACAACAGTACTCCCCATGTAAAGGTTTTACGGGATTTTTTTTTACGGGAACTTATAGGGTCAAATATAGGGCTTTCCCCTTTTTCATTTTTGCACATTGAAATTTGCCAGATTGGTTTGTGGCCTTATGTTGCCTTTGAGACCATATGGCAGCCCAGGAATGACAGTCAACGTTTCAGTACAACTTGGACTTTTTTCAAGACGGTCTTCAAATACCTCTTAACCTATTCTTACGCATGTAAGGATGAAAGAGACACACAATGTATTCCTATAAATTCATTGTTGGAATAAAACCTCACTGCAACTGTGGTGTGAGTACAGAGTTTATAGCATTTAGTTTTGCCAATATTTTGTCAATATTATATAATATAGGCATTTATAATTGTTTATCTGTATAGTTACTGATGCATTGTCTTTGTTTCAGTATGGCATTGAACTGTCCATGTTTCCATGTGATAAATGATTAATCAGAATCCATGTAGAGTACCTCATGCTTTCTACAGGCACCGTATCTAGAGAGAAGTGCAATTTACACCAATGCATAAACTATTGAAAAGCAACTATAAGTTAACTTATGCTCTGTTTTCTTATAAAAAAATTTAAACTTTTTAGCCAGTGACCTAAGTATTAATTTCAGACAAGGCAATGCCAGGACAAACAATGCAATTAAAAGGGTGAAATAAACACAGTTTCATTTCTCCTTTTCTCTGAATACTTTCTCTGTGCTGAGTTCGGGGCTTATTGCTTGGAGTTAAGATGGGGGCACCCAGTTACAGGATAAAGAGGTGTGGATGTCTACATTTAATATTATTTTACATGCCTCACAAATGCAAATTTGATCAACACAGGGATATAAGTAACAATGATATTAAAAATTCTGGGAAGTGACACACTACAGACTGGATGTTTGGGTAAGCTGTGTTCTTCTTAGTTTGTAAGGTATTAGAGGGTATTCAATTGTCCACTCACTTTTTTTTTTTTTGCTTTTTTTTTTATATTGCATTTTTAAACTTAAAATTACCCCTCCCGCTGCTCCCCATTTGCAAAAGGAATAGCAATTAGTAATGATTATAAAACAAAGGTCTAGATTTAATATTTTTGCATACGATTTTTAAATGATCACAATCCGTTCGAAAAACGTTTCAATTGACTTATCTACATATGTCACCATTAATGTCTACGTCAATTTTTATTGATAAATTGTTTGAGAGATTTTTCCAACAGATTATGATCATTTGGAAAGCTTATCCAAAAATACTAAATTGAGGTCTTCTCTTTCTTATCTTTTAATACAGATATAACATAATAATGATAAGTTGGCGTTGCAAAAATGCCTGATATTAAATGGCCATTATTGGATTTCACTACGCTAATATGTCTTTTTTTCTTGTATTTTTGGCTCAGTTTCCCAAATATGTTGCATGGATGATATTCCACATGGAACAGTATTGGACAACATGAAGTACATTTGTTTTTCAAATGAAGTGATTAGATTGAACTAACTTTTTCTACACAAGTCTTGTAGCCATCACACACTCAAATGGATTATTTTGCAAACATAATGCTATAAAGTTTAAAACATTTATAAAGTTTCTTTGCTTAAATGTGAGTAAAACAAGACATCATTTCAGGCTTTCCTCAAATACTCAAGCCTAATTGCTCCTACATACAATTGCTTACACTTTTAGATTGAACTGCTCGGAAAATGTAAACATTTGTGGTGGTAAATAAAAATGTGTAGATTAGTGTGTGCGTGTATAGTATGTTGGTGTGTCCTCTCCTCTTGAAACTTGTAGTGTCGTCCGATATATAGTCAGTGTCTTCCAAGTGACCTGTCTCTCAGTTTCCTAACCTAGGTATACTTCAGAATTAAAAAGAAGTATTTTACTAACTATTTCCTTCATGAAGATCATGAAATGCTTGATAGAAAATGTTTATATTAGAAATATTTGTTTAATCAAATGACGATATTAGGGGTGATTGGTTTTTATGTATCAATGAGGAATGCTGATCAGGTTCACATTGCATTAAGGCTGGCTTTTCTTGCAATTTGTTTTAGCAAAACTATTTTCTATGAAAATAATAAACATTTTAGGGGGTGACTGAATTTTAGCCAGCCGTCAATTTAGTTAGGCAGAAATTCGATAATGAAAAACTGATTCAAAAAATGAATCAGAGAAACAAAAGGGAGCACAAAAATGTCCAATAAAAATATATATACAGTACATTATTTAAATATGTCTATATTTTGCAGTACACTGACAGGCGCATTTTTCCACCATTTGGTTCACATATCAAGTGAGAAAAAATTCACAAACAAATCACATTTGTATATTTTTATTAAATATTATATATATATATATATATATATATATATATATATATATACACAAATGTTTATTTTTTTACTGAAACTCTTTTTTTCCCTCTATTGCTCACTTCTCACTTTGTGAAAAAAATTTACATTTAGTGACTGTCTCCTAGTCATCAATCACCCTTTTTCCCTATTATCTTTATTTTGGGTGTCTCAGGCAGTATTCAGATTCACAAATTAAAACAAACATGCTCGGCCATTGCACATTTTGACTGCTTCATGATTCAGCTACATTTCCTGTCTTGGAGTATGAGAATTTGAACATTCACCTGATCGGCCCAAATCCAGACGAATTGCAGTTCAGAAGAAAGTATCTTCCAATCTAGTAGTTGACCCATTATAGTTCCTTAGAAGAGAATAAAACACCCTTCAGTTTTGGTGCAAGTTGAGTTTTGGTGCAACTGAGTTTACCCTTAGACACATTGGCCAGACCTAGTGGCCTCAAGTTGACCGATTAAATGGTGCTTAAGGGGTTAAATAGGAAAATAAATTCTACAATGTTCTTTCTTTTATCTCCATGTTAACAGTTTTATTTTTGTCTTACATTCTTGTCTTTTTTTGTGAGCCTAGATGCAAGCTTTTCTCTATCCCTGCTGTTAATAGTGTGGACAAAAATTAAGGCTGGTTGTGCATGGGTATCCTTTCATTACATGTGATAGATGGGTGTAGTGCATTCTCTTGTCACAAGTATGAAACACACCTACTTATCCACTAGACAATGTTGTACTTTGCCTCTTGTTCAGAACTTTGGAATGCATACTCTCTGAGAATTCAGGCAGTGTTCTAGTGGTTAAGAGTTGGTTCATTTACTGTTTCCTAAAAATCTAATTCCACATATAAAAGCAAGAAAGACAGGTCCCCCAGCCTTCCTTCTATGGTTCTGCACATTAGTTTATCTTAACTTCACTTTATTTATTTTTTCACCTCTTTACACTGGCCTTTACTTATGGGAGTAGGTAGATGTACTACATAATCTACATTTATATTCTTGCAAGCCTTTATCATTTCTTTATTTCACAAATATGGGTAAGATATACTGTGAGTCTCAAGTATCTTCTGTGATCTCATTACAGTTATTTAACCCTAAAATATGAAATGATTGTAGGCTCTTCTCAAGAATAGTCTAGTGTACTACTTTAATTTCGTTTAGGCTCCATATTTTGACACTTTTATAAAAGTCATATGCAGCCTGCAGAACACTATAACTAAGACTACTCCCTGTTTAAGGACCAGTGATCCTAGCCAGTACTATACTTAGCAATTTCAAGCTAAGTGGATTTATCGTCTGTAGCTATCAGAATTGACATACCATGATTAAAGTCTATTATCTGTAGCTATTTAGAGACCTCTACAAGCACTACATTTACTAGGATACTTAGAGGTGTGCCATTAAGGCTAGATTTTCTACCCAATTTGGGTGTTTGACCACTAATTTGGTTATGTTTGCTATCTGACTCCTTACGTCTATATAATTTGGAAGATCCCATTATTTCATCATTTTTTCTAATTCCAGTACTTACTTCGGACACCTGGGTATTTTATCCAGATGATCTTAGTAATCTTTTCTTTCTATTTCCTAATAGGGGTTAAGCCCCAGGACATTTCTGTAGTGTCCGTCTAGGTGTTTTTCTACCTGTGGAGAGGGGTTCAACTAGTTGGGCCCACCGACAAGGGTAGAAATTACTCTTTTGAGATATCTATATATTTCTATCTATCTATATCTATCTATTTCTATCTATCTAATTATTTTTATCTATCTATATCTATCTATCTCTTTCTATCTATCTAATTATTTCTATCTATTTCTATCTATCTAATTCTTTCTATCTATCTATTTCTTTCTATCTATATCTATCTATTTCTTTCTATCTAATTATTTCTATCTATTTCTTTCTATCTATCTATTTCTTTCTTTCTATCTATTCCTTTCTATCTATCTATCTATCTATCTATCTATCTATATATATATATATATATATATATATATATATATATATATATATATTTCTTTCTATCTATATCTATCTCTTTCTATCTAATTATTTATATCTATTTCTTTCTATCTATCTATTTCTTTCTATCTATTACCATCTATCTATCTATCTAAAACTATTTATATCTATCTAATTCTTTCTATCTATCTATATCTATCTATCTAATTCTTTCTATCTATTTCTATCTATCTATATCTATCTATCTCTTTCTATCTATCTAATTCTTTCTATCTATTTCTATCTATCTAATTATTTCTAGCTATCTATTTCTTTCTATCTATCTATATCTATCTATTTCTATCTATCTAAGTCTTTCTATCTATCTATCTCTTTCTTTCTATCTATCTAATTCTTTCTATCTATTTCTATCTGTCTAATTCTTTCTATCTCTCTATATATATATATCTATATCTATCTCTTTCTATCTATTCCTTTCTCTCTATCTATATCTATCTATTTCTATCTATCTATTTCTTTCTATCTATCTATATCTATCTATTTCTATCTATCTAATTCTTTCTATCTATCTATCTATATCTCTTTCTATCTATCTAATTCTTTCTATCTATTTCTATCTATCTAATTCTTTCTATCTATGTATATCTATCTCTTTCTATCTATTTATTTATTTCTATCTATTCCTTTCTCTCTATCTATATCTACCTATTTCTTTCTATCTATCTATATCTATCTATTTCTATCTATCTATTTCTATCTATCTATATCTATCTATCTCTTTCTTTCTATCTATTTCTATCTATCTAATTATTTCTATCTATTTCTATCTATTCCTTTCTATCTATCTATATCTATCTATTTCTATCTATCTCGTTCTTTCTATCTATCTATTTCTTCTATCTGTCTATTTCTATCTATTCCTTTCTATCTACCTAATTATTTCTATCTATATATATCTATCTAATTCTTTCTATCTATCTCTATCTCTTTCTATCTAATTATTTATATCTATTTCTTTCTCTTTCTTTCTTTCTCTTTCTTTCTTTCTTTCTTTCTTTCTTCCCTTCTATCTATTCCTTTCTATCTATCTATCTATCTATCTATCTATCTATATCTATCTATCTCTTTCTATCTCTATCTATCTCTATCTCTATCTCTATCTATTTCTAACTACCTATCTATCTAATTCTTTCTTTCTATCGATTTCTATCTATTTCTATCCAATTCTTTCTACTTCTATCTATTCCTTTCTATCTATCTAATTCTTTCTATCTATCTATTTCTATCTAATTCTTTCTATTTCTTTCTATCTATCTATTTCTATCTATTCCTTTCTATCTATCTCTTTCTATCTATATCTATATTTCTATCTATCTCTATATCTTTCTATCTATCTATCTATCTATCTATCTATCTATATATTTCTAACTACCTATCTATCTAATTCTGTCTATTTCTAACTACCTATCTTATTCTTTCTATCTATATCTATATATCTATTTCTATCTCTATTTCTATCTAATTCTTTCTATCTATCTCTATCTCTTTCTATCTAATTCTTTCTATCTATTTCTATCTATCTAATTCTTTCTATCTATATCTATCTATTTCTATCGATCTATTTCTTTCTATCTATCTATATCTATCTCTTTCTATCAAATTACTTCTATCTATTTCTTTCTATCTATTTCTTTCTTTCTATCTATTCCTTTCTATCTATCTATCTATCTATATCTTTCTTTCTATCTATCTATCTATCTATTTCTATCTATTTCTATCTATCTAATTCTTTCTATCTATCTATTTATTTCTATCTATCTATATATATATATATATATATATATCTTTCTATCTATTTCTTTCTTTCTATCTATTCCTTTCTCTCTATCTATATCTATCTATTTCTATCTATCTATTTCTTTCTATCTATCTATATCTATCTATTTCTTTCTATCTATCTATATCTATCTCTTTCTATCTATCTAATTATTTCTATCTATTTCTATCTATCTAATTCTTTCTATCTATTTCTTCTATCTATCTATTTCTATCTATTCCTTTCTATCTACCTAATTATTTCTATCTATATATATCTATCTAATTCTTTCTATCTATCTCTCTCTTTCTATCTAATTATTTATATCTATTTCTTTCTTTCTTTCTTTCTTTCTTTCTTCCTTTCTATCTATTCCTTTCTATCTATCTATATCTATCTATCTCTTTCTATCTCTATCTATCTCTATCTATCTCTATATCTATCTATCTATTTCTAACTACCTATCTATCTAATTCTTTCTTTCTATCTATTTCTATCTCTTTCTATTAAATTATTTCTATTTCTATCTATTCCTTTCTATCTAATTCTTTCTATCTATCTATTTCTATCTAATTCTTTCTATTTCTATCTTTCTATCTATCTCTATCTCTTTCTATCTATCTATCTATTTCTAACTACCTATCTATCTAATTCTGTCTATTTCTAACTACCTATCTTATTCTTTCTATCTACACTGTGTGCAGAATTATTAGGCAAATGAGTATTTTGACCACATCATCCTCTTTATGCATGTTGTCTTACTCCAAGCTGTATAGGCTTGAAAGCCTACTACCAATTAAGCATATTAGGTGATGTGCATCTCTGTAATGAGAAGGGGTGTGGTCTAATGACATCAACACCCTATATCAGGTGTGCATAATTATTAGGCAACTTCCTTTCCTTTGGCAAAATGGGTCAAAAGAAGGACTTGACAGGCTCAGAAAAGTCATAAATAGTGAGATATCTTGCAGAGGGATGCAGCACTCTTAAAATTGCAAAGCTTCTGAAGCGTGATCATCGAACAATCAAGCGTTTCATTCAAAATAGTCAACAGGGTCGCAAGAAGCGTGTGGAGAAACCAATGCGCAAAATAACTGCCCATGAACTGAGAAAAGTCAAGCGTGCAGCTGCCAAGATGCCACTTGCCACCAGTTTGGCCATATTTCAGAGCTGCAACATCACTGGAGTGCCCAAAAGCACAAGGTGTGCAATACTCAGAGACATGGCCATGGTAAGAGGCTGAAAGACGACCACCACTGAACAAGACACACAAGCTGAAACGTCAAGACTGGGCCAAGAAATATCTCAAGACTGATTTTTCTAAGGTTTTATGGACTGATGAAATGAGAGTGAGTCTTGATGGGCCAGATGGATGGATTGGTAAAGGGCAGAGAGCTCCAGTCCGACTCAGACGCCAGCAAGGTGGAGGTGGAGTACTGGTTTGGGCTGGTATCATCAAAGATGAGCTTGTGGGGCCTTTTCGGGTTGAGGATGGAGTCAAGCTCAACTCCCAGTTTCTGGAAGACACCTTCTTCAAGCAGTGGTACAGGAAGAAGTCTGCATCCTTCAAGAAAAACATGATTTTCATGCAGGACAATGCTCCATCACACGCGTCCAAGTACTCCACAGCGTGGCTGGCAAGAAAGGGTATAAAAGAAGAAAATCTAATGACATGGCCTCCTTGTTCACCTGATCTGAACCCCATTGAGAACCTGTGGTCCATCATCAAATGTGAGATTTACAAGGAGGGAAAACAGTACACCTCTCTGAACAGTGTCTGGGAGGCTGTGGTTGCTGCTGCACGCAATTTTGATGGTGAACAGATCAAAACACTGACAGAATCCATGGATGGCAGGCTTTTGAGTGTCCTTGCAAAGAAAGGTGGCTATATTGGTCACTGATTTGTTTTTGTTATGTTTTTGAATGTAAGAAATGTATATTTGTGAATGTTGAGATGTTATATTGGTTTCACTGGTAAAAATAAATAATTGAAATGGGTATATATTTCTTTTTTGTTAAGTTGCCTAATAATTATGCACAGTAATAGTCACCTGCACACACAGATATCCCCCTAAAATAGCTATAACTAAAAACAAACTAAAAACTACTTCCAAAAATATTCAGCTTTGATATTAATGAGTTTTTTGGGTTCATTGAGAACATGGTTGTTGTTCAATAATAAAATTAATCCTCAAAAATACAACTTGCCTAATAATTCTGCACTCCCTGTCAGGGGCGTATTAGCCGCGAGGCAAACAAGGCATTTGCCTTGGGCGGCATTTTCCAGGGGGCGGCAAAAAACGCCGCCCCCAAATGCCCAAGGCAAATGTCTTGTTAAAAAATAAAGTAATAATGGCGCCGATTCAGAGGTCAGATAAAGTGGCCAATGAATCAGTGCCAGAGGCCTTCAAAATTACTCTCCCAACATAGGGAATAACCCTTAGATAATAGTAAAATAGAAAAAAGAGGAAGGGCCAGAAACTAAGCCCAAATGGAGAGTAATGGGGGAGGGAAGTCCCTACCTTTTAATGATCCTAAAGGAAAACACAAAATAAATAAAATAGATAGGCAGGGGAGTAATACTGGACCAAGCCTGGGGGGATAATACTAAGACAGCTGCTCGCTATGCAAGGAGACAAGCTGATCTTTATCTTATTACAAACAATCCCCCATCCGGCTTGAGAGACTCACAGTAACTCAAAACAGAGTAGTAAAGTAGACTTGAGGAAAAGGGCTAAAAAGGAGACAGCACTGTAAAGAAAAAAAACCCTACTCAACCCCCACTAGTACTGAGTCCAAAGCAAGGATTCCTATAGTGAGAAGACTGTCCCTGAATACCTCAGCACAGTGGATAACCCACTTGTGCCTACCAAGTTCCAAGTTCCTTTTCAGCCTTTTCAGCCTTTCTTTAAAATGTGCTTTAATTTAATTTAACTGTTCTACACTCACTTAGGATGTCTATACAAATGTCTTGTTAGCCTTGCGGCTAACAGACATGCTGGGCTGGTTGCTGGGCGGCCAGCGAGGGAGCTCTTCCCCTGAGCTCTCTGCTCAGCTCCCTCGCGCGCCGCCCGCAGAGTGAGACTGGGAGCCGGAATATGACGTCATATTCCGGCTCCGCCTCCCAGCCTCACTCTGCGGGCGGCGCGCGAGGGAGCTAAGCAGAGAGCTCAGGGGAAGAGCTCCCTCGCCGGCCGCCCAGCCTGCCCGCCAGTGCCGTCCTGCAGCCACTGGACCACCAGGGAATGGGAGAACCCCCCCCACCCCCAGCATTCCCAAAGGTAGGGGGGGGGGAGTAAATTAAAAAAAAAAAAAAATGTGTTAATGTGAGTGTGCCTGTGTGTGTCTGATAGTGTGTGTGTCTGTTAGTGAGTGTGTGTGTCTGTTAGTGTGTGTGTGTGTCTGTTAGTGTGTGTGTGTCTGTTAGTGTGTGTGTGTGTTAGTATGTGTATGTCTGTTAGTGTGTGTCTGTTAGTGTGTGTGTCTGTTAGTGTGTGTGTCTGTTAGTGTGTGTGTCTGTGACTGTGTGTTAGTGTGTGTGTGTCTGTTAGTGTGTGTGTCTGACTGTGTGTGTCTGACTGTGTGTCCGACAGTGTGTGTCTGTTAGTGTGTGTGTCTGTTAGTGTGTGTGTCTGTTAGTGTGTGTGTCTGTTAGTGTGTGTCCGACTGTGTGTGTTTGTTAGTGTGTGTGTCTCACTGTGTGTGTCTGTTAGTGTGTGTGTGTCCCCGACTGTGTGTGTTTGTTAGTGTGTGTGTCTCACTGTGTGTGTTTGTTAGTGTGTGTGTCCGACTGTGTGTGTTTGTTAGTGTGTGTGTCCGACTGTGTGTGTTTGTTAGTGTGTGTCCGACTGTGTGTGTTTGTTAGTGTGTGTCCGACTGTGTGTGTTTGTTAGTGTGTGTGTGTGTCCGACTGTGTGTGTCCGACTGTGTGTGTCTGTTAGCTAGTGTATGCGTATCTGTCAGTGAATGTGTGTGTATTTAGAAGGCGGGGCAGGGGGGAAGGGTTGGGGGGTGGCGCGCGCGCAGGGGGGGGGTGTCTACGTTTTGTCCTGCCTAGGGCAGCACAAAACCAAGATACACCACTGCTCCCTGTATATCTATATATCTATTTCTATCTCTATTTCTATCTAATTCTTTCTATCTATCTCTATCTCTTTCTATTTAATTCTTTCTATCTATTTCTATCTATCTAATTCTTTCTATCTATCTATTTCTTTCTATCTATATCTATCTATTTCTATCTATCTATCTATTTCTTTCTATCTATATCTATCTCTTTCTATCAAATTACTTCTATCTATTTCTTTCTATCTATTCCTTTCTTTCTATCTATTCCTTTCTATCTATCTATCTATCTATCTCTTTCTTTCTATCTATCTAATTATTTCTATCTATTTCTATCTATCTAATTCTTTCTATCTATCTATTTCTTTCTATCTATCTATATATATATCTATCTCTTTCTATCTATTTCTTTCTTTCTATCTATTCCTTTCTCTCTATCTATATCTATCTATTTGTATCTATCTATTTCTTTCTATCTATCTATATCTATCTATTTCTTTCTATCTATATCTATCTCTTTCTATCTATCTAATTCTTTCTATCTATTTCTATCTATCTAATTCTTTCTATCGATCTATTACTTTCTATCTAGCTATATATATCTATCTATATCTATCTATTTCTATCTATCTCATTCTTTCTATCTATCTATTTCTTCTATCTATCTATTTCTATCTATTCCTTTCTATCTACCTAATTATTTCTATCTATATATATATATATATCTAATTCTTTCTATCTATCTCTATCTCTTTCTATCTAATTATTTATATCTATTTCTTTCTTTCTTTCTTTCTTTCTTTCTTCCTTTCTATCTATTCCTTTCTATCTATATCTATCTATCTCTTTCTATCTCTATCTATTTCTAACTACCTATCTATCTAATTCTTTCTTTCTATCTATTTCTATCTCTTTCTATCTATTTCTATTAAATTATTTCTATTTCTATCTATTCCTTTCTATCTATCTAATTCTTTCTATCTATCTATTTCTATCTAATTCTTTCTATTTCTTTCTTTCTTTCTATCTATCTATTTCTATCTATTCCTTTCTATCTATCTATCTATCTATCTATCTATCTATTTCTAACTACCTATCTATCTAATTCTGTCTATTTCTAACTACCTATCTTATTCTTTCTATCTATCTATATCTGTATATCTATTTCTATCTCTATTTCTATCTAATTCTTTCGATTTCTATCTATCAATTTATTTCTATCTATCTATCTATCTCTATCTATCTATCTATCTATTTCTTTCTATCTATCTATCTATCTATCCATATCTATCTATTTCTATATATTCCTTTCATCCATATACATCCCCAAATCCATCCACTCCCATCATTCATATCATCCATCCATTCCCATCATCCAAATCCATCCCCTCATCCATCCACTCCCATCATCCAAATCCATCCACTCCCATCATCCAAATCCATCCCCAAATCCATCCACTCCCATCATCCATATCATCCATCCACTCCCATCATCCATATCATCCATCCATTCCCATCATCCAAATCCATCCCCAAATCCATCCACTCCCATCATCAAAATCCATCCACTCCCATCATCCATATCATCCATCCATTCCCATCATCCAAATCCATCCCCAAATCCATCCACTCCCATCATCCATATCATCCATCCACTCCCATCATCCATATCCATCCCCAAATCCATCCACTCCCATCATCCATATCATCCATATACATCCACTCCCATCATCCATCCACTCCCATCATCCATCCACTCCCATCATCCAAATCCATCCACTCCCATCATCCATCCACTCCCATCATCCAAATCCATCCACTCCCATCATCCATCCACTCCCATCATCCAAATACATCCACTCCCATCATCCATCCACTCCATCATCCACATCCACGCCCAAATCCATCCACTCCCATCATCCATATCATCCATCCACTCCCATCATCCAAATCCACACCCAAATCCATCCACTCCCATCATCCATTCACTCCATCATCCACATCCACGCCCAAATCCATCCACTCCCATCATCCATATCATCCATCCACTCCCATAATCCAAATACATCCACTCCCATCATCCATCCACTCCCATCATCCAAATACATCCACGCCCATCATCCATCCACTCCCATCATCCAAATCCATCCACTCCCATCATCCATCCACTCCCATCATCCAAATCCACCCCCAAATCCATCCACTCCCATCATCCATATCATCCATCCACTCCCATCATCCATATCATCCATCCACTCCCATCCCCAAATCCATCCACTCCCATCATCCATATCATCCATCCACTCCCATCATCCATTTCATCCACTCCCATCATCCATCCATCCTCACCCACTCACCCTCAGTCACCCACCCACACTCACTAAATACATTTACTTACTGTTTGAATCCTCTCCTCCTCCTCCTCTTCGGTCTTCAGCTGTCAGCTCAAGCCACTCCCACAGCAGTGCTGACAGCCTCAGCACACAAAGCGCGTTCACCGTGCTTTGTGTGCGGATAGCACGTCTGAAGTATTCACCCATGCGTGAATACGTCAGACGTTAATGAGGCCTTTTTAGGGCCTCTGAACTCGGAAGTCCCTCTGGTGGCCGTCTGATTGACTGCAACAAGAGGTGTTCCAAGCTTCCAATGTAAACACTGCATTTTCTCAGAAAATACAGTGCTTACAATAAAAAGGCTGCAGGGAGCTGTAGCACTCACCTGAACAACCTCATTAAGCTGAAGTTGTTCAGGTGACTATAGTGTCCCTTTAAAACATTCCTATTATAAGCAGCATAGCTCATTATATATATTAACTGACAAGATTTCTACACTCAGGGAAGACATCTCTCATCTTTCTCCTTCTCCTTACAATACTTCCCCCAACCTCTCTCCCTCTGCTGTTTTATGTTCATTCATATCCGCTACAGTGGAAGAGGTTTCTGCTCTGCTCCAGTCCTCCCGCCCTACCACCTGCTCCCTTGATCTTATTCCCTCCCATCTCATCGGTACTCTGTCTTCTTCTCTTGCTCTGCCTCTCATTAACATTCTCAATATCTCCCTCTCCTCTGGCATATTTCCATCACTCTTTAAACATGCAACTGTAACCCCGATTCTAAAAAAGCCCAACCTTGACCCTTACTCCCTGTCCAACTACTGCCCTATCTCGCGACTTCCTTTTGAGTCCAAAATCCTTGAAAGACTTGTGTATGTGAGATTGACAGACTTTCTCGAGTCCAACTCTGTGCTCGACTCACTTCAGTCGGGTTTCCATGCTGAACACTCTGTGGAAATGGCTCTGGCCAAAGTAGCCAACAATCTACTCTCTGCAAAATCTCCCCTCTTGGTCACTATCTATCCTAATTCTCCTGGACCTTTCCACTGCTTTTGACACTGTTGATCATCAAAAGCTTCTTATCATCCCCCATACTCTGTGTCTACCAGATATTGCTCTCTCCTAGTGCTCCACCTACCTCTCCCAGCGCTCTTTTAGTGTTTCTTTTTCTGGCTCTTCCTCTTCCCACCAACTCCTCTCTTTTGGTGTCCCCCAAGGTTCAGTACTTGGTCCTCTACTGTTCTCGATCTATACTGCTTTCCTTGGTAAACTCGTCAGTACCTTTGGCTTTTAATATCACTTCTATGCGCAACGTTATCTGTCCTCCCCTGTTCTCTCCCAGTCCCTCTTGACTAGTGTCTCTGACTGCCTCTCTGCTATTTCTTACTGGATGGCTGCCCACTTCCTTAAGCTCAACTTGTTCAAAACAGAACTTCTGGCCTTTATTCCCTCAAGTGTTGCTACTCCTGTTTCTGTCTCCCTCCACATTAATGGTGCTACCATCAGCTCCACCATGCACACTCACTGCCTAGGTGTTCTTTTTGACTCCGACCTCTCATGTCCAGTCAGTCGCCAAGTCCTGCTGCTTCCATCTCAAAAACAGTGGTATGGACCTTAGCCACATCTGGCATTAAGTAGGGGCTCCAAGAAATGATCAGACTATAATTTTAATGGTAGGTGTGTTTTAACAGTGAGAGACAGAATAACAAAAAAATCCAGAAAAACGCATGTCAAAAAAGTTATAAAATGATTTCACATGAAATCACATGGATTTCAAGATCAGAGACACCATGGGTTTACTTCAGGGAAATCATGCCAAACTAATCTTATTGATTTTTTTGATTGGGTAACTAAAATAATAGATCAGGGTGGTGCAGTAGACATTGCTTACCTAGATTTCAGTAAGGCTTTTGACACTGTTGCACATAGAAGGCTTATCAATAAACTGCAATCTTTGGATTCCAATATTTGGATTCCAATATTGTTGAATGGGTAAGGCAGTGGCTGAGTGACAGGCAACAGAGGGTTGTAGTCAATGGAGTATGTTCGAAACATGGGCTTGTCACCAGTGGGGTACCTCAGGGATCTGTACTTAGACCCATTCTCTTCAATATTTGTATTGGTGATATTGCAGAAGGTCTTGATGGTAATGTATATATTTTTGCTGATGATACTAAGATATGTAACGGGGTTGATGTTCCATGAGGGATAAGCCAAATGGCAAATGATTTAGGTAAACTAGAAAAATGGTCCGAGTTGTGGCAACTGACATTTAATGTGGATAAGTGCAAGATAATGCATCTTGGATGTAAAAACCCAAGGGCAGAGTACAGAATATTTGATAGAGTCCTAACCTCAACATATGAGGAAAGGGATTTAGGGGTGATTATTTCTGACGACTTAACCCCTTAAGGACACATGACATGTGTGACATGTCATGATTCCCTTTTATTCCAGAAGTTTGGTCCTTAAGGGGTTAAAGGTAAGCAGACAGTGTAATAAAGCAGCAGGGTATGCTAGCAGAATGCTTGGTTGTATAGGGAGAGGTATTACCAGTATAAATAGGGAAGTGCTCATGCCATTGTACAAAACATCGGTGAGACCTCACTTGGAGTATTGTACGCAGTACTGGAGACCGTATCTCCAGAAGGATATTGATACTTTAGAGAGAGTTCGGAGAAGGGCTACTAAACTGGTTCATGGATTGCAGGATAAAACTTACAAGGAAAGGTTAAATGAACTTAACATGTATAGCTTGGAGGAAAGACGAGACGGGGGGATATGATAGAAACATTTAAATGCATAAAGGGAATCAACACAGCAAAGGAGGAGACTATAATTAAAAGAAGAAAAACTACCACAACAAGAGGACATAGTCTTAAATTAGAGGGACAAAGGTTTAAAGATAATATCAGGAAGTATTACTTTACTGGGAGGGTAGTGGATGCATGGAATAGCCTTCAAGCTGAAGTGGTAGAGGTTAACACAGTAAAGGAGTTTAAGCATGCGTGGGATAGACATAAGGCTATCCTAACTATAAGTTTAGGCCAGGGACTAATGAAAGTATTTAGAAAATTGGGCAGACTAGATGGGACGAATGGTTCTTATCTGCCATCAAATTCTATGTTTCTATATTTCTATTTGCATGTCAATGGGTGAAATAGGTATTTGATCCTCTATCAATCAACAATATTTCTGACTCCCAGGTGTCTTTTATACAGGTAATGAGCTGAGATTAGGAGCACTCTCTTAAAGGGAGTGCTCCTAATCTCAGCTCGTTACTTGTATAAAAGACACCTGTCCACAGAAACAATTAATCAATCAATCAATCAGATTCCAAACTCTCCACCATGGCCAAGACCAAAGAGCTGTCCAAGGATTTCAGGGACATGATTGTAGACCTACACAAGACTGTAATGGGCTACAAGACTATCATCAAGCAGCTTGGTGAGAAGGTGACGACAGTTGGTGTGATTATTCGCAAATGTAAGAAACACAAAATAACTGTAAGTCTCCCTCGGTCTGGTGCTCCATGCAAGATCTCACCTCATGGAGTTTCAATGATCATGAGAACGGTGAGGAACCAGCCTACAACTACACAGGAGGATCTTGTTAATGATCTCAAGACAGCTGGGACCATGGTCACCAAGTATGGTATTCCTTCAAATATGGTATTTCTTCTCTCTTCTTCTTACTCCAAGTCAAAAGTATGCATAGGGAGAGAGAAGAATGGACACAGAGTAGATCTTCTTATATCAAAAATTAACAATTTAAAGAATCTACTTACAAGATAGATAAAAGAATAGGCATATCACCATAACCACCGAATCCTCTTCCAGGACAAGGTCCTCCAGGACAAGGTCAGAAGGTCAGGAACAGCAGTGTACAAATAAAACAGGTGATCTATACAAGTACTTTAAAATACTTAATAAAAAACAAAAATAAAATAAAATATAAAATCAATTAATATATTATACAGTATCAAGCCCTACGTGTTTCTTCCATATGCATGGACTTCTTCAGGGGCACAATTATCCATCTGTATTCACAACAATCCTGTTAGCAAGTGAGTGTTTAAATCTCCGGTTTGTCCCTCCTTCTGGGCGCCGTCACCCGATCCAGAGAGGAAGGAGTTATTGTTCAGCTGTTCTCCGTTATCTTTCTTTGTGTTCCAAGCCTCGTTCCGATTCTACTTCCGGTTCCGGTTGGCGCACTTTTTATTTCGTAACGTCCATTACTGATGACGTGTGCGGTTCAACCTCACCGTCATTGCGGCTCACCGATAAGAGCACCTTCCTTATTCTTAATTATAGCCCATTATAAAGCTCAAACAGAATAAAAAACAATTCATAGAGATACATATCGTTAGAAGATTCAAAGGTCCAAAGGAAAAAACTATCGATTAGACTATACCATAAGATAGGGGAGTAAGGAGAAAAATGGGGGGTGAGTGAGGTAGAGGGAATAAAAGACGTAAACGGACTTATGTATGACGTTTCAGATTTAAAGACCCACAACCCAAATGGTGAAAAAAGAAGAGCAATAATATAAATAAAAATAACGAAAATAAGTACAAATAAAAATAATAATAATAATGATAATAATAAAAAAATATAAACACAAAAATTATAATAATATAATAATCCAAATGAAAATGTAAAATTAAATTAAATTAAAAAAGGAAATAAATATAAATATAAAATTCAAATTAAAAAATAAATAAAAAAATGAATAAAAATAAAATAATGACAAAAGTAAAAATGAAATAAAAATAATAAAAATAAATGGTAAATAAAATTAAAAGACATTAAATTAAATATGGATTAAAAATATAAAGAAAAAAAAAAACGAAATAATAATAATAATAATAATGAAGAAAATAATAATAAAGAAAAAATGTCACAAAAAACAAACTAAATCAAAATCTACATTTAAACCATTGGGTTGTAATGTCTGAAGTCTATGGATCCAAAATCCTTCTCACCTCTTTAACTTCATCATAAGATCCCCTCCTCTCTCATTCAACTCCACCTTCTCTATAGCTATACATGAAAGGTTTTTCTTTTTTAAATTCAAGGCAATTTTATACAATGATGTGGCACTGAATGGTTGTCCATCTCTTTTTTGATATTATTTAGATGTTCCATGAACCTAATTTTCACCTTTCTTCCTATTCTGCCCACATATTGGAGTCCATAACCACATGTGAGAAGATATCTGGTTTGCCTATTAACATCTGAATGATTCAGAGGAGAAATGGGTGAAAGTGTTGTGGTCAGATGAGACCAAAATCGAGCTCTTTGGCATCAATTCAACTCGCCATGTTTGGAGGAGGAAGAATGCTCCCTATGACTCCAAGAACCCCATCACCAACATCAAACATGGAGGTGAAAACATTATGCTTTAGCAGTGTTTTTATGCTAAGGGGACAGGACAACTGCACCGCATCAAAGGCACGATGGACGAGGTCACGTACCATCAAATCTTGGGTGAGAACCTCCTTCCCTCAGCCAGGGCATTGATGGGTCATGGATGGGTTTTCCAGAATGACAATGACCCAAAACACACAGCCAAGGCAACAAAGGAGTGGCTCAAGAAGAAGCACATTACGGTCCTGGAGTTGCCTAGAAAAATCTGGGAAGGGAGCTGAAGGTTCGAGTTGCCAAATGTCAGCCTCAAAACCTTAGTGACTTTGAGAGGATCTGCAAAGAGGAGTGGGACAAAATCCTTCCTGAGATGTGTGCAAACCTGGTGGTCAACTACAAGAAACGTCTGACCTCTGTGATTACCAACAAGGGTTTTGTCACCAAGTACTAAGTCAAAGGGGTCAAATACTTATTTCACTCATTGACATGCAAATCAATTTATAACTTGTTTGACATGCATTTTTCTGGAATTTTTTTGTTTTTGTTTTTCTGTCTCTCAGTGTTAAAATATACCTATTAAAATTATATACTGATAATTTATTTGTCAGTGGGCAAACATTCAAAACCAGCAGAGGATCAAATACTTTTTTCCCCTCACTGTAATAACAATAATCTGTTACTTAGCAGGTCTTAAAATGAGGTGGCCTTTGGGCAGACCTAGTGATGCAGATCATGTCACTGGCCCGCCTCCTTGCACACCCCTATGTTTGGATGTATGAGCAAGGGAAGAGTGAAACTAAGAAAGTGGAACAAGTAATTGTGAATAAGTCAGAGGAGAGAGGCACCTATCAGAGCAAAAAGAGTTCATACGTGTCTGTGCCCAGAGTATTGCTGATCTTACCACAGTTAGCAAGTAACATTCACCTTTCATGTGGAAAGTACAAACAGAAAATAATGAAGACTGAAAATGAAGATAAATGTGTGTACACTGTAACTAGAATTGTCTTTAGGGGATGGATTTATATAGTATGGAAATATAGATATGTCCCTTTTAAAGATTAGATGATGCTCAACAAATAAAGGTTGTTACACAAGGCATGAAATATTTGCTAAACAAATTAGATATAAAATGTTGGCTACAAGATGATTTTCTTTAGTAGATATGGTGAACACTACAGGTTCACAAAGGGTTAAGGTGATAGGGTGTTTTCTTTTTACAGAGTTTCCATTGGTATAACATGTATATTGATTTGGAAAACAGCACAAAGTTCTACTTAGATTAAGTGCTGGCTTTTGTTCTATAGACAGAACATAAAATGTAGCCTGTGTTTTTTCCTTGACTAATAGCCAATTAGCACATAGTTTCACAGGCCGGAGTCTTTTTCCCACAAACTGAAGTCTTTCACAAAACGTAGTCTAATTGTTGAAGGGAAAATTAATAGAAAGTGGTTTATTCAAATATTCAACAAAACAACACATTTAGAAATAACTAATAAAAATATATTTAAAAGAATGATTTTATTGAAGATAAAATCGCAATAAATTAGTGAATATGACATTATAGATTACTACAATTGTTGAACAATATAAAGGACATTTTTAATGAAATTCCTAGCTTATCTGATTGACAGAGAATTCCAGAGCAGAATTTGCAGCCCTGCAGGAGTAAACCAATCATAGTGCCTTAAGAAAAAGTAGATTGGAGACAGTGGACAGAAGGGCACAGAAATGTATTGACTCTGGGCCTCTCGGTTTTCTTTTTCCACCATATATCATTTGAGAGTCCTTAGCATTATGTTATACTGTTGGGAAGCATGGCTCTGAAGAGAAATAAGACAAACTGTTAACAAAAGTGTAATTAAAAAGTAGGAAGATGTACTGAGATGAAAAAACTTAATGACTTCCACATGTGTAAACCAAAAACAAAATAATTTATTATAAAAATAAAGTGTAATCTGTCTGTCTATCTATATGTTATACTATTTTCTTTTGAAGTTGCTCTAAGAAGTTCCATTTTTCTAAGAGTGATCAGAGGAAAATTTCAAGCAGTAGACATGGTGCCAGAAGTGCCCTGGCACTGTCCCATGGTAGCATATGCAAACCATTTTAGCATGAAAAGCAATTTAGCAGGGTCTCGCCGAATCCTCATGGCCTCATTCTCTAAATCCGGTCTTTTCCAGTAGGAAAATAAGAGGAAATGTAGTCCACAACCCTTGGAGTGCCGAGCATTTCCTTCCCCTGCTCTAGCATATATATTAGAAGACTACTATTGCAGACAAACTAAAAGAAAGTATCACTTGTTTTAATTATTAATTTAATACTTAGTGAAAAACAAGCAAACAAACTTATGCATAGTTAAGTTTCACATGACATAGGAATGGGAGACATCAGAGGACTGTGTACAAAATAGCTAAAATATGGATATTTTCATTCTTTGTGTATGTGCACTGGTACTCTTTTGGTATGGAATAGACAAAATGTTAATATACTGACCCGTGAATGTCAAGATGGGCTCTTAGAAAGTGAACTTTTAACAATATAAAAGAATTGAGTTGGTTCTTTACCCAAAAACTCAAAAAGAGAGGGGAAAAATAACCCTCAGTGGAACATGATAAGACCATGGTAAGACCACATATTGAATATGTTGTGCAATTTTGGGCACCTGTTCTAAAGAAGGATATCATGGCACTAGAAAAAGTGCAGAGGCGGGCTACAAAATTAATAAAAGGAATGGAACATATCCGCTATGAAGAAAGGTTAACAAATTTAAACCTATTTAGTTTAGAAAAACGTCGCCTGAGAGGGGATATGATAACATTATACAAATATATTCGGGGCCAATACAAACCATTGTGTGGAAATCTATTCACAAACCGGACTTTACATAGGACACGAGGCCATGCGTTTAGACTGGAAGAAAGAAGATTTCGTCTAAGGCAAAGGAAAGGTTTTTTTACTGTAAGAACAATCAGGATGTGGAATTCTCTGCCTGAAGAAGTGGTTTTATCAGAGTCCATACAGATGTTCAAACAGCTACTAGATGCATACTTGCAAAGACAGAATATTCAAGGATATAATCTTTCAATGTAGGGTAATAACTGCTTGATTCAAGGATAAATCTGACTGCTATTCTGGGGTCAAGAAGGAATTTTTTTGTCCTAGCTTGTTGCAAAATTGTGCTTCAAACTGGGTTTTTTTTTTTTCTTTTGGATCAACAGCAAAAAACAGGTGTGAGGAAGGCTGAACTCGATGGACGCAAGTCTCTTTTCAGCTATCTAACTATGTAACTATGATCAAAGGTGGAAGAAGGAAAAAAATGCAATACTCAAAAATACACTGAACATGAAAACAGATGAATGAAAACCCAAATGTACAAAAGGAAAGCTGCCTCATATGTTTTATGATATAATCTGCACATTTAAGGCTAAGTCTACTAGCTGAATCACAGTTAGATTTAAAAAAAGGATAAACAAATAAAATATATAAGTGCAAAAAAAAAAAGTGCTCATCCAACTGAAATTCCACTTGTACAAGCACCCCTTTTCATGTATTGCTTTTAAGGTATTGGTAGGAACATGTTTCCATTAATCATTAGTATGTTCTACCTCCAGACAACACAGCTTCTATTATACTGGCAGAAATATTCTAGCAGGTGGAAATTACATTAAGTGAGTCTCTGATCATGAGTTAAAGGACCACTCTAGGCACCCAGACCACTTCAGCTTAATGAAGTGGTCTGGGTGCCAGGTCCAGCTAGGGTTAACTAATTGTTTTATAAACATAGCAGTTTCAGAGAAACTGCTATGTTTATCAATTAGTTAAGCCTTCCCCCTAATTCTCTAGTGGCTGTCTCATTGACAGCCGCTAGAGGCGCTTGCGTGATTCTCACTGTGAAAATCACAGTGAGAACACGCAAGCGTCCATAGGAAAGCATTATGAATGCTTTCCTATGCGACCGGCTGAATGCGCGCGCAGCTCTTGCCGCGCGTGCGCATTCAGCCGACGGGGAGGAACGGAGGCGGAGAGGAGGAGGAGAGCTCCCCGCCCAGCGCTGGAAAAAGGTAAGTTTTTACCCCTTTCCCCTTTCCAGAGCCGGGCGGGAGTGGGTCCCTGAGGGTGGGGGCACCCTCAGGGCACTCTAGTGCCAGGAAAACGAGTATGTTTTCCTGGCACTAGAGTGGTCCTTTAACTTCTAAATAGGAGAGGAAGCAGTACATCCATTGGATCTTGGGCAATAGTCAACTGAGGTTAGAATGGAGACCACCTTAAGATGATTTGGTATTAATCTCCCTTGAAAGGCTAAGGAGTGACATCCCAGGACTTTATCTAGGGAATTTACTGTTGGTAGAGCCAGCTCAATACTCTAGCTTCTTTCCTCATTACCTTATTCTTATTCTCCTATTAAGTGTTCATCTTTCTATGTTATGTTGTTAATATACATTTCTATGTCACCGTTTCCAAGTCTGTAAAGGGCCATAATTGCATATGCAGCCTATCTAAAGACACCATGATGCATGCCATCATAAATGCTCTCCTTACCAGGTCTTACATCTTTCTAGTGCCTTAACCCATAGAACACTATAGAACAGATTATTCTGTGCTCACTTGATAGTGGATACCTCTTCTTAGTGGCTTGCTAAACCACGTCCCTTACTTACCTTGAGCTCAAAACTCCTGCCATGACCCTTTGGCTCCAAAGTTATGCGGCTGCCTTGACTATATTGCTATATCTCTAAATTCTGAACCTGTGTAGCCAGACTTGGTTTTCTGGCTTCCGGTCCTGAACCTGTGCTGTCTTTCCTGACCAGTGATTACATTTACTGACTGTGTCCTGTCTGTTTTATTGCACTTGCATTTCAACCCCAATACTACTATTTACCATCTAGAGGTCTATTTTACCATCATCTAGCAAAACAATGGTCTTCTTGTACAGGAGTGATAACCTTTGCTTCTGTTCTACATATTTAATATTAACAAAAAAGAGAATCAACAACATGAATAAATGTCTCTTGTAGGTTACCTTGCTCAGTCTGTTGAAATATTGGCAAGTATGAGAGCAGTTTAAAGATTCAGGCATAGTAGATGACCAGTGAAAAAAAAAAAAAAAGTGATTTGTTCTGACAATGGTCTTTTAATTCAATAACTGATTGTACTGCAAAATCATGTGCAAAAATTACATGATTTGCTATTAAATGTGTTTCTGCCTACATTGTTTCAATTAGATACTTCCTTTGTATTGGAAATATGACATGGTATAAGCACTGACATATTAAGTCTAATGTAGCTAACTCTGCACAGATGCTTTTCTGAACATTTATTTGTAAGAGGAGAAAACCAGATGTGATTGAGATTTAAGAGGTGCATTGAGATCTATTTTCCATTCAGAAAAGAAAAGGCTCTATGGAATTCTATTGCATGAGTTAATCTCAAAGATATTTTTAAAATCAGTTTCTCACACTTTCTATGGCAAATGTTTTTGTTGCTTGGCTGGGGAAGATATGATTGAATAATGCAAGAGTAGATTTATGAAATTAATGTCAGTTGTATGTAGCAAGTTGTATGAGTACCTTTATCCAAACTATCTTACATTCTTTTGTGCAATTAGTTTAGTTCCGAATGTAAATTTAGATGAATTTCGTGTAATTCGGACATTCGGATGCTTACGAATGTCCAATGTTCGAATTGCCAAAGTTCCGAAGTGCCAAAGTTCAGAAGTGCTTCGGATTTCTGAAAAGTGGCAAAACAAGTGGTTAGGGTTAGGGTTATGGTGTAGGGTTAGGGGTTAGGGGCAAAACAAGTGGTTAGGGCCCAACTCAGATTCCACATTTTGGTTCTCATAGATCCCTTGTAGTGGCTGATTCACCTCAAGGACTGATATATCTTCCTGTTCTGAAACATATGAAAATGTACACAGTCAGGTACTTCTTATGACGTGATTGGTAAGATAGACAGCACAGGAAACCATTGTGAAATAAGTTGTTGGTTTGTTATTCAGAATTCAAGTAGAGTAACAGAGAGACTAGGGATAGAATAAGATGAAGATAATTATGAAAACATGAAAAGACAGCTGGAAGGTGGTAGAGTTGATCCCAGATGTCTAACTCTAAATAAGCTGAACCTAGAGTGCCCCTTTCAGTTGAGAATATTAATAGCTATCTACAGGGGAGGATCCCATGACTGACCTGCAGTTTTTTCATCAATGTAAAAAAGAAAGTGGAAGAAACTGTATGTTAATTCTAAATATAGCTAGAATCCTCTCCCAAGTAGAGGCTATGTGACGAGGGGCTACATCATACCAGTAGGGATATGTTTGCCTGCACCTAACACTAATAGTGATTCTAATATGATCTAAATATGTGAACAGGGGTCAAGAACTGCAAATGCCTGAGGTTATGTGTATATAAAAATATGAAAAGAATAGTTTGTCACACAGAGATGTGGCCAAGTATACTATGGTCCAGGGAAGTTGTATATAAGCAAGCCCTAACATACTAGGCACTGGTGCATTACAACATATCTCTCCTATCCATGGACATTTGATGACTTTGGCAGATGCTGTCTCTCAAGAAGAAGAATCCAAAATAGTATGTCTGTGTGTGTGTGTGTGTGTGTGTGTCAGTATTTCTGTGTGTGTGTGTCAGTATTTCTGTCAGTGTATGTGTGTGTGTTAGTATGTCTGTCTGTGTGTGTCAGTATGTCTGTGTGTGTGTCAGTGTGTCTGTGTGTATGTCAGTATGCCTGTGTGTATCAGCATGTCTGTGTGTGTCAATATGTCTGTCAGTGTATGTGTCTGTATGTGTGTCAGTATATCTGTCAGTGTATGTGTCTCTGTGTGTATGTATGTGTGTCTGTGTGTGTGTGTGTCAGTATGTCTGAATGTGTGTCAATATGTCTGCCAGTATATATTTGTGTGTCAGTGTATGTGTGTGTCAGTATGTATCTGTGAATGTTTTAATATGTCTGTCTGTGTGTGTGTATGTGTCAATATGTCAGTGTGATTGGGGGTTGGGCGTAATTGGAGGGTTGGTGGATTGAGAGGGTCGCAGGGCCAAGGGGGCCCAACAAAATTCTTTGCCCAGGGTCCTATTCATATTATAGATGGCCCTGAGTTGATCCAAAATGTATAATTTAGATTATGGCTTCCCCTGTGAGATAAATATTCCTATAACATCTATAAGCTTATTTTTATACACATGGACTGAAACTGTTTTTTTACCAATGGCATTCATTGGTTATCACTTATTCTAACTGAATAATATTAAGCAATTACAAAGAACAAGACCTTATCTCTTCTCTCCATATATGGATGCATACCAAATTGTCCAATACCTCCCCATTCCCATTCTATTACTAGATACTCTTACACTACAGGGATTTTCAAAGGATTGAAATGACTGCCTTGACTTTCCAGGAAGCAGGGTAGACATAACCATTTACTTCAGTTAATTTAAAGACCCCACACAACAAGACCCCAAAACAACTTTAGCCTAATGAAGCAGTTTTGGTGTATAGATCATGCCCCTGTAGTCTCACTTCTCAATTTTCTGCCATTTATGAGTTAAATCACCTTTTTAGAGTAATACAGCCTAAACATCTAATGTTTAAACTTCCTTTATTGCACAGTATGTTTAATGTATAATATCTTAGCTTCTGCTCTGTTAATAGTCTTCTAGACCCTGCAGGAGCCTCTTGTATGTGATTAAAGTTTAATTTACAGACCAGGAGACAAAAAGATTTATAATAAGTTAGGTATCTGATTGAAAACAAAACCAGTTTTTTTTTCTTCACAGAGGCTGTGTGAGTCACAGCCAGTGCAGGTATGGCTAGGGCTGTATAAACAAACAGGCAAAAGTGATTTAACCCCTTAAGGACACGTGACTGAAATATTCCGTCATGATTCCCTTTTTTTTTTTTTTTTTTTTTTTGTCAATCTTTCTTTTATTAAGGCATGTGCAATAGGGTACAGAACAAAAAGAGGGGAAATGCAATAGTGATATACAGATAAGGGTTAATACAGCGTTAATTACATTTCCTGCTAAACAATGCCTAATTTTTTATTTTTTATGTTGGTTAACGAGTTTAGGTTCACGTTTGGTTTTGAAACGGTTGAACAGACATGTTTAAAACAGAGTTTTAACATCACTCTAGCCCTATCACGTCGTGACATAGGTGTTGGAGCAGGTAGCCCCGGCCATGACTTGTCGTCTAACTGTCAGCTGGTCAGTGATGGCCTATGGGCTATACCGATGCACATTTTCATTAGGAGTCTAGGTTTGAACACCTTTAAACTTAAATGCAGTATGACAGCAGAAAACGGTACAACAGGTAGCGAAGCATGCATTTAGTATTATGGCTGGTGGCGCTTCTCTGACATGGATATGTCTATGACTATGCAAAAATGTATACAGCCTAACGAAGCCTATGCAGTTGAGTTAGCCGTAACTAAATAGAATACATATAAAAGTTAGGCCAAAAAGCTGAAGTAAGGAGCGCCAAACGGCAGTTATCAATGCTAGAGGCAGCCTAAGATGTGTGGTCATGTTCTATACTCTAAGCAGAAAGATGCCCTGCATAAAATCTAGGGTGGGACGCTTAGAGAAACTCGATTGGGTCAGTAGGTATAACATTTGAGAGCAGTTAGCAGAGTCCACACATTGGTAAATACAGTGCTGATATGCATGAGAGTAAGATTGCATTGGGTAAATAACTGCTATGTGATCTGTGGTTAACGAGCTAGTTGCCTGCGGTAAGTATTTGGTATGGTTTGCTCCACTGCTGCTACATGGAACGAAAAGTCTCTGCTGCGCATTGCCAGGGCCATACTGTGAGACATACTGTGCAGTGGGATTTTGCAGTGTCTCTGTTGTAGGGCTTGCAGGGCCGCAGATAGTCTCTGGGTCAGTCCGCTTCGGTCAGCCCACACCAGCTCTGGAGGATAGGCTGCTGGGCCCAGTGCACTGCGGGGTATCTTCCCTCGTTGGTTGTGGATGGGCTCAGTGCCGGTGTAGTTCGCCGGGCAGCAGCCCTGTCGCATTGTGGACTGTGCTGAACTTGTGCTCCGAGGTCTGTATTCCGGTCGAGTGGTGAGGTAGGGTAGCGCCAACATATTCTGCAGCGCTTAGAGCTGGTAAGCTCAGGACAATGTCCTTGATTTATGTGGCAGCCACATGGGTCCGGCAGGTTGGTGAAGTCTGGGGCAGGCGGCATGCTAGGTTTCAGGGGTGCTGGCAGGTGTGGGATTACGGCCTGGACCTGTGCCCATTATGCGCTGCCGTTGTGGGTGAGCAGCCCCAGAGTGTACCGATCAGGACTCCTTACCACTTAGCCTCCGCCAACTTGGTATCTGTGGCTGGATTGCCGGTTTCGCCATTCGTGCCTGTCATGCCCCCTGTTTCTCCGGTGTGTGTTAGGCGCGGCGGCCATTTTGCATCCCATGCGGTCTCATGCTGGGCTCCCTGCTGATCGGTTGTAACGATCGGGTCTCGAGGATGTGTAGACCGGGATCACCCCCCCGGTCCATAGGGGGGGGTACGGGGTCGGTGTCCCCATGGGTCTGACTCTGAGTGCTTGACGGTGTGCTGCAGGGCGGCGGCCGTCCGCCCCGCCTGCCTCCGGGGTAGGCCGCAATGGAGTCAGATCGGCTTTCTCTCCCAGGGGACTGAAGCCTATCAGGCCAGCCTCACCCTGGGTCCAGGATACTCCGCCCGGTGGGGGCCGCCGTCGCCGGTCTGTTTCGAGACGATAATCTTAAGGTCAGTGTATGGTTTCATGTTAGGTTGCAGGAGCTGGTCTTGCATGCGACCAGCCAGCTCGGCGGTCCGGCCCCGCCCCCCATGATTCCCTTTTATTCCAGAAGTTGTGTCTTTAAAGGGTTAACTTCTAAATTGCAATGAATTGAGCAGTGAGATTGCAGGAGCATGATCCAGACAATAAAACAGCTTAATTAAACTAAAGTTGTTTTGATGCCTATAGTCTCCCTTTAATAATCCTTACTTATGATATGCTCTTCTAAACTCATTCAAACCAGACTTTTCCGGATGCTGTCAACTCCTAGATTCTTGATAGATATATTATACGCCAACTCACACGCCTAAAAAAAAAAAAAAAAAAAAAAAATCACATTTATACCAAAGCGAATACGATTTATCTACAAATGCAGGTCTAAAGTTTAATACCTTTATTTGTCTCCCAACAACAACAACAATATGGATTAACAGCATGTAACTATACCCATTTTATATAGGAAATGGCACTACCCACTTTTTTCCCCTCACACTATAACCCTATCCTATTGCATTTTGACAACACACAGCATTAATAGATTTGGCTCTGGAAATCAAAAAGATAAATTAGCATAGAAACAGATCTTTACTATTTTGGTGCCCCAAAAGAAAAACTTCACTGACTGCATTAATTTAAAAATCTATGAAAGAACAATAAAATTTGAAAATACACTATGTAAAATAAAAGTAAATAAACAAATATGTATATATCTCAAAAGCAGAGAGATCTTTCTATGGGGCATTAAATTATGATTGTGCCCATACCAGAAAAAAATATTGAGGGCTTTTTCTCACCTACAACATTTCCATTCAAATATGTAACAAAGGCATATACATTTATCCACTTAAGAAGGGTGCATAAAACAGCCTACATATAGGAACTTTATGATATTCTGCAGCACTCTACAAAGGAGGAGACACACAGTGCTGCATAATATGTTGGCGCTATATATATGCTAATAATAACTGTAGACCACCTATATTGGGTGGTATATTGGGTGGTAGGTTTTGTGAATATAGACAAGATCATGGTTCAAATTTGGCAAGATTGCTATATAAAGGCTCTATTTGGAAATCTAGCACTATACTCCCAAAATCTGCAGGGTTATTTACTAAAGTAAGAATTCAAAGCAAATTTCACATTTAAGGCCAGAGTAGTCTAACCTGATTTTTGAGGGTTTATAAAGCAGTTATTACCATCTGCACATCGTCTTGAGAAAGTCCTGTGAACAGGATGAAACGCTCGTAGACACAGTGCCTTTCTCCTCTGTTATCCATTTATATTGATTGTCTGGCGTGCTGATATCTATCAAGTATATTTATGGTTTACTGCCTGTGTGTGACTGCCTTCATTGAGATCCCATGTGTTCTACCATTCATCAACAAGTGAAGCAGTTTTTATCACCACATTTTGATCTTAGAGCTGTTGTTTCTATTTTTGAATCATTTGGATTGTCACCTCAGTTTTTCTGGGGTCCCCCCAAGGTCAGGTACTTTTACATCTGTTATATCAGCGGTTACCTTTTGAACTTTTGGATTTTTTTTTTTTTTTTATTTGCACGTGTTATATGTCCCACCTAAGAGTTATTTAATATATTGAGGGTAATTAATTATTTTTCATTGTTTTATCTGGAATTTTTTATTAAAGGTATCTTTTATAGGAACGTTTTTTTTCCCTCTAATTATTTGTGGAGCGCACATGCTATATATTTTTAGTTATCTTTCCTATTTGCCAAGTCGCTTGCAGGCATGTAGCTGCCCAAATATATTATCTATCTTAGTTACCACCCCCTTGTTTAAGTCAGAGTAGTCTAACCAAAAGCGTAGCTGTCCTAGAGAATGTTGAAATTTTAAATCCACTCTGGAATTCTCACTTCAGTGAATAACCCTGCTAGAATCTACCCTGCAATAATTTGCCCCAGCAGCTTTCGTTATGCATAAACGTCCACAAAAAGTGCAAGACATATCTTACTATTCGCCTGCTGAATGCAGCTAGATTATTAAAGTAGTTAAATTACTTGTGTACCTTAGTAATTTTGGAATTGTGTTAGACAACAAACTAGGAAACAATGTGCAATGGCAATCGGTAGTTGCTAAAGCCAGTAAAGTATTGTCATGTACAGATAGGGCCATTCATTTTCAGGATGAAAATAAAATATTTATGCCTCTTTATAAATCGTTGGTAAGACCGCACCTTGAATATGCTGTGCAATTGTGTGCACCTTTTGTAAAGGATATTATAGCACTAGAAAAAGTGCAGGGGTGGGCACTAAAAATGAATGGAATTTTTTAGTTACGAAGAAAGGTTAACAAATTTAAATCTCTTTAGTTTGGAAAAATGGCGCCTTAGAGGGAATATGATAACATTATACAAATATATTCGGGACCAGTACAAATCATTGTGTGGAAATCTATTCATAAACAGGACAATACAGAGGACATGTGGTCAAGCATTTAGACTGGAAGAAAGGAGATTTAGTCTAAGGCAAAGGAAAGGGATTTTTACTTCAAGAACACTAATGATGTGAAGTTCTCTGCCTGAAGAGGTGGTTTTATTGGAGTCTATACAGATGTTTAAACAGCAATTGGATAAATACTTGCAAACTCTAGAAAATCTCATATATCTAAAATGGAAGGGAGACTAAAGATAGATACAATCAGTAGTGGGCAGCAACATACTTGAAAAGAGCGACTTAAAAAATCTAGACCCATTTTTAAAATGCAGCAAACCATACTCCGCTAGGGTCACATTAAGGAGAAGCCATAACCTTAAGAACCTGCTAACCCTGTGAAACTCAACCCCTCTCCCCCCAATTCTCCATCAAAAGGCAGGCAATTTTCGTTGTGGCCACATGAGATGTATTACCTGTTGATTTTTATGTCATAAGTCTTGTGAATTTGGACCCACTATAGGGGGAGAGGTTTTTTTTAACATCACTAGCAGGATTGTTGTTTACTTGTTGACATGCCCATGTGGGTTATTATATGTGGGATAAACCATGAGGCCTCTTAAAGATTTTGAGAACATCGCCTCACCATCCTCCATAACAATAGAAGATCCCCGGTGGCAATACATTTTGAATTATCACACAATAGTGACCCTTCCTCTATATCAGTGAAGGAATTTGAGTTTATTCCAAATAGGGGAGCTATGTCAAAAATGAAAAGAGCATTGAGTTTAGTATTTTTAGTATCTACAGATAAACAAGCTTCCTATTGTTGGGGATATGGCTTCTTCTTGGGGTGCAATAAGATTGAGGCACTCTGTTTTTCTCGTTTTTATTTGAGGAACATTGATGTATGTATAATAGTTAGTGTGTGTATATATATATATATATATATATATATATATATATATTATATGTTATAGATTTTTCTCTTATACATCTTTTCAGTATCCTTATGTAATTTGTTGAACAATGTTTGAGGTTTAAATAGATTTTTATAATAGGATATTATAACTAATAAAGTTTGTTTTATATACAAAAATTTTTTTAGATCTGGTTTTTGATAAATCAATCTGTGTAATATATGGTTAATGCCATTTTTGTGTTTATGAATCCATACCAACATTTATCATTATGTGCCCAGTGATTTGGGTATATATATGACCTATAGGGTGCTCTACATTCTCATCTTGACAAAGTATCCTAGTGAGACGAAATGCGTAGATGTTGTAGACTTGAATTAGTCAAGATCCAGTTTGCTGTGTAGTGCCCTTTAATTTTAACCATGGCATTTTTAGAAGTTACCGGACGTGGCATCTGAACCACGAGATTTGCAACACTATCACTTCATGGACCATTCTCAGTTTTGCTAGCGGTCGGCAGAGGTGAAATGAGTGACGGTGTAGGACCAGAGAGACCAGGCTCCCATCACACTTAATACTCGGAGGCTTTCTCTGTTTCATCCATCTTTACATATGGATCCTCTTACTCCTCTGAATTTCTGTTCATTTTTTTTTAGTTACTGTGGAGGGGTCAGGTACTTTTGGGATTAGTCCCTCTATTTTTGCACTACATTTCTCCCAAGGGGAGATATCACTTATAAGTATCACACTACACATACATACATACATACATACACACTGCACATACACACAAGAGCAGGACAGCTCCCTGAGCGGATTGGAGGAGGGGATAATTGGTGGACCATACAGGAATAAGTATTTGAACGACGAACAGCAGCAATTACATTACCGATTGAGAAAGCTGTCACAGCACAGCGAAATGCGTCTCGGCTGGAAGATTGGAGATTCCATTTTTATTATATTTATATAATTTTGTTTATTCTTCATTTGTAAGTTTTATTTACTTATTTAATAAATATTGTTTTATACTTGGAATCCATCTTCCATTGTTGCTGCTGAAAGAAGGGTGGTAGCCTCCTTAAAGGCACAGACACTTATACACTAGGAGCCAGGTATAGGGCTCCTTATCAGGTGAGAAGCCATTTTTTTGCTATTAGGCACTGAATATTGGGATTTACTACACTAGGGGTTTTTCTCTTCCCCTTGTCTCTCTCTCATGTATGCATAAGGATTCTCTGATGATTAATGGACCGATTGGGTATTGTGTCACCATAAGCACACGCAGGCTGTTGAGATCTGAGCCTATCCTATAGGGCTCTGTTATATGTGAGTGAGACCCTTTAGAATATTTACTCACTGTCTTTATTATAAACGTTGCTTGCACCATTTGTACTTATATCTGTTTCAGATACACTGTTGCGAGATACGTTTTCCATACACATGTATGTTAACCCATATGGGTGAGTTGGGAAAATTGTAAGCGCTCCACATGCACACCAGTGGTGGTCTTTATTATTAATCTCCTACACTGAGTGTACACTTGGCTTTTTAACATAAAAATAACACTCCGAAGTGTGAGTGACCCATTTGCACTATACAAATTTTCCTATTGGGTTCCACAGTGTTGCACTATAATCTATTTCTGTCTCCCTTAGCTGGACTCACCATATATACTATATGTAAATTGATTGACGATTTGAGGAGATCTTCGGGTTAATCCTAAGCTAGAAGGGAAGTCAAATATTTATATATTGTTCAATTCACTTAAGCTCTTTTTTTACTAATCAGTGCTATTAAACACACAGGCACTTTATTCTAATGAATTAACACATTGTAACTTATTGTGATATAATGAAAGATCTTTTGTATATTTTTCCATAATTAATGTTATGTCTGGTAACTCAAGATTTTTTGGTCTACTGTCTCCTGTCCCTGTTTCCTCTTCCTGTGATCAATATCTCATGTTTACTCATCCTCACGTTTATAATCTTCTTTTTGAACTTTAAAATATAATCACGTAAATAGCAAGAAGAGGTAATAGAGGTCAGGAAATAGAATCTGCTTTATTTCCCTACTTTTTTCAGTTACTGACGTCATCAGCATGCAAATTAACTTGTCCCCAAAAGCATTTTCTTAATATGTTTAAGTAAACACATAGGAAGAGCTTTCTGTTTCCTCCTGATAAATGAAGTGGCAACATGAAATTTAGACAAATATCAACACATCTGCTAATGCATTTAGAGTTTCCATGGAAATCAAATATTATGCTATCAATGATCTCAAACTGAATAGAATTACAGTGAACCATTATCCCAAATACCTAACTGAGATCCATTGATTTGATATGGATACAGGCAATTTTAAAGGAACACGCCACACATCTAAAGCACTTTAGCCTTATGTGTGAAGACTGTGTTCATTTGTTTGATTTCAACAGAAATTGGAACTTTTACACCCACCCTGGCAATCAGACAACTGGTCCTCGGGGTCCGATTTACACATCTGGTGCCTGTAGGTACAGATTTCAAAGGTGCCTTCTAGGCCACATCCTCCTCCACCCTCCCCACTACTGGAGAAGAAGAAGCAGAAGTTTTATCTGTTAACTGGACATTGCAGGCATAAACACATCTAAAGCTTTGAGCACTTAAATTTGGGAATAAGGAAAGTGTTTGTTTAGGTTTTGAGATGGGTTAAATATAAGGTTAGTGGAAAACGTGTTTAGGGCACGTACGTTAAGCTTGAAGGATTATTTGCTCACCCATCCTAAGTCTTCTGTTGCCCAGTCACCCTCTTATGATTCATAGAGCTGCAGAAGCTGTTATACAATGTGCATTATTCAGTGCTATTCATGTTCCTCCTGCAAGCACTACATGTGTGAGAGGCTTTTAGTGGGAATATAAAAATTGTTGCTTTCCAGTTCCTATCCACCCTCACACGGACACTGGACGAACTGGGATGGAACTGAATTTTACACCCTCTAAAACTGTTCCTGCAGCTCTGCTAATGGTCTGCTATCCCCTGGCCAACACCCTTAAATAAAGTTCCTACCTCCCCCTTAACACTAATAATACTGAGGAAGGGGCCATGAAATCTAAAACCTGTAAACAAAATTATACTTACCATTAGAAGTCTTCTTTCTTCTAAGTCTTCTTTCTTCTAAGTTTCTTCTCAACCCTAAAAAATTGCTTATGAAAATCCCTAATTCCAGACACCACAAATTAAAATAAAAAAGGCCTGATCAGAAACAAAACAAAAAGAGCACTGGGAAATATAAAAACTGCACCACAGGAGGGCGGAGCCTGAACGCCGAACAGAGCGGTCGCACTGTGAACGAGCTCCGGACAAAACGACTCAAAACCCGTTAATTAACCCACAATTCTCCACAAAGAGACTGCTTGCCTACCCAAGCTACAAGGGTACAACATGGAGAAATGGATACATCGAGATCCTGAGCAAAACGGGCAGCCAAGACTGGGAGAGAGACCTGAGGCCTACCCACAGCCTACCCAGAAGGTACAGGGGAGACGGCCGATCCCCCAGCCATCTGCAGCCCAAACAGCGGGAGGTCTCCCCGGAACACCACTTCCCCCCCCTGCCGGTGAGGGATATCCCGGCGCCCACAGCATGTAGCCCTAGACGGAGGTACCGACATCGGCTCACCGACGCTGCAGGGCCAACCACAACCAACATGGCAGCAGCCACGTGGGCCACTGTCGGAAAGGTTAAACCGACTATTCAAAAGCTTCTGGGCCAAGATCTCGAGCCGTGGGGTTACCCCGGAGGAGGCGCCAGTGGCATCAGCCCCAAGAGACCCCAAGCAGACACCAGCAGTGCCGAAACGACACCCGAGGGGGACCTGGGCAGCAGGCGAGAAGGAGGCGGGAAGCCCGACACCTCAAAGCCCGACCACGGGTGAGTCACCTAAAATCTCACAAGGGACTCATCCGGAGGCTACCCCCGCAACACTTCCCCCTCAAGCACCCAGCCCCAGAGGAGAAACGGCGCTTCACCGGAAGGCCCCGTACTTACAGACAAAACGAGCAACAAAACAGCTTCGCCTCAGCCCCAGGGAACCGCACAGGACTTCCAAACACTCACCACCAAAACGAACCAGTGACGGATGAAAGCCAGTTCACCGCCCGAAGTTCAAGGCCACCAGTATCCCTCACAACTACTACCAGCTACTCTAGCACCAGCATGAACCTAAGTGCAGCAGTGACCGACCGATTCAACAAGCCCATACACCACTGTGGACTTATGCCTACCAAACCTACCTGCCAGCCACTAACTGGCATCGGCTGAACATCCCCAGGCGGACGCACCACAGACTCACTTGAGTCATTTCCCAGGACTGAGGAGATACACCACCCGAAGCACTAGCATACATAACCCACAGCATACAATCAGCTCCATCACTCATGCAACTCCATAGACTACAGCTGCAGCCGCAGCAACCCGCTGTCTCCATCTCAAACAAGGCAGATCTTACTCCTACTCATAAGCATTCACTTACTTCTTCTGAACGCAGGCCACTCTACTGACTACACTCCACGCACTGCACCAGCACAGGGGTTAATCCCACGACCGACACTACACAGGCACATTAACCCCAGCATAGTTCTACACGTCACACAATCACACAGAAAAACGATACGCTACTCACTAACATCCTGCCATTCACTTAACCTAAATTACAAACGCAAAGCAAGCTTATGTACATCTCAATCTTTACCTTCAACTATCACTCACTCACATGACTCGCAAGTACATACAGCTAGACACGCAACTCCAGCTAGGATTGTACGTGTTCATTTTGAATATTTTGTTTGCCGATATGCCTGTATGTAATTTGATATTACTCGTATAATACCAACAAAAAAAGTGCAGTATTCCGCGATGACGCTAAACAACGTATTGTTACTTTATCTATAAAGTTATGTGAAAATGCTGAAATGTATATCTAAAACTGCACTCAAAAATAAAGAATTAAAAAAAAAATAATAAAAAAAGAAACATTTAGTTCCTTTTTATAATTGAAGAATGACTCGCCAAGTTACATAATGTGAGTCAAGGAAAAATAAATAAAGTTTTACAAGAAACTCCAAGAAAAAAAGACTCCAAGAAAAAAAAAGAAAAAAAAAACTGCACCACAACAAAAAATAATCTATCTTCACCCATTGAGGGCTCACTGCAGAATGAACTCTGATACCGGGGAAAGCCCTTTTATAGACTACACTATGACGGTAAAATCACTCTGATTCATTGGCTAGTAACCCAACTGATCAGAGCACTCTGACAGCCAAGTCTTACATCTTTCAAATTCCGGTTTGAATTACGAAATTCCATCAACAATTCACAGATTTTTCTGTATGAATAGCCCCGTATTGTAACGGCTTACCTTGGTTGGGAGTCTGTAGCGCAGATATATGCTCACCCTTGCAATTAAACACAGGCCACGGTGGTCAGGGAAGAACTCACCTGGCCTGTGAGTCTGTGCACGGGGGCTGTGCAGGATGATGCTCCAAGTCGCAGTACAGATACGGACATAAACAGAAGAATCGCTGTGGGTAAGCTAAAGGTCAGTGGGTGCCAGAAATCAGGATAAACTAGTAGAGAGCTGAGGTCAGAGGATGCCAGAAGTCAGGAATCAACAGGAGAACACGAAACAGCAATAGAGGAACCAGAGTCAATGAACTGACACTGCCGTCAGGAAGAGGCAGTGTCTTATACCTGTCTAATCAGTGATCAGCCACAGGTGAACCATGAGTGACAGGAGCAGTCTCAGGTAAATTCCAACCCCCAGTGCTGGTCTGGATACAAGGCAAGATCCAAACTTCAGGCTATTACTTGAGCTGTATGGTGGCCTCGTCTGGATGTCGCGGTGAGAACTGTGACACGTATGCAGCCGCATGGTTTTGCCTAGTGGCGGCTAGTGAAGTTTTAAGATAGTGGGGAGCAGACTACTCTCCCAGAATTGTTTGCTTTCCTATAAAGTATAGAGATACGCATACAATACAGAAATCTGTGCATAAAAAATGATCATACCAAAAAAAAAAAAAAAAAAAAGAAGCAAGCTGGGCACAACATAAAGATATACTATAAAATGCAAAGAGCTGAGTACAAACAGAGATAACCATACCACAAACAGACCTGAGAAAAATATACACAGATATAATACACAGAGTTTGGCACAACACAATGATACCCATACAATTCACAGAACTGGGTAGACTACAGAGATACCCATACAACAGGTAGAGTTGAGTAAAATACAGAGCTGAGAACCATAAAGAGATAACTATCCCTCACAGTCAGGAACACTGTGATGGATTACACAGAGCCACAATACAGAGATACACACACAGTATGTCTCAGTATAGAGCTCCAGCTCTCTGTCCTTCTATCTCTGCCTCTCTTTCTTTCTAGCCCTCCATTTGTTCTCACTTTCATGATCTTATCTTTAATAGTGCTCCTGCTACAAGACCTTTAGCTTCATATAAAATATTTTTACTTGTATGTAACATGTCAGGTTCTTTATTAGCTCTTAGCACACAATGTACACATAAGCATCAAAATATGGCTTGAATCCAAACATGTCAGCCACTCCTGACTCACTATTAGTTCGCATCACACAGTGTTCACAGGGTTAAACCAGTAGGATACTGATCGACTCCTTATGACCTTTACAGCTGACATTATAATGAATATGTTAATATGGAGCCAAGAAGTAGCTGACATGGTTAACAGAAGCATCAATCATTACAGATTAAACCAGATTAAATCAAAATCAGAATCACAGGCCCATTCCTGTGGTTTAAAGCTTCACGACTTTTCAACTAGCCACAGCATGAGTGTCCCAGGTCAAAGCTGTAGAGTGCCTGAGTAAGATGGTGGGTGTGTGCAGTAGAAGTTATAAGGGAGAGACCACACAGTGCTCTGTGTCAGAAACGCCTCCCTCCCCTGTCACCCCTTGACTTTCCTGGATTTATATATATTAATTATACATTTTATTACATTCCCTTGCGTAATTATCACTCAGGCAGTCACTGGGACTATTGGGGGAGAGAAAAAGATAATATTATACACTTACATTTGGCAGGAGCCAACTGCTGCTGCTGTGCTCTCTCTGTGTTACATCCATGATGACTGCCTGCTTCCCTCTCCTGTTAGCACTGTAAGTCCATCCCTTGGTGCTATCAGCCAATGATGGCCACTAGCATGCCTAAACTCATGGGCAGCTGGCTCTGCTGCCCAATCGCAACTCAATGGAAATTCCTGAAATTCCTTCTTTAAGGACATTAAGCATGTGCAAAACCTGCTGCAAAAGGGCAGATTTCCAACCAGACCCACTTTTTGATATGCCTAAATGCTCTCAAGTAAACTTCTCCAAACAGCTACCAATGAGGTAGGAGGGCCTGCAGAACTGAAACCTATCACAAAATGGAAGGGACATTAAAGGGGCACATTTGTTTTCCATATTTTTGGCTTATAACCCTACCTTCCAGAAAATGAATCTTAGTGTTTCTAAAATACTTGTTTTCCCCACATAAAAATTGCCCCAACTGTCCTTATGGATGAACTGCCACTGGTTTTGTCCCATTCGGTTTGGGGCCATTCAGACTTTAGTGAATTGAGTGACATTTTAGTGACTTTAGTGAATAACCCTGATATTAACAATTGATATAAATACAGTAGTTCCAAAAGGATACAATTTTACCAATACAGGATTCAAAAGGGAAATCTTAAAATGCAGTTAGGATAACATCTAAGGGAAACAATCTATTCTCTCATATATTTGGAACAGCCTACCTACCCCTGTCAGACTCTCCCCAAGTCTTCAATCCTTTAAGAAGTCCCTCAAAACCCATCTTTTCAGGAATGCTTATGGCCTCCAAGAGTAACTTCTATCTCTCAAACATTCCTCTTGCTCTCTCCCAAAGGGCCACACTCCACTCTCATGTCCAGTTCTGCTACTTTCCCACCATGTCTATTTGCTGTCTCCCTCAATACCCTTCCTATTGTGTTTTTATACCCCACCTCCTCTAGATTGTAAGCTCATTTGAGCAGGGTCCTCAACTACTTATTGTTCCTGTTACATTTTGTTATTGTCTCATTTGGTAAATTCCCCTCTTATTGTAAAGTGCAGGGGAATATGCTGGTGCTATATAAATACCAATAATAATAATAATAATAATAATAATAATAGTAGCCCTCCTGTGCTCCAGTCCTTTGGTGTTATCTGGCAGGCTTGATTCTCTGGCTGGATTCTCTCACATGCCCATCTGGAAGGACAATTTTAGTACATAACTATAAATTCATTTTTAGCATAAATCACTGTACACAAAATAGTTCTTTATCTTATGTCAAAATTTTAAACTAAGTGAATATTACTCATGAAGTTATTGTTTTGATTTTACTATTATAGAGATTTTTATTTAATAGTATTGTGTTTGATTTTTTTTTCATTTTACAAATATAAGCCTTTGTTTCAAATAGTCTACTCTTAATTTCTAAATGCAAGTTAGGCAGTTCTGTTAAATAGTATGTGTATGAGTAATGAGATTTTTCAATATCTAAACAAATGCACATGATAACTCTTACGCAAAAATATATTTAGGTTCAAGAGTTTTTGTGCTCATCTGCCTTTTAACAAATATTCCTTAGGTTACCAGCACAACATTGATATTTCGAGTCAACAATAGTTAAGAACATAAACACTGGAGAATACTGCCACAGTTTGTTTTTCTCTAGTACTTAATCATTAGGAATTGGAGTGTTTAGTAAGAATAATACGAATAGATTACCCTGTTCTAAGTTGAGAACACAATGAAACCTTTGCTGGGTATAACCTAGAAAACAATCTTTATGTATAGAATGTGCAGATTCAGAGTTCAAGTCATGTGTAATTCCATCTGTTTCAGGACTTGGAAAAGAACAGGAAGTAATTGACGGGTCACTAGGGAAATACATCTGGAAAGAACATGTTGGAAAGACATTGTTTAACTGCTCTTAAAAACTAAGAAAAGAGGAAGGGAGCTTTGCTGGGCGGCTGTGTGTGTATATTAATATTAATATTATTATTTATATAGTGCGAGCAAATTCCGTAGTGCTGTACATATTTTTGCATTGTGCTTTACAATTCAGTTACAAGTATTGTATTATTATAGTATGTACATTAAAGTATAAAAGTATAAACAAAAAGTAATGGCTTAACATATAAAATGTAAATGGCTGGAACATATAAAAAGCATTTTCTTAGAGAGATGTATATTAACTGGATTATTTACTAAAGTGGGTGTTTTTGTGAAATCAAAGCGAATTTCAAATTTGAGGTCACAATTACTTAACTGAAAACATACAGGACTTTTTTTTTATTTTCCGTTACAAATTACACATCTTTTTACCACCACATAAATATATACTAACTTACATACAATCATACCTTATATCTTCATCAAAATGTAATTTTTCTGAAATTGTTATTATTTTCAAATATTTTTTTATTGAATTCTTTTTAGATTTTACAACCATATATTCAGCATTACAAAATGAATACAAAACAAATGAAAAAAGTGAAATACATAAATGTTTACATAAACAAAGATTTGAATTATACAATATTATTATTATTATTATTATTATTGCCATTTATATAGCGCCAACAGATTCCTTAGCGCTTTACAATATTATATAAATAGGACAATTACAAATAAACTTACAGGAACAATAGGTTGAAGAGGACCCTGCTCAATCGAGCTTACATTATATAGGAGGTAGGGTGTAAAACACATTAGGACAGGAATTTGCAATCAAATAAGGTGGGCTCCCCTTTAGGAGAGGGCAAGAGACAGGTATGTGAGGTAGGGGTTAGCCTTGGAGGCCATAAGCTTTCCTAAAGAGATGGGTTTTAAGGCACTTCTTAAAAGATACAAGACTAGGGGAGAGTCTGATGGCGGTAGGCAGGCTATTCCATAGGAAGGGAGCTGCTCGTGAGAAGTCCTGCAAGCGCGAGTTGGCCATACGGGTGCGGACAACGGACAGGAGGTGGTCACGGGCAGAGCGGAGAGACCGAGAAGGGACATACCTATGGATCTGTGAGGAGATATAAGAGGGGCTAGAGTTGTTCAGTGCTTTATAGGTGTGAGTTAGTACCTTGAATTGACTCCTATAGCATAAAGGAAGTCAATGTAAGGACTGGCAGAGGGGTGAGGTGTGAGAGAAACGACTAGAGAGGAAAATCAATCTAGCAGCAGCGTTCATTACGGACTGTAGGGGTGCATTGGTCCCCTACTGTTCTCCATCTATACTGCCTCCCTTGGTAAACTCATTTGCTACTTTGGCTTCCAATATAATTTCTATGCAGATGACACGCAAATCTACCTGCCCTCTCCTGATCTCTCCCCGTCCCTCTTGACAAGTGTCTCTGACTGCCTCTCTGCTATTTCTAACTGGATGGCTGCCCACTTCCTTAAAACAATTACATAATTGCGTCATTATCTTACTCGTATCAGCAATTGAAATTATTATTCAATAAACATTAAACATTGTTCCTTACTTATTCAGGGAAGCGATAAGATAAATATCTACTGGTATGAGAATGCAGATTATTAACTAATTTGTTTTGCTTTCTCAATACCTTGTCCAGGGTTCCCATCCTTGTTGTCTCTCACTATAGGAACTGCTTACAGAGACTAATAGATGTCCTTTGTTTATCAAACACGCTTGATTTTTAAATGCAATTATGTATTGTGGTTAGCAATACTTAAATACCATGAATGTCCTGACAACAAAGCAGCACCTTGGACTACAGATAGAACATGTGTGCACTGTCACAATAGCTGATACCTCCCTGCTTGCTGTGAATAGATTCATGCCAACATGCTGTGACTTCACAAAGTATGTATTTCCCATTATTGATCAACTTGCCGTATTCACAAGGACTAGACGACAACGTAATTACTGGACAAAATTATCAAAACATGTTGGGGATTTTACGACGACTTGTATAACTTGCCCACGGAGGACACCCCAGGAGCAGGTCACCGCAGGGACATACGACTCACAGACTATCTGCAACAGCATGTCACTAAAACTTTGAGTCGAGACACGGAAGCAGAATTGGAGGCCCCCATTACGCTGGAAGAACTCCAGGCGGCGCTGAAAGGCTCTAAACTTAATAAAGCGCTGGACGGACTATAAGTAAGATTTATTATTATTATTATTATTATTATTTTATAGAGCGCCATCAAATTCCACAACACTTTATAATGGGTGGACGAACAAACATGTAGTTATAACCAGACATGTTTGACACACAGGTACAGAGTGGTTGAGGGCCCTGCTCAATGAGCTTACATGCTAGAGGGAGTGGGGTAAAATGACACAAAAAGGTAAGGATAGTATTAGACTAGTGAAAGTTGCAGAAGAGGAATCAGTCGGGAGCTATTTACAGTTTAATTGATACAGTATTATCAGCAGTATAATGTAGCGATTTGAAAGCAAGAATCAGAATTTTAAATTGAGCTCTATATTTTATAGGAAGCCAACTGACAGAAGGGTGAGGCATGAAAGGTGCGGGCGGACAGGAAGATGAGCCTCGCTGCCGTATTCATTATGGACTATAACGGCGCAAGTTGGGAGCACGTAAGACCACTGAGAAGTGGATTACAATAGTCAAGGCGAGAAAGGACAGTGGAATGGACCAACACCTTAGTCGCATCTGGCGTAAAGTAGGGGCGGATGCGCGCAATATTTTTGATATGGAAATTACAGGATTTGGCGATAGACTGAACATGAGGCTTGAAGGAGAGGTCGGAGTCAAAAAGAACACCTAGGCAGCGAGCCTGCGTGGTAGAGCTGAAGGCAGCACCGTTGACTTGGAGGGAGACAGACACAGGAGTAGCAACACTTGAGGGAGGAAAGACCAGAATGTCAGTTTTGGTCAAGTTTAGTTTAAGGAAGTGGGCAGAGATCCAGTTAGAAATAGCAGAGAGGCAGTCAGAGACACTAGTCAAGAGGGACGGGGAGAGATCAGGAGAGGACAGGTAGATTTGCGTGTCATCTGCATAGAAATGATATTGGAAGCCAAATTAGCTAATGAGTTTACCAAGGGAGGCAGTATAGATGGAGAACAGTAGGGGACCAAGGACTCAACCTTGGGGGACACCAACAGAGAGGAGTTGGGGAGAAGAAACACTGAAAGAGCGCTGGGAGAGGTAGGAGGAGCACCAGGAGAGAGCAAAATCTTGTAGACTGATATTGCGGAGGATGAGAAGAAGCTGTTGATGATCAACAGTGTCAAAAGCCGCAGACAGTTCAAGGAGAATTAGGATAGAGTAGTGACCACAAGATTTTGCAGTGAGTAAATCATTGGATACTTTGGTCAGTGCCATTTCCACAGAGTGCTTAGCTCGGAAACCAGACTGAAGCAGGTCTAGCAGAGAGTTGGACTCGAGGAAGTCTGTCAATCTCGCATACACAATTCTTCTTAAGGATCTTGGATGCAAAAGGCAGTAGTGAAATAGAACAATAGTTGGATAGGGAGTTAGGGTCAAGGTTGGGCTTCTTTAGAATTGGGGTTACAGTTGCATGTTTGAAGGGCGATGGAAATATACCAGAGGACAGAGATTGAGAATTTTAGTGAGAGTTGGAGAAAGAGAAGAAGACAGAGTACGGATGAGATGCGAGGGAATTGGATCTAGGGAGCAGGTGGTGGGGCGGGAGGACTGGAGAAGAGCAGAAACCTCTTCCAATGTAGTGGGTGCGAATGAACATAGAACAGCAGAGGGAGTGAAGTTAGGGGAAGTATTGTAAGGGGAAGAAGAAAGATGAGCAATCTCTTCTCTGATTGTAGAGATCTTGTCAGTGAAGTGAGTTGCAAAGTCTGAGGCGGTCAAGTTAGTAGGTGGAGGAGGAACAGCAGGGCGAAGAAGAGAGTTAAATGTGTGAAATAGTCGCTTGGGTTTGCAGGATCATCAGAGAGTTCAGGGACGTGCTTCTATCCAGACTCTTGACCAGTATTAACTCCTTACTAGAGGGAAGGGCTTTCCTAAGAGACTCTCTAACAGCGACGATTGCCTTCATTCCTAAGGAAGGTAAAGACCCGACTAGCTGTGCGCGGGATCATCAGATCAACATCAGAGAGTTTGGGTACGTGCTTCTATCCAGACTCTTGACCAGTATTAACTACATACTAGAGGGAGGGGCTTTCCTAAGTGACTCTCTAACAGCGAAGATTGCAGTCATTCCTATTATAGGCCGATATCACTCCTAAATATGGATCTAAAACTCTTCACGAAAATTATCGCAACGCGCATCAGTGGAGTTCTCCTAGAGCTGGTGAACCCCAACCAAGTAGGCTTCATCCCCGGAATGGAAGTGAGGGATAACACCATACATGCACTGAATGTCATCCATGCAGCCAGACACTCGACACAAAAGATCCTCCTTCTCTCCACTGATGCGGAGAAAGCCTTTGACTGGGTGGATTGGCGATAGATGAAAGTGACACTGATGGCCATGGGTTTTGGCCCACATCTGATGGCTTGGATATCTTCGCTGTATACGATCCCGACCGCTAGGATACGGATCCATGGGGCTCTCTCTGCACCAGTTCAAATACACAATGGGACGCGACAGGGGTGCCTGCTCTCCCCACTCCTGTTTGCCCTTTCCCTGGAACATTTTCTGGGGGCGGTCAGACGGGACGGGGGAATAGAGAGATTTGCCCTGCAGGGAGCGACACATAAGGATGCTGCCTATGCGGATGACATGCTATTTTTTTATCAGCAACCCATTGATCTCCCTCCCGAATTTGCTGAGAGCTTTCGCAGAATACGATCAGATTTCTAATTAAACACAAAAAAATCGGAAGCCCTGCCCATATCGATAGAGGAAGCGACTACCGCTCACCTACGAACTCAATTTGCATTTGCCTGATGTCAAGCCAAACTTAAATATCTTGGTATTTGGCTCACCACAGATCTGTCCCAGCTATATGCCCACAACTTCGCACCAATATCTCACACGCTAAAAACTGATCTGGCACGCTGGGCAGGACTCTGTGTTTCGTGGTTTGGTAGAATGATTGCCATCAAGATGAACCTCCTCCCTCACCTTCTGTACCTTTTCCAGACCATCCCAATAAGCTTACCTGTGACTTTCTTCCGAAACATGAAGGCAGCCATCTTCCGGTTTATATGACAATCCAAGGCTCAAAGACTGAGAAGAACTCACCTGGACCTGACGAAGGCTCAGGGGGGAGTGGGACTTCCCTCCATACAAAATAATCATAGAGCAACTCACCTACATCAAGTGGTATACAGGCATGTACCTAAGACTAGCATGGCTTGGATACACATGGAAAGGAAGCAGATGGAAGGGACGCTCCTGGCAGCGGAGTGGCCCCCTGAGGAGCACGCAGACTCTGAACCACCCATTCATTGGGGTGACACTGAGGTTCTGGTACTCCATCAGAACCAAACTTATGCTATCCACAACCCCAGGACCGCTGACCCCGATCGCCTACAACACTGAAGTGGTGGGGGGCCTTACACCTATGGACATCAGAGAATTTGGGGAATTGGACTGGGCATACATGCACCAGTGGTGCACAGCAAGCGCGCTGAAGCAGCTCCCGGATCTCTTGCCTAATAGTACTCCGACGGGCCTAGACAGATTTCAATACTTTCAAATTAAGACATACTACACATCCCAGTATGGGCGACACCTATTCCACAGGAATCTGACAGAGTTTAAAGAACTGTGCAGAGCACGAGCGCACTTATGCAGGGGTATCTCGACTCTCTATACGATGCTACAGGCCTCGGCCTGACCCGAACCCACAAAACATATAGTGCACAGAGATGGAGCCATGGGTGTTACGCTCTCAGTGTCACATCCTGCTCTGTTCTGTGGAGATGTCTGGCCTTGGCTTCTGGTATCCAGTACTCTTTTTACAATCCTTGCTTAGTTTTTATTGGTTTTTCTGGTTTTCTATTCCATGTCTGGTTTTCCTTATGCTGGGTTTTCTGGGTTCATTCCATTATTCCGTCCCTGGAATTCCCAGTCTCCTGAATTCATTTACCTGTTTGTTTTATGTTGCCACACCCGTTTGTTTTCCATTTTCCTTTTGTTTCAGTCTGGACCTGCAGCAGTGTTTCAAGTATCTGCCCTTTCTTGCAGGTAAGTGCTATTGTGGTTTAGTATGGTTCTTTTAGTGAACATTAGGCAGTATAGGACCTGCCGAATATGGGGTACATTGGCATTGTTGCAGGCTTATGCAATGTATGATCATATAATGTAACTAAATCCCCATACTTTTCATAGATAGTGCTTAGTTATGTCTCCTCTTGTTTTGCCTATTATATCTTGTCTTGTTTTATTTTGTAATCCCAGTCCATGTACAGTCCTGTCTTGCCCCCGTATAGTTAATGTTCCCTTATGTATTGTGTACATGTTCTGGGTTTAGCTTCCTATCCTTCTCTGGTTCTGGGTTCTACTAGTTCTGTCTTGTTTTCATGTTTGGTGCCTCTCCTAGTCTTGCCTTACTTTCTGTACTGGATACATGTCTGCTGCAGAGCCCCCTATCCAGTTCCTGGGAGGTCTGCATATCAAGCTCCTAGTTCCTGGGATCCGCTGAAGCTACATCAGGGTTCTGGTATGTGGCCTCACAAACGCTGGTGCTCAACAGCAGCGGGCGTGCGGTTACCCTGTACCAGACCCTGCTAATCCACCTCCACACTGTGACTCCTACTCTGAACATCAGGCATATTGGGTCCCGGTCCTCGCACCACCCCCCGGACATTGTCTGGGTCCCGGGCACCGGACCGCCACCCTGACACTCAGACCCTCAGTGGACGAAAATCCCCATTCTGACCCATCAGAGTTCTATGTGCTCCAAACAGCAGGAACTCAACTACAAATTATTGACCGGATGGTACAGAACGCCAGAGAGAATACACAGGATGCTTCCCCAGGACCTGCTGGAGTTGTGAAGACGAGGTGGGCACAGACCTTCATATTTGGTGGTCCTGCAGAAAAATAGCCCCATATTGGACTCAAGTCCACGCACAGATCAAAGAAATACTGGATACAGATCTCCCGCTCCAACCGCTCCAGATGCTCCTTTATCATACCGCAATTCCCCCATATTTGGTGGGATTCCACCATATTTGGTGGTCCTGCAGAAAAATAGCCCCATACTGGACTCAAGTCCACGCACAGATCAAAGAAATACTGGATACAGATCTCCCGCTCCAACCGCTCCAGATGCTCCTTTATCATACCGCAATTCCCCCATATTTGGTGGGATTCCACCATATTTGGTGGTCCTGCAGAAAAATAGCCCCATACTGGACTCAAGTCCACGCACAGATCAAAGAAATACTGGATACAGATCTCCCGCTCCAACCGCTCCAGATGCTCCTTTATCATACCGCAATTCCCCTCTCGAGGTACAAAAATTGTTAACCAAACACCTACTAAATGCAGCCAAACTGCTCATTCCACTTAAATGGCAGACCTCTAGGTGCCCACCCTCCAGCACTGGATGGGCAAGGTTAAAGAGATCCATGGGATGGAAAAACTCACAGCCTCCCTGCGGGGAACCGTGGACCGCTGCCTGCAGACATGGACCCCGTGTATTGACTTTGTATCCTGAATGGCAAACTAGGAGTGAGAACCCACACCTACAAACTGGAGATGGGGGGGCGCGGATGCCACTCCCAGGCCATGTGGACATATCACAGGGACGGAGGCACACATGCCCCAACGACCTGGGGAGGCGCGGAGAGGCGTGACACCCGCCAGTGGGGGAACCCTAAGAAAACCTTTTTCACCTTCTCTCGGCTTTTCCTCCCACTATGCATCTGCTCTTATCCTTCCTTTCCACTATCCCTCACTCTTTCTCTCATATTCCCCAACCGCGCTTGCTCTCAGCCCCCCCTTTCCTTGCCCCTCCCTTTGCCTTATGCCTGCCTCACACCTTGCATACACATCAGCGCAGGCATAGCACAAGGCTTCCATACACATCAGCGCAAGGCTTCCATACTGAGCCCCAGCTGAACTCAGGGTAGCCGGTCAGGCCACTCAGCCCATTGCCTGGGGCTCGCAGGCTGTGAAAAAGAGGCATAACGGGACCTGTTGTCCAACCAACCACTATATAGCTGACAGACGCAACAGACTCGACATGCATAGGGTCCGTGGCCGGCCCGAGACAGCAGACGCATCTAGGTAGCTAAGGTTTGGGACTCCTACACAACCGGTTGTCCTAGAAATAGGTGCCCAGTCCGTGCACAACTGGCATGAAAGGTTGACACCCTCGAATGCATTAACAAAGCCTGATTTACAGCCACCCGCTGTCCGACAAACCCAGAGGTGATTGCACCTATGAATGTGCGTCCGATATTTAACTACACAAGGTTGGGAACTCATAGTCTCAGACAGCAAATATACTGAAAGTTTGCTTAACCAGGCCAACACACATTGCTATAGGGTGTCACCAGCAAAACGGCACACAGTAGCGCCAAAGGAGAGGTAGATATTTACCCACCCAGAGGATTACCCTGGAATGACTGAGTTAGATGCAAACTGGAGCGCTGCTTCTAAGTGTCATTAGCTAAGTACACTTTAATTTACAAACAATGTTCATATAACCCTCATCAACACTGGAATAACTTGTCTTTTTCTGTACTCATTATCATCCTCGAATTAAAATAAGTTACCGGGGGGAGAGTGGGGAGGAAAATGGGTAAGGGAATACATGAAGAGCTTGGGCGCTCCCGCATTCGGTTGTCTTCCAAATGACTTTTGTTGGGGCCATTGGTTGATGGAGCGCATAAGGGGTTGTATATATCATAGTAGAGTAATTTGCCAACATTGCAGCTTGTTACAGTTCCGGTTATCGCTTTAAGTTGCCCTGTGATAATGTATAAGCTGATGTACTTTACCTACTGTCTTGAGAAAACATATATTCTGAAACCATGCAATAAGCTACATTGTACTGTTCTTTGCAATGACGCTCTTGACTTGCTGTTTGAAAAACTCAAAATAAAGATTATCAAAAAATAAATAAAAAATAAAAACGTTTTCCTTATTCATTTTCATATATCAATTTTTGTATTATTAGGAAATATGTTGCTCGGTAAGAGATGCTAGAAGTATGTTTTTGTTTTTTTCTGTTAGTGAAAGTTAAGCTTTCTTTTAAGAAGTCATATTCAACTAAATTAATCTGAGAAGGACATCCGTTCTAAGGTTAAAACATGAAGACATTTACTACAATACTTAACCAGTAAGAAAATTACATTTAATTAGCATTTCTCAGGAGGTTGAGAATTATAATTAAGATGATTCTGGATCCTGAGTGCACTCCCAATTCAATCTGTTTAAAATGAAAGGGCCTCACTAAGCAGTAAATATACACTTATCTATGGAGAAACCAGATCAAACATTCATGTTGGTAGCTTCTCATTAATTCACAGATGATGCCAATTATGCTGCATGTACATGTTCTTCATATACCACTAATCATGTGTGGAGATCAAAAAGAAACATTCTAAATATATGTACATGTGTCCACCCTTCAACTACACACATACTACTTATCTACGCAATTATTCCCTGTTTTTAGATCATCAAAGGGAAAAATCAAATTCAATTCTTTTTTGCTTGCTGCTTTTTGTGAATATATAGGATTTGACCCCAGTCAAGGGCAGCTGTGGATCTGTGTCAGTATTTATTTCTCTGACAGCATGAGATACAAAAACACAGTTTCGGAAGCAATATTGAGGTATATAATCAGTAAGAGGGTTGAAGCTCATTGAGCCCTCAACCCCTCTGTTCCTGTGCGTCCATTTGACTGGTTTCAATTACGTGTCTGTTAGTCCACCCAGGGCCAGACTGGCCTACGGGATACCTGGAAATTTCCCAGTGACATTCCTATCGGTGCGGCCGATTGCCTGCTCCTGCGATTTGCCAGCAGCTGCAGGATCTTAAAGTATTGGTCCTTACAGGTCGCCGGCTATGAGCATACAGCGTGTGCAGTCATATCTGGCGGCGGGGCGGCACTTCAGTGTGAAGATTGGCTGACAGACCAGCCCAGCCACTCCCCCTTACCTCCTGCTTGCAGTGCCTGCTTGAGCAGTAAATTGTGCAGGCCGGACAGGAACTGGAGGAGGGCTTATCTTGAGGTAGGGGAAGAGGGGATTGGGGGGCCTTCCTGTAGTGTATTTAATTAGGTGGTTGGGCAGTGTATTAAATTGGAGGTGGGGGGGAGAGAATGTATTGAATTGGGGGGAGGTAAGTGTATATAATTGAGGCAATTGGGGAGAGCAATGTATTAAATTGGGGGAGTGAGGGGCAGTGCATTAAATTTGGGGGAGTAAGGGGGATGGTAGTGTATTGAATTGGTGGAGGGCAGTGTATTTCATTTAGGCAATGGGGGAGAGTAATGCATTAAATTGGTATGAGGGGCAGTGTATTAAATTGGGGGAGGGGCAGTGTGTTAAATTGGGGGAAGAGCAATGTATTAAATTGGGGGAGGGGGTGCAACGTATTTAATTGGGGAAGGGGTTTGTGCATTACATTGGGGGGATCAATGTATTAAATTGGGGGAGGGAGCCATGTATTAAATTAGGGGGAGAGCAATATATTAAATTGGGGGGGAGTAAGGGGAGTTGGTGTATTAAATGGGGGAGGTCAGTGTATTTAATTGGGGGAGTGAAGGGGAGGGCAGTGTATTACATTGGAGGAGGGCAATGTATTTAATTGGTGGAATGGGGGAGAGCAGTATATTAAATTGGGGGGGAGGAAGGGGTAGGTCAGTGTAATAAATTGGGGTGAGTGGGGGCAGTGTATTAAGTTGGTGGCATGGCAGTGTTCTAAATTGGGGGTGTGGGGGCAGTGTATTGGTGGAAGGTGTGGTGTATTACCAAACTCTATAAATTATTATGTACGCATACACATATAAACTCTGGTCAGTCTACTTTAACAAATATTTATTCAGAGACAAAACAACAACAACCTACAAATAATGACACACAATCTAACTATACCAACAACAACAACAGCAGCAGCAACAACAACCTAACTAACAGTAACAACTAAATCTTATAAAATCACCAGATCCCACTCACAGTTCACCATGATAAAAATTAGCCCATGTCTGCTTAAGGGTCTGCTCAGTAGCACAACCAAGAAGGAACAGGAAGGAATGGGGATAGCGGGAAGTGGTTCTCTTTCCTGACTTGTAAAGGTATTTAATTACCCAATTACCATATCAAAGGTAAAGCTTATCCCACTGTAAGAAAGGCATACATGAGCTTGGTCACATGACCCCTGGTCACCATATTAGTTTGATGACAGAATGTCACCACAGAAGGGGGGCTGTGTATTAAATTGTGGAGAGAGAGCGGAGGCAGTATTTTTGATTGGGAGAGTGGGCAGTGTATTACATTGGGAGGAAGTGCAGTGTATTAAATTGGGAGAAAGAAGTGTATTGAATTGGAGGGAAAGGGAAGGGCGGAGGGGGCAGTGTATTAGAGTGGAGGAATGGGGGAAGGGGCAGTGTATTAGTTTGTATGCTGTTGGGCTGGTATGCAATTATTTCCAGGGCTGGTTTTCATTCCCAGTCCAGCCCTGAGTCCACACATTGTTCAGCGCTACGGAATTTGCTGGCACTATATAAATAATAAAATAGTAATAATAATATGTTCTATTCTGTTTAAATGTTACTTTTTAAATTATTTTAATTTAAATGCTCAACATTTATAGTGTTTTGTCACATATATTAAAACCTGAACAAGAGTTAAAGGAACACTATAGACACGGAGACCACTTTAGCTTATTGAAGCAGTCTGGGTACAGTGTCCCTATTGCATTTAGTGCTGCAATGTAAAATATTTCAGTTCCATTCCAGAGAAACTGCAATGCTTACATTGTAGTACTACATCTGCCTCCAGTGGCTGTCTACCAAACCGTCACTGGAGGTCATCCTTGATCAAAATGGGCCTTTGGTATGGTAACTGATGTTGGACGTCCTCACACTCTGCATGAGGACATCCGGCATTAGATTTCCTCCATAGAAAAGCATTGATTCAATGCATTAGCATTGAGTCTAATGCATTATCACTTGCTCGTTGCGGGACACCGGGAGGTGTAGCTTTGACCCAGCACTAAGGGATATCAGCGCTGGGATCAGGTAAGTAAATAAGGGTTTTGAACCCTTTATTCACATGGGGGAGGGGGGGGAGGTAGAGGGAGCTATAGTACCTCTTTGTATTCTTGGCACTTGTGTAGAACTGTATCCAGTGCAAATGAATATTTTTTAATGTAAGCAGAGTATGTAATATACATAAATGTAAACAATGAATGTGACAAAATGCATTGGTATGATGTAGTAAGGTGTGTGTAGATAACATATACTAGACTCGGGCATTCGCATTCGGACTAATGTATTTTCAGACAAAAATGGGCATTTTTGCCCATTCATTCAAATAACTAACAAGACGCCAAACGAACAGGCGCCGAACTAAATTCTTCCACGTGCCACTTATTTGTTTGTTCATTCACAATTCTTGTTCGGCCTTTTGTAATACACTGTAATGCATGTAATTCAAAAGGTCAAACGTTTCATTCAAATGCATGAATGGCTCATTGTTGGGGACCCCTATCTGAAACAAAAATAATGCACAAATTCCGACCGAAACCTAATGAGGTGATGGACGAAATCAAGTTCAGATGAAACAAAATGTTGTTTGGTCAAAATGTATTCGGACAAAACCAAAAACATATACCGTATATACTCGAGTATAAGCCGAGTTTTTCAGCACATTTTTTGTGCTGAAAAAACGGAACTCGGCTTATACTCGAGTCAATAGTCTGTATTATGGCAATTTGCATTGCCATAATACAGACTGAGGGAGAGGGGGCTGGCAGAGCTGTAACTTACCTGTCCTGCAGCTCCTGTCAGCTCCCTTCTCCTCCGCGCCGTCCGTTCAGCACCTCGGTCAGCTCCCACTGTAAGTCTCGCGAGAGCCGCGGCTCTCGCGAGACTTACAGTGTGAGCTGACAGAAGAGCTGACCGGACAGCGCGGAGGAGAAGGGAGCTGACAGGAGCTGCAGGACGGGTAAGTAAGATCTCTGCCAGCCCCCTCTCCCCCCCACTGAACTGCCAATGCTGGACCACCAGGGAAGGAGCCCCCCTCCCTGCCATGTATCAAGCAGGGAGGGGGGACGAAAATAAAAAATAATAATAAGAAATACTAATGAAAATAATATAAATAATAAAAAATAATAATAAATAAAATAATAAAATTGCCCACCCCCCACCACTGCAACACACACACACACATACACTGCACTCATACACACACACACACACTGCACACTGCACTCATACACACACTGCACACTGCACTCATACACACACTGCACACTGCACTCATACACACACTGCACACTGCACTCATACACACACACACTGCACTCATACACACACACACACTGCACTCATACACACACACACTGCACTCATACACACACACACACTGCACTCATACACACACACACACTGCACTCATACGCACACACACACTGCACTCACACACACACACTGCACTCACACACACACACACTGCACTCACACACACACACACACACACACTGCACTTACACACACACGCTGCACACACACACACGCTGCACACACACACACGCTGCACACACACACACGCTGCACTCATACACACGCTGCACTCATACACACGCTGCACTCATACACACGCTGCACTCATACACACGCTGCACTCATACACACACATTGCATTCATTATACACACACTGCATTCATTATACACACACTGCATTCATTATACACACACTGTAAATAAATATTCAATTAATATATTTTTTTTAGGATCTAATTTTATTTAGAAATTTACCAGTAGCTGCTGCATTTCCCACCCTAGTCTTATACTCGAGTCAATAAGTTTTCCCAATTTTTGGGGGTAAAATTAGGGGCCTCGGCTTATATTCGGGTCGGCTTATACTCGAGTATATACGGTACATGCTTTTGCAGTATTTTTACCATTGTATATCAACCAGTAATATGGAGATCATATGTGATATTCACATAGTAGATCTACAACCAACTACTGTTTTTGTGGCTTTAATTTACTTTGCTGTCTACCAATGTGAAAGTTAAATACATGAGTTCTGATTTGTTTGCTTGAAAAAGTGGAGACAGAAGTTATTTTTTTAACATTCTATGAACTTGTTCATATTTGACCTTATGTGGTTGCTTGCAAAAAAAATTATTTGTCTTATGACAGCATAAATTACAGAAAAAAATGTGAACAAAGTCAGACGTTTTTGGTATTCATTTCACCAAATCTGCATAACCATACTGATTTAAATGAGCAAAAATAATGACATGACACTTTAAATTTAACATAAACAGATAGTCTAACATTTCTTACATAACCAATTCAGTTTTACATGTGGTAATTTAATAGAGAAACCTTCATAAACTTGAATAATCAGACCTCCCTGAAAAACAGGATTTGGACATTTTTTCAATAATCTAGAACTCAAGCAAATGTTGGAAGACAGGGAAATATTAACTGAAAAGACACACAATTAAATAGTAATACTTTTACACGTTCTTACATAGACATCCAAACTATCCATACTCCTAATTAATCACACATACATATATAACTAACCATTCACACATCTATTTAGCCCTTCACTTATATACACTACTAGCATATACATAGCTGGCCATGTGCATTCAATCCACCCCACTTCCTAGCAACTCCTTGTAAAACAGTGTAACATTGTCTTAGAACATTTCCAGCTTAAAACACAAACAGTTAATCACAAAATAGCTTGTTGTCTGTTAGCTTGATCTATTGTAGTATAAAGCTTAAACCACAAAGAAATGGAAAAACAAAAACACGTAAACAACATAACCTCACACAATTACATAGTTACATAGCTGAAAAGAGACTTGCGTCCTTTAAGTTCAGCCTTCCTCACATATGTTTTTGCTGTTGATCCAAAAGAAGGCAAAAAACCTAGTCTGAAGCACTTCCAATTTTGCAACAAACTAGGAAAAAAAAATCCTTCTTGACCCCAAAATAGCAGTCAGATGTCTCCTTGGATCAAGCAGCTATTACCCCACTAATTAGAAATTATATTCATGTTTGTTATGTTTTTGCAAGTATTTATCCAATTGCAGTTTAAACATCTGTATAGACTCTGACAAAACCACCTCTTCAGGCAGAGAATTCCATATCCTTATTGCTCTTACTGTAAAAAAAAAAACTTTTCTTTGCCTTAGATGAAATCTCCTTTCTTCCAGCCTAAATGTGTGACCACGTGTCCTATGTATAGCCATGTTTATGAATAGTTTACTAGATAAAGGTTTGTACCGGCCCCAAATATATTTGTATAATGTTATCATATCCCCTCTCAGGCGCCGTTTTTCCAAACTAAACAGATTAAATTTTTGTAACCTTTCTTTATAACTAAAGTACTCCATTCCTTTTATCAATTTTGTAGCCCGTCTCTGCACTTTTTCTAGTGCCATGGTATCTTTCTTTAGAACAAGTGGCCAAAATTGCACAGCATATTCAAGGTGTGGTCTTACCAGCGATTTATAAAGAGGCAAAATTATATTTTTATCCCGAGAATTTATGCCCCTATTTATACATGACAAAACCTTACTGGTCTTAGAAACTGCAGATTGGCATTGCATATTGCTGCCTAATTTTTTGTCTATAACAATTCCCAAATCCTTGTCGTGTGTGGTTATCCCTAGTTCACTACCATTTAGGGTGTAAATTGCTTGTGCATTCTTAACCCCAAAGTGCATAACTTTGCATTTCTCTATGTTAAATTTAATCTGCCATTTTAGTGCCCAGTCCCCCAATCTATCCAAATCCCTCTGCAGCAAAGCAATATCCTGCTCACGTTTTATTACTTTACAAAGTTTTGTGTCATCTGCAAACACTGATATATGGCTTTCAATGCCTATTTCAAGATCATTTATAAATATGTTAAATAGAAGCGGTGCCAAAACAGAACCCTGAGGGACACCACTTACCACTTTTGTCCAGCCTGAAAATTGACCATTAATGACAACTCGTTGTACTCTATTCTTTTTTTTTTTTATTCTTTATTTAAGTTGTGGATTAACAGACATGGTCACACCGCCACAACAGCTGGTGCCAACAATAGACAGTAATAATCAACAGTGTGGCTTGTTATGCAGTGCACATTTTCTTTTTTTTTTTGTAATAGTCCAATGTTAACCAGTATGCTAGAGGTACAGGTCTAGGCTGAGTATGTCCTGCATTTTCACACAGGCACAATTTCAAGATATAAGCAAGTGTAATTAAGTGTAATTACTAAGGTCGTTTATTAAGCTATTCAGTCGATTTTAACTGCTATCAGTCGAGACCTGAGCTAACACATTAGATTTAGCTAACGAGATACACTTTTATTATACTTGACTAGTTAATCAATAATACATTGGTGGTAGTTTGAACGAGTGTTCTACGAGTGAGACCCCCTACATGTGCAAACATAGGGACATAAAACAAAAGAAAAAGAGAGCAAATAATATACTTGTCCAATTGAGGCATATAAAAACGCGTGGCATTGGGCACCTTGCCTGATAGCGTGTCACAGTCACTATGGGGTCAGCCGATGCCCTGTTGTGGCTGAGTGTTGTCTCTCAGTGTTGTTCGCCGTAGCACTTGCCTTTTCTCCGGTGTGTGGAAGCTCCAAACTGCTGTCTCTTGTGGAGGTATGTTTGTCGGCAGGTTTGTTGGTGGGTATGTTGCCCCCTTAACTGGGTGCTGCACGGCGTTCTCCTGTGTTTGGCTGGGGCAGCGCTGTTTGCGCCGTCTTATTGTGGTCGCCTGTTTGGGTCTTTCACCTCTCAGGGTCGCCTTTCTGGCTAAGCTTATCTTTCCTTTCTGTGGCTTAGGTCTCCGATGAGGGTGCCATTGGGGATTCTGTTTCGGTATCTCCTGGACCACAGGTCCCGGTTTGCCGCTCTTCACCCTGTGTCGCGCGTGTAGTCCCGGGAGGGTGCCCTGCTGGAGCTCCGCTTTCGCAGGTGTAATTTTTGGAGGAGCTCTTGCGTTCCGCTTCTGGATGCCTCGTGGTGAGTTGTTTGGCCTGTCGGCTTTTGGAGATGTGTGCACCGGGCACTGTAAGTGAGCCTTCAACCGCTGCCAAAAGGCGGTGAATATTGCTGTAAGTCGGCGTTTCGTGTCTAGCCAGGCAGGTTGTGGACATGTTGTGTGTGTGGTGTCTGCCATTTTGAGAAGCTTTGTGGTAGCACAGTCTGGGCTCGTTGTGATGGTCTCTGACCCACCGCTTTGCAGGGGTATCTTGTCAGGGTAGACCGGGATGACCCCCACCGGTCCAGAGGGGGGGGAACAGTGGCTCAAGGCTTGAAGCTTGGTCGGTCGTGGCCATGGGAGAGCGGCCGTCTCGCCTGTGCCCGCCGTCTTGATAGGCCTCATCCTCATGTTAGGTGAATGGGGTTGGTTTGTCGCTTATTTAGTGTCTTCGTGTACACCCCAACATCACCCCGCTCCAGGTAGCCTTTCTGGCCCGATTAGTTGCCGTTTTTGGCTTGATAAGTCAGCTTTTTTGTCGATATTTGCAGGAGCTACTGTAATCAGTGTCTTCCCTGCTCCATGGTCAGGCCCCGCCCCCCGTTGTACTCTATTCTTAAGCCAATGTTCTACCCAAGAACAAGAATATTCATCTAGACCAATTTATTTTAGTTTGTAAAACTAACCTATTGTGAGAAACTGTATCAAATGCCTTGGCAAAATCCAAGTAGATCACATCCACTGCAACACCCTGATCTATACTTCTACTTACTTATTCGTAGAATGCAATTAGGTTAGTTTGACATGACCTATGTTTCATAAAACCATGTTGATTATTGCTAATAACAAAGTTCTTCCCAATGAATTCCTGAATATTATCCCTTAATAGCCTTTCAAATATTTTCCCAGTTACAGAAGTTAAGCTCACAGGTCTATAATTTCCAGGCAAGGATTTTGAACCCTTTTTAAATATAAGAACAACATCTGCCTTCCTCCAATCCTCCGGTACAATACCTGAAACTTCATAGTCTTCTGACCTATATTTCTTTATTTTATCTGTTTTGTATTTGCAATATGTGCACTCTTTTCTGGACTGAACCTAAACCAAGGATTATAGAAATAACATCATACCATAATTACTCTTTTGGACTTATGGTTAATTTTTAATTTTTTTGCTGAAGAAAGAAATGCATAATTCTAGACTGTAGGTCTAAATAAATCACCTAATGCAGAGGTGATTATTGGAGGGGTTTTCTTTTTTGCTTAAATGAGAGCTGTCACTTCCTACAAGTTTTAATAATATTTTAATTTAGGATGTTTACTGTACAAATATGTATTTTAAAGGTGTGATTAAATTATATTAGGTATAATTAAATTAAGACATCGACAAGAAGCATCTGGTTGGTTGAGCATAATACAGAGGTACTCATACAATACACAGAGCCGAGTACAGGGGAGCCGACAGGGGCCAATGGCGCTCGTTAAACTGTGCCCTGCCAGCCCATGCAGAGAGGTACCTTTATGAGCAGGTGGGGAGAAGACATTGAAGCACCATCTCAACAGCCACTATCCCATAATACATCTTCAGCACACACAGACACATACTGCATTACCAATGCACACACAAAGCATCTCCTACATACATTGCATCACCAATACACAAACACTGCTTCCCCTATACACAGATATTGCATCCCAAACAGGGCCGGCGCGTCCCTTAGGCTAAGTAGGCTGCCACCTAGGGCGTCTACTTAGGGGAAGTGCCAGGTGGCCGCCTACTTAGCCTATAGGACCCCCCTATCAAGTTGGATTGATTATATGTAGCGGGCCGCGGCGGCCGCCAGCCACGTTCCTAGACGCTACGAGCGCTTACTTGTAGTCTAACACCCGGTAGAACATCAGCCTAGCATTCATCACAGCCTGCTAAGTCAGGACCCCTCTCCCAGTCAAGCACCTCGGCAGTGCAAGGGCACGTCATTCACTCGCTCCCGCCCCTTGCCCTGTACATGGGGACCAGGGGGCGATTGAATAACAGGAAATGGGGCTTGGGGAAAAAAAGTCTCAGCCGCCAGGTGCAGTAAAGAAGACAGTAATGAAGAGCAAAGTGCAATGAAGGTAAGAGAGAATGCACAGTGTGTTTCATAGAATGTGTGTCAGTATGTTTCAGTCAGTATGTTTGTGTATGTCAGTCTGCTTGGGTCTGTGTGTATATATGTATGGGTCTGTGTGTGTGTGTATATGTAATGAGTCTGTGTGTGTGTGTGTGTGTGTGTGTATGTATGGGTCTGTGTTTGTGTTTGTGTTTGTATGTATAGGTTTGTGTATGGGTCAGTGTGTGCGTCTTTGTAAGTCAGTGTGTGTGTGTGTGTGTTTGTATGTATCTGTCTGTGTATGGGTCCACAACATTATGAACAATAGCAGCTCAATTGAATAACATTGATTATATCATCACAATGACACCTGTCAAGAGGTGGGATATATTAGGTCGCAAGTGAACAGTCAGTTCTTAAATTTTGTGCACTGGAAGCAGGAAAAATGGGCAAGCAAAAGGATCTGAGTGACTTTGACAAGGGCCAAATAGTGATGGCTAGAAGACTGGGTAAGAGCATCTCCAAAACAACACGTCTTGTGGAGTGTTCCCAGTATGCAGTGGTTTGTACCTACCAAAAGTGATGCAATAAATCTGCTTTAGAGTCATGGGCACCAAAGTGTCATTGATGCATGTGGGAGCGAAGGCTAACCGTCTGGTGCTATCACACAGAAAAGCTACTGTGGCTTAAATTGAAGAAAACAGTGCATTGAACACACAGTGCATTGCAGTTAGCTGTGTATGGAGTTGCGTAGTCGCAGACCAGTCAGAATGCTTATAATGGCCTCTGCCCACCTACCTAGAGATTATAGCAGACAAAGTACACCGCTTCATAGCAATTGTGTTCCCTGATGGCAGTGGCCTCTTTCAGAAGGATAATAATCCCAGCTACACTGCAAACATTTTCAGGAATGATTTGAGAAACATAAAGTTCATGGTATGGCCTCCAAATTCTCCAGATCTCAATACGATTGAGAATCTGTGGGATGTGCTGAAACAACACATTTGATTCTGCAATGTACAGTAGCAGTTATTAAAGCAATTAGTGATAAGCAGCATAGTGATGTCTGTCGGAAATGTCTGACATTTTCACTTTTTTCCCTTATCCTTCTTGAACTCCCTGAAGTTTTATTTAGTAGTTATATATTTTTAATAAATTCCCCTGCTTAATCAGACCTTTTTTTAATAAATTCCCCTGCTTAATCAGACCTTAGGAAGACACTGAGTATACTGATGGAGAGAAAACCAATATTACCAATATGAGCAGGGACCAGGAGCTACTACTACTCTCTTTAATTGCTTCTCTTTCCTGTGGGCACTGTCGCCCCCCCTCCCCCCCCACCCCCCCACCCCTGGGTGCAATGAGCCAATGATGGCCCAGAATAGAAAGGCTAATATCATGCCACCTCAATAGGTGACCCCTGAAATTAATTCCTAAAGAACACTAGGCAAATGCAAAACCTGCTGAAACAGGACTGGGTTGAAATATGTCCCTTTTAAAAGATGCCCTACAGTACTGAAACTTATTATTGAATTGAAGAGACACATACTAAAAAAATAAAAATAAAAATGGGGCGGGGCCTGGCCGTCGACAAGAATGGCCGCATGAAGCGTGTGCTCCAGGAGAAAACTCACTATTCAGACAAAAACACATGCCTTACTGCCGGAGACGAACCACACTCAGCTCGGCATAGAACTAGGGTCACCCTAGGATTAACTGTGGGAGACTTCTGGAAGCTACCAGACGCTGAAACGCAAGTGACACACTGTGGCCTACCGCTGAAGACAGGCGGGAGATACGCGGCCGATCTCCCTGCTAGGAGCTCCGCTGGAAATTGCTGCAGCGGTCGGGACCTCCATTCCCCCCCACCGGTGAGGGATATCCCGGTACAAGCAAGCAGGCTCTCACACATAGGGCAAACAAGCGTGCAACCAGCATATGACACGGACATCTAGTGACGCTACTCGAACCAAGATGGCGGTGACCCAGCAAGTAGCAAATACACTAAGCAAACAAATGACACTCGAACAGCAATTAGAAGACCTCTTCAATAGTTTCTGGCAGAAGCTGCAGAACAGAGGAATTCAAACGTCCATGGAAAAGCAGGAGCAAGCGGAGCGGAGATACTCACCCTCACACCCGCCGCATCCTGCAAATGGCGGAAGCCGGAGACGGCCCACAACATACAGGATCAAGAGATCAACGAAGAAGCAGCAGCCCACCAAATCAAACATCCGCTACTACCCTCCAGGGCGGAGGACCCGAAGGGGATACCCCCTGACGCTCACCGCACGCATGCGGACGGCTCATTCCCACCCTGCAACCACCCGAGATCTCACCTACGGAGCTGCCGTTGACCGAAGCGGTGGGACCGGCACAAGAGGCCTTGAGAGGGCCTGGGACCGGCGGAGTGGCCAACCATGGACTGCCGGGACATTGACACTGTCTGCCGTACTACTAGAGAGCAAGGGCATAGGGTAAAGCACGGGACACTGGGGCAGGAGAAACACGCTCCCACTGCAGCCGCTCAAACCTACCCCACTCATATGCATACCCACAGGAAGCAGTGGTCGTTACCCTTGCCAGACAAATAGTGCATCATTGCCGCAGTAATCACCACTTGTTTGGCTAAAGTTTATCACAATCCTGTTTCTAGACAGCAGTGGACTAATTTTTACAGCACAAGAGCAACGCATTCCTTGATTTATTACATGTTGCATTTACTGTTTTTATATTAGTTTATTCGCTCATATCTGTAGTCACACACCAAGTGCATAGCCAGCCCCTATATCACTCACTAACCCTTATGGCCAATATGTCGAGTGTGTTCTGGGTGCTTGCACTTCAATTTAACACCCCCTCAGCATAGTGCCTTACTCTCCTTAGGCCTCTGGACCCATACAGGGTAGTATGTTTATCCCAGCACCCCCTTTCCAGTCATTCCTGTTTTAAGCGTTAAACTCCTTATGTTCCTAGTCTTTTATACTACGGCACCACTTAGCGGCATTACTATAGTTAATATCATCCTGGTGACACTCATAGACGCTGCACCTTTAATTAACTGACAAGTGCTTTTGAGCCTCCAGTTACCCTATCTCTGATTACCACTAGCACTGTGTCGCAGCCCAATGTGTATACTATGCTTCTTATGTTATAATTTCAAAAAATTAGCAATTTTCATTGCTTGCCATATTAATGTCTCATATTACAGGACAATGTACTGTTTATGCTATTGTGGCAATGGAAGCTAATTTGTAATCTCCTGCACACAAAAATAAAGAATAATTAAAAAAAATGGGCATATGGATCTAGATTATCCTTATAGTAGTTAACAGTAAATCTGTTTGGTCTGGAGTTTTACCCAGAGAGGTGGAAATGAGGGCCTCCTGAAGCTCATCTAGTGTCATATTCTCCAGAATGTCCCTGCCCTTTGGGGACAAAACAATAGTTAAATGTGTGTCAAGGGAGCTTCGGTCAACTCAGGCCTGTTGGTTAACAGGGTCTGCCTTGTGTTTATGTTTCTGGAGGTTATAGAGAGATGTGTAATAGTCTGGTAAAAATACCTCTCCTTAGGTAGCGGAGTATTGGTTTCAATCTGTCTTTTTCAGTTTGGTCACATAGAAAATTATCCACACTTTCTGAGCTGCTGTAGCTAGGAGTTTTCCACTCTTATTTCCGATTTCAAAAAATATATTTTTCGTTTAAAGAATACACTTGGAGGACTTAATGTTCTTGACTGTATATGAAGCAATTGGCAGTTCAGATCTATAAAATGCCAAAGTTTAAGTAATTAGAACCAGGGAAGATGTCACTAGGTGCCAAAATAAATTGTCAAATGGAAGGAAGAAGTAGACTACATTTGTGTATGATTTCATTGGAAAGCGATAGAAGGTGAAATCTTTGTCCCTTGGATGCTGTGCCTGCCAGCAATCCGACAGATGAAGACTGTATAGCAACAGCTTCATGTTGTGCAGGTATCTAGAAGGGACGTGCATTTTACCTAATGAAGTATCCAATTGATGATCTAGGGGTGAGTTAAGGTTACCACCAACCACCAAAATACCTTCTTGAAAGTCAGCCAGCCATGACAAGATTCTAGACAAGGAAATATGTTGGCAAGTATTAGGCAAGTAAACAAAGGTGAAATTGTTAACATTGCAAATACTACATTCAATAAAAATGTTTCTCCCCCCCCCCCCCCCCCCTGGTCCCTTATGAAATCTGAAAACACAAATGCGAGACAGCAAGGAAGCAGGATGGCAGCGTCACAGTTTTTAGCGGAGTGAGAATTGATGTAAGATCCCAAAGGATACCAGGTGTTTTTTAAAAGAGATGCTCTGGCTTCTAAAAAATGAATTTCTTGTAACATAACCATGGTAATTTTGTATTGTAATAAAAGACATTTGTGACTAAGCTATTCAAACTTTTAATTAGGAAACTAAGATGTTCATCAAGTGATGTTTTAAGGGGTTTCATGAGATTCAGATGGGTGTAGTCATGGTTATCCAAAGTCTGCACTTGTTGTCGATATCAATCATATTTACCCCCATATTTGTCTGATCAGAAATAATTTTATTTATTTTTGCTTGATTTTCCCTTTTTTAAAACATGGAGGACATTATAAATCTACCCAATTTACTGTTAAGTCCACTGTGAAGTACAAAATGTCTGTAATGTCAGATGTGCCTATACATGTTTTGATCTAGGTGCATTTACCAATTAGAGACAGACAGACAAGTCTCAAGAGAAGTCTCACTTCTCTTAGGAATTGGTTATAAGAGCACTCAGAGGTTGGCTTTTCGTTTGACTGTTTTTTGGGGCTAAAGAACAGAAGAATTAGAAGGAAGAAGACTTCTGATGATAATTATTTTTTAATAGATATTAGATTAATTGGTCCACCCTCACTATTATTATGCTGTGGACGGGTAGGTAGGGACATTGAAATTTTATGGTGGGTGGCTACAGGATTGGGGACCCTGCTGCCCATGGGTGGGGTCTAGGAGGCATAAGTTCTTCCCCAAATAAGTATAAGTAGAGTCCCCACCAATGGGAAGTGGTTGGGGAGAGACCAGGTTCACCCGCCTTCATAGTTATAATTATAATAGCTCCCACCTACTGATCATTGATGGAGGAGCTGGGGGCATAAGGATGTTGGACATTTATATTTTCAAAATCCACACCCGCTGGCTACAGTAACCCCCATAACTTATTTAAAATGTACCCACTTTTCTAGTAACTGGTCACTTTTTTTTTTTTTTTTTTTACAGTTTTGTAGCCATGCCCCCATCTGCTGCATTACAGCTGGGGGCATAGGGAGGTCAAAACCCCCATGCAGTAATAAGGGGCCAAAAAGACCAACATAGGCGTTTTATTTATTCATCTTTTTTAATGTGGTGGCAAGCTAGCAAGAGTTGGCCAAACACCACAAAATTAACCCTAGCATCATCAAGGATTATTTAACTATTTACCCATCGGCTACTAGCATTGATAGCAGGCAAACAGTTTAGATTATTATTAAATCAAAGCGCAGATCTGAAGTCTCAGGGCCCGGATTTGAAGCATTCTGGATTTTAGGAGTTCAACGGCGTTCGGACTCGCTGAAATTCAACTTGAGGCCCATTGAATTGCATAAACAATGTCCAGATTTTGCAGTGTGAATTACCTCATATGCAGCTGGAAAGCTTGCCCCATTTGGTGTGGGGCCATTCAGACTTTAGTGAATTACCCAGTATGTTTATTGTAATTGCATTACTCCTATATAGTACTAAAGAATATGATTGTGCTGAAAAAAATCAATTCATTAAAATAACAAACATTGCTTACTACCCATAACAGTTATTTATTGTTCAATGCAATATTTTTGATGCCACATGGGAAGATGATGATGCATTATTCTATAGAGGATATGAAAACATCTGACTTTCATTGAAAAATCACTTAAGTAGCCTCTGTGTTTTTGGCAAGCGCATCACAGTGAAACTACATCATTAGAATAAGTGCTCATGTCTCCTAGTACATGGTTAATTAAATGATCAAAATAAAAGAAAATTTCTTCCAAAGCTTTCTTCAGTCGCGCAGTGAGCAAATATGGTGCAGAGCATATACACTTTTTAACCCCTTAAGGACACATGACATTTGTGACATGTCATGATTCCCTTTTATTCCAGAAGTTTGGTACCTAAGGGGTTAACAGATGTACAAATATCCAAATACAAAAAAGCAGCACATTGCAAATGCAACTAATAAATAAATAGTAAAAACAAAGAGAACGTTACCTGCGCTCTGGCCTAAATACCCATGTGCGTTTAAACAAAATGGAGGCTCTTTAGTTGTATTCCAATGGCCATTTGAATATATAAGCTCACCAGCCACGTCAAGGCAAGCCTCAATAGGTGAGTCCTACACTAGCCATTAGATATGCTGATATCAGCCAAGAATCTCCAGTGAGACAGGATGTGTAGAAGCCCTTTATAGGGCTTCTACACATACAATAAACTTTGCTGGTACCAGACAAAGTGAGACAGAAAGGGGTGTTTTATAAACCCATTAACATTTAACCCTTTATAGGGCTTCTACACATTCAATAAACTCTGCTGGTATCAGACAAAGTTTAAACGTCTCTAATGAGACATGAAGGGGTGTTTTATAAACCCCTACATACTTTACCCTGAATGGGGCTATAACATATACAAATCACCTTGCTGGTATCAGCTAAAAGGCAAATTTCTCTGATGAGACAGGAAGGGGTGCTGCCCCTACATACGTATAAAGTCTTAATAAGACAACGTGGGGAGGCTGGCAGCAATGTAACATAGCTGAGTGATACAAAATTCATATACAAAACACAAAGATAAAGCACCGCGCTTACAGCAGCAGTAGCTTAGTATCCAACAGCTTAAAATACATAGTAAAAACAAAGAGAACGTTACCTGCGCTCTGGCCTAAATCCCCATGTGCGTTTAAACAAAATGGAGGCTCTTTAGTTGTATTCCAATGGCCTAGAGACGTTTAAACTTTGTCTGATACCAGCAGAGTTTATTGAATGTGTAGAAGCCCTATAAAGGGTTAAATGTTAATGGGTTTATAAAACACCCCTTTCTGTCTCACTTTGTCTGATACCAGCAAAGTTTATTGTATGTGTAGAAGCCCTATAAAGGGTTAAATGTGAAAAGGTTTTTAAAATACCCCTTCCTGTCTCACTGGAGATTCTTGGCTGATATCAGCATATCTAATGGCTAGTGTAGGACTCACCTATTGAGGCTTGCCTTGACGTGGCTGGTGAGCTTATATATTCAAATGGCCATTGGAATACAACTAAAGAGCCTCCATTTTGTTTAAACGCACATGGGGATTTAGGCCAGAGCGCAGGTGACGTTCTCTTTGTTTTTACTATGTATTTTAAGCTGTTGGATACTAAGCTACTGCTGCTGTAAGCGCGGTGCTTTATCTTTGTGTTTTGTAATAAATAAATAGTGTAGAGTGATCAAAGTGCTCCTAAGAATGCTTGTTGTGGTATAATCCCCACCTAAGGATTAACTGGGATGTAAAATATAGAATCTTTTTTTTCCCATCCAAGAAAATAAATGAAAAAAGTATGATAGTGTGAATGCTAACAGCAAATTCCATTTACATACCACAAAAAGGCTAATTTAGGTGGTACAGCCTAGGGTCACTCAGTGCTCATACACGGAAATTAGAAGGTATAAGTAGTCACCATCACTGGGAATGGAATACAGACACTATGTGTGGATCCCCAGATTCCATTTGTGTTTTCGTCACCCTGTGTCCATTATTGGTGAAGGTTTTTTTTTAAAGTATTGCTTGTCTGTGCCTCTCCCCCTCCCCCACCTCCCTTTTCCTATCTTATTGTTTCCCCAGCAGGGTGTTGTCCCAAGTACACTGCCAGACCAGTTTAAACTAGCTGCTTTGTCCCTCCTCAATCTCTCATCAGCCCTTGCTATTGTCTGACCCCACCTTTCCTTATACTATATTAATATATGCACCATTTTATGTAAATGAGGCTGTTTTGGGCTTAAATATGTGTGCTAAGTCTATTAAAATTGGTTGTTGTTTTAACCTTCACCAAGTGTCATCTGGTGTTTGGTCCAGGGTAGAAAAGGCCCTCAGTGATCCCAGTCAAGCCTCGGCGACTAGGTCTGAAGTGCTCCAGAGTCCCTGATAGCTACAAGGAAGCAGACTTGGCGGAGGTACTTGGTCGGAGTACTGGAGATCTGTCACAATTGGTGGCAAGCGGTAGAAAGAAAACATCAAATGGTAAGTTTTATTTTATTTTTACAGGTACTTAGTTAAAGGTCCCCTCTCCTTATTTTTAAGCCGAGGGGAGTAGGTAGGGGTTATTTTTTTGTGGGAGGGGATGACTAGGGGTTTGGGGACCCCTAGTCACCTGGGGGGGTTACATTTTAATTTAGGGCCCCACCGCCGTACAGGGGTGGGGGCCAGGGGGGAGGACATTAGGTCCCCCCCAATTTTTATTTATGGCCCCCACCCACCGCTCAGGGGTGGAGGGCAGGGACATTAGGTCCCTCCCCCAATTTTTATTTATGGCCCCCACCCACCGCTCAGGGGTGGGGGCCAGGGGGGAGGACAACAGGTCCCCCTTTAGTTTAAAAGTCCCCACTCGCGCATCAGGTGGGGGCTCAGGAGGGGGGAATGTTTTTTGTTTGTTTTTTTAACAGTGAGCAGCCAAAGGCCAAAGGCTGCTCACTCTTTAATAGACATGCCCCTACTCGCTGTATAGCGAGTAGGGGCATAATTTAACAACACTAAGCAACCAGATTATAGAGGCTGGGTCACATGCTGCACTGGCCAATCACAGCCATGCCATTAGTAGGCATGGCTGTGATGACTTCTAAGGGCACACAAGTCAAACACTTGTTGATTGGCTGCCCTGCAGCCTTTCAAAACGCGTCATTAAATTGCCGAAACCGAATCCAACCCGAACATACAGTGATATGTCCATGTTCGGGTCCGTGGTCCAAAAAATATAATGTTCAGTACGAACCCGAACTTTACAGTCCGGGTTCACTCAACTCTACCCATAACGATATTCACACACCTAAAAAGAAAATTAAAAAAGGGTTTTCCTTAGTGATGTCGCGAACATAAAATTTTCGGTTCGCAAACCGCGAACACGAATTTCCGCAAATGTTCGCGAACCGGGCGAACTGCCATAGACTTCAAATTTTAAAACCCACAGGGACTCTTTCTGGCCACAATAGTGATTGAAGGGGGGGCCCAAAAAAATCAATAAGGGGGGATCTACTGTCCCCCCCTGGCCCCCACCCCTGAGCGGTGGGTGGGGGCCCTAAATACTAATAAGAAGGGGACCTAATGTCCTCCCCCCTGGCCCCCACCCCTGAGCGGCGGGTGGGGGCTCTAAATACAAATGGGGGGGACCCTAGTCACCCCCTACCCCCCAAAAAAACTAAATATCCCCCTACATACCCCCCTCACCCTAAAAATAATGAGGGGGACCTTTAACTAAGAACCTGTCAAAAAACAACAACTTACCATTCAATGTTTTCTTTCATCTAAAATCTTCTTTTTTCAGCCCCAAAAAAGGACAAATAAAAAAACATAATAACCGACGCAATTAGAAAGCCTTGCCACACCCTGCAATTACGCTAAGGACACTCTGATTGGCCGGTTTAAGACAATCAGAGTGCTCTTTGTCATTTTACACAGCGTGGGAAAATTGCAAAAAACATTCCCACGCTGTGTAAAATGACACAGAGCACTGTGATTGGATGGATTTCAAGCCCACCAATCAGAGTGCTCTTTGTCATTTTACACAGCGTGGGAAAATTCCAAAGAACTTTCCCACGCTGTGTAAAATGACACAGAGCACTGTGATTGGATGGATTTCAAGCCATCCAATCACAGTGCTCTGTGTCATTTTACACAGCGTGGGAAAGTTCTTCGGAATTCCCCACGCTGTGTAAAATGACAAAGAGCACTGTGATTGGATGGATTTCAAGCCATCTAATCACAGTGCTCTGTGTCATTTTACACAGCGTGGGAAAGTTCTTTGGAATTTTGCCACGCTGTGTAAAATGACAAAGAACACTCTGATTGGCTTAAACCAACCAATCTGAGTGTTCTTAGCCTAATTGCAGGGTGTGGCAAGGCTTTATAAGCCTCCCCCCACCCTGCAGAGCTCAGTCTGCGCAGAGCCCTCCATGGGTGAAGATGTATTTCAAGCCATATTTTTTTTTGACAGGTTCTTAGTTAAAGGTCCCTACCTCATTATTTTTAGGGTGAGGGGGGTAGGTAGGGGGATAATTTTTTTTGGGGGGAGGGGGTGACTAGGGTCCCCCCCATTTGTATTTAGGGCTCCCACCCGCCGCTCAGGGGTGGGGGCCAGGGGGGAGGACATTAGGTTTACATTATTAGTATTTAGGGCCCCCACCCACCGCTCAGGGGTGGGGGCCGGGGAGAGACAGTAGGTCCCCCCCTTATTGTTTTTTTTAGGGCCCCCACCCACCACTCAGGGGTGGGGGCCGGGGGGGACAGTAGGTCCCCCCTTATTGTTTTTATTAGGGCACCCACACACCGCTCAGGGGTGGGGAATGGGGGGGATAGTAGGTCCCCCCCTTATTGTTTTATTAGGGTCCCCACCCACCGCTCGGGGGGGACAGTAGGTCCCCTTATTGTTTTTTTTAGGGCCCCCACCCACCGCTCAGGGGTGGGGGCCGGGGGGGACAGTAGGTCCCCCCCTTATTGTTTTTTTTAGGGCCCCCACCCACTGCTCAGGGGTGGGGGCCGGGGGGCGGAAAGTAGGTCCCCCTTATTGTTTTTTATGGCCCCCACCCACCGCGCAGGGGTGGGGGCCGGGGGTGGACAGTAGGTCCCCCCATTGTGATTTATGGCCCCCACCCACCGCGCAGGGATCGGGGCTGGGGGGGACAGTAGGTCCCCCATTTTGATTTATGGCCCCCACCCACCGCGCAGGTGTGGGGGCCGGGGGGAGGACAGTAGGTCCCCCCTCATAATTTTATGTCCCCCACCCACTGCGCAGGGGTGGGGGCGGGGGGGAGGACAGTAGGTCCCCCCCCTCATTATTTTTATGGCCCCCACCCAACGCTCACGGGTGGGGGCGGGAGGGAGGACAGTAGGTCCCCCCATTGTGATTTATGGCCCCCACCCACCACGCAGGGGTGGGGGCCGGGGGGAGGACAGTAGGTCCCCCCTTACTGTTTTTTTTATGACATGGGGGCGGATCGAACATCGCATCTGTTCGCCCGCGGCGGCGAACGCGAACATGCTATGTTCGCCGGGAACTATTTGCCAGCGAATAGTTCAGGACATCACTAGTTTTCCTTCTACTAACACAACAAAAATACTTATCAAACCGTATATTGAGGATTCCAAGTTGGTGTTAAGTGTCAGTGGCTGGCTAGAAGCAGTAGACACAGCACTAATGTAAACACGAGTCTCATACTAGGATCAATGAAACATATCTCCCATTAGTGATGTACCGAACTGTTCGCTGGCGAATAGTTCCTGGCGAACATCGCGTGTTCGCGTTCGCCACGGCGGGCGAACATATGCGATGTTGGGTCCGCCCCTTATTAATTTACTAATACTAAGTAAAAATTACTTAGTATTAGTAAATTGTGCCCCTACTCGCAATACCGCGAGTAGGGGCATGTCTATTAAACAGTGAGCAGCCTGTGGCTGCTCACTGTTAAAAAAAAAAAAGGGATGGGGGCCCTAAAAATCACAATAAGAGGGGGACCTACTGTCCCCCCCAGCCCCCACCCCTGAGCGGTGGGTGGGGGCCCTAAAATGAACAATAAGGGGGGGACCTATTGTCCCCCCCGGCCCCCACCCCTGAGCGGCGGGTGGGGGCCCTACAAATAACAATTAGGGGGGGACCTATTGTCCCCCCCCGGCCCCCACCCCTGAGCGGTGGGTGGGGGCCCTAAAATGAACAATAAGGGGGGACCTATTGTCCCCCCCCAGCCCCCACCCCTGAGCGGTGGGTGGGGGCCCTAAAATTAACAATAAGGGGGGGACCTATTGTCCCCCCCGGCCCCCACCCCTGAGCGGTGGGTGGGGGCCCTAAAATTAACAATAAGGGGGACCTATTGTCCCCCCCCGGCCCCCACCCCTGAGCGGTGGGTGGGGGCCCTAAAATTAACAATAAGGGGGGACCTATTGTCCCCCCCGGCCCCCACCCCTGAGCGGTGGGTGGGGGCCCTAAATACAAAGGGGGGGGCCCTAGTCACCCCCCCCCCCCCCAAAAAAAATTAACTTTCCCACGCGTGTAAAATGACACAGAGCACTGTGATTGGATGGCTTGAAATCCATCCAATCACAGTGCTCTGTGTCATTTTACACAGCGTGGGAAAATTGAACTTTCCCACGATGTGTAAAATGACACAGTGCAATGTGATTGGATGGATTTCAAGCCATCCAATCACAGTGCTCTGTGTCATTTTACACGCGTGGGAAAGTTCTTTGGAATTTTCCCACGCTGTGTCAAATGACAAAGAGCACTCTGATTGGCTTAAACCAGCCAATCAGAGTGTTCTTAGCCTAATTGCAGGGCGTGGCAAGGCTTTATAAGCCTTCCCCCGCCCTGCAGAGCTCAGTCTGCGCGGAGCCCTCCATGGGTGAAGATGGATTATTTTTTTGTGCGGTCGGTTTTTTTGTGTGTTTTTTTTTATTGCGTCGGTTATTATGGTTTTTTATTTGGCCTTTTTTGGGGCTGAAAAAATAAGATTGTAGAAGAAAGAAAACATCGAATGGTAAGTTGTTTTTATCTATTTTTTTTACAGGTTTTTAGTTAAAGGTCCCCCCCCTCATTATTTTTAGGGTGAGGGGGTAGGTAGGTAGATACATTTTTTTTGGGGGGGAGAGGTGACTAGGGCCCCCCCCCTTTGTATTTAGGGCCCCCACCCACTGCTCAGGGGTGGGGGCCGGGGGGGACAATAGGTCCCCCCTAATTGTTATTTGTAGGGCCCCCACCTGCCGCTCAGGGGTGGGGGCCGGGGGGACAATAGGTCCCCCCCTAATTGTTATTTTTAGGGCCCCTACCCGCCGCTCAGGGGTGGGGGCCGGGGGGGACAATAGGTCCCCCCTAATTGTTATTTTTAGGGCCCACACCCTCCGCTCAGGGGTGGGGGCCGGGGGGGACAATAGGTCCCCCCCTAATTGTTATTTGTAGTGCCCCCACCCGCCGCTCAGGGGTGGTGGCCGGTGGGGACAATAGGTCCCCCCCTTATTGTTAATTTTAGGGCCCCCACCCGCCGCACAGGGGTGGGGGCCGGAGAGGGGGAGGACAGTAGGTCCCCCCCTCATTATCTTTATGGCCCCCATCCGCCGCCCAGGGGTGGGGGCCGGGGGGAGGACAGTAGGTCCCCCCCTCATTATCATTATGGCCGCCACCCAGGGGTGGGGGCCGGAGAGGGGGAGGACAGTAGGTCCCCCCTTCATTATCTTTATGGCCCCCACCCAAACCCAGGGGTGGGGGCCGGGGGGGAAGGAGAGTACGTCTCCTCCCCCCCCCCCTTCAACCACTATTGTGGTTATAAAGAGTCCCTGTGGGTTTTAAAATTCGCCTGCCTATTGAAGGCTATGGCGGTTCGCACGGTTCGCCGGTTCGCGAACATTTGCGGACGTTTACGTCTGCCGTTCGCGAACCAAAAATTTTATGTTCGCGACATCACTATCTCCCATTCAAAGTTGTTTTAGGTGCTACTAGAAGTAGCCAGCAAGGTAGATACAGCAGTAACCTAACACAGAATTAGAGTCATAAGCATGGGCATCTGCGGGAGTGGGCAAGGGGGAGCACATGTCCCCCCCCCTGGACGTTTCAGCTTGTGCTGCTATTTTTTGTTTCATTGTGAGAATACACTGCAATACCGGCGCTGTGTGTGGAGAGAGGCAGGGATAGGAAGCTGCATCTTATTCCTGCTTCTCTCTCCTGACTGCATCCACAGGGGAGCAGCACAGAGTGCAGCCAACAACTCCCAGCCTGCAGAGACAGCCAACAGATCAGGTAAGTGAGGGATGGTGGAGGGGAGAGGGGGGCAGTATACAGGTAAGGTAAGTAAGGGATGGGGGCAGCCTACAAATCAGGTAAGAGAGGCATGGAGGGGCAGACTACAGATCAGGTAAGTGAGGCATGGGATTCAGACTACAGATCAGGTAAGTCAGACATGGGGGGGCAGCCTACAGATCATGTACGTGAGGAATGGGGAGCAGCATCCAGATCAGGTAAGTGAAGGATGGGGTGGCAGCCTACAGATCAGGTAAGTGAGGGATGGGGCGGCAGCCTACAGATCAGGTAAGTGAGGGAGGGGGGGAGACTACAGGAAGGTAAAGTAGAAGGAGCAGACAGGTTCTGCAGGAGGGGTCAGCAAGAAGCATGAAGGGGTAGGAAAGGTTTGCAAGGAGTAGGAGGGTTAAGTAGAAGGAGCAGAAATGAGCAGGAAGGGTCAGCAAGGAGAAGGAGGGGTCAGCAAGGAGAAAGAAGGGGCAGCAAGGAGAAAGAAGGGGCAGCAAGGAGAAAGAAGGGGCAGCAAGGAGCAGGAATGGGGCAGCAAGGAGCAGGAATGGGGCAGAAAGGATCAGGAAGGCGCAGAAAGAATCAGGAAGGGGCAGCAAGGAGCAGGATGGGGCAGCAAGAAGCAGGAAGGGGCAACAAGAAGCAGGAAGGCTTTGCAAAGAGCAGAAAGGGGCAGGAAGGGACAGAAGGGGCTGTAAGAAGCTGGAAGGGGCAGGAAGAAGCAAGAAGGGGAAGCAAGAAGCAGGAAGGGACTGCAATGAGCAGAAAGGGCCAGGAAGGGACAGAAGGAGCACAACGGTAAAGGAGCAGAAAGAATCAGAAGGAGCACAAAGGTAAAGTAGGAAAAGGAACAGAAAGGGTCTAAAAGGAGCAGAAAGAATCAGGAAGGGGCAGCAAGGAGCAGGAAGGGGCTGTAAGAAGTTGGAAGGGGCAGGAAGAAGCAAGAAGGGGCAGCAAGAAGCAGGAAGGGACTGCAATGAGCAGAAAGGGCCAGGAAGGGACAGAAGGAGCACAACGGTAAAGGAGCAGAAAAAATCAGAAGGAGCACAAAGGTAAAGTAGGAAAAGGAACAGAAAGGGTCTAAAAGGAGCAGAAAGGGCAGAAAGGAGCAGGAAGGGACAGAAGGAGTCAAAAAGGTGAAAGAGCAGAAATAATCAGGAGCACAAAGGTAAAGTAGGAGAAGGAGTAGAAAGGAGAAGGAACAGAAATGAGCAGGAAGGGACATCAAGGAGCAGTGAGGGTCAGCAATGACCTGGAAGTGGCAGAAGGAGCAGAAAGGAACAGAAATGAGCAGGAAGGGTCTGCAAGGAGACGTAAGGGACTGCAAGGAGCAAAAGGAGTCAGCAAGGAGCAGAAAGGGACAGGAAGGGACAAAAGGAGGACAAATGTATAAGATCAGAAAGAATCAGAAAGAGCACAAAGGTAAAGTGCAGAAAGGGACAGCAATGAGCTGGAAGGGGCTGGAATGTAAAATAGTAGACGGAGCAGAAAGCATCTACAAGGAGGAGAAAGGGGCAGCAGGAGCAGGAAGGGACAGAAGGAGCACAAAGGTAAAGTAGGAGAAGGAGCAGAAAGGGGCAGCAAGGAGCAGGAAGGGACAGGATGAGCACAAAGGTAAAGGAGCAGAAAGAATCAGAAGGAGCAGAAAGGAGAAGGAACAAAGGTACAAAGGTTAAGTAGGAGAAGGAGCAGAAATTGGCAGCAAGGAGCAGAAAAAATCAGAAAGAGCAGAAAGGAGGATGAACAAAGGAACAAAGGTAAAGTAGGAGAAGTAGCAGAAAGGAGAAGGAACAGAAATGAGCAGGAAGGAACATCAAGGAGCAGAAGGGGTCATCAATTATCTGGAAGGGGCAGAAGGAGCACAAAAGTAAAGAAGGAAAAGGACCAGAAATGAACAGGAAGGGGCAGCAAGAAGCAGGAAGGGGCAGCAAGAAGCAGGAAGGGGCAGCAAGAAGCAGGAAGGGTCTGCAAGAAGCAGGAGGGTGTAGCAAGGAGCAGAAAGGGGCAGCAAGGAACAGGAAGGGTCTGCAAGAAGCAGGAGGGCGCAGCAAGGAGCAGAAAGGGACAGCAAGGAGCAGGAAGGGTCTGCAAGAAGCAGGAGGGTGCAGCACGGGGCAGCAAGGAGCAGGAAGGGCCTGCAATGAGAAGGAAGGGTCTGCAAGAAGAAGGAGGGCGCAGCAAGGAGCAGAAAGGGACAGCAAGGAGCAGGAAGGGTCTGCAAGAAGCAGGGCGGCGCAGCAAGGGGCAGTAAGGAGCAGGAAGGGCCTGCAATGAGAACGAAGGGTCTGCAAGGAGCAGAAAGGGCTCAAAAAGAGAAAGGAGCAGAAGGGTGCAAAATAAGCAGAAAGCAGTAGCAGAAAGGTAAAGGAGCAGAAGGAGTCAAGGAGGAGAGAAGACTGTGTCAGAAGAAAAAGAAGACCGTGCTAAATGAAGGAGAAAAAAATGAGATTGGAGAAGGAAGTACAAGTGAAGTGATCCCTCCACCTCATTCTGGACACCACATCATAAGGCGTTAGTACCTGGGCCTGGCAGGGAAACTCTGGTCCTTCTCATCTCCCCGGGTAAAACAGAATATCAGTGTTAATGTGTTCACTTTTATTTACTGAGTGTCAGGAAACACAGAAGGCCACTGGGTAGGGGTGCTGTTGATTGGCTAGAGCGGTCAGCTGGCACTCTAAGCCAATTAGTAGCTCCCCATTCATAAAAAGGTAAAATATTTTTATGAATTGGATACTAGTGATCGGCTTAGAGTGTCAGCTGACCACTCTAGCCAATCAGCGGCACCCATGCCTGATGTCAATCTGCACTTCCTGACACTCCGTTTCAGAAGCCGAATACCACTGAGCGACCTGGAGATCTGGAGCTGGAGGATTCCTTTGGGGTTAAACCATTTGAGAGCGGTTTCACCCCTCATAGCATTTTCATTTAGATTAAGTTGTTATGATGACCAGAATGTTCCTTTAATTTGATTAAATGAACACTATAGTGTCAGGAAAACAAACATGTATTCCTGACACCATAGTTGTGAAAACGCTATTCACCCTGGCTTTATGTGATAATGACTATGCTCCTCCCCTTCTAGACACTGTCAAAAAGTGGCCAAGCATGAATGTCATTACAATTATGCCCCTCCCCTCCCCCTGGAAAAATTCCTGGGGACGTTCATGTTCATAAGACAAAAGTACAGTACAGTCCTATTTAAAACAAAAGAACTACAAATAAATTATCATAGTGTAATAGCTTATCATGCCGTCAGGAGCAATGTAGTGTAGTGCTCCTAACAACGTCATGCTGACACGGCGAAAAACATGTTGCGCTATTACTTCACTCTATCACTACACTTTGTGGCACTTTACTTTACACTATGATAATTTATTTGTAGTTCTTTTCTTTTGTTTTGACTAAGACTAAGCAAGGGAGAGTGGTTTAGGTAAGCGGAGGTATTTTTAGGGTGAGATTTATTGATGTTTTTACTGGCTTTTCTTATAGATCCTCCAACCCTCATCTCTATCCTTACCTCTACTTTTAATTTGCCTATACCTTTCTATTTTTTATTTTTGCTCGGGTGAATACTACACTGGAGTGATATCCTGAGACTCCTATATCTTTCCTATTCTCTCCCTCATCACTGTCTTAGCTGTTTATACTTTTATTTACTTACCTAGAATTAATAAAGGTAGGGCCTGTATCTCACTGTTTTAGTTGTTCTATCTAGAGAGCGTTCTTATTTTTACAGCAGTTACCTAAACCTTGTCTCACACTAGGATCAATAACACAGACTATTTTTCACTCCCACACAGGCACAGCAAGGGTAAAACACACAATTACTGATGGTCTATCTACCTTAATAGCTTCAATCAAATTGCCTGGAAGAATACGTCTTGGACTAATACGGTAGATTGTTTTACTGCTTCTCTTTCCCTCTATAGGTCAATTGTCACTTGATCTATCAATAAAATCCATGCTGTCCCCTAACCGTGAATGAACTTTTATCCACTTCTTGATTGGACAGGAGCTAAAGCCCACATGATTGACCTCCATGGAAAACTAAACTGCTTATTTGCTGCCATTTAATTCCCCCTTTTTTGGTGCCAGGAATGGAACTCTGAATTACAAATGATAACAAATATGCTTGTCCATTTTACAAATTGTCTGTTTTGTGACCCTGATATATGGCATTTCAGAGTTACGAAATCTGGACGATCACCTGATTTGCCCAAATTTGTATGAATTGCTTCTCAAGACCTATTGAATTTACAAGTCTAATTTTTATAATGTTTCATTTTCAGTAAACTTTACACACAATATGACCTTCATTCTGGCTTTCGTTACCACCTGTATCTATATATATACACACACACATATACATATACCTTTATCTCTCTTTAATTATTTCTATCTAGGAGTTTCACATCACACTTATTCACAAAGAAAACAAATACATTTTCAACAAACACTATCCAATTCACACTCATACACAGTTTATTTGTAGTGTGTGTTTCTCTAGACGCTTGACATCTTATCTAGCTACGTTTTTCAATAATTTCACATAGTGACACTGGATGCAAATGTTGGTTTTAGTGATAATGGAAAAGTAGCCAGAAAAGTAAACACTGAACATGCCAGTTTCATTGACCTTTATAAGAGTACTGGTTGTAAGACCAAGGAAGTCAGCACCCTGTGACCTTTATCATTTAGGACATGTGTTAGGCCATTTGTATAAACAAATCATTAAAAAATTCTGTTAGATATACCCTGGATCACGGGAGACAATAGGCTAACAAGGCTTCAACCCCAGGCTACTAGGGCCTGAATGGCACCCACTGCTGCCGATAGCTAGCATTCCATCCTGATAGTATACCTGGCCCGCACAACCTGCCGTATCTACTTAGCCAATGTTTAGTTTCCCTCAACCAAAACGAGGCTCGCCCACTCGGCTAGGGTTCCAGCATTTACAGCACATGGAGGACCCCTAAGTATTCACTTATCCACATGTATTAACCACTACTGTTCATTCCGCAAAAGTTGTAACAGCATCATTGTATGGTATTTTGTATTGTTTTTTCTCGTTTGAACCTTAATAAAAACACAGAATGCCAAAAAAAATAAAAAAATCTGTTAGTCCAATAAAAAAGGTATTACAAGATACTAATTGTTTTTTACATCTACATCACTGGACTAATACGGCTACAATCTCTACTTGAACGCCATTTGTATATATATTCATTAGCCCCTCAGAGCAGAAATATGAAGCCTTTAGATTACCAAGCTACATATTGAGTACAGAGCATTAAAACTGGATTAATTTTGTCATTATTGCTTGTTTTATTGGAAATTATACAATCAAGCTTGCACGTGTTGTTATGAATCCAAATTTTCATTTTTTTGTGTGTGAAAATTCTCAGAGGTATTACTACACCCTGGAAATGATGGAATTAACTTAATATTAATCTTCAGAAATTGTTCAGAATCACTAAAACCCCATAACACAAATAGAAGAATGACTATGTATTTCTAAATAAACTTTCAGACCAGAGAGATTAATAAAGGGTGTGTGACTGATTTCATAAGAAAATCACAGCTGCAAGCTAAAATAAGTAGGAAAGAAAATATGTGGTTCACATTTTGTGACAGATGTTTTATACATAGTATTATTATGGTCTTATATGCCTTGCCTTTATTCCACCCTCATATTATTGGTGCATGTATGAAAATAAACTTCAAAGCTTCTTTGTGTAGTGATTTTTATCACACACTAAATAAACATATACTTTGATATATAGAGACCACACCTCTATATGTTCAGATTAAGTGGACTTCTATTCTTCACCTTCTACAAATATTTAATTTGAACACCTCATAAGATCATTTGACGTCTATTAACACTTATTTGTTAATTATGCTACAATATAATTATCTTTTCATTTGACTTTCATGCTTCTACCATATGCCACTAAATGCCTTTCAGTCATCTCTTCTGCATTGATCCAATGCTGCCTTAAACGCTGTAAAATGGAACCAATCATCTGAACTCCCTCCACTTTCTCACCATTTGTGAAACCTTCTCTCACACGTTTTGTTGGTATCACTAATTGCACACCAATGCAATCTCTCTTCTTTTCCCCTTCATATTAACAAGATTTTTTCCTGATTACATCTCTGTAATTCATTATCTCCAGCTCTCTTCTTAAAATGGTACCTCAACTCATCTCTTCAAAGAGCTTTACTAATCACTGGTAGTTTTGTAACATCCACAATCTTGCCAGCACATGTTTTGCATTTGCCACAAAATAAACATCAAACTAGTAGCCTAGTTTGCAAATTAAATTATCTGGTACTTTTATCTGGGCAGTTATGTACTATAGGTACCCACAAAGAACCTTTCTTCAACAATTTCAAAATCCATGCGATGGAAAGAAATCAGTCTATGAATTTAAAACCAAAATAAAATAATTCTTTGTTGAAAACACAAAGCTAAAAAAATGTTAATGGAACACTCCATTTACCAAAACCATTACATAGTGCTGGGGTGCCCTGGCACCCACCCAGTGTAAGTACTCAAACTGTTTGCAAATAATTAATAACCTACCTGCGTTGCTGGGATCTCTCTGAATGTCAGAAGGTCTAAGCTATATATACACACTCAAAATCGCTCAAGGGCTTTAACTAGGAGCTTTGTAACAAAACATGCAAACCACTTATTTGGTCAAATATTCATATATATATTCTTTCTTGAGGACCACGCCAAACTGAAATATTGTTTATATAAACAGTTTGCAATTTTTGTGACAAAGTCCTTAGAGTGACATATATATCATACAATATCTAGCACACTCATTCACTAAACTGCAATTTCAAAGCTGATTCCAGTGTGCTATTTACCCTTGCACTGCAGAGAGTCCCAGGAGGAAGCAATTCCCAAGTAAGTGGATTAATCTTGCAGGCAATAGGTTGCTAGGATAGGACGTACCAAGAATGGGGTGCATTGGTGTTGTGGAGACTTAAGCAACGTATGATCATATACTGTAATTAAACCCCCTTTATTTTTGCCTAGATTAGGTGTTTATTAAAAAAAACAAACTATTACATCCTGTGAGATTTGAAATTGCCATTTAGTGACTGAGTGCAGGGCCAGAGGGGAAAAAACTCGACCTGCGCATTTTTTAGTTACCGAGAAAAGGGGGGGAGGCAGAGAGGGATTTTTTTGTTATCACAAATGACAAGCAAGTGAGAGCATGTTGGGCCAATGCTCTTCCAGCGTAGCCAACGCGCAGAGCCCTACTGAAGAGCTCTTGCATGAGAAAAAGTCCCTGTACTTGTTCTAAACCGTGCAAGCAAATGTATTAAAATGCTTCCACTGTGTTTGCTTGTAACCTGTCTCTGGTGTCTCCATAAGTAGGATACTAGAGGACAAGGGGGCCAGGAAAGTGCTGTGCATGTGTTTGGAGCCTGCTTGATGAATTGCGTGTGTGTAGAGTGAGTTGATTGTTGTGTGTTGTTTTGTGTAAATGTCGGTTTCAATTGTGTTGTGTTTTTGGTTTAATATGTATGGCTAGGGACTATAAAGAGTTAGGGTGTGTGTATAGGGGATATAGTGATTGTATGCATAGGGGCTGTAGTGTATGTGTGTATAGATGATGTAGTGAAAGTCATGAGTTTGCTTACAGGAGATCTAGTGTGTGCATAGGGGATCCAAAGTGTGTATGTCAGAAATGTAGTGTGTGTAGGTGGTGCAATGTGTGCCTATAGGTGATCTATGGTGTGTAAAACATAGAAAAAGGTGTCCAGCGCACATATATCGTTTACCTTAAAACAATCACTTGGCAACGAAAATTTATTTATGAGTAGTACTGTTTCCTACATATAACAGGAAATACAATGGTACATAGTATAGCCTGTATAACTTTTTACAACTAATCTTTGTAAGGTCAGCACACTGACAATTTTTAGAGCCTATTATAAGTTGGCTCTGGACTTATAAGGCATATCGGCTCCTCAAATCTCCAAGGTATTGCAGCTTATCTCACAGGAACAGCAGGAAATTCCAGGTTTAGAGTGAAGAAAAAGCTTTTTATTTTGTACATATAGTACATAAAATAGATAAAATAAAAAAAAATCAAGGAACAACGCGTTTCAATCCACAACTGGGTCTTCCTCAGGTGCAAGTATATTTAAAAAAGCATACAAAATCGTTTATATAACATATACAATTAATCTAAATACAAAACACATGAATGTATAATTAGAACGAGTACTCCTACGTCCAAATATGGAGTTCCGCCAACCACAACATAACTGCTACCTATGCCCTCCACAATATGTCGCCCAGGCTCTCTTCTTCCTCATCCCATTTTCCCAGATGTATGCCGAAACTTAATTTCCTCTGATGTGTGTTCCCGGATGTATTGTGCGCAGATCGCAGCACGGCAGGAAAGCCTCTGTTAAGGAGAGGTTTTGTTGGTTTTTCTTCTGGTCCTAGCAATGTTGGATGTTATGTCCGACAGGGAGAATGGAAGTCCTTAGGGTGCCATTTTACAGATGGGCTAATTTTCAAGCATCCATATCATTATATCGTGGGGGTTGAGGGCAAAAACATAGTATATGGATGAAAATAGAAATAGGAGCATTAGTGTTGGATTTATAAGCATTCAATAAGCTTAGACATCATTTACTAACAATAATCCTAATAAAGGAACCCCAGCCAAAAAACTATTACTTGTCTTCTAATAAAATATATTATGAAATAAAAGAACCCTATAAAACATAGAAAAATTAGAAAGTTTATACATTTGGAAGTTTAACTAATAATTCTTTCAAAAGGAAGGAGACTTTCTGCATAACTAAAAAAATAAGGCAATGTCATATAAAAATGCAAAAAAATATATAGTTATAAAATAGTATTAATTTCAAAGTCAATATTAAGACCTGTTGGAACTAAAGTGCGCATTGAAAAAATCCAATTAGCTTCACAAATACTCAATTTTTTGGCTAGGTTTCCTCCTCTCTAGTGTGTATTGACTTTTTCAATTGCATAAAATTCTAGGCACTTTGGATTAGATTCATGCTGTTCTAAAAAATGTTTCGATACACTGTGGTTTATAAAGCCATTCGTTATATTTCTTACATGTTCTCCTATCCTAACTTTAATTGGTCTTGATGTTTTACCAATATATTGATATCCACATGTACATTTTAAAAGATAGATTACATTTTTCGAGTGACACGTAATTTATGAATTGATTTTATATTCCTTATTTGTCACAAACAAATTCAAATTAGAAACCTTCTTATTGGATATATCTGTCTTTTTTTTTTTTTAATTCTTTATTTTTGTAGTGCATATTGATTATATTATATATAACAACGCGTATGTGGTGCCCCAACGGCAATCCAAGTACGCTTCAACGACAATTATCACAATGGGGTACATGGTAACTGTTGCACAAATTTATAATAAGTGAGGTCAGTTCTAGTGCGAGTAACTAGTGTGTAATTCGACTACGTGAAACAAACGAAAAATTTAAATAAGGTTATGCATAGAGGTTGTATCATGAGTGACAAACTTACTTAGCGAAACTTACTGTGTATATGGAAGTTGTGGCTTGTTAATCATGTATGCTTAGGTTTGTTGGGCATATATAAATTGTTGTCTGTTAAGGTGATCTAGGCAGATGGCACATAGTTTTAAAGATTCACACAGTGTAAGTGAAAGCTTAGTGAGCCTAGCGCTGGTGTTCTCATGTGGTCTTTAAAAGCATGTTTGCATGTTGCATGGAGGATTAAGTATGTGGTATAAAGGGCATCTCTGTGTATAAATCGTCGTTAGATGCAGGCTGTGTGAGCATATAAAGTAGCTTCCAAACATATAAATGTGTGCTTAAGCATTTAGTTGCGTCATCTTAGTAAAAAAGGGTTCCATAACAGTGAGTCGGCATCGGTAGAAGGTGATACAGCTCCCAGTGTCCAGTGTGGGGGCAGCGGGACTCTGCTTAACAGCGGTCAGCCGATTCCCCTTTTCAAGTCCCGCACCGTTCTTGCTAGGCTGTCGGTGGGGGTATCATCCTGTTGGAGCTGACAGGTTTCATGCTGTGGTCTGCGTAGGAGCCATATGGGGTGATAAGGGTTGCCAGCATTTAAAGAGTCTTAATAAAGTAAGCTTGTGGGGTAGACCGAGGGTGTCAGCCGGCACCGTGCGGGTGAGTAGGGACAAGGTTTGTCATAACCTGAGTCTCTGAGTAGCTGGTACGGGTAGTCAGCGGTGGTGCAGGGTTCAGCAACAGTTTGAGAGCGCTGGCCTCAGAGGGCCAGAGAGTCAGCCGATACCTCTGGTGGGCCACGTTATGCAGACTCTGTCCAGGTCGGCTGTGGAATGTGCGCGGTGGATCAGGCCTCTGAGGGCTCCAGATCTTGCTGCTGGATGGAGGTGAGGCGAAGATGCTCCCCAGTCCCCGATGCCTCGTTGGGGTTGTGCATCCCAGGTGCCCCTGGATTGTGACTTTGCTTCAGAGTGTTGGGCTGTGCGGCACCCTGGTTTGCAGCTGTGGCTTGGAGGAGTGGATATGAGCTGCACCAAGCGCCGGCTCCCAGACCAAGTAAGTCGCTTGTGTGAGAGGCTGGTTTGGCAGTCCCGTTCTCGTGAGCATGGGGGCAGGTGAAGTGTGCTTAGCCTGACGGCTTTCCTGGACGCCTGTGGCGGGTGCCTGTAATGGCGACGTCGGGTTGCTGGGCGAATTCACGTGGCTACAGTTTTCACCGCAAGGTGGAAGGCCATTCCGCGGTTGTTGAGTATGGTCCAAAGGCCCGAGCAGAGACTGTCAAATTCCCTCAGGGGGTGCGTGGGTGGTTGGACGTTTGTGCTCCGTTTCTTGGGCCCTCGCTGGGCAGCCATCTTAGCTATGCCTCAGTGGCTTGGTACCTTTTGTAGTCAGTTTTATCTGTGCGTGCGCTGTCTGTCCCGGCCTGCTTGTCCGGGGTGAACCCGGATATTTCCCCCGGTCCAAGGGGAGGTGGGGGGTAGGCTGCTTATGTCATCGCTGGAGGGCTCCGGGTCATGGAGAGCGGCTGTCTCTCCACGGTTTCTGCCACAGTAGGCCGCGCCTGGTTTTCAGCGCCCCTGGCCCCGACGGGCTTTGGGATGATGTCAATCTGTTCACTGGTGCACCCCCGACATGGGTAGGGCAACCTGTGAGGTGTTTGAATGGAATATCTGCGGCTTTTGCCCCAATTTCTGCCCGCCAGGCAGGAGCTCGTGCCACACCGATATATCTGTCTTTTTGCATGCATTACATAATCCACAGTGGAAAAAAAAACTTATTTACATAATCCAAAGTGAAAAAAACCTAAAGTTAAGATATGCCTTATAAGTCCAGAGCCAACTTATAATAGGCTCTAAAAATTGTGAGTGTGCTGACCTTACACAGATTATTTGTAAATATTTATACAGGCTATACTATGTACCATTTTATTTCTTGTTATATATAGGAAACTGTACTACTCATAAAGAAATTTTCGTTGCCAAGTGATTGTTGTATGCTAAACGATATATGTGCGCTGGACACCATTTTCTCTGTTTTACTGTATCATATTTAACCCCTTAAGGACACATGACATGTGTGACATGTCATGATTCCCTTGTATTCCAAAAGTTTGGTCCTTAAGGGGTTAAGTGTATTTTTGTGACTGTACACTTGGGTGTTGTCATAGCGGCACTACTATTAGCGCCACCTATTCCTTCATTTTTTTGTTTCCAATGATCTATGGTGTGTATCTAGTTTGTGTGGAGGACCCAGAGTGTGTATAAGAGATTTAGAATATATGTAGAAGAATCAGAGTGTGCATAAGGATTCTAGTGTGTGTACAGTGAGGGGAAAAAGTATTTAGTCCTTTGAATGTTTGCCCACTGACAAAGAAATTATCAGTCTGGTAGGTGTATTTTAACAGTGAGAGACAGAATAACAAAATAAATCCAGAAAAACGCATGTCAAAAAAGTTATAAATTGATTTATATCAGTGAGTGAAATAAGTATTTGACCCCTATCGATCAGCAAAAATTCGGTCTCCCAGGTACCTTTTATACAGGTAACGAGCTGAGATTAGGAGCACTCTCTTAAAGGTAGTGCTCCTAATCTCAGCTGGAACCTGTATAAAAGATACCTGTCCACAGAAGCAATCAATCAATCAGATTCCAAACTCTCCACCATGGCAAATACCAAAGACCTGTCCAATGATGTCAGGGACAAGGTTGTAGACCTACACAAGATTGGAATGGGCTACAAGACGATCGCCAAGCAGCTTGGTGAGTAGGTGACAATAGTTGGTGCAATTATTCACAAATGGAAGAAACACAAAATAGCTGTCAGTATCCCCTTGTCTAGTGCCCCATGCAAGATCTCAACTTGTGGAGTTTAAAATAATCATGAGAACGGTGAGGAATAAACCCAGAACTGCGCAGGAGGATGTTGTTAATGATCTTAAGGCAGCTGGGATGATAGTCACCAAGAAAAAAATTGGTAACACACTACGCCCTGAAGGACTGAAGTCCTGCAGCACCCGCTAGGTCCCCCTGCTCAAGAAAGCACATGTACAGGCCTGTCTGAAGTTTGCCAATGAACATCTGAATGATTCAGAGGAGAACTGGGTGAAAGTGTTGTGGTCAGATGAAACCAAAATCTAGCTCTTTGGCATCAACTCAACTCGTCGTGTTTCGAGGAGGAGGAATGCTGCCCATGACACCAAGAACACCATCCCCACTGTCAAAAATAAAGGTGGAAATGTTATGCATTGGGAGTATCAATGGGACGATGGACGGAGCCATGTACCGTCAAATCTTGCTTGAGAATTTCCTTCCCTCAGCCAATGCATTGAAAAAGAGGTCGTGGGTGGGTATACCAGCATGACAATGACCCAAAACACACAGCCAAGGCAACAAAGGAGTGGCTCAAGAAGAAGCAAATTAAAGTCCTGGAGTGGCCTAGCCAGTCTCCAGACCTTAATCCCATAGTAAATATGTGGAGGGAGCTGAAGGTTCGAGTTGCCAAACATCAGCCTCAAAACCTTAATGACTTGGAGAGGATCTACAAAGAGGAGTGGGACAAAATCCCTCCTGAGATGTGTGCAAACCTGGTGGCCAAGTGCAAGAAACATCTGACATGCAAATCAATTTATAACTTTTTTTGACATGCGTTTTTCTGGATTTATTTGTTTGTTTGTTTTTCTGTCTCTTACTGTTAAAGTACACCTACCATTAAAATTATAGACTGATCATTTTTTTGTCAGTGGGCAAATGTTCAAAATCTGCTGGGGATCAAATACTTTTTTGCCTCACTATATGTGTGTGTAGAAGGTCCAGACTTGTGTACAGGATCGAGTGTGTGTGTATAAGGGATGTAGTTTTTGTATATAAGGATTCTAGTGTGTGTCTGGAATGTAATGTGTGTTAGGGGTGCAGTGTGTGTACATGAAGGGTGCAGTGTATGTGCGTGTGAGTTATGCAGTGTGTGTGCGTGTGAGAGGCGCAGTGTGTGTGCGCGCATGAGGGGCACAGTGCCCAGTACCTATCTGCTTGGGGGAAAAGAAGGGAAACCAACTATTGGTTGGGATATGTTATAAACCACCTAATGTTAATATTGACGAGGAACAACAGCTGTTTGAGCAAATTGAGAAAGCTGCAAATCTTGGTAACACTTTAATTATTGGAGATTTTAATTACCCAGACATAAATTGGGACATAAGGACTAGCAGCACAGCAAAGGGAATTAGGTTTTTAAACTTGTTAAATGACAACTTCATGTCACAACTTGTACAAGCACCAACTAGAATGGACGCTTGTCTGGACCTGGTTTTAACAAACAACGTTGATCTTTTGACCAACATTCAAGTAGGTGAGCACTTGGGAAATAGTGATCACAATATAGTGTCCTTTGAAATAAACTCAAAAAAACAAAAGCACATGGGGTATACTAAAACATATAATTTTAAAAAGGCCAATTTCAATAAGATAAGGGAAGCTTTACAATATATTGACTGGCATAAACTCTTTAGTGAAAAGAACACTGAGGATAAATGGATCATCTTCCAACAAATATTAGAAAGGTACATTTCTCAGTATGTACCATTGGGAAATAAGTATAAAAGAAACAAATTAAAACCAATGTGGCTTAGTAGAGAAGTAAAACAAGAGATTAAAAATAAGAAAAGGGCATTTAAAGCATTTAAATCAGACAAATCAGATGCATCTTATAAAAGATATAAGAAAGCAAATAATGCGTGCAAAAAGGCAATTAAACTTGCTAAACTTCAAAATGAAAAAATGATAGCTAAAGAGAGCAAAACCAACCCCAAAGCATTTTTTAAGTACATAAATTCCAAAAAACCCAAAAATGAAAGTATAGGTACACTTAAAACTGAAACGGGGGTGTTAGTTAATGAAGACCAAGAAAAGGCAGGAATTCTAAATAACTATTTCTCCTCCGTATATATTAAAGAAGAACCCATGGCAATAGATGTGCAAATGATTGCTACTAAAAACTTGCAGAATAATTGTAATTGGTTAACTCAAGACAATGTGCTGCAGCAACTAAAGAAAGTTAATATAAACAAAGCTCCAGGGCCTGACGGTATCCATCCACGTGTACTTAAGGAACTAAGTGTAGAAATAAGTGAACCTCTGTTTTTAATCTTTCAAGATTCTTTTCTTTCAGGAAGTGTTCCGGAGGATTGGAGGAAGGCAGATGTGGTTCCTATATTCAAAAAGGGTTCAAAATCCTTGCCTGGAAATTATAGACCTGTGAGCTTAACTTCTGTGGCTGGTAAAATATTTGAAAGGTTATTAAGGGATAATATTCAAGAATTCCTTGAGAAGAATATGGTTATCAGCAAAAATCAGCACGGTTTTATGAAGCACAGGTCATGTCAAACTAACTTGATTGCGTTCTACGAAGAAGTAAGTAGAAGTATAGATCAGGGTGTTGCAGTGGATGTGATCTATTTGGATTTTGCCAAGGCATTTGATACAGTTCCACACAAAAGATTAGTGTTCAAACTCAAGGAAATCGGTCTCGATGAAAATGCTTGTTCTTGGGTAGAACATTGGCTTAAAAACAGAATACAAAGAGTTGTCGTTAATGGTAAATTTTCAAGCTGGACAGAGGTGGCAAGTGGTGTCCCTCAGGGGTCTGTTCTGGGACCCCTTCTATTTAACATTTTTATAAATGATCTTGAAGACAGCATTGAAAGTCATGTTTCAGTGTTTGCAGATGACACAAAACTTTGTAAAATAATACAATGTGAGCAAGATATTACTTTGCTGCAGAAGGATTTAGATAGACTGGAGGACTGGGCACTCAAATGGCAGATGAAATTTAATGTTGAAAAATGCAAAGTTATGCACTTTGGCGTAAAGAATACACAAGCAACGTATACCCTTAATGGAAGCGAATTAGGGATAACAACACACGAAAAGGACTTGGGAATTGTTATAGACAACAAACTATGCAACAATGTGCAATGTCAATCAGCAGTGGCCAAGGCCAGTAAGGTATTGTCATGCATGAAAAAGGGCATTCATTCTCGGGACGAGAATATCATTTTGCCTCTCTATAAATCACTGGTAAGACCACATATTGAATATGCTGTGCAATTTTGGGCACCTGTTCTAAAGAAGGATATCATGGCACTAGAAAAAGTGCAGAGGCGGGCTACAAAATTAATAAAAGGAATGGAACATATCAGCTATGAAGAAAGGTTAACAAATTTAAACCTATTTAGTTTAGAAAAACGTCGCCTGAGAGGGGATATGATAACATTATACAAATATATTCGGGGCCAATACAAACCATTGTGTGGAAATCTATTCACAAACCGGACTTTACATAGGACACGAGGCCATGCGTTTAGACTGGAAGAAAGAAGATTTCGTCTAAGGCAAAGGAAAGGTTTTTTTACTGTAAGAACAATCAGGATGTGGAATTCTCTGCCTGAAGAAGTGGTTTTATCAGAGTCCATACAGATGTTCAAACAGCTACTAGATGCATACTTGCAAAGACAGAATATTCAAGGATATAATCTTTCAATGTAGGGTAATAACTGCTTGATTCAAGGATAAATCTGACTGCCATTCTGGGGTCAATAAGGAATTTTTTGTCCTAGCTTGTTGCAAAATTGTGCTTCAAACTGGGGTTTTTTTTTTTGTTTTTTTTTTTTCTCTTTTGGATCAACAGCAAAAAACAGGTGTGAGGAAGGCTGAACTTGATGGACGCAAGTCTCTTTTCAGCTATCTAACTATGTAACTATGTAACTATGTAACTATGTAACATCACCACCAAGACTATGTCCCTCCTTCAGACAAATTACCCATTCCGTTATAACCAGTCCCATATCCACTACATAGGCACCAATCTCCCAGTGGACACTGACCAAACATACCTCTGATACAAAGGGCGCAGCAAGACATTAAATCCTTGGAGGGCTGATCCATATATTGGCTTGGTAGTCTGGCATCAGTATTTTATTTTTTATAATTCTTAATTTTATCGTGCATTAAAATTACAACAAGACAAGCAGTGCCACAACAGCTATTGCCTGCGTGTCAGTCAACATGTAAAAACAGTTGGGCGGCATATCAAGACATTGCACTTTTTGATATTATACTGTAATATAGTGTCATCAAAAGCTAAATCAACGCTTCAGTTACTAAGTGCTAATTCAGATATACATTCCGATTTTACTGTAAGGTTGTAGGCTCACAGGCGTAGTTAAAATAGCTATGAGAGCTTTGTCGAGCAATTTTTAAACAAAACGCTAGAACTTAAGAGTGAGAGGAGTTAAACATGTTGAACAATCTATCCCTCGAGTGTAGTGATAGTGTCACTAGGTTGGGGTCACAGTGTAAGTCATTAATAGAATTGAGTACCGTATATACTCGAGTATAAGCCGACCCGAATATAAGCCGAGGCCCCTAATTTTACCCCAAAAAACTGGGAAAACTTATTGACTCGAGTATAAGACTAGGGTGAGAAATGCAGCAGCTACGGGTAAATTTCTAAATAAAATTAGATCCTAAAAAAAATATATTAATTGAATATTTATTTACAGTGTGTGTATAATGAATGCAGTGTGTGTGTATGAATGCAGTGTGAGTGTATGAGTGCAGCGTGTGTGTATGAGTGCAGCGTGTGTGTTTGAATGCAGTGTGAGTGTCTGAATGCAGTGTGAGTGTATGAATGCAGTGTGAGTGTATGAGTGCAGCGTGTGTGTATGAGTGCAGCGTGTGTGTATGAGTGCAGCGTGTGTGTATGAATGCAGTGTGAGTGTATGAGTGCAGTGTGTGAGCGTATGAGTGCAGTGTGTGTGTGTATGAGTGCAGTGTGTGTGTATGAGTGGTGTGTGTGTGTGTGTGTGTGTTGCAGAGCCTTGGTGGGGGATGGGCAATTTTGTTTTTTATTATTATTTTAATATTTTTTTATTATTATTAATTATTTTTATTTATTTAATTTAATTTTTTATTATTTTTGTATTATTATTTAATTTCTTTTTTTTTATTATTACTATATTTTTTTTCGTCCCCCCTCCCTGCTTGATACATGGCAGGGAGGGGGGCTCTCCTTCCCTGGTGGTCCAGCATTGGCAGTTCAGTGGGGGGCTGTAAGAGAGTTTACTTACCTCTCCTGCAGCTCCTGTCAGCTCTCTCCTCCTCCGCGCCGTCCGTGCAGCTCCCTCTGTCAGCTCCCAGTGTAAGTCTCGCGAGAGCCGCGGCTCTCGCGAGACTTACACTGGGAGCTGACCGAGGTGCTGAACGGACGGCGCGGAGGAGGAGGAAGCTGACAGGAGCTGCAGGAGAGGTAAGTAAACTCTCTTACAGCCCCCACAGCCCCTGTCTGTATTATGGCAATGCAAATTGCCATAATACAGACTATTGACTCGAGTATAAGCCGAGTTGGGGTTTTTTAGCACAAAAAATGTGCTAAAAAACTTGGCTTATACTCGAGTATATACGGTACATTAGTCATTGTGGTATTCAACCTGGCTGCTGTTTGAGGGTAAGCAGAGTCTCTATCTTCCATGGCACTCACTTTATCTGATGCCACTGGCGGGCCATGGTACAGGTTTCACCCTTATGCTAAGCACTCTTGTTGGGGTGTGCAAAGTCCCTGTCGTGTGACTGAATGTTGGAAGTGCGGCTGGTCCGAGATGGTCGACCTGGTGTTTCCGCCATTTTAGGCTGCAAGTCCCGCTGTCTCCTTAGTCGATGCGGGTAGGCTGTGCGCTGCTGAGACCCATGTCAGGTCGCTGCTTGCTGGCGACGTGATTGTATGCGCTCTGTCTTGGGCACTCCCGTGGCTTTGAAAGTCGGTTTTGAACTGTCGCTGCTTGTATTGGAGCGTCCGGTGTTTTTGTTCCCGGATTGGCCCCTCTTCGACTCCAGACTTGCACTGGCCTGGAGTCTGGGAGGTTTTCAGTGTCCCCGCGAGTGTCCGCTCCTTTCGGGCTCTGTAGCATGCCCTCCGGTGAGCGCATGCGGGCCTCTAGCTTCTCCCAGAAGGATTGAAAGATAATGTTTAATCAGCTTTCTGTTTCATTCCAGGCCACGGTGCAGGCGGCATCCGCCATTTTGTTGGCCCCTCCAAACCTCAGTACGATGTGAGTGTGTTGTGGTCCCGTGGCTTATCAGGGGGATCGCGTAAGGGTGGACTGGGATAACCCCCGCCGGTCCAGAGAGGGAGGGAACGGAGGCCCAGGGTCAGGTTTCCGGCTATTTGCTGCAGCAGGGGAGCGGCTGTCTCCCCTGCGCTCGCCATGCTGGTGGGCCTTGCCCTAGTTTCAGGTGCGCATTTGTTGGATTGTTGCTTTCTTGGTGTCTTTGTGTGTGCCCCAGTGTTTTCTGTCGCTGGGTGGCCTTTGTGTGCCATTTCAGAGCAGTTATAGTGGTTGAAAACCGCTTTTTCTGCCTAAAGTAGCTGTTGAGGCTAACGTCCTTTCAGTTCTGAGGTCAGGCCCTGCCCCCCTCCCATATTCTTCTACAAGTGTCCATGAAAGATTTTAAAATGCTACAGAACCACATTGATAGATGTGTATGGGACAACAAAAAATCCAGCATAAAAAGGACCACACTATACCTCCTGATAAGGACTTTGGAGCAGTTAAATGATAGCAATTGAAAAGAATGGATAGCAGTCCAAGGTCTTACTAGAAAAAAAATAAAACTTTTATTCTATCAATGTTCACGTTTTACAAAATGTTCATTAGGTGATCAGGTCTTCTCTTTTATATGAATACATTTTAATGCAATATTGATATACATTTTCGGTAATTTTCCCAGAAATTAATTTACAATCACTACTTCATTCTATAAAAAAAATGTGAAAGTCTAATTTTTGTTTGCTCCAGCTGTTACAAATAATCCATAAAGCCATTTTATGTTTTGGATTGTTTATAAAAGAATTATTTCACTTTGATATGACTTTCTTTAACTTAGCATGGTGTCCATCTGAAAATATGTAATAGTTCATTATTTTCAGCAATATGCGGAAATAGAGCTTAGTAAAATATTTAATCCAAAAGCAACAATTAAACAAGAAAATGTATATTAAATATAATAATTACTTGAAAAGCATGCTTTATACCAATGAGAACGTTAATATAGTTGTTTTTTTGTAACATGAATTATGGAGGCATCTTTCCCCTCCTTTAATGCCTTATTACTAACCATGTTTTTTGTTTTTTTGCTTGATCTTGTGGTTAGGGCTAATGACTAAGAAGTAAACTTCTGGTACCTTCTTAAGTGCCCTCTTAGGTAGGGGAGACGGTGCCATGTTATGACCAGCCCTATTAACCATCCAATGGGTAATATAGCAAGCATTTCATCTTCTAATAGGATTGCATATCTTGTTTAGAAACTTGATATGTGTGAAGTCAGCATGTGGTCATATTAGGTCAAATTCTTCAGGCAAGTGACCCAGAGATTTGTTATGTACAAAATGTGACTTTATAAAGGTAGCAGCCCATGAAACCTGTATTTTGCATATGGCGCTAAACTGAGGATACTGATAGTAATCAAAGGATGGCAGTGGCACTTTAGAAAGTAGGGCACCAAACTCAAAGGGAGTATGACGAGGAGAAAAATGTGACATGGACTGATATGTAGAGCTAGCATAAAAGGGAGACAATATTGATATTAAGCTAACATAAACAGTATAAGAAATTAGTTTTAAGCTGGCATAAAGGGTTGACATTATAAATAAAATGACTTGGACATGGCAATGAAGTGAAGAGATGAAACACAATCCCAGCATTTAACAAAGTAATAATGGTACAATCCTACGCGCACCATTACAAATGTTCTGCTCTTTAAAAAGCTGAAATGATTGAGAAAATATATGACATCTTTTCTAGTTCATTCATTAAAACATGTTTTATCATTTTTTTATCATGTTTTATCATGAGCACATGTGAATTAGGTCAATTTCTGAAGATCACGTCTATATTTCTATGAGGACTATATATACTGTAGGTGAGTGACAGTTTTAAACAGAAAATCTGTAAGCACTGCTCTCGTCAGTCCTCTAAAACAGAATGTGGAATGACAGGTGCAAAATGGCTATGTACTACATTATACAGCAAGCATGTCAATCAAAGGCTAGCACGAGCCAAATAAACAAGGTTTAAGGTTATGTGGGCCGCAAAAAAAAACCTTTCCTACCCTACCGTCAATGGTCTGGCAATGTGCATGCCCCACCCTCCTCCCCCGCCACACCCTTTATTCATTTTATTCTTTTATTCTACCAGAGAGGCCCACTTTTATCTACATGCCAATCGCATCATTGTCACACCTCAACCGACTTTTTTACGCCACATCACAGTCTTACATTTACCATAATCAACGTTGCCCCGAACACAAATATATATATATATATATACATATATATATATATATATGTTGGAAGGCCATTTGGCCTGAATTTGTGGGAGGAGTTATGATCCTATATAAACCCTACGCCCCCTACTTACCTTTGTTGTGCAAGCTGTTTGTTGGTGAGACGAATAGACTGTTCAAGGTCAGCATTTGCATGAGATCCACTTCCAGGTCACACAAGACACCATTTTGGTTTCACCTTTGCTCCATGAGGTCTCCTACTCCAAGCTGTGTCCAGGAATCCTGCAGTAGGGCTTTCCGTTAATCCAGTGGCCTTCTCTCCGGTCAGCATCGCATTTGGTGTCTCAGGGACTCTCAAACCGTAAGTTGACCCACCTGTTGCGCCAGGATTAGTTCCCACGGCGTTCAGAACAGCACGGGTCCTCGCTTTATGGTTTCCTTTTCGGTTTGCACGGTTATTTCGTTACCTTATACTCACCTAGCTGTTCATGAAAAATCTGTTGTTTAAAAGCTGTTTTGGTTAAAATCTGTTGGGTTAAAAATCTGTTCGGTTAAAACTACAAACAAAATAAAATTTTTCGCCTACACACTGACCCCTACCGGTCTTTTGGTGTACTACAGGCTTCTCAGACATTATTGCATTTCATGTAAAAACCAATGAACCACTGCATTTTTGCCTACACACTGACCCCTACCGGTTTTTCGGTGTACTTCAGACATTATTGCATTTCATGTACAAACCAACGAACCACTGCATTTTCGCCTACACACTGACCCCTACCGGTCTTTCGGTGTACTACAGGCATCTTAGACATTATTGCATTTCATGTACAAACCAACGAACCACTGCATTTTCGCCTACACACTGACCCCTACCTGTCATTCGGTGTACTACAGGCTTCTTAGACATTATTGCATTTCATGTACAAACCAAGAAACCACTGCATTTCCATCTACACACTGACCCCTACCGGTCTTTTGGTGTACTATAGGCTTCTTAGACATTATTGCATTTCATGTACAAATCAACGAACCACTGCATTTGCGTCTACACACTGACCCCTACCGGTCATTCAGTATACTACAGGCATCTCAGACAGTATTGCATTTCATGTACAAACCAACAAACATTTCCACCTACACACTGACCCCTACCGGTCTTTTGGTGTACTACAGGCTTCTTAGACATTATTGCATTTCATGTACAAATCAGCGAACCACTGCATTTGCGCCTACACACTGACCCCTACCGGTCATTCAGTATACTACAGGCATCTCAGACAGTATTGCATTTCATGTACAAACCAACGAACCACTGCATTTTTCACGTACACACTGACCCCTATCGGTCATTCGATGTACTACAAGCTTCTTAGACGTTTTTGCATTTCATGTACAAACCAATAAACCACTGCATTTTCAACTACACTGACCCCTACCGGTCATTCAGTGTACTACAGGCTTCTCAGACATTATTGCATTTATCAGTCTTCAAGAAGCGGTATCCCAGTACCCTGTATTACTGTATCAGGTAAGTAGGTTTACCAGTTCTCTTTTTCCCTCGAGGCCTCATTCAGCCTCCACGGCCTCATTCAGCCTCCCCACCTCCCAAAGTGGGTTCTAAACTTCCAACAGGCCAGTTCTGAGATTCCTCACGGCGTTTAAAAACATCAATCACACAAACCTACACCACCTTGCTACTACTTGTACTTTTCTTCAAACAGAGCTCCAAGAAGATGTACCCAGTATCCTGCATTCCAGTAACAGGGAAGAAGGTTTACCATTTTACGTTTTCCCTTGAGGCCTCATTCAGCCTCCACGGCCTCATACAACCCTCCACCTCCCAAAGTAGGCTCTGCACTTCAAAACGTACCTGGGCTAAGATTTCTCACAAAATGTCAACAACAATATCTTAATCATAATCCACCATATTACTAATATATTTATCGGTACGTTTTGTCATTTATTTCTACATATCATTACTTAGACACCAAGTCCTACGCCATCAACAACCTACAGTCTACCTGGTTCCCTGCATTGCAGTATCAGGTATTGGTAATCTTACTCACTACGATTACGTTTCTCCTTAAGGCCTCACTTTGCCTTTGTATCATAAAAAATAAATTAAAAATAAATAAAATTTTAAAAAAATCACATTTATGGGAACCCAGGGGCTTGTCTCTAATTTACGGACCAACGTTCAGGTTCCTCAGCTTATCCACGTTCGTACGTTACAGTATCTCTGATACAAACTTTCTCATATGCTCTACATTTTTACACTCATTATATTAATGACACGCCTCAGGCCCACTAGCATCTATTTCCCATTAAGGTTTCCCGGACCGGGCCCATTCCCTGCAGAAGCAAGAATATAGCAAGAATATATTGTAATCTTCTGGCACATTGCCCAAATAAAGAGGACAAACACTCAAGGTTAAGTATCTACATACGTTATATCACACCATTCTAAGAGACAAGCCCCATTAGGCTAGAGAACTGGCATTGAGGGTTAGGCGCTGGCCTTAGCTATCCTAAGTAATACTACGGTCCCGCGAGGTCTACACCCCACCTCAACATGGAGGTTCAGCCCCACGACCAAATCATAGTTAGCCACCTTGCTCACCCTTCTTTAGGGCTACAGTTAGGGCTTCCCATGTCACGGCCACACTTTTTGAATCTTTGTCACCGAGAGGCCGACATCCTGCCACCACGTTCAAGTGGCCACAAAAATCCCCTCGGCCCAAATCATAGGTAGAGCTTCTCTCCGCCACTTGGCACTAGCAGGGCCTCACCTGTCACTTGGTACTAGGTAAATTCTTCACTTCGGCTCTAGCTAATAGGCCAGTTCTCCGAAGGTCTCATCCATACCTCTAAGACACATTACTTATCCAAATCATTATTTCTTTTTCAGAATGTCACAAGTATTCATCCCGATAATCGGTCTGCTGTTGGACGAAATACCCAGCACACCAGTCTGGCCAGAGTCTCCATAGGAATCCCTCACCCCTTCTACCCTCAGTTACCTGGGATTCTGGAACATTCTAAAAAAAATTCAGCAGAGCTCTGACACAGGTTTATCCTCTCCCCAGCCACTGCCAGTAAGGCAGAACTACACTGGCTCACAACGGCTCAGCCCAATGTTCCCAGGCCCGGTTCTAGTTCACAAGGGCCGTCAGCTTACTCCTCAGATTCCAATCAGGAGACCCTAGTTGCTATCCTGGCCAACCTCCAAATGATTAACAGGCTGATAAATGGAATCGGCTATAGCCACACCAGGTGTCTCATTAAGCCCGGCAGGCGCTCACCTGGTGATCTCGGTCATACAGTCTGGCTTACCCCTCATTTCCCTCCCCGTCCCCTACCACCCACTATCACTACTTCATACGTCTCACCGGCCCACCATGTTCCAATTTCCATGGAGAAAGTAATTCTCGATGGAAAGGACGTTAAACTAACATCACTACTTAACTTCACAAGACTCCCTACAGTACAAAGGTTATATTCTTGGCGACATTTCAGTACTCCAAAGAGTGACACCCACTACTTAACAAAGCTTTCCATTCCTCTGTTATCTTTACCTCTCGCATAGAGACAGCTACTTCCACTTCTCAACACCCCTTCACCCCACGCACTAGTCAGGGAGGCGGCCAGAGGGACAAGCTGGGCTGACCACTTAATTTCTGGGGAAAGCTTGGGTGCACTATGACTTTAATACTGGGGTATGCTATTTCACTACATGCAGGGTTTCGCACATCTGCTCCAGAACCTACACCTATTCCACATACGCAGCCCATCTGTCACCTAAGATACGCCCAACTAAGGTTAACTTTGTTATCCTAATATACTATCTGCATTTACACCCAGCTAGGCATCTGGTAGATTCTGGTGCTGGGTTTCTCACAGGGGTTCACACGGGCCTTATCGCCATTCCCACAGGTACACTCATAGGCCCTAACCTATTATCTGCACCCATTGACCCTCTTAAGGTGGTCCACAGCAGTCATACGCTGGGTTCACGATCGCCTCCTTACGGTCTTCACACTTCTCATCTTGGCGTACCATTCACATCAATGTAGAAATTCACTATACCCTATAATACGTCTGATCATAGACCTCTTCCGCACCGCACTCTACATCCATTCCCAGCGTCAAACTCCCTCATTCCCGCTATGGAGTTCTCACTGCACTACGCAAATCAATCATGCCATACAAGCTATCACTTAACAAGTAGTAAGGCTTGGTTGAGCAAGATGGACTTGTCCAACACCTTTAATCTACTATCTATTCACCCTTCACCATGGCACCTGGACTACGTTCGGGTGACCATCCTTGCTAACCATTTTGTGGCTATTTTCATAGGCTGACTTGGCTGGCAGCAACTTCTCAGTTCTTATTAGTCTGCTTTTACATTCCTGGTGTCCACAACACAGCCGCTGAAGCTCTTTCACGCCCAGTTTAAGGTCTCCCTACGACCTACTTCATACCATCCAGGATACAACCTTTTCATGAGATAATCTTGGACTAAGCACACAGTTACACCTCATAGAGATACGCATGCTTCACGCAGTTTCACGACTACTCTATCACTCACGCCAGGGCTTTGTATATTGTTCCATGTCACAAGTAGAGTTTGCTTGATTCAAGACTTTTTTAAACTATTGTACTTTTTGCCTTTTCCTCTAAACCTACATATCAAGCATCTTATTTATACCTCCTATGCTGTCACTCCGTTTTACGTATCCAAGGTCAGCCACACACTATCAGTACTAAGCCATTACTTCATGTCTAAACATTCCATTAAGGTAAGCTACATCATAGCTTCCTTTGCTGGTCTCTCTTTTTCGCAGAAGCGCTGCATCAGCGGTTTCAAGGTCTTACACCCCAGTCCACATCACTAGGTGATGGGGCCACAGGTAATCCTCTGCTTAGTTACATATATACCTCAATCAGAGTAAAAGCTCCTTACTAGCTTTCAGTACACTAGCTGTATAAACTTGCAATAAAGTGTGTTTTCTTTGAATCCTCTTTTTGCCCTCTTTTACAGGCCTACTCGTACGTTGGTTCCGGCACACCTCAACCAACTTTGCTTCTCCTTCTACATTCCATTACGTATTAGATAAATTCCGAGCACAAGTTGGAAGGCCATTTGGCCTAAATTTGTGGGAGGAGTTATGCTCCTATATAAACCCTACGCCCCCTACTTACCTTTGTTGTGCAAGCTGTTTGTCCCCACCCACCTACACCCATCTATATTAACAATTCACCTTTGTGGGCCCTCTTTTACAGGCCTACTCGTACGTTGGTTTCAGCACACCTCAACCAACTTTGCTTCTCCTTCTACATTCCATTACGTATTAGATAAATTCCGAGCACAAATATAAATCGGTGGAAAAAAGCCAGCACTCAGGGACTTGTGGAAAAATTCTATCGGTTTATTCCAATACAGTCAACATTTCAGTTCATGTTCATGAACTTTCCTCAGGACATATTACTCCCTACAGTGCCTACAACACCCTCTGTTAATCGTATTACCAACACAAAGCCTATTTCTACAGGCATTGAAATTCCCATTCTCTTCCATAACATGACCCATGTAGCAAGCTTATATATACCACCCATTCCTTTACTTTAAGTCTAATTTCTGTTCATTATCTCCTCAGTCCTCTCCATTTGATATCCATCTTTATTTCCTCCTAATTAAATAAACATCCTCTTTTCAGCTGTGTAAGATAACTCCTTCTCCACTAAATATCCCTCTTTCTTTCCTTTCCATTACATTTCACGCTTCCCTGTACATTAAAAACCCCAATCTCTGCATTCCATATCTTTTTCTACATTAGAGACAGCTACCCTTTCCATTAGTTAGTGCCAGTCTTCTTCCCTGCTAAGGAAATTCCCCATTCCTCTCCTTCCTAAAAATGTGTCTGTCCATTTCCATTAGTGAATCCCCTTCCTCTCTGTTAGACTCCTTTCTTCATAAAAGAGAGACAATATTGATATTAAGCCAACATTAACGTTATAAGAGACTGATGTTGAGCTTGCATAAAGGATTGAAAGTATAAATACAATTACTTGGACATGGCAATGGAGTGAAGAGATGATACATAATCCCCTGGTAACCCATTGGTATGCAAATACAAACTTTCAATTAGAATTGGCAATTTCCATTGCTTCTCAATTAAAAATGTCCTCTTCAATAGAGACACAGGTTCTATTACCCTCCCTTAGAATACCCCTTTCAACTTCATCAGAGATACTAATCTTTTTGCATTAACTTTCCATTAAAAGTCTGACCCCTCCTTAAAGACACAAATTAGCTATTTATTGTGAATTAATTGGTAATGCCATTACCCTTTGAAGGGTATTGAGGTGTTCTCCTAAATTTCCATGGCTGGGAACATTGCACAATACCCATGTTGGCAGACAACACAGACACTGCCAAACCACCGTGTGACATTGGGCATCTGTGGTTGACCAAGTGCATCAAAAACCCCTTCCAAATCATTTATCTTGCTGATCTATTTTTAAATACTCTAGGAATAGAATTTTATAGTGAGTGCATGGTAGCCTTAGGACCCTGAAAGATCCAGGTAGTTTGGTTTTACCCACAATACCAACTGGTCTATCCATGCAGAGCCCGCAGCTAATTTTTCATTTTTCTGCAAAACAGCCCTTACATGCCTAAAGAGGCTTACATGTCATAAAGCATAGCTTAACCTTGTTTTTTTACAAAGTAAGGTGGGGGATTATAGCTGAAAGTATGTTGTTTCAATTATACCAAATTGTTTCAATTATAAAAAATTACATGCAGGCAGACAGGGACAAAGGAACTCTTTAGAACATGAAATTGAGAGAGATTAGGCGATTATGGTGTTGGAGAGTCCTTTTTACTTGATACTATGTTCCTTCACGTATATTTCCACATTACCATGGTAACATAGTAGTTTTGGAGAAATGCCTGCAAAATTATTTTAAAGAAAACAAAGAATCTAAACTCTTTTCATTGGTTTCTTTAAGTGTTTCCACTTCTGATAACAAGTTGTGGCTGTTTTTACCTGTTAATGGCATTTAAGGACATTGCTGAAAAATCCAATAAATAAAAAAAGAAAAAAGAAAAAAAAAAAGGATTATACATTTGGACTGTTGGCTGCATTTGTATTGGTTTCTAAATACTTTATATTCTTTTTTTTTTATAAGGAGTGTTTTCTTAATCCACAGTTTCCGAGGTTACAAAAATAAAACACCAGCAAGACTTATTTTAACCTCCAGGATACTTCTTTATTTCCTGAATCAGGCACCAAGTTTACATATAAAAACATTGACTGTGCAGCCAAAGTGAACTTTTAAACAAAGAAACTCTATATATTTTATGTGATGAATAAAATATAATGAACTCCTGCTTTACGCATGGTGCTCTGGATTCTGTGTGTTTATTTATTGCCTTTTTTTCAATTAATCGTGTTTACAGAGATGTTGTGCCATCTACTTTGGTACACTCGGGTTAGCACCAAGGCAAAATTACTGAATATACCAAAAGGGGTGCGTGCCAAGGCTATATATATATATATATATATATACACACACACATACATATATACATATATATATATATATATATATATATATATATATATATGTATATATGTATGTGTGTGTATATATATATGTATGTATGTGTGTGTATATATATATATATATATATATATATGTGTATATATATGTATGTATATATATATATGTATATATATATATGTATATATATATATATATATATATATATATATATATATATATATATATATATACAAAAATCAAAAAACATGGTCCTGCACTCACTCTTCAGTTTTAATTGCAAGGTGCTCCTCCAGCCTTTTTTACCAATACATACTCTCGAAGAAAGGCACTCACTGGTCTTCTTAATTTGCTAATTTTATTCACCAATGTTCACGACAGGCACACAGTCGGATTTGACGGCATATACGCTAACCTTACCCAAACCCCCATTAAAACACGGACACAGGTTATACTGTTGGAAATAATTAGTCCACAGCTTTATTAAATTATTAATAAAATAATATAGGAATAACAAATGGGATCATTGCCAACAAATCTTATTAAAGTTAACATCCACCCATATACATAACATACCCCTAGCAATCACCCCAAAGTAATAACAATAGATAACAATAAATAACATGTTAATACAGAAACTGGCTGCCAAATATGACCACATTTCCACCAGGTTAAATTGTAGGGGTGTACCGAGACACCGCTACCTACCATATCGATTGTAGGGGTGTACCAATACACCGCTACCCACCATATCCATTGTAGGGGTGTACCAAGACACCGCTACCCCCAGTTCCAGTGTAGGGTGTACCAAGACACCACCACACCCCCAGGTTCGGAGCCACCGATGGGCTCGAACCTACCAACCACGTGCAACACTGCCCAATCCACACTAAACCTCAGGATGCCCACTTTCTCCTCCATCTACCCTCCGATTTAACCAGGCCATTCCCCGCCACAGCGCAGGACTTGACACCTAAAGCTCCTGAGCGACTCCCACCACACCGGAATAAGGCCTGTTGAATGCCTTCCTGAAGGCCCAATTTAAAACGTACCCCATCCCCCTGGAGTACCCAGGGAGCTTGCCTCCCAATTCGATGTGTCTCACTGTTACACCGCCCCCACATCCGATAAATACAGCCATCAATTTTTTATTAATTCGTCCTCGACACCGAGCCACAACGGCCGGATACCTAGCATGTCTCCAATGTAACCGAGGAACCATCTTGGACCGCACCACCACCACACCTGTGGCCAGCTCCAATAGCCGGTCCACATCCCTCTGCCTCCACCTGATCAATTCCTTTTCCGCCCTCGCGGCTTACCAGAATGTCCTGGACAGTATCCCTTGGTACCTTCTGGAAAATTTTTTTTGGAAAAAACCCCCGAAAACCAAAACCACTCCAGCTCCACCAATTCCAAAGGAAAGCCCAGTTGTGCTTGACCCATACCATGGCTCCCTTCTGCGCCTCTTAGATGTAAGAGTGGCCCACCAACCATGTCACCAAAGCTGAAACGAAAGTAATTAGCGACAAGGCACAGCTCCAAACACAAACCCATACGTCCATAGCCATTAAATCAAATAGACCAATCGTAAAAAAGCACTTAAACTGTACTGACTCCAACCTGCCGAAACGTTTCCCCTGGTCCTCACTTAAAACCAGGCGGGACGCCTCTGTCGCCACCATTATCCGGGAAGAATAGGCCCCAAAGTGCTCGGGATCCAAACCCAACATTTTCAAACCCTTCCGAACACACCCCTGCAGGAATTGAATTGTGACAGCGCCGATCCGTCCCCATTTACCAGTAAGCCATCCGGGATGTCCGGGCAAAGCTCCAAGTAGTGTGATGTGCTTGACTCCAGACATACCCCTGACCCCAGCAGGGAATATAGCTTTACCAAACCTCCTTTACCAGACACATCGATTCTTGTACAACCCTACCGAATCGTTACCTTAACCGACTGAGGTTCGACAACCGAGTGTAGAACCCCCCAACACCCGCCCAAAAGGCACTCACCAGCTCCCCAATCTGAATTGCCCCAAGCCCCCGAGAAGGCCACCGCAAAAGTAGAGTAACACACCACCCTCAGCACGTGCACCAGGCTTTGCGTTACCCACGGAAACCAGCCCCCGGCACCGACATATCATACCTCTCCGTAAGACCCGCGATGCCTGACGGACGTGACAACGTTCCGTCACTTCCTCCCAATCGATCAGTTTGAACCTTAATGCCAATGCCGCCATGCTCCTGTCCATTGCCAATGGAGCTAACGCTGAACGAACAAGCAGCTTAGGAACCACAGCAAGGTATCCCTTCACCCCTCCTTTGACTGGGACCCCCCAGTGAAACCAACCGCCTCGTCCCACATATCCCAAACCTTCACATAGGCAGTCCCCGTGCTGGGTGCCATAGGATTCCTCCAAGCATGGCGTCTCAAGTTGCCACATTTCCTCCAGTCTGGCCTGTCCCTCCTCCCATGCCCCCTGGGGCCGCAATTCTTGTCCCCTTGTACATGAGCCAAGTAATCAGCCCCTCCCTCCGCCAACCAGGCACGTGGCGTGCCCACACCCGATATTAAACGACCTGCACAGTGATACGAATCGCCGCCATTGGCGTACCTCCTGAACCGAGGACCCGGCTGGATGGCAAACCGCATGAACCCAGCCGTATTGTCCGTGAATTACGACTTTTTGTCCCTTAATCCTTAACCTTTTAGAGCCACGGCCACTCCCAATGGAAATAACTCATAAGCTGGCAACTTCAAATGAGAGGACTTACCTTTCATGCCTCCCGCCACCACTCCGCGCACCACCTGCCTTCCAGGTATGCCCCGGTATCTATGTTCCCAGAGCCATCCGTGAGCAACTTGATACCACCCGCAAAGGCTCCATGAAACGGCTACAGACCCATCCCTCGCGACTAACCCGACATGCGAACTTGAAACTGCCTTATGAACAACTGTGATTTCTCAGCGTGACCTTCTTGGACCTGCGAACCTTCGCCCTGACTCCCAAAGTGCAGTCAACTGATCCCTAGGCAATCAACACTCTCCTACCACTGAAACAATTTCCAGCCCAAGAAAAGACGTGCAGTAGGAATCCCGCGACTGTAAGGTATGTCCACAATGGCCCGGCCCAGCCGAACCCACACAGCAAGCTATCTTCCAGATGTACTAGGGAACCCCTTCCTGATTCCTCTTTCACCACCCACCAGACGGAACCAACTTCTCGAAGTAGGAACATGAAATGGAACCGCCCCTTGGCAAGCAGAGGTTACCAATAGGCATCTGCAAACATGCAACCCAAAAGATGGAAGGGTTGCCAATAATCGAACACGTCCCGCTCCCCCTCACCAACTCAACGGCAAGGCCGAATGATGCCTAATATACAGAACAGGCCCGCATCAGTTGACATTGTGACTCCCACCACCTGCGGAACACCCGTATCCGAGCCTACCCGACGGTCCCCAGTTGCATTGACCTTTCTTCTGTCCGGCCAGCACCGCACCTCCTGGGGGCGTGCCGGCAGCCCCCGTAAAGAGTGCATTTCCTGCACCATCATTAGGAACCGGGCACCTTACCCCGATTACGCCTACTAGGATGCAAAAGCCCTAAGCCAATTCCCAAAGTCTTCAGTATCTTGCAATACCAGCCTTTTCCCTCCTCCTCTTTTCCAGCCTCCTTCCTATCGTCCCCTTTTAAATCAAGGAATTCCTCGAGCGGAAGGCAGGAAATATTTTTTACAAATCCCCTTATTCAAATCTTATCCTCCGCCTCCGCCTTCAAGTGACCCCCAATGGCCCCGCGAAGGACACGTGCCCATTTCGTCGCGACGCGCCTGAAATATTGCCACACATCTAACTGTTCTCCTGCCCTGTCGGATGTCACCAGTACCGCATCCCCTTCCCTTACCCGGCACGCCCTCATCACCGCCCTAAGTTCTGCCTCCGGACCACCGTCCGGTGACCCCATCCTTCCGCACTGCGGGGACGGCCCCTTTTTTTCCTTGATCATGACTCTAAAATAATTTTTGCAATTTAAAAAGCTTCCCAGAGTGTGGTGTGTTTATTGACTCACCGCCCGAACCCCCGTCTGCGCTGTCATTCTGTCCACCTTGCCAGGCTCTGGAGTATCCGGTGGATGCCGACTCCTGTCCGCGCTGGTCCCGCCTCAAGCCCATAGGAGTAACACTCCTCGACCTGCTGGGAGAAGATAACCTGGGTAGTCTGTTCTGATACAGCCCTTCCTCCCTGTGCTCTGTTCTGTCGTCCTAATCTCTGCTCCTTCTTGCTGTCTGATCTTACCGCCGGAGGCGTCATGCCTCGGCCCTAGTGAAATCCTGCCAGATGAAGCTGAAGCACTGCACTGAGACTTCCTCCTCCTCTCCAAGGAAATGGACCTCGTCCTACCACACCGACTTCTTGACGGGCTCCTCACCTGCTCCTCCATTCCTCATTCGACCTCCTGCTGCTGCTGTGCCTGTCATTGTCCCTGTGCTGCTGCCTCCCGTACTCACACCTGCTGACGCTCCTCCTGTGTTCCTGCTCCTGAGAACGCCCCTCAGGGGGCTCCTGCTTGCCTCTGTCCCTTACGTCCATTTCCACCTGTCCTTGTCCTTTTTTCTGCCCTCTGCTTGCAGTACCTGGCTTCTCCTCGGCCACCTCATCCACTTGTGGCCCCTTTAATTAATCCTGGTTGCTGGCTTTCCCCTCCATAGCTGCTCTGCTGTGCCTGTGAAGACTCCGCCTGTTGCTTTCACTATCCCCTTCCTTCATCTCTGACCTGACCCTGGCCCCATCCAGGGCCGCCTCCGTCTGTGTCCCGCCAACCTGGACCCCACCCTGCCTGCCCATTGGAGGGGGGGACCGCTTCTACACTGCTGGCCCCTTGCATCATTCTCCCCTGTCCCTCAGGTATGCCACCAGGGGCAGACTCACCAGGACGCCTCTTGCCACTCTCTCCTCCATCTCCCTGCACGGCGGCCATCATGTCATGCTGGATTCCGCTGTCCTTCGTGCTTTCCCGCCCCCCTCCTTATGGCAGGGGGCGCTCTTCCTGTGCGGCCTCATCCTGGCCTGCCACCTCACCTGACCGGCGCCGTATAGAACAGACGGCACCGGCCGCCCTCCAACTCCCGCCTGCTTTCCGACCTCGTTTTCAGCCATCATCTTGCCGCCTCCTGACAGGCTCTTGCGCCGCCGAACTGCCGATGTCACTCCCGGGCTGTCGCTGGGGCAGCCTCGCTCTCCTTGCCGGCCTCCGTTCTGTCGCCGCGTGGGGGTGGCAGACGTGCTCGGGGCCCCCCAGCTGCTCCTGCAATACTGCTCTGTTCTTCTATGCTGCCTCCATGCTGCTGCCTTCTCCCTCCAGGGCAGGCAGCCTTCACAACTGACAGGTAAGCTTAGGTTTAGTTAAAATGACCACTTCATATAATGGTCGGTATAAATACTCCCCTTATGGCTCCTCCCTACCCAGCATGCTAGCTGTCACTAACTTCCTGTGGCTGCTATGCCTACCTCCTGGCTCTGTCAAGGCCTATTCCTCTTAGCTGCACTGATCCATGGGCTACAGTAACTTTACAGTATCATAAATGTTTCAGTCCTTATCGGGACTTTCATCAGGATAACTGTAACAAGTACAAGGCAAGCAATATATAGGTACAACCAGCCCTAACCCATGTGCAAAGTGGCTCCTAATCACCAGTCTGAAACAATCACCAACTGACATTTAATGTGGATAAGTGCAAGATAATGCATCTTGGACGTAAAAACCCAAGAGCAGAGTACAGAATATCCTAACCTCAAGATCTGAGGAAAGGGATTTAGGGGTGATTATTTCTGATGACTTAATGGTAGGCAGACAATGTAATAGAGCAGCAGGGAATGCTAGCAGAATGCTTGGTTGTATAGGAAGAGGTATGAGCAGTAGAAAAAAGGAAGTGATCATGCCATTGTACAGAACACTGGTGAGACCTCACTTGGAGTATTGTACGCAGTACTGGAGACCGGATCTCCAGAAGGATATTGATATTTTGGAGAGAGTTCAGAGAGGGCTACTAAACTGGTTCATGGATTCCAGGATAAAACTTATAAGGAAAGGTTAAAGGAACTTAACATGTATAGCTTAGAGGAAAGACGAGACGGGGGGATATGATAGAAACATTTAAATACATAAAGGAAATCAACACAGTATAGGAGGAGACTATATTTAAAAGAACAAAAAGTACTACAAAAAGAGGACATAGTCTTAAATTAGAGGGGCAAAGGTTTGAAAATAATATCAGGAAGTTTTACTTTACTGAGAGTGTACTGGATGCATGAAATAGCCTTCCAGCTGAAGTGGTAGAGGTTAACACAGTAAAGGAGTTTAAGCATGCGTGGGATAGGCATGAGGCTATCCTAAATTCAAGATAAGTCCAGGGACTAATGAAAGTAAATAGAAAATTGGGCAGACTAGTTGGGCCAAATGGTTCTTATCTGCCGTCACATTCTATGTTTCTATGTTTCTATATATATTCAAATATATTTTATTGTGCTTTTTAATTATACAATGGGGGTATACAATTGCAAGTAATTACAAGTCAAAATAAAATGTTGACAGATTTAAGTAGTAAATGAAAACAAGCATGCATTTAATTATACATTTTCTTAGAAGGTATGTCTTAAAACCGCTTGTAAAAGCTGCAAATCTTTTGTCTGCAGCCTTTTCAAGCCCTCCCCTTCCAAGCCCATACTTTATGTGGCTGTCCAATCACATACTTCCCAATATTGCTCAATGACAAATGTTTGCAAGGCAGGTGCTCTGATCAATTGCTGCCTCTTGAGTTTAGCTCCACTGAGCTAACCCACTAGCAAGAAAGAGTTGATTGACAGCCAGGGGTTACAAGGTTAAATTATAAAGGTGCCAATTTCTATTGAAATCTGTATTTTTTTTGTAAAATGAAAAAAAAAGGACACAGTCTTTACACGTAAATCCCTACAATAAGTGTTTTATGTGTGTGGATGTTTATTTAAAGATAAATAGTAATGTGGTACAGTACAAACTGTTTTGTTTCTTTTTGTTATTCAATTCATTGGCAAGATTGAACTTCAATGGATTAATTTGTTTTAAGATCTATAGAGTAAATAGCAACCATGTGTGTTGGCAATTAATGCTGGGATCAAGGCATGTTTTTCTGAAATTTAAAATAGTTCAAATGCGTGCTTGTACAGGCCTTTAAACACCCTTTTGGTCATTTGTATCTGCATGCTCTAGATACCAATTTGGGCTACATAATTACAAATCCATTTAAAGTTAGCGTAACTGCAGTGTGTACTTCAAAATGGACAAAGTTGAATTTACCTTTTATAAAAAACAGTTTGGCACTGTTATGATTATTAATATTACTTAGTCAATGTCAGTGGCCACACTGAAATTTATCATGGTGGGCACTGAATATTTAATGGAATTCAGCTTCCCCCTCTATTTCTGTAAACTCCTGACATTTTGTCCACTTATAGCAGATCTGTCACTTTTCAGTAGTTCATAAAGATGTAAACTTTATAAAATACTGATCAAGACTGTATTGGAATTTCAACATAATCCAAAGTTATCACAAGACAAAGTAGGTATTTTAGATGTATTGCCACCCTCTTCACGATTATTAGGGTTAGGGGGTACGTCAAGTTATTTATTTTTATTGTGGGATGTCTATGGGATTAAGGACCTTTAGCCACCTGATGGAGTGTGGGGACATAACAGTATTTAGCTATTTAACTATTTATCCACTGGCGTTTGTGCTGCCAGCGGGTAAATAGCATTTAAAATTATCATTGACGAGTGAATGATATTTTGCGAATGCACAGGTTGGCGAATGCATGTGGTTTATATTCGTTCACCATGCAGTCGTCGATAAATGTCCAATTCCTATTCTTCAGATTAGATTGCATTTGCATATCACTGATTTAACAACTGTTTACATAAAATATCTTTATAAAAAAAAGATGAACAGTTGCAGAATCACAGCCTAGATACAACATATAAACATATGGCAATCCAGGGATCAAAGACTGAAATTATCCCCTTATCCCACATGAAGATCTTAATAAACAGACACCTCCATGAGATTTGACATTCCTTTGAAATGTACAAGACATGTAGGTTGGGAAGACCATGTGCTACACTTTATGGGCTCCCATCTGTTCTAAGCATTTCCTGCTATGCTGTGAAGCATGACAATGCATGGAATTCCCTTTAGAATGTTCCTGTGATGAAACCCAATGAGAATAGTTTTGAACCAGTGTCTGTGTGTGTCATGTATGCCTGCTTATCCCCAGAGCAGCTGGTCCAACACACTTGCATTCCAACATGTCAAATGGTTAAGCCCTCTGATTTACAGAAAAAAAGGGAATTAAAAAGGGTGCTAAGTCCACTTTCCATACAGCATCTGTGCCATGTTTGCTTTTATTTTCTAATCTATTATTTATATAACTGGTGATTGACTTAAATGTCAAGAAAAAAAAAGCAGACCCCAGGATGTTAGTAAAAATCCCATTATTGGCTCTACTTTTAATGGCATATAACACTATTTATTGTACATATATTCAAACTGTCTGTATGTGTAACTTCTTTGTAGACATTAATTTATCCAGCTAATAAATGAGCTTATGCTTTCTAAACTTGCTGTGTGACATTAGCATAGCTGGCCTGCAACATTCATGAAAGCACTTAAAGGTCAAAATGCTCTCTGCATTTTTTCTATTAATAAATTATGTTTTAAACCAATGCATCATAGCGATGGGCCTTACTTTATTTTAATGATTAATTAAAATATTATTTACCATTAGTGATGTACCGAACTGTTTGCTGGCGAATAGTTCCTGGCGAACAGAGTGTGTTCGCGTTCGCCACGGTGGGCGAACACATGCGTGGTTCGATCCGCCCCCTATTTGTCATCATTGACTAAACTTTGACCCTGTGCCTCACAGTCAGCAGACACATTCCAGCCAATCAGCAGCAGACCCTCCCTTCCAGACCCTCCCACCTTCTGTACAGCATCCATTTTAGATTCATTCTGAAGCTGCATTCTTAGATAGAGGAGGGAAAGTGTAGCTGCTGCTGCTCATTTGATAGGGAAATGTATAGCTAGGCTAGTGTATTCAGTGTCCACTACAGTCCTGAAGGACTCATCTGATCTCTGCTGTAAGAACAGCACCCCAAAAAGCCCTTTTTAGGGCTAGAACATCAGTCTGCTTTTATTTTTGTGTGTAATCTAATTGCAGTTGCCTGCCTGCCTGCCAGCTTCTGTGTCAGGCTCACAGTGGATACTGTGCCCACTTGCCCAGTGCCACCACTCATATCTGGTGTCACGATAGCTTGCATTTAAAAACAATTTTTTTTTTTTCACTGTAATAGATTGAATAGCAGTTAGTTGTCTGCAAGCGTCTGTGTGTCAGGCCAACAGCGTGTACTCTGCCAACCTCTGCTAGTGCACGCACTCATATCTGGTGTCACAATAGCGTGCATTTAAAAACAAAAACATTTTTTTCACTGTTATAGATTGAATAGCAGTTAGTTGTCTGCAAGCGTCTGTGTGTCAGGCCAACAGCGTGTACTGTGCCAGTGCACAGTGCCACTCATATCTGGTGGCACAATAGCGTGCATTTAAAAACCCCAAAACTTTTTTTTCACTGTAATAGATTGAATAGCAGTTAGTTGTCTGCAAGCGTCTGTGTCTGCAAGCATATGCGATGTTCGGTCCGCCCCCCCCTATTTTTTTTTTTGTTTGTGGCCAAATTTACTAATACTAAGTAAAAATTACTTAGTGTTAGTGAATTGTGCCCCTACTCACAAAAAAAAAGCGTGTGGGTGCCCTAAAGTAAAAAAAGGGGGGAGGACCTATTGTCCTCCCCCTGGCCTCCACCCCTGAGCGGTGGGTGGGGGCCCTAAATACCAATAGGGGTGGGACCTATTGTCCTCCCCCCCGGCCCCCACCCCTGAGCGGCGGGTGGGGGCCCTAAATATCAATAGGGGGGGGCCTATTGTCCTCCCCCCAGGCCCCCACCCTGAGCGGTGGGTGGGGGCCCTAAATACCAATGGGGGGACCTATTGTCCTCTCCCCTGGCCCCACCCCTGAGAGGTGGGTGGGGGCCCTAAATACCAATAGGGGTGGGACCTATTGTCCTCCCCCTGGACCCCACCCCTGAGCGGCGGGTGGGGGCCCTAAATACCAATAGGGGGTACCTATTGTCCTCCCCCCCGGCCCCCACCCCTGAGCGCTGGGTGGGGGCCCTAAATACCAATGGGGGGACCTATTGTCCTCTCCCCTGGCCCCCACCCCTGAGCGGCGGGTGGGGTCCCTAAATACCAATAGGGGGGACCTATTGTCCTCCCTCCCAGCCCCCACCCCTGAACAGTGGGTGGGGGCCCTAAAAATAACAATAAGTGGGGGACCTACTGTCCCCCCCGGCCCCCACCCCTGAGCGGTGGGTGGGGGCCCTAAAATTAACAATAAGGGGGACCTACTGTCCCCCCCCACGGGCCCCACCCCTGAGCGGTGGGTGAGGGCCCTAAATTTAACAATAAGGGGGGGACCTACTGCCCCCCCCCCGGCCCCCACCCCTGAGTGGTGGGTGGGGGCCCTAAATACAAAGGGGGGGACCCTAGTCACCCCTCCCCCTGAAAAAAACAATTATCCCCCTACCTACCCCCCTCACCCTAAAAATAATGAGGGGGGACCTTTAACTAAAAACCTGTCAAAAAAAAAATAGATAAAAACAACTTACCATTCGATGTTTTCTTTCTTCTAAAATCTTCTTTTTTCAGCCCCAAAAAAGGCCAAATAAAAAACCATTAGAACCGACGCAATAAAAAAAAAAAAATTAGCGCAATAAAAAAAAAACCATGTTCACCCATGGAGGGCAACGTGCAGACTGAACTCTGCAGGGCTGGGGAAAGCTTATAAAGCCTTGCCACACCCTGCAATTAGGCTAAGAACACTCTGATTGGCTGATTTAAGCCAATCAGAGTGCTCTTTGTCATTTTACACAGCGTGGGAAATTCCAAAGAACTTTCCCACGCTGTGTAAAATGACACAGAGAACTGTGATTGGATGGCTTGAAACCACTATTGTGGCCAGAAAGAGTCCCTGTGGGTTTTAAAATTCGCCTGCCTATTGAAGTCTATGGCGGTTCGCCCGGTTCGCGAACATTTGCGGAAGTTCGCTTTCGCGGTTCGCGAACCGAAAATTTTATGTTCGCGACATCACTAAATAGCAGTTACTTGTCTGCAAGCGGGTGTCAGGCCTACAGCGTGTACTCTGACAACCTCTGCAAGTGCACATTGCCACTCATATCTGGTGTCACAATAGCGTGCATTTAAAACCAAAACTTTTCTCACTGTTATAGATTGAATATCAGTTACTTGTCTTCAAGCGGGTGTGTCAGGCCTACAGCGTGCCAACCTCTGCAAGTGCACATTGCCACTCATATCTGGTGTCACAATAGCGTGCATTTAAAACCCAAAAACTTTTTTTTCACTGTAATAGATTGAATAGCAGTTAGTTGTCTGCAAGCGTCTGTGTCTGCAAGCATATGCGATGTTCGGTCCGCCCCCCCCTATTTTTTTTTTTGTTTGTGGCCAAATTTACTAATACTAAGTAAAAATTACTTAGTGTTAGTGAATTGTGCCCCTACTCACAAAAAAAAAGCGTGTGGGTGCCCTAAAGTAAAAAAAGGGGGGAGGACCTATTGTCCTCCCCCTGGCCTCCACCCCTGAGCGGTGGGTGGGGGCCCTAAATACCAATAGGGGTGGGACCTATTGTCCTCCCCCCCGGCCCCCACCCCTGAGCGGCGGGTGGGGGCCCTAAATATCAATAGGGGGGGGCCTATTGTCCTCCCCCCAGGCCCCCACCCTGAGCGGTGGGTGGGGGCCCTAAATACCAATGGGGGGACCTATTGTCCTCTCCCCTGGCCCCACCCCTGAGAGGTGGGTGGGGGCCCTAAATACCAATAGGGGTGGGACCTATTGTCCTCCCCCTGGACCCCACCCCTGAGCGGCGGGTGGGGGCCCTAAATACCAATAGGGGGTACCTATTGTCCTCCCCCCCGGCCCCCACCCCTGAGCGCTGGGTGGGGGCCCTAAATACCAATGGGGGGACCTATTGTCCTCTCCCCTGGCCCCCACCCCTGAGCGGCGGGTGGGGTCCCTAAATACCAATAGGGGGGACCTATTGTCCTCCCTCCCAGCCCCCACCCCTGAGCGGCGGGTGGGGGCCCTAAAAAAAACAATAAGGGGGGACCTACTGTCCCCCCCCGGCCCCCACCCCTGAACAGTGGGTGGGGGCCCTAAAAATAACAATAAGTGGGGGACCTACTGTCCCCCCCGGCCCCCACCCCTGAGCGGTGGGTGGGGGCCCTAAAATTAACAATAAGGGGGGTACCTACTGTTCCCCCCCGGCCCCCACCCTTGAGCGGTGGGTGGGGGACCTAAAATTAACAATAAGGAGGGGACCTATTGCCCCCCCGGCCTCCACCCCTGAGCGGTGGGTGGGGGCCCTAAAATTAACAATAAGGGGGACCTACTGTCCCCCCCCACGGGCCCCACCCCTGAGCGGTGGGTGAGGGCCCTAAATTTAACAATAAGGGGGGGACCTACTGCCCCCCCCCCGGCCCCCACCCCTGAGTGGTGGGTGGGGGCCCTAAATACAAAGGGGGGGACCCTAGTCACCCCTCCCCCTGAAAAAAACAATTATCCCCCTACCTACCCCCCTCACCCTAAAAATAATGAGGGGGGACCTTTAACTAAAAACCTGTCAAAAAAAAAATAGATAAAAACAACTTACCATTCGATGTTTTCTTTCTTCTAAAATCTTCTTTTTTCAGCCCCAAAAAAGGCCAAATAAAAAACCATTAGAACCGACGCAATAAAAAAAAAAAAATTAGCGCAATAAAAAAAAAACCATGTTCACCCATGGAGGGCAACGTGCAGACTGAACTCTGCAGGGCTGGGGAAAGCTTATAAAGCCTTGCCACACCCTGCAATTAGGCTAAGAACACTCTGATTGGCTGATTTAAGCCAATCAGAGTGCTCTTTGTCATTTTACACAGCGTGGGAAATTCCAAAGAACTTTCCCACGCTGTGTAAAATGACACAGAGAACTGTGATTGGATGGCTTGAAACCACTATTGTGGCCAGAAAGAGTCCCTGTGGGTTTTAAAATTCGCCTGCCTATTGAAGTCTATGGCGGTTCGCCCGGTTCGCGAACATTTGCGGAAGTTCGCTTTCGCGGTTCGCGAACCGAAAATTTTATGTTCGCGACATCACTAAATAGCAGTTACTTGTCTGCAAGCGGGTGTCAGGCCTACAGCGTGTACTCTGACAACCTCTGCAAGTGCACATTGCCACTCATATCTGGTGTCACAATAGCGTGCATTTAAAACCAAAACTTTTCTCACTGTTATAGATTGAATATCAGTTACTTGTCTTCAAGCGGGTGTGTCAGGCCTACAGCGTGCCAACCTCTGCAAGTGCACATTGCCACTCATATCTGGTGTCACAATAGCGTGCATTTAAAACCCAAAAACTTTTTTCACTGTTATAGATTGAATAGCAGTTACTTGTCTTCAAGGGGGTGTGTCAGGCCTACAGCGTGTACTCTGCCAACCTCTGCCAGTGCACATTGCCACTCATATCTGGTCTCAAAGTAGCTTGCACGCATAGTACCACTAATCCCCAAAAAAATGACAGGCAGAGGCAGGCCACCCCGCAGGGGCCGTCGTGGTCGTGGTGCTGTGATTCCCTTTTGCCCTAGAATAATGCCCAATTTTCAGAGGCCACGTACCCTGAACTTGAAAAGTTCTGAGTACATAGTTGACTGGCTAACACAGGACACCCAATCTTCTACAGCTTCCACTCGGGAACCTTGACGCACCAGTCTCCTCGAGCTTAGCTTCGGGCACCTCTCAAGATACCACTCACCCGCCTGCCGCCACCACCAACACTAGCACCACAGCCGCTTCACTTTATCTGTCAGAGGAGTTATTTGCACATCCGTTTGAAGAAATGAGTGATGCGCAACCATTATTGCCAGAGGATGTAGATAACAGGGATATGTCTCAGTCAGGCAGCATTACACACATGGACGTACGGTGTGATGATGATGATGTTGTACCCGGTGCTGCTTCCTTTGCTGAGTTGTCAGATACAAGTGAAGCGGTTGATGATGACGATGCGTCCATGGATGTCACGTGGGTGCCCGCTCGGCAAGAAGAAGAACAGGGCGAAAGTTCAGATGGGGAGACAGAGAGGAGGAGGAGACGAGTTGGAAGCAGGGGGAGGTCGTCGCAAGGAGCTAGTGGCACAGTCAGACAGCATGAATCGGCACCCGGGGTCAGCCCGACAGCACGCCAATCAACGCATGCTGTGTCCACCACCAGAATTCCGTCATTGCAGAGCTCAGCAGTGTGGCAATTTTTTTGTGTGTCTGCCTCTGACAACAGCGATGCCTTTTGCAACCTGTGCCAAAAGAAACTGAGTCGTGGGAAGTCCAACACCCACCTAGGTACAACTGCTTTGCGTAGGCACATGATCGCACATCACAAACGCCTATGGGATCAACACATGAGTACAAGCAGCACACAAACTCAAAGCCGCCATCCTCCTCCTGGTCCAGCATCTTCAGCCACGTCAACCACTGCTGTCCTCCTTGCCCCCTCTCAACCATCCGACACTCCGTCTCTCGCCTTGAGCAGTTCCCGCTCATCTGCCCACAGTCAGGTGTCTGTCAAGGACATGTTTGAGCGTAAGAAGCCAATGTCAGAAAGTCACCTCCTTGCTCAGCGTCTGACAGCTGGCTTGTCTGAACTATTAGCCCGCCAGCTTTTACCATACAAGCTGGTGGAGTCTGAGGCGTTCAAAATTTGTGGCTATTGGGACACTGCAGTGGCAGGTACCCGGACAAAATTTATTTTCACAAAAGGCAATCCCCAACCTGTACTTGATTGTGCAAAAGGAAGTAATGGCATGTCTGGCACACAGTGTTGGGGCAAGGGTCCATCTGACCACTGATACCTGGTCTGCAAAGCATGGTCAGGGCAGGTATATCACCTACACTGCGCATTGGGTAAACCTGCTGATGGCTGCCAAGCATGGAATGCATGGCTCTGCAGAGAAGTTGGTGACACCGCCACGACTTGCAGGCAGAACTGCTGCCACCTCCTCTACTCCTCCTACTCCATCCTCTTCCATAACCTCCTCGGCTGAGTCCTCTTCTGCTGCTGCGTCTTGCTTCACATCAACGGCACCCCCCCAGCTCCCCAGGTACTATTCCACATCCCGGATACGGCAGTGTCACGCCATCTTGGGTTTGACTTGCTTGAAAGCAGAGAGTCACACCGGACAAGCACTCCTGTCCGCCTGAATGCACGGGTCGAAAAGTGGCTGACTCCGCAGCAACTGGATATCGGCAAAGTGGTTTGTGACAACGGAACAAATTTGTTGGCGGCATTGAAGTTGGGCAAGTTGACACATGTGCCGTGCATGGCACATGTGTGTAATCTGATCGTACAACGCTTTGTGCATAAGTACACAGGCTTAAACGACGTCCTGAAGCAGGCCAGGAAGGTGTGTGGCCATTTCAGGCGTTCCTACATGGCCATGGCGCACTTTGCAGATATCCAGCGGCGAAACAACATGCCAGTGAGGCACTTGATTTGCGACAGCCCGACACGTTGGAATTCAACACTACTAATGTTCGACCGCCTGCTCCAACAAGAAAAAGCCGTTAATGAATATTTGTATGACCGGGGTGCTAGGACAGCCTCTGGGGAGCTGGGAATTTTTTTGCCACGTTACTGGACGCTCATGCGCAATGCCTGTAGGCTCATGAGTCCTTTTGAGGAGGTGACAAACCTAGTCAGTCGCACCGAAGGCACCATCAGCGACACCATACCATTTGTTTTCTTCCTGGAGCGTGCCCTGCGAAGAGTGCTGGATCAGGCCGTAGATGAGCGTGAAGAGGAAGAGTTGTGGTCACCATCACCACCAGAAACAGCCTTATCAGCATCGCTTGCTGGACCTGCGGCAACGCTGGAAGAGGATTGTGAGGAGTCAGAGGAGGAATGTGGCTTTGAGGAGAAGGAGGAAGACCAACCACAACAGGCATCCCAGGGTGCTCGTTGTCACCTATCTGGTACCCGTGGTGTTGTACGTGGCTGGGGGGAAGAACATACCTTTCTTGAGATCACTGAGGAGGAGGAACGGGAAATGAGTAGCTCGGCATCCAACCTTGTGCAAATGCGGTCTTTCATGCTGTCGTGCCTGTTGAGGGACCCTCGTATAAAAAGGCTGAAGGAGAACGACCTGTACTGGGAGTCCACGCTACTAGACCCCCATATAAGCAGAAAGTGGCTGAAATGTTACCAAATTACAACAAGTTGGAAAGGATGCAGCATTTGCTAAATAAATTAAAAAGTATGCTTTACACAGCATATAAGGGTGATGTCACAGCACAAAGGGAATCTAACAGGGGAAGAGGTGAAAGTAATCCTCCTCCTCCCACGACCACGCCGGCAAGGACAGGACACTTTAAAGACGTGCTGTTGATGGAGGCCATGCAGAGCTTTTTAAGTCCTACGCATCGCCACAGCCCTTCGGGATCCACCCTCAGAGAACGACTCGACCGACAGGTATCAGACTACCTCGCCTTAACTGCAGATATTGACACTCTGAAGAGCGATGAACCCCTTGACTACTGGGTGTGCAGGCTTGACCTGTGGCCTGAGCTATCCCAATTTGCGATACAACTTCTGGCCTGCCCTGCTTCAAGTGTCCTGTCAGAAATGACCTTCAGTGCAGCAGGAGGTATTGTCACTGAGAAGAGAAGTCACCTAGGTCAAAAAACTCTAGATTACCTCACCTTTATTAAGATGAAGGAGGGATGGATCCCGAAGGGACTGACAGTGGGCGATACATTCGACTAAAAAAGGCCCGATGAGATGAGCTGCCTTGGGCTAAAAATGGTGACCCTATGTAGGAGGAACAGTCCCTATTCTGCTCTGTGTCAGTGTGTATCAGGGTCGCTGAGGACAGGTGTCAATCCATATCTGCCAAGTGACCCTATGTAGGAGGAACAGCCCCTATTCTGCTCTGTGTCAGTGTGTATCAGGGTCCCTGAGGACAGGTGTCAATCCATATCTGCCAAGTGACCCTATGTAGGGGGAACAGTCCCTATTTTGCTCTGTGTCAGTCTGTATCAGGGTCCCTGAGGACACGTGTCAATCCATATCTGCCAAGTGACCCTATGTAGGTGGAACAGTCCCTATTCTGCACTGTGTCAGTGTGTATCAGTGTCCCTGAGGACAGGTGTCAATCCATATCTGCCAAGTGACCCTATGTAGGGGGAACAGTTCCTATTCTGCTCTGCCACTTGTCATATGTCAAGTGGCAATCCATATCCATTGTGATTTAGGAATGTTAGGTGATTTCTGCCCTTTATGGATTAACACCAGACTCTGCATCAACTGTGTAATTTTCCATGGGAGTTTTGCCATGGATCCCCCTCCGGCAAGCCACAGTACAGGTGTTAGTCCCCTTGAAACAACTTTTCCATCACTATTGTGGCCAAAAAAGAGTCCCTGTGGGTTTTAAAATTCGCCTGCCCATTGAAGTCTATGGCGGTTCGCCCGGTTCGCCCGGTTCGCGAACGTTTGCGGAAGTTCGCGTTCGCCAACCGAAAATTTTATGTTTGCGACATCACTATTTACCATACATTCTATTTATGGGTACCATAAGTGTGCATTTAGGTCTCTTCAGTAGCACTTGCATTATATCCTATGTATTTATGTTAAGTTGAAAATAATTTCTGAACTACTGCTGGTCAGCCCTTAATAGCAATGTGTTTTGCCATGATGAAATTATATATGCATAAAATATTACAGTTTTTTTTCCAAATCAGCATGCAGGCTCTTCATAGATGATTATTGTAACGGACCGTTTCACATACAAGAGGATAAAACCCAGTTTAGGCGATAATCCCCTTTCCAGATGCACAGGCAGCTACTGCAGACACCATTCTCCCGACTGGAACCACACGAACACTGGAACAGCTGAACAAGAAAAGCAGACATCGGCTTACACTCTTGGCAGTCAGCATACCATCCCATTCCCCCAAAGACCGAGACGACACATCGCTTTGAGGGTTAAGCAGAACTCAAGACTGGGACACCCAGTCTGGCTTTTATTACCAACAAGTACATACAGGACACTCCCAGGGGGAGGATGAAATTAACCAATCACATGGATGTACCTCCCACACATTTCCTCCCCTTAGATTAACACTTAACACAATTATACTGTACACCTTTTTCCCCAATTCCTGGATGTACCCCAAATACATATGATACACCCCTAAAACAGGTATCCCCTGATAGCCCTGATCTGGGTGAGCAACATACTCAAAAATCACCCAGATCGGACCAGGGGTTCGGGAGTTATGAGCAGGCAAAGGTTTGACCGACCGCATGGGTAAAGTATCCGAAAACAGTTCCATGCATTTTGGCCCTGCGGTCGGTCACAAACAAGGGAATGAAAACAGGCGAATTGCCTGTGTTATACAGCCTGGAGAGGGTTTGAATGAATTCCCTTGTTTGAGGGGTTCTTTCTACCGAACGGCGGGCCATTCGGTAGTTTCTATACGAAATCCTGGAAGTCTGGAGGTCTCAGCGGTGTTTGCCTAGTCGAGTGTCCGATTTTAGTTCCAGACACTCGACGGCAAAACACCGCTGTTCGGTAGTTAAAGATGGCCGCCGCCACGTGGTTGTTTCCTGAATGGCGGCCACCCAGAGGACACAGAACACATTACATGATTGCCAATTACCCGTTTGCAACATTGTTGCAAACGGTAATTGGAGGCACACTTAGTCCTGGGTGGTCTGGTTGTTCGGTAGTTTCCTCCATACAATGAATGGAGTGATTCTACCGAACAATCAGATGAAGGCTGCATATATATATATAACCCAGGTTAACTGCATACATAAATACATATACAATATACAGGCAGTACAATAGGATATGCTTCACAGTCTTAAAGGGACAGTAGTCCCAAAATGTCCATTGCTGATTTTAAAGGGCCAGTAGCAGCAATATAAATTAGTACATGCCCAAATATAGCCTTTAAAGTGCAATATGTCCAGGGGCCATAGTCAGCGGGCAGGAGGCTAGCAGCCAGGCCTCTCCAGTTCACAGTGGCGAAGCTGGTTTCGCCACAATTATATTTACATTTGTATAGACCAGAGGTAGTCAACCTTTTATTACCTACTGCCCAATTTTTTTTATCTTTGTTGATGGTAAAATTTCCTTACAGACCACCAGTGCCGCAGTAACCATTTAGAAAGGAGGGCTTTTTGTTTTTTGCTTTTAAATATGTACTAGAATTTTTTTCCCCTTTTTTCCTATTTTCTGTTCTTCCATGCTATCTTCTATTTTCTATTCTATTTTTTTTATGCGTGTCTGTGAGGTGCTGTATGTGTGAAGGGTGCTGTGTGTGTGTGAAGGTTGCCGTGTGTGTGAAGGGTGTAGTGTGTGTGTGTGTGTGTGTGTGTGTGCGCGTGTATGTGTGTGAGGGGGCAGTGTGTGTGAAGGGGTGTGTGTCTGTGTGTTTGTGCGTGTATGTCTGTGAACGGGGCTGTGTATGAAGGGTGCTGTATGTGTGTGAGGAGTGCTGTATATGTGAGGGGTGCTGTGTGGTGTGTGTGAGGGGTGCTTTGTGTGTGAGCGGTGCTGTGTGTGTGAAGGGTGCTGTGAATTTGTGAAGGGTGCTGTGCATGTTTGAGAGGGGCAGTGAGGGGGAAGTGCATGTGTGAGGTGGCAGTGTGTGTGTGAGGGGGCAGTGAGTATGTGTGTTAGGGTGGCAGTACACGTGCTAGGATGCAGTGCATGTGTAAGTGGGCAGTCTGTGTCTGTGTGAGGGGTGTAGTGTGTGTGAGGGCTGTAGTGTGTGTTTGTGTGTGAAGGGTGCATAGGGTCTATGCTGTGTGTAAGTGGGTGAGATGTGAAAATCTATCTTAATGTCTCCCCCTCCCTTCTTTTTACCTTTTACCAGGGAGGGGGACATAAGGCTGCAAGCCCTGGTGGTCCAGTGGTGGCTTGTTCACTTTAGCCTGCAGCTCCACCAGCTGCAGGCTGACTCTGCTGTCCTCCTGCGAGCACAGCACTGTATCAGAGCATTGCCATGGCAACGCGTGGCAATGCATGACAGCGCTCCGACCAGCCTGATCTTGGAAGGAACACAGAGTCTCCCAGGTCCTTCCCTCCCTCTGCTGGAACTAAGTGCCAGCGGGCTCGTGAGGAGATCTATGATCTCCTCACCAGCCTAAGATAGCTTATAGCAAGGCTGGCTCTGCATGGGCCAGCAGAGGAGATAAAATGATCTCCCCTGCCAGCCTTGGTTCACGGCCATACAGCCAGACATGCTCACTACAGACAAGCGCACTAAAACACACATGCTCCCTACAGACAAGGTCACTGACCCACACACAAACAAGCTCACTCACTAGCAGACACACACAAAAGTTCACTCACTAGCTGACACACACAAACAAGCTTACTCACTAGCAGGCCCACACACACATACAAGCTCACTCACGAGCAGAGAAATACACACAAGCTCACTCACTAGCAGGCACACACATACACAAGCACACAAACTCACTCACTAGCAGGCACACATACACACACACAATCCTTGTCATGGCTAAAGCTTAACGGCACTGGTAGATGAATTTGTCATTCTCTGGCCTCTTCTTTCCAGCGAGGTCAGCAGCCTGCCCGTGGGAGCGGAGCTTACTCTCTGGAGGTTGGGCTTGTGTTCAAGAGGTGGTGCTTAAGTGCGGGGTGGGTAGCCGGCGCAGAATTGCTTAGCATTGTGCAGGGAAACTGATAGGTTTCCCTCCGGCTGCCAGCAGTCTAATTGCAGCTGCACCAGCCCCCAGCACCTCCCTCCTTAATCCCCTTGGACTGTGTTACTCCGAGGGGATTAAGGAGGGAGGTGCTGGGGGATGGTGTGGCTGCAATAAATAATTCAAATGAAATTAGCTTAATTTAGGGCTGTCTGATTGGCCCTAGGTGCCGCAGCCCACCAGGAAATTTCCCGGTATCCCGGTGCGCCAGTTCGGCCCTGGGTATAGATGGGTATGTAATCCAGATAAATGTGATTGTTATTTTCAGCTTTAGTTACTAAAGCGTGAATGCAAAGTGAATTTTAAGACCAAAGTAGCTGACATGATTGATAGCATAGATCAATTAGAGAATATTTTCAATTTAGCCATTTTGACCTTAAATTTGAAATTCACTTTGAATTCTCACTTCAGTAAATAACCCTGGCTGCCACATGAATCCACATACTTTTAGTTTGTCTATACGTTGTCGGTGATTGCTATAGTCAACGCTGCAATCTAAGACCAGTGGTGGTATACATTGGAGTTCTTCCCTCTGCTGCTTAAGGAAAAAAAAATTCAATAGGTTAGATTGATCGAGTTTTATCCTTCCAAACCACGTAAATTCAGTGTGGCTATAGACTGATGGCCTGTGACAGAACTGCCAATTGATATTATTTCTAAACAGGGGCCTTGTTGGGTGCCGGACCTCTTTAAGAGCCTGATCAGGCCCCTGCAGTATTGTTGATGCCGGGTAGAATCCAGGCAGGTCTCCCCCCAGGCAGGTCTTATCTGTGTGTGTCAGTGTGTATCTGTGTGTATATGTGAGTGTCAGTGTGTATCTCTGTATTTGTGCCAGTGTGTATGTGTGTGTGTCTGTGTGAGTATGTATGTGTGCACATTGGTGTGTGTGGCAGTGTATATGTGTGTGTATCTGTGTATGTGCCAGTGTGTATTTGCAGGTATGTGTGTAGGTATACATTTGTATGTGTGCCAGAGTGTGTATGTGCCTGTGTAGGTATATGTTTGTATCTGCGTTTGTCAGTATGTGTGTGTATCTGTGTGCGTGCCAGTGTGTGTATGTGGGTATGTGTGTGCATCAATGTGTATCTGTGCGTGTGTAGGTATATATGTTTGTATGTGTGCCAGTGTATTTATATGCCTTTGTTGGTATACGTTTGTATCTGTGTATGTGTGTTAGTGTATGTGTTTGTAAAGGTAAATGTTTGTATCTGTGTGTATCAGTGTTGGTACATGTGTGTATCTGTGATTTAGTATGTTTCTGTGTCACTGTATGTGCATACACCCCAGCATTTAAACACCAAAGCTGCATACAAACACACTCCTACTATCAAATGGCAACACTACATACACCACTGCTTTTAACTAGCAACAGTACATATTAACACACAACTGCATTCTAATGCCGATACTATACACATATAGACCCCTTCATTTCACACACACATACTCCATAAATAAATAAACATACTTACATTGTTGCGGAATATAATTTATAAATGCCAGTAGTAAATAGTAATAATAAATCCATTCAAACCTACAAAAACTGCTCACAAGTAAAATCCTACAAGGATGAGCAAATGGCAGCTCGCCATCTGGATGGGAACCTATGTTTTCGTCACCCTTGTGCGAGGGGCGCCCAAAATAATTTTTTGTACTGGCCCCTCTCCTTCAACTGTTTGATACTAGACTGATGATACTAAAATTTGCAACAGGGTTGATGTTCCAGGAGGGATAAGCCAAATGATTTAGAAAAATGTGAAAAATGGTCAGAGCTGTGACAATTGACATTTAATGTGGATCAGTGGGAGCAGGGCCGGCCTTAGGGGTGTGCGAGCTGTGCGGCCGCACAGGGCGCCATGGAGCCGGGCTTAAAAAAAAAAAAAAAAAAGTGCGGCGGGGCGGAGCTTACCGTGCGGCAGGGGCGGAGCTTACCATGCGGCGGGGGCGGAGCTAAAAGCGCCGGAAAACTGCTGCAGGGGAAGCAGAAAGGAGTCCCTGCTTCCCCACCAAACAGTCACCAGGAGCTGCACTGCCTCCACAATGAACTCCACAGGTAACTGTGTGATTGTCAGGTGAGTATGACTCTCTGCCTGTGTGTATTACTGTCTGTGTGTGTGTGTGTGTATGACTGTCTGCCTCTGTGTGTCTGTGTGTATGACTGTCCGCCTGTGTGTGTCTCTGTGTGTGTGTGTGTATTACTGTCTGTGTGTGTATGACTGTCTGCCTCTGTGTGTGTGTCTGTGTGTATGACTGTCTGCCTGTGTATGTATGTGTGTATGACTGTCTGCCTGTGTGTGTGTCTGTGTGTGTCTGTGTGTGTGTGTGTGTGTGTGTGTGTGTTTGACTGTCTGCCACCGTGTGTCTGTGTGTATTACTGTCTGCCTCTGTGTGTGTGTCTGTGTGTATGACTGTCTGCCTCTGTGTGTATGACTGTCTGCCTCTGTGTGTCTGTGTGTATGACTATCTGCCTGTGTGTGTCTGTGTGTGTGTGTGTGTATGACTGTCTGCCTGTGTGTGTGTGTGTGTGTGTGTGCGTGTGTGTATGACTGTCTGCCACTGTGTGTCTGTGTGTATTACTGTCTGCCTCTGTGTGTGTGTCTGTGTGTATTACTGTCTGCCTCTGTGTGTGTGACTGTGTGTATGACTGCCTCTGTGTGTATGACTGCCTCTGTGTGTATGACTGTCTGCCTGTGTGTGTCTGTGTGTATGACTGTCTGCGTGTGTGTGTGTGTGTGTGTGTGTATGACTGTCTGCCTCTGTGTGTGTCTGTGTGTATGACTGGGTGTGTGTCTGTGTGTATTACTGTCTGCCTCTGTGTGTGTCTGTGTGTATTACTGTGTGTCTGTGTGTATGACTGACTGTCTGCCTGTGTGTGTCTGTGTGTGTGTGTGACTGTCTGCCTTTGTGTGTCTGTGTGTGTATGACTGTCTGCCTGTGTGTGTGTGTGTGGCTGTCTGACTCTGTGTGTGTGTGTGTGTGTCACATACAACCAATACACGCATATCACACACTGTTAATACACCCATTACAAATATCACACATAGCATACATATAACACACAGTCATCACACCTACTATCACATACACAGACAACACAAACATTACAGCATACATGGATGACGGGGGGGGGGGTGGCGCTGTGAAGATTTTTTCTAAATTTTTCTAAATGCGTCTAAATGCCTAAGGCCGGCCCTGAGTGGGAGATAATGCACCTTGGACGTAAAAACCCAAGGGCAGAGTATAGGATATTTGATACCCTACTAACCTCAACATCTGAGGAAAGGGATTTAAGAGTAATTATTTAAGATGACTTAACCCCTGAAGGACAAATGACATGTGTGACATGTCATGATTCCCTTTTATTCCAGAAGTTTGGTCCTTAAGGGGTTAAAGGTAGGAAGACAATGTAATAGAGCAGCTGGAAATGCTAGCAGAATGCTTGGTTGTATAGGGAAAGGTATTAGCAGTAGAAAGAGGGAAGTACTTATGCCATTGTACAGAAGATTGGTGAGACCTCACTTGGTGTATTGTACGCAGTACTGGACCGTATCTGCAGAAGGATATTGATACTTTAGAGAGTGTTCAGAGAAGGGCTACTAAACTAGTTCACGGATTGCAGGATAAAACTTTCCGGGAAAGGTTAAAGGAACGTAACATGTATAGTTTGGAGGAAAGACGAGATGGGGGGGTATGATAGAAACATTTAAATAAATAAAGGGAGCCAACACAGTAAAGGAGGAGACTATATTTTAAATAAGGAGAACTACCACAACAAGAGGACATAGTCTTAAATTAGAGTGGCAAATGTTTTTAAAGAATATCAGGAAGTATTACTTTACTGAGAGGGTAGTGGATGCATGGGATAGACTTCCAGCTGAAGTGGTAGAGGTAAACACAGTGAGGGAGTTTAAGCATGCGTGGGATAGGCATAAGGCTATCCTAGGCTTAAGATAAGGCTAGGGACTAATTAAAAGTATTTTGAAATATTAGGCAGACTAGATGGGCCGAAAGGTTCTGCCATCACATTCTATGAAAAATAAAGAAATAATAATATGTTCAAATGCATTGCATCAAGAAGAGGCTAGCACATGTCTTACAGGTGTCGTTGACTTGCTTGAATATGTTGCTTCTATCTCATAATTCACATTTTTACTGAACATTTACAACTGCTTATTGGTGATAATACAAAGCCCACTGACTACATTAATATCCTATTAGCCATTTCTTCACTGTGGTCCACACTATTGTGTTTATTTTGTATTTCCTAATGCCTTTTGTTGTATGAAACAACTTATCAAACGTGTCAGAATACTCTCTGAAAATCCAACTGCCGTGCCACTTATTTTTTAAATGCTAGTTTGTCATATTAGAAAAAGTAATTTGAAAATTCTATAAACAAAATAACCTGAAGAACGCATCAATGGATTCAGAGTCTGTGCAGGCATACCTGTGTAGACTAATTTGAAAATAATTTTTGTGTTTTCAGATTAGAAGAAAAAACGGTCCTTAATGACCGCAGACATACCTGATATATCTGCGGCTAATTCGAGTGCTGTTCTAACAGTATTACAGCGATGCCTCGATGTTGAGGCATTCTGTAATACCCCTCCTCACTGCCAGGCCCCCCGGGGGTGATCGTTCCCCTGGAGAAATCACTTTTGGGTTGTTGGTTGTGGCACCCGGCAGTGAGGCAGAGCATCGGAAGCCATGAGGCAGGCTTCCAATGCTCTGCCTGTGCTGAGTGCCTCAAGGGGTTGAGGCACTCAGTAATGAAAAAAATAAATATCATTTTAAAAAAATGTTTTAATTAATTAAACTTTTCCCTCCCTCTCCCTGCCTCTCCCTCTCCCTGCCTCTCCCTCCCTCTCCCTCTCCCTGCCTCTCCCTCCCTCTCCCTCCATATGTACTTACCCGATTACCGCCGTTCCCTCGCCGGCGATCGGTCTTCTTCACTGGAGGTAATGGCTGCCAGCCCAGACAGTCCCCCTCTGCAAATTAGGATGCCCAGGGGCCACGTGACCGCTCTAAAGAGGGGTCACATAGCCGCAATAGGTGTCCATAGTGCTGCCAGCAGGGGGACTTCCTGAACTGACAGAGAGTCCCCTTGCTGCTGAAAAATCTTTAAAAAAAGTTTTAAAAAATAAAAAATAAAGTTAATAAACAAAATAAAGTAAAATATAAAAAATATAAAATATAAAAAATATAAAATATATAAAATATGTATATATGAATATATATATATATATATATATATATATATATCTTCTATATAATGTCATACTAAGTGTATTTTTTATTAATATATACATATATTAATATAAAAATACACTTAGTTTAAAATTAGACATGTATATATATATATATATATATATATATATATATATAATATATATGATAACTATATATATTGTGTATATATATATTATTATAAAAAATAATAATTAATTAAAATAAATAAAAAAAGTAAAAATAATTAAATGCAAATAATTTTATTTATATATATATATATATATATATATATATAAAATATCATTCTAAGTGTATTTTGATATTAATATATATATATATATATATATATATATATATATATATATATATAAAAATATATATATGAAACAAGGGAGGTTGGCTGCACTCACCTGAACATGCATAAATGGGGGTGCTGCTGGGGAGTAAATTATACAATACACAAGATCCAGCGCACTCACCTATCCACTAAACAGCAACTTCAATGCTGAAATACTTTATTTGTTTTGTTTTTTTAAAACACCTAATCAAGGCAAACTAATGGGGGTTTAGTTGCATTATATGATCATACATTGCATAAGCCTGCCACAACGTCAATATACCCCATCTTTGGCAGGTCCTACACTAACAGCCTTATGAGATTATATATATACCGGTATATATGTATATATATATATATATATATATATATTTATACCAAAATACACTTAGAATGAAATTATATATATATATATATATATATATATATATATATTTATATATATATATATATATATATATATATATATGTATATATTAATAAATAAAAATAATTCATATGTCCATATACATAATTACATAAATAATTTCATAAATATACATGTAGACTTCATATATATATAAATATGTATAACAATAGATATTTCAGATAACACTCCCAGGACTTAGAAAAAGTATAAAACGTAACTTTTAATAAACTTTACAGATAAATCGACGTTTCAGTCTGTTACTCACAGACTTTCCTTTAGAAATGTAAAAACAGCCCTGTTCCCAAACGGTAAGAAAATTGAAAAGTGGTCTGGTCACTAAGGGGTTAAGATACAATTGCCTAAACAGCCTGTACATAATGAAATCTCAGAGTGGTTTTGTTTATATATTCTCCAGGATAGGTTCATACACATCATACGTCATATGTGAAATCATCTTGTGTGTTAGCTTTTAATGTTAAAAATAAATTACTATTTTAGCAGTTTTTAGAGATTAAATAACATGTGCTTATCCAAATTTCAAATCACGGAAAAATAAAAAAGCTGCTATTGTATTTTTGTAATTTATTTTTTTCTGAAAATAAATACATTTTATGAAAACTTCAAAGTGCAAAAATATACTTATTTGGGGTATCTTTGGTCGGCCGAGCCTGTGTAACCGTTGACAATGACTCTGCTCGTGACCTAGTACTCTCGGGGGATGGGGGGGATGGGAGCTGCATGGAAGGAATGGGACATGTTATTGTGTTTGGGTATTGTGCTGCTGAGTAATGTTATTTGCTGCAGTTTGGCTGGTTTTCATGAATTTATACCATGGGTCCCAGATCTTCGTATACATCTGGTAGTTTTTAGTAAGTGAGTAGTGCACCTCCTCCAATACCCTAATGTTCTCCACCTTCTGGATCCAGTGCCTGATGGTTGGGGGGTCGTTTTTTGGTTTCCCATGGATTGGGATTCGTTGGTTCGCTGCTGTGAGTAGGTGCCTGGTGATGACATGTTTAGCTTTAGGTTGGGTAGCAGGTAGTAGATGAAAGAGGAATATGTCTGGTGTGAGTGGCATGTGTATTCCCAGGATAGAATGTATACGTCTGGAGATTCTGGATCAGAATTTTTGAATTTCTGGAAACTTCCACCAGATGTGCATCTCCAACATTGGCTTTGAGAGGTTAGAAACAGCTTCTTGGGTTTGGATGCTTTGTAGTGCCATCTCACAATCCTCTTATAGTTGCTTTATTGTGCTATTAGGTTAACTGAGGATATATGTGGTAAAAAATCTTTAAAAAAAGTTTAAACTTTTTTTTCAGTTAAGGACAGGTTTAGGTCCTTTTTCCAGTTCGAACTAAACAGTGGGGCATGTTTTGGTTGCTTATTAAGCAGTATTGAGTACATGGTGGAAAACATTTTTTTCTTAAAGGGACACTATAGTCACCTGAACAACTTCAGCTTAATGAGGTTGTTCAGGTGAGTGCTACAGCTACCCGGAGCCTTTTTCTTGTAAGCACTGTATTTTCTGAGAAAATGCAGTGTTTACATTGGAAGCTTGGAACACCTCTTGTTGCAGTCAATCAGACGGCCACCAGAGGGACTTCCGAGTTCAGAGGCCCTAAAAAGGCCTCCCGTCCGATGCATTCTGGGTGAATGCATCAGACGGGCTATCAGCACACAAAGCACTGTGAACGCGCTTTGTGTGCTGACAGCCTGTCAGCACTGCTGTGGGCGTGGCTTCAGCTGACAGCTTCAGCTTCAGCTGACAGCTGAAGCCCGAACCCACAGGGACGATTACTGTCCACAATAGTGGTTGAAGGGGGGGGGGGGGGGGGGAGACCTACTCTCCTTCCCCCCCCCCCCGGCCCCCACCCCTGTGCGGCGGGTGGGGGCCCTAAAATTATCAATAAGGGGGGGACCTATTGTCCCCCCCCGGCCCCCACCGCTGTGCGGCGGGTGGGGGCCCTAAAATTATCCCCGGCCCCCACCCCTGAGCGGTGGGTGGGGGCCCTAAAATTATCCCCGGCCCCCACCCCTGTGCGGCGGGTGGGAGCCCTAAAATTATCAATGAGGGGGGGGACCTACTGTCCCCCCCCCCTGGCCCCCACCCCTGTGCGGCGGGTGGGGGCCCTAAAATTATCGATATGGGGGGGGACCTACTGTCCCCCCCCGGCCCCCACCCCTGAGCGGCGGGTGGGGGCCCTAAAATTATCAATAAGGGGGGGACCTATTGTCCCCCCCCGGCCCCCACCGCTGTGCGGCGGGTGGGGGCCCTAAAATTATCCCCGGCCCCCACCCCTGAGCGGTGGGTGGGGGCCCTAAAATTATCCCCGGCCCCCACCCCTGTGCGGCGGGTGGGAGCCCTAAAATTATCAATGAGGGGGGGGACCTACTGTCCCCCCCCCCCTGGCCCCCACCCCTGTGCGGCGGGTGGGGGCCCTAAAATTATCGATATGGGGGGGGACCTACTGTCCCCCCCCGGCCCCCACCCCTGAGCGGCGGGTGGGGGCCCTAAAATTATCAATAAGGGGGGACCTACTGTCCCCCCCCGGCCCCCACCCCTGTGCGGCGGGTGGGAGCCCTAAAATGATCAATAAGGGGGGGACCTACTGTCCCCCCCGGCCCCCACCCCTGAGCGGTGGGTGGGGGCCCTAAATACAAAGGGGGGGGGGGACCCTAGTTAACCCTCCCCCCCCCCCCCCAAAAAAAATTATCTCCCTACCTACCCCCCTCACCCTAAAAATAATGAGGGGGGGAACATTAACTAAAAACCTGTAAAAAAAAAAAAAAATAAAAAGAGATAAAAAAAACTTACCATTCGATGTTTTCTTTCTTCTAAAATCTTCTTTCTTCAGCCCAAAAAAGGCCAAATAAAAATCCATAATAACCGACGCAATTAAAAAAAAAAAAAAAAAAAAAAAAAAAAAAAAACGAGCGCAAAAAAAATAATCCATCTTCACCCATGGAGGGCTCCGCGCAGACTGAGCTCCGCAGGGTGGGGAAGGCTTATAAAGCCTTGCCCCGCCCTGCAATTAGGCTAAGAACACTCTGATTGGTGGGTTTAAACCAATCAGAGTGCTCTTTGTCATTTTACAAGCGTGGGAAAGTTCTTTGGAATTTTCCCACGCTTGTAAAATGACACAGAGCACTGTGATTGGATGGATTTCAAGCCATCCAATCACAGTGCTCTGTGTCATTTTACAAGCGTGGGAAAGTTCTTTGGAATTTTCCCACGCTTGTAAAATGACACAGAGCACTGTGATTGGATGGCTTGAAACCCATCCAATCACAGTGCTCTGTGTCATTTTACAAGCGTGGGGAAATTCCAAAGAACTTTCCCACGCTTGTAAAATGACAAAGAGCACTGTGATTGGATGGCTTGAAATCCATCCAATCACAGTGCTCTGTGTCATTTTACAAGCGTGGGAAAATTCCAAAGAACTTTCCCACGCTTGTAAAATGACAAAGAGCACTCTGATTGGCTCAAACCCACCAATCAGAGTGTTCTTAGCCTAATTGCAGGGCGGGGCAAGGCTTTATAAGCCTTCCCCACCCTGCGGAGCTCAGTCTGCGCGGAGCCCTCCATGGGTGAAGATGGATTATTTTTTTTTGCGCTCGTTTTTTTTTTTTTTTTTTTTAATTGCGTCGGTTATTATGGATTTTTATTTGGCCTTTTTTGGGGCTGAAGAAAGAAGATTTTAGAAGAAAGAAAACATCGAATGGTAAGTTGATTTTATCTCATTTTTTCTTTTTTACAGGTTTTTAGTTAATGGTCCCCCCTCATTATTTTTAGGGTGAGGGGGGTAGGTAGGGAGATATTTTTTTTTGGGGGGGGGGGGGAGGGTTAACTAGGGTCCCACCCCCTTTGTATTTAGGGCCCCCACCCACCGCTCAGGGGTGGGGGCCGGGGGGACAATAGGTCCCCCCCTTATTGATCATTTTAGGGCCCCCACCCGCCGCTCAGGGGTGGGGGCGGGGGGGGGACAGTAGGTCCCCCCCCTCATTGATAATTTTAGGGCCCCCACCCGCCGCACAGGGGTGGGGGCCGGGGGGGGACAGTAGGTCCCCCCCTTATTGATAATTGTAGGGCCCCCACCCGCCGCTCAGGGGTGGGGGCCGGGGGGGGGGGGACAGTAGGTCCCCCCCCTCATTGATAATTTTAGGGCTCCCACCCGCCGCACAGGGGTGGGGGCCGGGGGGGGACAGTAGGTCCCCCCCTTATTGATAATTTTAGGGCCCCCACCCGCCGCACAGGGGTGGGGGCCGGGGGGGGACAGTAGGTCCCCCCCCATATAGATAATTTTAGGGCCCCCACCCGCCGCACAGGGGTGGGGGCCAGGGGGGGACAGTAGGTCCCCCCCTTATTGATAATTTTAGGGCCCCCACCCGCCGCACAGGGGTGGGGGCCGGGGGGGGACAGTAGGTCCCCCCCTCATTGATAATTTTAGGGCCCCCACCCGCCGCACAGGGGTGGGGGCCGGGGGGGGGACAGTAGGTCCCCCCCCCTTATTGATAATTTTAGGGCCCCCACCCGCCGCTCAGGGGTGGGGGCCGGGGGGGGCAGTAGGTCCCCCCCTCATTGATAATTTTAGGGCCCCCACCCGCCGCACAGGGGTGGGGGCCGGGGGGGGACAGTAGGTCCCCCCCCTTATTGATAATTTTAGAAAGCGAGCTGAGCTGTCAGTCAGACAGCTCAGCTCGCGAACGCGCATTCCGCGCACATGCGCGGTAAAGCGCTCAGGTTCTTCATAGGGCGGCATTCAATGCCGCTCTATGAAGAACGCGATTGGTCCAGCGCGAAGCCGTCCCATTGGGCCCCGCGATTTCGTCATTTTGACGAAAAAGGGGGCGCGGCCTAGCGGGCAGCTCGGCGCTGGAACGGAGGTAAGTTTTTAATATAAAACCACCGAATTTTTTTTTTTTAATTAATGAAAGTTCATATAAAAGCAAGAAGGAAGGCTGGGGGACCTGTCTTTCTTGCTTTTATATGGTGACTATAGAGTCCCTTTAAGTATGCTGGACAAGTATATGATTTCAAAGTGTAAGAGGGCTCGGTTGCCCTTTTGGGGGTAATGTCCTGTTTGTTAAAAGTGAGTGAGTTGGTTCTATTGGAATTTTTGTAACTGTGTTTGAGTCCTGCCAGGGAGGAGTGCAGCTAGTGGTTTAATTCCTTGATCATCAATGAGAGTGTTTAGAGCCATTTAGGGAGTAGCATGTTATTCCTTGTAGGTAGCTCTGGATACCCCTGGTTTAAAAAGTGGGTTGTGTGAAACTGGATAAAGTGGAGAAAGATATGGGGATATATCTGTGTGATGTCTGATGTGCGACCACAATCTTAGGGTAGGGGTTATGGTCTGGTGTTGCAAGTGTTTAAGAAGTGCTTGCTCTGATTTATGCCACGGGATCATGTATATGGGGACCCGGAAGAATATATTCTCTATTGCCACCCATTGCTTGCTCAGGGTATCGTCAGACCAATCATAAAGTCTGGTTAGGAGTACCGCTTTGTGGTATGTTTCCACATTCGGTAATCCCAAGCTCCCATCAATCTTTTGTCGGGTCAATAGCGCATAGGATAATCTTGGGTGCTTATGGGACCATATGAACGTGGTGAATAATTTACGTATCGTGTCGAAGAACAATTTTGGAAGTGTAATAGGGAGAACCTGGAGTAAGTAGAGGATTCTAGGTAGGATATTCATCTTCAGAATATTTATCCTACAGAACCATCCAAAAATGGGGACATGCCAGGAGGCTAAGTCTTTGGATATCGCTTGAATTAGAGGTGGGAAATTGCAGTCATATAATTGCAACAATGAGGATGGAAGAGAGACCCCCAAGTATTTAAAGGATACTTTGGCCCATTTGAATGAGTGCAAAGTTTTGAGCTGTGTTCTCACTGTGTCAGGGACATGTGGTGGCATAATTTCGCATTTGCTCAGGTTCGCTTGAAAGTTAAAGAACCTGGTAATTTCTTGTAGTATGTACGGTATGGATAGTACGGGGTATGCAACCGTGAACAACATATCTTCTGAGAATGAAGACACCTTGTGCTCGGCCCCCTCATTTGGAAACCTTTTCTCTGTGGGTTGTCCCTGACTCCTTGGAGGAGTCTAGAACCAAGACAAAAAGGAGGGGGGATAGGGGACACCCCTGTCTCATGCTGTTCGAGATTGTCACCAGAGCTGACAGTTGGCCATTGATGCCAAGCCTCGCAGTAGGTTTGGAATATAATGCGCCCATCCATCGGAGCCAGTAAGGACCAAAACCCATCTGTTCCAATGTAGCGAGCATTAGGGACCAGTTCACCCTGTCAAAAGCCTTTTCAACATCTATAGGTTCATTAATTTCATGGTATTATTCTTAGGCTCTATACCATGTATAAATGCTTGATCAGGGTGGACTAGTACCGGGAGGAGGGGGTGTAGGTGGTTTGTGAGGATTTTTGTGAACAGTTTCAGGTCTATGTTGATAAGGGATATGGGCCTATAGCTTCCACAGAGGGTGAGATCCTTGCCTTGTTTGGGCAGCAGGGTGATAGTGGCATCCAGGGCTTGGGGTGGAAGGGAGGACAAATGTCCCTAGAAATGAATTGAAGGAATGAAGAAAGGGTTGTGAGAGATGGGGGGAAAACCACTTATAATATCTAGCTGAGAAGCTGTCGAGGCCTGGGCTCTTTCCCAGGGGGAGTGATTTAATTACTGCTTCTAGTTCTTCTTTAGAAATGGGATGTTCCAGGGAGGATTGTATATTATGTGGGATCGTCAAAGTGATCCTTTGGGTGAGGAAGTCTCTGACTGCTGTTTGTGAAGGTGTTTGTAACGCAATGACCTGTCCCCCGACCGAGTACCTTCTGTTGATGGATGCTTCCTAGCTTGCGCCGAGGACCACAAGCACCGGACACCACAACCACCGCAGACTCCTCAACCGCCGTAGCTTAACTGGAGTCTCGCCGTCTTCCTTCCACCCTGAATCAGCCTCTGTCCTCCAGGACCATGTGGGAAAGACCTCTCCTCCAGGAGAGCGTATCAGGAACAGTTCTTAAAAGAGCTAAGTGATTAAAGCTCAGGGGAGTATACAAGGTATAGCAATCCCCATTGTGATTATAGAAGTTCCCCTCCAATCACGAGATAAGACTACGTGTTGAGGGTCAAACAGAAACAGAATGCACTGAGGCTTTATTGCTTCTTTTATACACATTTTCCAACAAGGTTACCACTCACGTGGACCTTGTTGGATACTGAAGACATAAACGTAACAACCAATCGTAAACAGACACACAGTTGAACACTCTCATACATTACAGCAAAATCCTCCACTCTGCCTATGACATAATTACTGAACACAATGGGCTAACATAATTATCACAGGGAGGAAAATATAATTTTTTTTACACAATTCTTATAACTTTAAAATTATACATTCAATATTATTTTTTTTAGAAAATGCATTTTTGCATTTTTAGAAACAGCATAACTAGGGAACAAACATATCGAATCTGTTCAGCCGTTCGGGAGTTAGCTGGTAGTCTCTTTTGACCGACCGCACGCATATTTTCAAGCCCAAAATAATAGGTAGTGTTACTGTGGTGTTCGAATGGTCGAACGCTGTTTGACTCCATTTGAATATTATAGGGCCAGGGAAGGTAAAACTTAATCGGTGTTCGCACCGACGACTAGCCGATCTCAGTTCCATGAACGCGACGGCAAAACACTGCTGAAGCGTTCGGCTGATTTCAAATGGCGGCAGCCACATGTTAGTTTTTCGAATGGCGGCCACTTCGAATACTTCGGCACTTTGGCTGCATCCAAAGTGCCATATAAAAAGTACTAATGTTTCCCCACAGTATTTTAAAGGGCCCATTAGCAGTCTAATAAAAGTCCATAAGCCTAAATAACGTTTTTTTGGAAAACTCTCGCAGGGGCCATAGTCACAAGGCAAGAGGCTGAAAATTAGTCCTCTCCAGGCACAAGTGGCGAAGAGCACTTCATCACAGTGGGGTCTCCCGAAGATTGTATAGTTTGTGATAAAAGACATTGAAGGCCTCAATAATGTCGACCATCAGGCTAGATTTGGTGCCCTTGGAGGTCATTATGGTGGGTATAAATGTGGTCTGTCTCTGTTTCTTTAGCGCTAAAGCCAGTAGGTGTCCACATTTCCCTCCTTGTGTGTAATATGTACTTTTGGTTAATAATTTTTTGATTTGGGCTCCCATATGGATGGCCAACTCTGACCTCTTGTCGGTCAATAATTTGTACATTGCTAGGTCTGCGTTATGTTTGTTTTCTTGTGTTCTAATGTCATTGAGAAGAGAGTTGGTTTGTTTTTCCCTTTTGCATTTTTTGGGCTGGTGCTAATTTTATGATTATGCCCCTGACTACGCTTTTGTACTGGGGGCATGAGACTTCATCCCTATGCCTTCAGTTCTGAATTATTTTGCCGAACTTCCATATGAAATGTCCAGGATCTTGCTTGAGGGAGATTCGGTGATGTCTATAGAGTCTCCATTAGCTGACCTGCTCCCAGTTATGGAAAGTTGGTGAGAGAGAGTTGAAGACTGTCACTTCGGAGTGTAGTGGCAGATAATCTTTGCAACTAATAAGTGTTAATGCTAGAATTGGTGAGGGTGGGTAAGGTACAAATCCTGGAAGATCTTGGTAAAGTCCGGAAAGAATATGGAAATCGGTGAAAATGTCCAGTGAGTTTTTGTGTTCTTCGTCATAGACTGGATGTCTTTGAAAATCATTAAAGGTGTTGGAGTCGCTCTTGACTGCCGGATTGTTGAACAGCTTCAGGTGGGTCAGTGCGTTGCTTCTTTAAGGGTGTCCTCCCCTTCTGGCGTTGAGGTAACGGTTGAGCAAGACTGGTTGGGTCGCAGAAATACCAGTCTGTAATTTGAAGTTTGTTTAGTTCCAGTGCCCGTATGAAGGGTTATACATCTTGATATGTCGTGATTGTGTGCGTAGGGCCTTTTGCGCCATAATAAGTGTGAAGGGAAAGCCCCACCGGTACTTGATGTTGCGGGCCCTCAGATGGTCTGTAGCAGGCTTTAGGGACCTGCTTGCGTGCAAGGTTAGCCACGAAAGATCTGGATATATCTGGACCTCATGTCCGTGGAACAACAGTGGGATACTGGTGGAATGCAGTGCGTAGATCACCTCCTCTTTATCCGCAAAGTAATGCATTCTGCAAATTATGTCCAATTGTGCATCCCCCATGTTTCTGAACTGAAGACCATTGCTCATGAGCAATTGGCTAAGACTTACCAGGAACACTGCCAGAAGCTGGTGCCTGGCTATGCATCTAGTTTTCAGAAGGTGATAACAAAAAGAAAACAAAAGGGCTCTACTTATTACTAAATATACTGGGCATGTAGGGGTTGAATCATTTTGAGACTAGAGAAGTCATAATGAGTTACATTTTCAGTTGAATTTACAAGTAATAAATACTAGTAAACAACACAAGTAATACATGCAAGTAATGCATACCAGTAATAGATATAAGTAATACATACAAGTTATAAATACAAGTTATAAATTCAAGTAATAACTACAAGAATAACCACAATTAATAGACACAAGTAATAAATACAAGTAGTAAATACAAGTAATACATACAAGTAAGCTATGAGCAACATCCAGCCTACAAAATCCAGCCCACAAATAAGAGGCAGTGGTACTCTGACCTGTGCTTGGTGTGGAGCAGCAAAGAAAGAGGAAATAGTTGGTTGGGAGGGTCCTTTATTGTATCTAACTTTTTTCTGATTGGTTGTTTTTCTCTGTGTTAATGTGCTGCTGTGGAGTTCTAGTAAAGACTATGACTATGAATACATACTAGAGATGCAATGCCAACACAGACTTTGAGGGATATAAATCAGAATGTTCTGAAAAGTGCTAGTAAAATCACTTTAATATTAATGATTGTATTTATTAAATTTTGTAAAAGTGATCTAGAAAGTGACTTTAATAAATTATGACAGTTTTTGCATTACGCTTCCATTTCAGAAGACTGCCAAAAAAAAGTAGTGAAACCAGATTTATAAATCCATTGCTTAGCTAAAAAAATAACATTTATTAAAAATCTACGGGTGGGTGGTTAAATATTAATGATTTATCATGAAGGTGCTTTTTTTTTTTTTCACTGATAAACACTGTATGTTAATAGAGAGGATTGAAAGCAACTAGATAGAAAAGGATTGAAAATATAGGACACGGGAGCAAATATGCTATAGCTATTCACCAAAGCGGCAAGGTGACACCACACATGGATTAAGAATTTATAAGGGTATTAATTAAGGATGGGAAACAATTTAGAATTGCAACTTGGGAATGCAATTTCTTTCTAAGAAGGAAAGAGTGAAGAAAATGTAAGGCCTTCAATATAGTGCTATGAAATAGAGGGAAGTAAAAGGAAATTTAATTTTTAAAGAAAGTTTAAACACAAAAATGACACTTATGCATACAAAGGGGTTATATATAAACAACTGTCAAACATATATATAAATATTAACAATTTATCGTCTTTTTTTTTCACGAACACTAGGATTTGAGAGGCAATTCATTTCTAAATTAGAGGATATATTATCTTTAAAGGTTAAAACATTTTTGCACATTTACATTGTCACTAAGCTGGATCAACATCGAGTAATTTCATGTTAAAATTAAAATAAGGATTGAAAAATCACAAGGTTTGGAAAGAGGAGGAAAAGAGGGAAAAAGAGGGAAAATATTAGAAGTGTAACATAGGAAAGAAAATGTTATTTTTAATGGGTTTTTTTTCTTCTTTTTTTTTAATAACGAAAAAATCTGATTGTTTAAAAATGGTGCAAATAGAAAATAGGGAAGTAAAGGAAAATAGAAATATAAGAACAATCAAACACTAATAACACTTATGTAACAGTTAAGATTGGTTATATTGAAAGGTCAAAAAAGTTACAAAATTGGGTTATATTTATAAGCAATTAATATGTATATAATGTTTTTTTTTTGTTTTTGTTTTTTTTCTCCTTCTCTCTCTTTCTCCATAATGAGAGATAATGTAGAAATTAAGCTAGGTGATCCGGAGCAGTCCTCACTACGGGATGCTGTGTTCCCCCCCTAGGGTCCTAGAATGGTACCCAGACCTTGGATTACAAGAGGTTATCCAAGAATAGGTTTTAGTATGAATGAGTTTGGTGTGAGTGTATGTCTGAAGTTTGTCTTATTGATTTGTCTTTGTTCTCAGAATGGTCAAGAAGGAGATTGGGATATGGTTAGATTGATTTCTATTAACGCGCATGGTTTAAACTCTCATGTGAAAAGAGTTTTTTTATATGATACCTTGATCAGGGAGAATATTAAGGTGGGATTTGTCCAAGAAACTCACTGGTTACTTAATGCTAAACAGTTATGGCACTACAAAAAGTTCCCGCTTTTATATGCGGCCTCCCTTCCGGGGAAGAAAAAATGTGGAGTAGCTATTATTTTTTCGAAAGAGACGAACTTTGATTGCCAATATCAGTATTTAGACCCCGAGGGAAGATTTATTATTTTGGTCGGTCTGCTAAACGGCACAATATACACATTAGTAAATGTGTATTTGCCAAATGTACGTCCAATTAAGGTGTTGATAAAGATTTTAAGGCTAATAGAGCAGGTGAAAAAAGGGAAATTGATAATAGCAGGAGATTTTAACTGCATACTTGATCCTACAATGGACAAACAGCTGGGTGCTAACCAACTAATCGATAAAAAGTTGGTAAAACAGGCTGCAGAAAGGAACAGAGTGCTTAAAAATATGAATTATATGATTGCTGGAGGCTAGCCAACCCTAACGATAAAGATGTAACTCATTGATCTATTCCTCATAAATCAGCAGCAAGAATCAATATGATTATGGGAGATATTAATTTCTCTAAGGCCATACACTCAATTATAATTTAAAAAGAACACCTGGTCTGATCATGATCTAGTAATAGCTGATGTATTAGAAGAAATAATAAATGTCCACCAATTTGGAGATTGGATGATATGCTCTTGGAAAAAAAGACGAATATAGAATATATTGCTAAACTCATTGATCTATTTTTTAGAGAAAATTCAATGGAGGAAACATCTAAATAATGCTTATGGTGCTCTTTCAAAACAGTCATAAGAGGCTATTGGATAAAGCTAGCCAGCCAGCAAAAAAGCAGCAATTCTAAACTATCAGACCTTTACATCGAGTTTTATAACTTATCTAGTTTAAATAAGAATAATATTTCTATGGAAAGAACAGAGAAAATTAAGATTTGTCAAAATAAAATAAATAAGCACATTGAGGATAGAATACAATGGAATTTAACCCCTTAAGGACCAAACTTCTGGAATAAAAGGGAATTATGACGTGTCAGACATGTCATGTGTCCTTAAGGGGTTAAAGAAATTACAAATCAAATTTTACTATAAGAATAATAAAGTAGATTCCATGCTAACAAACAGATTGAAAAAACAAAACACGGATAGGAAAATGTTTAAACTAATAGAGAATGGTAAAAATATTATAAGGCCTGAAGACATTGTGGAGACGTTTAAAGGTTTCTATAAAAAATTATATAATTTAAATTTAAAGCCCCCATCAGATGCTCTGGAAAGGTATTTATCAAATATAAAGCTGCCAAAAATTTTGCAGGAACAAAGAAATGAATTAAATAAGATCTTCACTACGATAGAAGTAGAACGTGCAATAAATAATCTGGTAAATAAAAAAGCTCCAGGACCGGATGGATATTCCAACCAGTTCTATAAAATTTTTAAAATACAGATTATCCCTGCTCTAACAGATACATTTAATGAAATCTCAACAAAAGGGCACGCATCAACGGATTTTTTAAGAGCTCATATTAGCCCAATTTTGGAATGGTTTAATATACAAAATGGAACCCGACAGGGCTGCCCGCTCTCCCCATTATTATATGTTTTATCCGTTGAACCTCTAGCGTGCAAAATAAGGCAAAACGCATTAATAAGAGGAGTACGTATTCCCAATGGCGATTTAAAAATATGTCTATATGCAGACGATATATTATTAACTATCACAGAGCCTAAATTATCTTTACCTACATTAATGCTAGAGTTTGAACAGTATGTGCTGTCTCTAATTATAAACTAAATATAAGCAAAACAATGTCTTTAGCAGTCAATATAAAAGATTGCGAGCTACAATATTTAAGACAGACATACGCGTTCAATTGGGTAGTTAAAGAATTCTCATATCTGGGTATTTGGCTAACAGCCGATGTGTCCCACATTATGGAAAATATTTTTTTTAAAATGTTGAAAGAAACAAATAAACTATTAAAAGACTGGAGGTCACTTGAGATATCATGGTGGGGAAGGATCAATACGATCAAAGCGTACATTATTCCAAAATGGATATATTTATTTCGCATGATCCCCCTTAAACTATCTGTGCACTGGCTGAATATGATACAAAGCAGTTTTACAAATTTCATCTGGAGAGGTAAGAAACCCAGAATTAAATCCACTACGTTAGCGAAAAAAGCCCAGTACGGGGGGATGGGCTCTCCCTTGATCATTCAAACATACCAAGCAATTATGATGACCCATGCTTCTAATCTTCAAATTGTGGATATCAATGATCAGGCGTGGTATAAACTTGAAACATATAGAGAGGGGATAGATAATTTAGAAATATTGTTATGGAACAACATCGGAAAAAAGAAAAGCTTTATAAACCCGAGATCCACGATTCTCTCTCAGTCATTGAGCGAATGGTACAGATTAAAGATAAAGCTAGGGTTTAACAATAGGATACCAGATACTATATCCCTCAAAACATTAGAATCTATTATGATAGATATGAATTTGATAAATTGGCATAAAAATTTATATATTCGAATTAAAGACCTATATGTAGACAAGCATTTAAAAGACTATGTGGAACTAACTGAGATGTTATCCCTGCCTTCTAGAGAATTATTCAATTATTTTCGAGTTAAAAGTTTTTTAAAAGAATATGTTTTAATTACTAAAGGAGATATGGGTAACTTGATTGAGAAGGTACTCTCAATCAAGTCTGCTAAAAATAAATACTCTCCAACAATGGAACTACTAAATGGTATAGATGGATCAGATATTCCTACAGTTTTTAAAAAATGGGAAAGAGATTTGGGCATAGAGATTCAATATAAACAATGGTGTCATGCTTACTTAAGAGTAAAAAAATATATACACTGTTTAAATATATTAGAAAATTTCATCAAAGTAAGCCATAAATGGTACATGGTGCCAAGCAGACTTAATAAAATTTCCCAGAGCAATCCCCCAATTGATGTTTCCACATGGATGGCTCTTTGATGCACATTGGGTGGAACTGTCCTAGAATAAGACCTTTGTGGGATCTCTCATTTAAACTATTATGCAAGGTGGGAGACATCTGCCTGACTAATAAACCTGAAATAGCATTATTATATTTGTATGGAACGAAACTAGATAAAAAAGCAGAGATTATGATAATTCACTGCTTTTGGCTACCAAATTATTGATTGCTAAGGCTTGGAAACAAATAGTTGTACCGAATGTGCACCAATTGAAAGCCCAAGTAATTACACAAATAGAGATGGAAATGGGCGGGTTCTTATTAAATTTGCACTCTAAAAACACAATTAAGGATCTTTATCTGAGTCTTATTTCGGATATTAAACGGGCTTAAGTATAAAAAAAAGAGGGAAAAGGAAAGAGAAGGGTAGAGGAGAAGGGATGACCTTCTCGAAGAGAGTTAACATGAGCGTATAAACTACTTTTTCCAACAGCGCTACAGCAAATAAGGAATATATAAAAAATGTTTTATTTTTCTTATTTTATCCTTTTCTATACGTATGAGATATCTGAGATAACCCAAATCTTACATGAATGTATGGTATGTATGGTACAGATGTAAGAGTGGAAGTAAGAGTAAGTGTAAGGTCAAGGTGGGATCCTATGATCTATTTAGAATGATGCTAAACAGAGTCTTTCGCAGACTAACGAAATAACTTTTGTCGAAATATTGTTGGATATTTGTAACTTCGTGATAGACTCAACTTAGCCTGGACTACTATGGTAATATTGTACTGTGATATAGGTTCTAATAGCTATTTGTTAAAATTGTGAAATTTCAATGTAGATGAATGATATGTATCCCACATTGACTGTTGTTTGTAACTGGTTCCATCGATGAACCATTATATGTTTATACATATTTAAAGTAAAAAAATCTTTCAATAAAAAAAATAAAATCTATGGGTGGGGAAGCAACGCATGAAAAAAAGATAGATTTAATAAAATACAACAAAGATTTACCAAACTTTTAAAGTAAAAGTATTGCACTACTTATATCAAGCATGCGTCCCACAATGCTTATTTTTGCGGCCCTGCTGCCCTGGGCCGCTTTCAGCTGTGACTGTGACCAGCAAGACAGGAAAAATATTTCCTGATTCTTGCTCTCCCGGCCACAAGTGCCAGAGCAGCGTCTGGAGCAGGAGGACAGACAGTAAATCGTAAGGTAGAAGAAGAGGGGCTTGGGGGAAAGGGACAGTGTATTTGAAGGAAGGAGGGGGCAGTGTATTTATATAAGGAAGGGAGGGGCGAGTGTATTAGAGTGGTGGTAGTGGTGGTGGGGGGAGGCAGTGTATTAATGGGAGGGAGAGGGGAGCAGTGTATTAATTTAAGAGAGGGAAGAGTGTATTAACTTGGGGGAGGGGGCCAGTGTATTACATTGGTGAGGAGTGGCAGTGTAGTAATGGGAGGGAAGGAGGGAGAAAGGGGGCAGTGCATTAATGGCAGAGGGGCCAGAGTATTAATGGGAGGGAGGGGGCAGTGTATTGATTTGAGGAAGTCACAGGGGGGCAGTGTATTGAAGGAAGGAGGGGGCAGTGTATTTGAAGGAAGGAGGGGGCAATGTATTTATTTATTTGATGGAGGGAGGGGGCCAATGTATTAGAGTGGTGTTGGCAGTGTGTTAAATTAGGGGTAGGGAGGGCAGTGCATTAAAATGGAGTTGTGGCAGTCTATTCAATTAGAGTGGAGGGAGGAGGGGCAGTGCATTAGAATAAGAGGAGGGGCAGTGTATAAGATTGAGTGAAGAGGGCAGTGTATAACAGTGGAGGGAGGGGGGTCAATGTATTGGATTTGTGGGCAGTATATTAGAATGGGAAGAGGGGCCGTATGTTAGATTGGGTCTGCATTGAGGCGCTCTTTGGCCGCGCAGCTTTTTGCCACACATACACAATAGCCTCCCAATGCTTTCCTAACGGATTGGCTGAAATCATCAAGTCATCAGCCAAAATGAAGAACACACTCATAGAACTATAAGATAATATCATTTGTTTTTTACAGCTGTGCAACAGCATAAATTCACCATTTCAGTCCCATTACCAAACATTTGTTAATATGTCAAGGTAGTTGGACTGAAACGGTGGTTATATGCAAATGCACGTCTCCTTAAAACAAATTCGCTCTTTTGTTTACTTTGAAGCCATACAAGCATGAGGACGTCCAGTGTCAGTTAGGCAACTTTTTTTTATACTGTACTTTTCGAAATAAACCTACAAAACGGACGTTTTTTTTTTGCGTTTTTGTTTTTTTTGCGGCCCACATAAACGTAAACCTTGTTTATTTGGTCCGTGTTAGCCTATGAGTTTGACATGCTTGACTTATATAAATCCTTTCTATTGTGTCACACATTTGGCAGGACTGTCTACTGCTCCACAATTATTATTAGAACCTAGTGTACCTTTAACCTAGTGTACCTTTGTTTCTTTATGACACACCAAATATCAAATTTTAGATGACAGGCATATAAAATCAAATAAGCAACTCTGATATCTATTTAACCTTAGTAATTACCAGAATTACCATTGATTTCAACAAGAGAGCTTTTGATATATATATATATATATATATATATATATATATATATATATATTCCTGGGTGTCAGACTGATATAAAGTTTCTAATTAAAGAACAGTGCAGAAAAAGTTAATAAACAATATAAATGTTCATATTACAGAAAAATCCCTTGCTAAACCTTGCATAGAAAAACCCACTGGACTGTTTATCATATGGTTGCACAAAACAAGTATCTACAGATGAGGAAGGCATGTGTTTATACATGTGGAAGATGTAGAAGGTGCGTGTAGAAGTGATTATATTATTCTCACAGTCTGATTACACCCACCAATAAAGATAAAGGATAAAATGTTTTATATGAACTGCATTTGTACTTTGTGGAATGTCTTTTGATTTTAACATGTGATATGTCAAATAAATAACATCCAGCTTAAACGATAAGCAGTTTAAAAAAACACAGTGACAGTATTTTTAGTGCATATTCAAAATCTACAATTGGAATGTATTGTTAAACACATAGTAAATTATCCGAATGCATATCCATTTATATTCGCAGAAGTAAGCTACTATTGCCACTGGTAGGAGGTGTAGCTGATATCGATACGATTTTACAGCAGATACAAATGGATTTGGACAAGTTGCAGGAGGAAAGAGCACACTAGCAGCCAGTGAAAATACTGTGCTGCTGCTTATCCTCTCTACACTAATTCCTCTGGCTCATCATACAGTCGAGTAGCTTCTGGGCCAGAGGTAAACGTACTGTGTCTGCAGTGGTGGGGGAAACCAAATTATCATCACTGGATTCATTACCACCACCAACACCAGACATTGGGAACACTAGTTTGGTATTCCACTGTAAGTCCTCACTAAAGAGTAGCTGCTGAACCCTCTCTTAGTTGAATCTTGTGGGGGCACAAATAAAGTCTAACACCTGAACTAGCTGTGGTAGAAGGAGTCACATTGCCAGTGGAAGCAGCAGCACAAGTTGTTGCAGTATGAAAAGGATGAAAAAAAAAGCCCTACTGGGTGTTCAGTTAGAAATAGAAGACGTTGCTGCTAAAACCAGGGCCGTCTTTAACAAGGGGCAAACGGGGCAGCTGCCCCAGGCCTTGTTGCTCCTGGGGGGCCCAAAGCAGCTGCACTGTGGGCCCCCTGCCCGCAGCCAGGTCTGAACCACCCACCGGGATACTGAGAAATATCCCGGCGGGCTGCAGCAGGTGAGGTAATCAGGGGCCCCAGGCCTTTTAAGAGAGCTCCAGACCAGGCCTCTGTCTCCCTGCCTGCTGGGAGGAAGTGTTGTGAGGTCACTTCCTCCCAATTAACAAAGTGCCGCCGCTGGGGAGGAGGAGGCATACATGGAGAGAAGGTGACCAAGAGAGAAGGTACAGACCAAGAAGAAGAAAATGACTCCCATCAATCTCAGCCATTCAGCTCCCACTCGACTCCAGGGAAGCCCCCCTCCTTAAAGGTAAGGAGGGTGGCTAAACTATGTAAATTAATATGACTGTGTGTGTATCTGACTGCATGTGTGTGTGTATCTGACTGTGTGTGTGTGCATCTAACTGTATGTGTGTGTGTGTGTATCTGACTGTGTGTGTGTGTATCTGACTGTATGTGTGTGTGTGTGTGTGTGTGTATCTGACTGTGTGTGTGTGTGTGTATATATCTGACTGTGTGTGTGTGTATCTGACTGTGTGTGTGTGTGTTTATCTGACTGTGTGTGTGTGTGTGTGTGTGTGCGTGTATCTGACTGTATGTGTGTATATCTGACTGTGTGTGTTTGTGTGTGTGTGTCTGACTGTGTGTGTATATCTCACTGTGTGTGTATCTCACTGTGTGTGTGTATCTCACTGTGTGTGTGTGTGTGTATCTGACTGTGTGTGTATATATCTGATTGTGTGTGTATGTGTCTGATTGTGTGTGTGTATGTGTCTGATTGTGTGTGTGTATCTGACTGTGTATGTGTGTGTATCTCACTGTGTGTGTGTATCTCAGTGTGTGTGTGTGTGTATCACTGTGTTTGTGTGTATCTCACTGTGTGTGTGCATCTCACTGTGTTTGTGTAAGTGTTTATGTGTACCTGTGTGTTAGTTTGTATGCGTACCTGCGTGTCACTTTATTTGTACCTGTGTGTGTATATGAGTGTCAGTATGTGTAAGTGTGTATCTATGCGTGTGGCAATGCATACATCCCATCTAACATTGCACACAAATACCCCCTTGAATTCCAACATTAACAATGCACACAAATACACCCCTGCATTCCAACATTAACAATGCACACAAATACACCACTGCATGTGTATCTGTGTGTATCTCAGTGTTTGTGTAAGTGTGCATCTGTGTGACAATTCATACATCCCAGCATTCCTACGCCAACACTGCACACAAATACACCCCTGCATGTGTACCTGTGTTTGTGTGTGTACATATCTGTGTCAGTGTGTAAGTGTTTATCTCTGTGTGTGCATGTGTATTTATGTATGTGTCTGTGTGTGTGTATACGCCCGTCTTTGTCAGTGTGTGCATGTGTCCAGATGTGTGCATGTATCGGTGTGCTAATGTGTATGTATATCTGTGAATGCATGTCATACATCACGGCAATCAAGCACAACATGCAAACACACCCCTGCAAACATTACATACAAACACACCCCTGAATTCAAACTCCAAAAGTATATAGAAACACATCCCTACACTTAAACACCAATACAACACCCTACATGCACACACATACTGCTGTATACAACAACATGCTCACATTCAAATGCACAAATACTGCTCACAAATACAGCCCTGCAAGAATGGCCAAATGGTAGATCCCCAGCTGGCATAGCATCGTGGGAATTGTACAACAGATGAGGATCTATCTTTTCTCTGCTCTTGCGCTAGAGGGGAGGCTCAAGACAGTGTCTTGCACCAGGGCCCTGTCTACATTAGTTCTGCCACTGTGTTGGGGTGGAGGGTGTGATTGGATGCCAGAGAGTGAAAGTGTGGGGGGGAGGAGGGGGGAAGCGGGATCCAGGAGGCCAAGGCAAATGCTTGCCCAGGGTCCAATCAATGTTAAAGACGGCCCTGGCTAAAACCACTGAAGTGTTCAAATGCAGGACTGTATTTATGGCATTAGAGTGTCCTTCTACCTCTGCAGTCTCCCTCCAGCTTTCCCCACCATGAAAGGGTTAAATAACCCTCATGTATTCTGACACATACACAATTTTTTTTTCTGTCATTTCAGTTTTTTAGAGTTAGAGGCATACCCTTTTTCTCAGGCGTGCTGCCTCCAATATTTTCATTTGGTCAGTTATTTAGCACTGCTCCATCTCCCTTGCTTTATATAAACTGATCTTAAATTAACATATTGCATCGTATTACCTGTCAATATCCTTGTGAAGCTTTGGGAGATTGATATAGGGGTATAGTAATTAGTCGATCCTGTGTGGTTCTTGTTTCATAGATTTTTTTAATGTCTTAAAAAAGGCTCTCATTTGATGTCTAATTTGGAGATATCTTCCCTTTTGTCATAAGGGATATTTCACTTTTTTAAATTGCATTACATGTAACTATTCTAAACACCAACAGTTGAACCAAACTTGCCTCTTAAGTCAAGAATTAATCAGCAAGTTGAATGTGTCTAGAGTATTTTACCACTTAATTGGGGGTGAGGGGAGTTACAGTGGGAAATTAATTACTTGTTCCAAGTTGAGGACATCGATATCAGACCCATCTGGCTGTCAGGGCAGGAATTTCTTGTTTTCGACTTGTTCCAGTAGTTTGGTATGGTATGCGATATATCTACTGCGATCACTGACTAATTTAAAATGTTTAAATGTTTCCTCCTATTAATTTATGCTGGTATAGTGAGAACACAGAAAATATTTTGATCTAGTTCATTTTGTGGATTTATGCATGATTTACTAGGTACCTAGCCCCTACAAATATCTGTTCTTTCCTTTCTGTACTTCTTTCATAACCTACATAGTTTGTATGTGATGTTATAGTACAATACACATATCTTTCTAAAGTCTGTTAAAGGTTTGCTTGAATTATTTTGACCTCTTCCTGGAAAAAAACTCTGTAAATAAAGATTTCAAGGAAGAAGAAAAGAAAACTATTCAAAATGGTTCTTACAAAATCTATAATAGGTGAAGCTTCACTAAGGGAGAACACAGAATCAGAGAATAACTAAAGGTATTACAGCAAAATGAAACTTTCTAAGCAGACGCAATTTTGCACATTTATATATGACTTACAAATGGTAATATTCTGTTAATGATTTTAGAAAATTATTTTATGTTAGTAAGGCTGCTTGCAAACATCTTAATCAGGTTTCATGTGTTAGCCTTTCTGATGTAGAAAAGCAAAAAATGCACATGTTCTTTCCTACTCGCTGTATACAAAGAAGAATACATGGGTGGATTTGGACATTTCCCTACCTTAACAGCAGAAATGTGTTATACTGACAGACCAAAGCCAATAAAACTAAATAAAAAATACAGAAAAGTATTGACAACTTAGCCAAAGATTATGCCCTGTGAGGGGGTAATCTTTATGTACTTGTGAATCTGAGCAGTGTCAGGAGATCTGTTTCCAGAAGCAGACCGTAATGCATCACATGGACCAGACTTTCACACATATTCAGCTTTTGGAGTATATCAACTCTTAAAGCTTTGACATACTCATTTAATACTTTATTTGTTGGTTTCAGATAAGTATTTAAAATGGGGGAAGGGAACACAAATGTACAAAGTGGCCAGAAGGGATTAGTGGCATCTAGTGTTTAATTAAAAAAATTGTGAACCATATCTCCAACATCGGGAGGTATACAATTACGAATTGATGGTAGGGTCCTGGAGGACATAAATAGTGACAACCAAAATAGTAAAGGGCATGCCATAAAAGGGAAATGTCAGCCTGGTGTCAGATGCAAGGCTGTTAAAGGCAAGATAGATTCATTGAAGTATTAGGAATTCCTAGGAGAAAAGCGTCATGCCATCTGTGAGAAAGGTGAAGCTTGGGAGTAATTGGACCTTCCAAAAAGACAATATTCCCAAGCATACCTCAAATTCCACCAATGTCTGGTTGCAGAAGAAGTCCTGGAAATTTCTACAGTGGTCCTCAAAGTCATCACAGTCACCTGGCTTGAACCTCATAAAAAAATATCTGGTGGGATTTGAAGAAGGTAGTTGCAGCACGCAAACCCAAGAATATTACTGAACTAGAGGCCATTGCTCATGAACAATGGGCTAAGGTTCCTGAGTACGCTGCCAGAAGCTGGTGTCTGACTATGCATCGAATTTGCAGCAGGTCATAACAGCAAAAGGGTGCTCTGCTAAGTATTAAAGATGCATAATAGCTGTAGCAATATAATAAGCAAGTCAAGGTTAAAAAAATGTAAATCTCTTCAGTTTGGAAAAACGGCGCCTTAGAGGGGATATGATAACATTATACAAATATATTCGGTGCCAGTACAAACCATTATCTGGAAATCTATTCATAAACAGGGCTATACATAGGACACGAGGTCACACATTTAGGCTTGAAGAAAGGAGATTTCATCTAAGGCAAAGAAAAGGTTTTTTCACAGTAAGAGCAATAAGGATATGGAATTCATTGCCGGAAGAGGTGGTTTTGTCAGAGTCTATACAGATGTTCAAATTGCAATTGGATAAATACCTGCAAAAACATAACATACAGGGATATAATTTCTAATTAGTGGGGTAATAGCTGCTTGATCCAAGGAGACATCTGACTGCTATTTTGGGGTCAAGAAGGAATTTTTTCCTAGTTTGTTGCAAAATTGGAAGCGCTTGAGACTGGGTTTTTTGCCTTCTTTTGGATCAACAGCAAAAGCATATGTGAGGAAGGCTGAACTTGATGGACGCATTCAGCTATGTAACTATGTAACTATGTAACTATATATATGACTGATATAAAAGGGAACAATCACATATTAGAATGTTATATACAGTTATGTTTACTTAATAACTTTCTTTAACAAAGTGTTGTGTTTCTGAGGTCTGACAAATTAAAATAAATTGCAGAAAGACACCACTTTATTTACTTTTACCCTGTGAGTGAGCACCTCCATTTTGACTTGTCAGTCATTGTTATGAGCTCTGCCTTTTGCAAATGTCAAGTCAGCACAGAGGGATAATCGAGAGAACAGCTGCAATGTTTGTGTTCTCATTTTTGCAATGCATGTCTTGGAATGAAATGGATGATGATGTCAATTGCTAAATGTTTAAAATTAAATTAAAAGAAATATAGTATAACATGGTAAAGGTTAACACACATTATCAGTAAATGTCAATGTTTTTTATTTCAAAGGTGTACATTCCGAAGAAATTATTGTTCTTTCACACACATTGGCTATTTTTGCTCTATCTTTGTAACAGTTTGGGGTGATTGGGCTCTGTATGCAGAGAAATAACAAAGCAAAGTAACAATGAAATGTCTCTGAGAATTAAGTCACAATAGGCAGGAGAGTCCAGGGCCAAGGCACTGCAGCACAGGGCCAGGACGAGGAAGCAAATGGAAAGTCTTTAAAAGGATAGTCCAAGCAGGACCAGCAAACAGAAAGTCGTTAGCAATGGTAATCCAAGCAGGACCAGGCAAACAAGGGTTAACCAGGCGAGCAAGGGTTCATTCAGGAATCCAAGGCAGAATCAGACAGGCAAGGGTTTACTCAGGAATCCAAGGCACAATCAGCTATACATAGGTTTACCAAGCAAGCAAGAGTCAACTCAGAAATCCAAGGCAGGATCAGTTAGGCAAGAATTAACTAGGCAAGTAAGGGTTAACTAAGGAATCCAAGGCAGGATCAGGCAGGCAAGGATAGCTCAGGAATCCAAGGCAGAGGAGCCTTTTAACCCATAGGGAGTTTACAAGACAACTGAGCAGAACCCATGGTGGGCTGTTTTTAAATAGGGGAGAGGAAGGGTAATCCCACCAGTGAGCAGGGGTCTAGGGGCCTATTTAAGTAGATGGCCCCATTTGGTGAATAGGCATCAATATCCTCTTCATGGGTGGGACACTTTTTTGAATGGCCAGTTGATCCTGATGTTCCACATGCTGCTCGCATACATACTGGGATGGTTCCTGGAGAAGTGTGAGGAACAGCAAACATAATGCTCACTGGAGGGGAGAAGGGTCAGAGGGTAGACAAGACACACCTCCCATCCCCTGCATACCGCCACCCTTGTGGAACAGCTACATGGGCCAGTGGGTGATGAGCAAGGGGGCACACCTTGCACTTGCAGCACGCAGTATAGGAACAGAGGACATCAAAATCAGTGGAGGAGCGGGCCCAACAGTAATAACAGTCTTACAACCTTGCTGGATAAGATAAGAAAGCAATAAATAAAAAAAAAATGACAAAATGTACTTTCAAAAGGGTGAAGAGATTAATAGCCCTTATTTCAGAATGCTGTAAGTAGGAATGGATTTACAGCACAAGAACCTGCAGGCACAGTATATTCAAGTGGACCCCCACATCCACAGTCTTTTAACCCCTTAAGGACACATGACATGTGTGACATGTCATGATTCCCTTTTATTCCAGAAGTTTGGTCCTTAAGGGGTTAAACTAAAATGTATGTCTGTGTGAAAGTTTGCGTATGTCTGTGTATGTGTGTATATTTTTCTGTATGTGTATGAGTGCATAGATTGTGTGAACACCTCCCCTGTTGTCCTGCAACGTGTCACCTCTTGCCTTTCTTCTATCTCTGATTGGATGTCCTCCCACTTTCTTAAACGGAATCTTCCAAAACAGAACTTCTTGTCTTTCCTCTTCCTAATATTAATCCTCCTCTCTCGCTCTCACTTCAGATTGGTGGTACCCATATCAGCCCATCCTTACAAGCACGTTGTCTTGGTGTTACTTTTGATTATGGCCTCACCTTTGAGCCTCACATCCGGTCTGTTGTCAAATCATGCCAATTCCACCTTAAAAACATTGCCCGCATATGCCTCTTTCTTACACAAGATGCTACTAAAGAGCTTGTCCATGGTCAAGTAATCTCTCGCATGGACTATTGTAACGCTCTCCTAATTGGTCTTCCAAATAGCCGTATTGCCCTGCTAGTCTGTAATGAATGCTGCCGCCAGACTGATTTTCCTCTCTAGTCGGTTCTCTCACACCTCACCCCTCTGTCAGTCCTTACATTAGCTTCCTGTATACTATAGGAGTCAATTCAAAGTGCTAACCCATACCTATAAAGCACTGAATAATCTTAGCACCTCTTATATCTCATCACAGATCCATAGGTATGCCCCTTCTCGGTCTCTCCGCTCTGATGGTGGTAGGCAGGCTATTCCATAGGAAGGGAGCCACCCGCGAGAAGTCCTGCAAGCACGAGTTGGCCTTACGGGTGCGAGCAGCGGACCTTCTTCTGTACACTGCTCGCACCCGTACGGCCAACTCATGCTTGCAGGACTTCTCGCGGGCGTCTCCCTTCCAATGGAATAGCCTGCCTACCACCATCAGACTCTTCCCTAGTCTGCAATCGTTTAAGAAGTGCCTTAAAATCATCTTTTTAGGAAAGCTTATGGCCTCCCAGACTAACCTCTACCTCACATACCTGTCTCTTGCTCTCTCCTAAAGGGCAGCACTCTACTCTCTCCTCCAACTCTGCTCCATCTGCAGTAATTTAACAACAACAGCCATACATGACTTTTTAATCTCAAACTTACTCACACTACTTGCACTTACAGAGACCTGGCCGTCCCCCTCTGATAGCGCTACTCCTGCTTCTTTATGTTTTGGTGGGCTACAATTCTCTCACACTCTCAGACCTAACTGTAAAGGAGGTGGTGTAGGTATCCTTCTTTACCCTCAATGTACCTTTCAACCACTTATAACTCCACCTGCCCTATCCTTTTCTTCTTTTGAAGTTCACACTGTCCGCCTATTTAAACCCACTTCTTTAATAATTGCTATCATCTACCGCCTCCCCTCCCCCTCCCCCCCCCCCCCCCCCTGGATATCCTAGACTATTCATTGAGCACTTTTCTTCCTGGCTTCCCCACTGCCTCTTTGCACTCACTCCCTTATACTTGGGATTTCAATATCCCAAATCAACAACCCCAATGGCATTGATCCCTCTCGTCTGCTTTCTGTAACCTCTTCCTTTAGCCTTACGCAATAGTCCAATTTAGCAGCCCATACAGCTGGAAACACTCTACACCAATCTCTGTACCAGCTCTAATCTATCCAATATTCCTTTTCCTCTATCTGAGCACCATCTGCTGACTTTTGACATCGGCATACCTAAGACCCAATTGACACCACTGTATGAACATCAATCTCACAGAAACCTCCAATGTCTTGACCTAGAGCATTTCTCCACTAATCTCCAAACTCTCATTTTACCTTTCTCAAACCTCACCTGTCCTAGCACTGCAACCTCCTTTTACAATTCCACCCTCTCCTCTCAACTAGACATCATGGTACCTCTTACATTTAAATGCAGCAGGCGCCCCCAACAACAACCTTGGCATACCAAGCTGACTCGATACCTCCAAAAATGCTCCAGAACTGTTGAACACTGTTGGATAAAGTCTCACTGTGTGTCTGACTTTCTCCACTATACATTTATGCTGCACTCATACAGCTTGGCTCTTTTCTCTGCAAAAGTAAATTACTTCAATACCCTCAAAATCACACTCACCCGCGAACCCAAACGACTATTTCACACATTTAACTCTCTTCTTCACCCTATTGTTCCTCCTCCACCTACTAACTTGACCGCCTCAGACTTTGCAACTCACTTCACTGACAAGATCTCTACAATCAGGGAAAAGATCTCTCATCTTTCTTCTTCCCCTTAGAATACTTCCCCTAACCGCACTCCCTCTGCTGTTCTATGTTCATTTACATCCACTACAGCGGAAGAGGTTTCTATTCTGCTTCAGTCCTCTTGCCCCACCACCTGCTCCGTAGATCAAATTCCCTCGCATCTCATCAGTACTCTGTCTTCTTCTCTTTCTCTACCTCTCACAAAAAATCTCAATCTCTCTTTCCTCTGGCATATTTCCATCGCCCTTCAAACATGCAACTGTAACCCCAATTCTAAAGAAGCCCAACCTTGATCCTAACTCCCCGTCCAACTACTGTCCTATCTCGCTACTGCCTTTTGCATCCAAGATCCTTGAAAGAGTTGTGAATGTGAGATTGACAGACCTCCTCGAGTCCAATTCTCTGCTAGACCCGCTTGGGTCTGGTTTCCAAGCTAAGCACTCTGTGGAAAATGCCAAAGTATCCAATGATCTACTCGCTGCAAAATCTTGTGGGCACTACTCTATCCTAATTCTCCTTGACCTGTTTGCAGCTTTTGACACTGTTCACAGCTTCTTCTCATCCTCCGCAATATCGGTCTACACGATATTGCTCTCTCCTGGTGCTCCTCCTACCTCTCCCAGGGCTCTTTTTAGTGTTTCTCCCCAACTCCTCTCTGTTGGTGTCCCCCAAGGGTCAGTCCTTGGTCCCCTACTGTTCTCTATCTATCCCTTGGTAAACTCATTAGCTCCTTTGGCTTCCAATATCATTTCTATGCTGATGACACGCAAATCTACCTGTCCTCTTCTGACTAGTGTCTCTGACTGCCTCTCTGCTATTTCTAACTGGATGGCTGCCCACTTCCTTAACTCAACTTGACCAAAACTGAAATTCTGGTCTTTCCTCCCTCAAGTGTTGCTACTCCTGTGTCTGTCTCCCTCCAAGTCAATGGTGCTACCATCAACTCCACCACGCAGGCTCGCTGCCTAGGTGTTCTCTTTGACTCTGACCTCTCCTTTGCGCCTCATGTTCAGTCTATCGCCGAATCCTGTCATTTCCATCTCAAAAACATTGCGCATATCCGACCCTACTTAACGCCAGATGCGACTAAGGTGCTGGTCCATTCCATTGTCCTTTCTCGCCTTGACTACTGTAATCCGCTTCTCAGTGGTCTTACGTGCTCCCAACTTGCACCGTTACAGTCTCATCTTCCTGTCCACCTGCACCTCCCACGCCTCACACTTCTGTCAGTCCCAACATTGGCTTCCTATAAGATATAGGGCTCAATTTATGGTTCTTGCTTTCAGATCTCTACATAATGCTACTCCCACCTATCTATCCTCACTAATACACAAGTATGTCCCATCTAGGCCTTTACGCTCTGCTGAAGACTTACGTCTATCTTCGTCCATACTCCCACCTCTGATGCTCGCCTTCAAGACTTCACCAGGGCTGCACCGTTACTGTGGAACTCACTTCCCTCCTTCATTAGATGCTCACCCAGTATCCATTCCTTAAAAAAATCATTAAAAACCCACTTATTCATGAAAGCGTATCAATTAAACTGTTAATACCTCCCGACTAATTCCTCTCTTGCAACTGTCATTAGTCTAATACTATCCTAACCTTTTATGTCACTTTACCCCACTCCCTCTAGCATGTAAGCTCATTGAGCAGGGCCCTTAATCCCTCTGTTCCTGTGTGTTCAACTTGTCTGGTTACAACTACATGTTTGTACGTCCAACCACTGTAAAGCGCTGCGGAATTTGATGGTGCTATATAAATAATAACATAATAATAATAATGTGTGTTCTTTAAAGTGGGAGTATGGTTAGTATTGCTTGTAGAAACAAACAAAGTATGGTATGGTAGCATCAAATTTATTAATATGTGTGAAGCAGTTTGCATGTGTGTAGCAGTAAGGGTGCAGTGTGTGTAGTTTTGTGTGTGGTTGTGTAAGTGTGCAACATTTTGTTCTGTTAAGCCAACAAAGTGGATAGCCAGAGGGGTCATTGTGACGGACCGCCTGGCACCCACGACTGGGTGCCTCCATTAGTCGATGCGTCAGTCGATGCTCCTAGTACTCACCGAGAGCTCCAAGCACTCCACCAGACACCATCAGCACTGTAGTCCCCACCCTGGGCCCAAGACCAGGATCCAGCTTCCAGTGGGTGAACCTCTCCTACTCCAGAGAGTGTAGCAGGAACAGCTCTTAAAAGAGCTAGTGATTATAATCCCAGGGGAGTATAGTGATATAGCAATCCCCAGGGTAGATACAGCTGTTTCTCCCACACATGAGATGAGACTCTATGTTGAGGGTAAGCAGGAACTCAATTTTAATGGTGCCACACTGGCCTTTTATGCAAATCCCCCAGCAAGGGCTACGCCCACATGGACCTTGTTGGGGACAGGGACACAAAGCTTACAAACCAATCAGAACAGTAATTATTATTATTTATTTTTTTAATAATTCTTTATAAAGACAGTTTTCACCATTTTTTTTATTTTTTTCCATACATGACAAATACAAAGAACAAGATTCAGTTAAATCACATATCATATTCAACTAACATGAGTTCAAAATCTTCATACAAAATAAAAGAAAACAAAAAAGCAGACAAAAAAAAAAGAAGGAAAACCCACACCCAATTAGAATAGGACAGTTACCATAACAAAATATTCATGCAATTGATAATGAAGCGTTAACATTGTAAGACTACATCAAACGCCCAGTTTCTGTGCGTATTATTATGGGTAATTTTAAAGGTAATTTATCCATATAACTGAGAACATTTTTGTAACCAATTGGCATACCACTCATATTTTTTTGAAAGTATTGTGTTATTATTGATAATATCTTTTTCCATGGATAATTGAGAAACAATCTGATTAATAAGAAGGTTTTTCTGAAATGGTTTTGATGATTTCCATTGTTTAGCAATAATGATTTTAGCAACCGTGAAACAATGAGTTGCTAAACAATTATATTTATGAGACTTAAAAGACCAATTGAGATGCAAAAGGGCTGAGGCCGGATGTTCATTTAATTTCTTAAGTGAAAGAGTATAAAAAATATTAAAGGCCCAAGCCCAAAACGGTGCGGGGCAAGACCACCAAATATGTATGTAAGAACCCGGATAAGTGCCGCATCTCCAGCAAACGGGGTCATAAGTTTCATACATTTTGGCCAGTCTTGTCGGAATGTAATACCATCTATGTGCGACTTTGAAGTGACATTCTATCAGATTTAAGCAATGAATGTATTTATTTATATAAATTAAGGGGGAAAACCAACCCTTAGATGAAATCTTCAGATTTAGTTCTTGTTCCCAAATAGTAATTAATTTATGAGGGGCAGCATTCCGATTGTCCATCAACGAGTTTGCAATAGAAATAACCTTTTTAACTGGGCGATTACAGAATATAATTTCTAAATTCTTGGCCATCAGAGAAGAAGTTTGAATAACATTTTTATGAATAACATTTTTGATTCGGAGGTAGGTAAATATTTATCTTGGCATAATATGAAAGTTATCAACTAATTGTTGGAAGGGAAGAATATTATCCCCTTGCATAATATCGGAAATTATTAATAAATCAATATTTTCCCAATGTCTCAACGAAAGATCTTCAATAACTAATTCCAGAGTGTTTAATTTACATGACCTTAGGATACATCGAGTAAAACCCAGGTTTTTCTTAATTTCTGCCCAAGCCTCTAAAGTTTGAGTCAAAGTAGTAAGGCAGTTAGAGAAAAAATCATTAGTAGTATACCTATTATCGAGCCACATATAATAGTGTAATCTAGAGGTATCAGCTGCCTCAGATTCCATAATAAACCATGGTTCAGACCTCTGCAGTGGGTCTTGTAGAGTGTAGATATGCCTGATGACCTTAGCATAATACAGAGAGGTAATGTTTGGAAAACTAAGGCCACCCTTGGACAGTTTTTTAAATAATATTTTCTGAGTGATTCTTGTTTTTTTATTTTTCCAAATAAATTTAATAAAACAAGATTGGATCATAGCTAACCATGGTTTAGACATTTTAAGTGGGACCATGGCAAATAAATAAAGCCATTTAGGTAAAATATAAAAATTTATTATGTTGATTTTACCTAACCAAGATGTATCTAAATTTCTCCACTTTTTAAGATTGTGGTTCATATTTGTGATTAACAACAAAACGTTCCTCTCCATTATACAAGAGACATTAGCAGGTATTATTAGGCCTAAATAATTTATTTATTTATCTGTCCAGATAAATTTATGTCTCTGGGATAAAATATCAACTTGATCATGGGTCATGTTCATAGTTAAGGCTGTAGATTTTGAAATATTTAGCTTAAAATTGGGAATATTTGAATATCTATCAATTTCGGACATTAGGGGCCCTAGTGAATCCTCAGGAGAGGAAAGGGTGACTAGAGCATCATCCGCATAAAGTGAAATTTTAATGTCTCTTTGTCTTGTATGGACACCCTTAATTGATAAGTTGTTTCTAATATTGATGGCTAAAGGCTCAAATTTTAAAATATACAGCAGGGGTGAGAGAGGAAACCCCTGCCTCGTTCCGTTTTTTAGATCAAACCAGCCTGCAGTGATATTCGGACCAACCGTTCTAGCTGAAGAGACAGAATATCAGGCCTAAATTGCATTATATATCATCCAGAAAAACCAAAGGCCTTAAGAGCCTCACCTAAATAGACCCACCCGACCCTGTCGAACGCTTTTTCTGCGTCCAGAGACAGGGCCAGGAGGGGGGTCTTATGTCTTTTAGCCAAATCTATAATATCGATTAACCTTCTAGTATTGTTCGATGCCCGTCTACCAGGTATAAACCCAATTTGGTCCATATTAATTAAATTTGGTATGATAATTTTAATTCTCTCAGCAATGATGGCAGAGTATAACTTCATGTCTACATTAATTAGCGCAATCGGTCTATAATTTCTGGGGTCAGTGCTATCTTTATTTTGTTTCAATATAGGAACAAAATTTGATTGTAATAATTCCTTTGGAATAGATTTGTTTTCTGCTATTTGATTAAACATTTCAGTTAATGGATTTATCAATAACGGCATCATGTATTTATAATATAAATTAGTAAAGCCGTCTGGGCCCGGGGTTTTGTTTGTAGCTAGTTTTTGAATTTGAACTTGAACTTCATTAGGAAGAATTTTCTTATTTAGAGCTAATAAATCTTGGGGAGGAATTTTTGGAATCAAAGTATTGGACAAGTAATTTTGAATGTCCTTCAAATTTGGGGTCAGTTTCAAATTATATAGATCTTGATAGAATTGATTAAATTTCTCGCCTATTTGGGCGGGAGTAGAATAAATGTTATGTTCATCTACCAATTTTCCTACCCTATTAGTCGCATAATGATTTTGAAGTCTCTTAGTTAAATTTTTATTAGCTCTGTTGCCTGTATAATAGTTGTTTAACTTTAATTTGTTTATACTAATCTTATTTTTTTCTTCCTCTTTTAAGTTTATTTGGTTTTGTAGATCTTTTAAGCGAGTTCTTAGGTTCAGAGAGGGGAGCTGTTTATTTAATGTTGAACATTTATAGAATTCAATATATAGGTCCTTCAGATTCTTACCATAATCTTTCTTAATAATATAGCCCATTTTTATTAGATACCCTCTCATGACTGATTTATGCGTACACCAATTAACCAAAGGGGAAGTGTCAAGCGGACTGTTTTCTATCCAAAAAAATTCCAATAGCTTGATCAATTCCTCTCTATTATTTACATCTCTGATAAGTGCATCGTTCAATCTCCAAGTAGAATGAACCTGTGAAGAATTATTACCAAGGTCAAATAATATAAAGCTGTGATCAGACCAAGGGTTCTCCTTGATTTTTATGGAATTAAAGAGGGAAATCGAGTTAGCATCCGCTAAACAGAAATCGATCCGAGAATAGGTACCATGAACACTAGATAAATGGGAATAATCTTTTTCAGATGGATGAAGTAGCCTCCAAATATCATGAAGATTGTATTGTTTACAAATATTATATCATTTTTTGGCCTGTTTAATAGATCTTTTATCGATCGATGTTGAACGTATAAATGTCTTATCTAATTTAGGATCATTAACACAGTTAAAATCTCCGGCTATAATTAGAGAGCCCTTAGTAATCTTATCTACTTTATCCATTATTACAGAGAATTTTGCCATTGGGTCCACATTTGGAAGGTAAACATTGACCAGGGTATAAATCTGTTTGTCAATGCTACAAACCATAATGATGAATCTGGCGTCTCGATCTAAATCCAAGTGAATAATTTTGAGATTAATATCTTTACTAAAAATAATTGCAACCCCTCTTTTTTTTTATCTAGAAGAGAGGCCTGAATAATTGTTGAGTATCTAGCACCGCCCCATCTTTGTTGAGAATCCTTAAGCCAGTGAGTTTCCTGTAGAAAAGCTACATGAATGTTATGTTCAACTAAAGAGTTATATATTCTATTTCTTTTCCTATTAGTATTAAGGCCCTGGGCGTTAATAGAGATTATTTTGAGCATATAAAAGCTACAAGAATTTGAATTAGGTACCTCCTACTCAGAAAAAAGATCATCACTAAGAGAAAAAAAAAGAAAAACAATCGACAAACACCCACAAGTGTCAGGTGACACATAGAATAGTTCTATCTAATCCATTAATGCCCATTAGAACACAATGAAAACAATGTAGTATAACTACACAAGAAGGATGGCCCACCAAGATGGCCAAAGGGCGCGACCCTTAAGAATTTCCCCATATCTGTATTTTATATTACCAGTGTCAGTCTGAAAAAAATAAAATAAAAAAAAAACCTTCCCTTTCCTTTCCTTTTTCATTTCCTTTTTCTCTCACCTCTTTTAAAGACCTCTATTAGTAAAGTGTTCATTTAGTAGTAAGCACAAGAATATACAAGTGAAATAGAGGAATATTAGATATAGAGAATTAATTTACTAATAATAGGCCAAAACTTACTAAGTCACATTTAAACCCAGTGCAAAATTTGTTTTACCTTTATATTGAGCTATTCATAACACATTCATATCTCCAAAAAATGATGCCTTACTCCCAGCGTAAAGTGAAACGTTATTATAAAATAGTGTCATTCTAAGTTAACTTAAACTATGATGCGACAATATTTAATAATTAACACACAAAAATTTCTTAAGTTATTAACCAACCCCCCTTTATAGAGAAGGTTATTATTCAATCTTTTATTATTCATAAAAGAGCCACTACTAATCCCTCCCCTCTGCCTGTGAGATAATTCAGTCATATACTATATTAACCCAATTATCTCCATGAAGAAAAAACACATATTTTACAAAACCCCCAAAAGTTCCTCAAAAACACATGATATCCCCACAAATATTACATCCCACGATAGCCCTGCTCTGGGTGACCAACATATCCAGAAATCACCCAGATCAGTTCAGGGGTTCAGAAATTTTATGGAAGTCATATTTTTACCGACCGCAGGCATGGTCCCATAGCTGAAAATAGTTCCAAAGAATCACGGTTAAGTGCCGCTGGAGGACTGACCGAGAACTGCGAGGTTTTCATGCCGAAAATAGTTCCAGGGCATTCACGGCTAAGTCCCCCTGAAGTCTATTCATGGATTTGGCACATGCGAACAAGATGGCCGCCACCACATGGTCGAAGGGCACTTCGAATGGCTTTGGGAGTTTGAAGTGCCACTTCGAAAGTTCAAATTGTTCCTGTTATAAATCCCAACAGGCACAAATATTGATTTAAACCAAGTTTTATCACAGGGGCCATAGTCACAGGGTAGGAGGCTGGCAAACAGGCCCCTCCAAGAACCAGTGGCGAGGTTACGTTCATCACATATCTTCCCCCTCAAGGAAAGACTAACCAGGTACCTGACCTGCTGCCGGTTGGTATCTGAGTTAGTCTGGCAGCCCACCCACAACCAAGCACTTGACCTACATATGCCCACTTGACCTACAGAGGTCAAGTGGGCATCTGGTACTCCTGGACTCTTGGTTGCTCCCCGGCTTGTAGTTAGTGTCACTTGGTGGGCAGAGACCAGCGGTGCTCTGCCCCGCAGCCAGCATTACATCTTTGTTTGTTGAGGGGGTCATCCAGTCCTGGATTGAGGACAAGGGGAAGACAGAGGCCAAATGCACTCTGCTCTGTTGCCAGCGTCCAGCGTCCATGGATTGAGGACAAGGGGGCAGGTAGGGCAGAGGTCAACGGCGCTCTGCCCTGATGCCAGCTCTTCTGCTGGGTTGGGGTCAGCGGATACTACCCCCAGGACCTGGTTGAGGATCTGCTGTGGAGAGGAGTGATTGCCAACCTCCTCCTCCTTGTATTTCTGTTGGGGAGAAGAGCCATCTGTCTATGCCATAGTGACTACATCAGGTTGCTGGGGATCTGAGATGGCTGTCCAGCATCTCTGCAGCTCTGGCACAGAGACCACAGTTCCATCTGCACCATTGGGGTCAGGGGTGCTGTACCCCTGTAATTGGGAAGGAAACCGTCAATTAATCGCCCTCCCTGTGTTGCCGCCATTCGTATAGCCGAACGCCACGTGCAAGAGAAAATGGCGGCCATCTTGTTTGCATGAAAGAAGGCAGCAGGACTTGGTAGTCGAGTGTCTGGAACTAAAATCTCGACTTCCCGAACAACGGTCAAAGTATACGAACACCTGCTTCCTTTTCTCGAACAGCCAGGAGAGCACTGTTAGGTAGTTTGATTCCCACAAACCAAGGGAACAATCGCTAATATAAGCCAGGGTGTTCTGTTTGAGCATTCATTAGTTTTTATGACTTTTCGAAATAGACCGACCGCACAGCCTAAACTCATGGAACTGTTTCTGGGCGGTCGGTCCAATCGGGACTTCCATAAAATTACAAAACCCCTGAACCAATCTGGGTGATTTTTGTATATGTTGGTCACCCAGATCAGGGCTATCAGGGGATATAACATGTATGGGGATTTTATGTGTTTTGGGGTAATTTTTAAGTTTTATTAAAAATTATTTTTTTCTGCATGGAGATAATTGAGTTATTACTTTATCTGACTCAATTATCTCACAGGCAGAGAGGAGGGAATTATCTGTTTGTATTGTGAGTATCACACTTTGTCACTATATTGTCATTAGTTGTAAACTTTGTGTCCCTGTTCCCCACAAGGGCCATGTGGGAGTGCCTTGCATGGCGACTTGGCATGGCATAAAAACCAGCGTGGCACCCATTAAAATGATTTGTGTTGTACCCTTCAGGTACCCTTCAAGTCTAGGCTCATGTTTGGGTAACTGTCTACTTGCTGGGGAGAAAACTACTTAGAAGCTGCATTCGTCTGGAACCGTTCAAATCTACACCCAAACTGCATGCTATAATCAGCAGTTTGGCAGGAAATAGGTGAATACTACTATACCAGTGTTTGTAACAGTACTGTAGAAAGGTGCCTATACTACCTAATGTCAAATTTTGTCCCTGGCAGTAACAACCCATTTATAGGATAAGAGGAGTTAAACAATGATGAATTACTCAAGTCAATCCAGAAAAACACAACAATGTTTAGTAAAAGCACTGCACAAGGCAACTGTAATCATGTAAGGATAGAAAGGTCAAAATTATGCAGGTTTTATATCGGTTTGTTTAGTACAGGTATTCTCGTGATTCCGAAATGATACCATGTGCTGAAAGGACACTGCAGGATATGCAATGTCTTTTTGACCTCTGTAAAAGAGGACAATGGTACATTTAGTTGTTCTGAAATACAGTACTGTAAATTTTGAAGGGCAAAGAAGACCCCTCACACCATATTGTTATGAAATGTGAACAGCTAGATATAGATTCAAGCATTTTTATTTGTAACTTGTCAGAAGTGGGCAGAATAATAATTAATAACTATGTATGTTTAATAAAACATTTTTTCTTTTTGTAGCAATACTTGAGAGTTTATCATGAATACTATATCCAAAAGTTGTTCCCACTATGTCTTTCATCACCATTTTGAAGAGCTTAAATGTGTCTGAAATATGTTATTGTCCTGCCAAGATGACCTTTCACACTTTCATTCCACGGATACTGAATAAGGACTCAAGTCTACAATACTGTAATACAGACTGGAATGCTAATGCTCCCAGTCTGATAGAAGGTTCTATTCATACTGGCTGCCCTGTGCATGCAAATCAGAGACACATCTTGCCAAAATCATTTAATTTTCTCACAATTAATTGCGGTCCTCCGAGTTCTGCTCTCTGTTCATTATTTACAGTTGCCATACCAACGTATTTGACATATTTGGAGATACTTTTAACTTTCTTTCAAACGTTTTTTTTATTCAAGATTCCCACACAAGAAGATAGTTTAACAAGGCATTACAGCAGCGATCTAGACTTGGATGTGCCTCCTCTCTTAAACTGCAATGCACACTGCCAGCAAAGAAGTTAATATTTAGCTATGTTTAATTCCTGGGTGGTCTTGGGGGAGCAAACAGCAAAAGTAGTAGTTAAAAATTACTGGTTTGGCTAACCTAATAATATCCATTAGAAATAAACAAAAATAAAGGAGTGCTTCAGACTCAACGCAAACTGCATTTAGTTCTAAAATAATATTATTATATTCTACTTAACCCTGGCAAAATATATATATTAACTTAATAAATAAATATGAACTTCACTGAGCGCTGTGTTGAGATTTATTTGTGGATGTAGAAAAATATTTTTAACCAGACATATGCAATAACAATACTACCATTACTAACACAAAACAAATGTATTCATTAAGTACAACTATACAAGAATTACTTTTTCGTAAATGCAAATCAGTTATTTGTGAATGAACCCCAAAGTTGTTCTAACAGCAATGTAATAACCTTGCTGATAAGGAACCAGTTTTGTTTTTGTATTGGAGACTTGTAGACATCTTATTTTGGTTCTTTATTTCTTTGGTTCTTGTGCATGTTTAGCCTTATGACTGTGGCAATTTTAATGGAACAAATCACTGCAACCACTCCAGCTGACTGTAGTGGTTATGTTACCAGTGGTGCCCTGGCACCCTCCTATTCTAAGCAGTCAAACTATTTTAAGATGATTTGACTTCTGAAATGGGGTCAAGTTGGAGATGTAAAGTAGAAAGGGCCCTAACATAAGGTTGGCCAATAGATAAATCCTCAACTGTCGTGCAACTTCCACAATGCTTTGCCAGTTGGGTATCTACGATTTCCGATCTTTGCAGAGTTGTATTTGTGGCAGTGTTTGTGCCTTTGAATGTAAGCATGTTTTTATATAGTGTATGTGTGTGAATTTAGGAGTGTATTTATGAGTACTGTTGCTTTTTGAATGCAGGGGTATGTTGTAAGTAGTGTTGGTATAAAAATCAGGTGTACGTTATGTGTAGTGTTGGTGTCTTAATACAAAGGTGTGTTTGTATGTAGTGTTGGTATTTGAATGCAGGTGTGCATTTGTGTTTAGTGTTGGTGTTTGGATGCAGGAGGGTATTTGTGTAACATCTTGTTGTTTGGACGCAGAGGTGTGTTTGTGCACCAACAGTGTTGGTGTTTGACTGCTGGCTATGGATATATACACATACACTGCCACATACATATACTGACACAGATATACATATACTGGCACAGATACACATACAGTCATACTGACACCCACTGGCACAAACACACAAACATAATTCACATATTTAGACCTTCCTCCTTCCATACCTATTGGGTGCAGGCTGGTGGCTTACCTGGGGTCCAGATCTGGCTGCGGACTGGAGCTTCTGGTCCAAGTTCTCAACCACTCCCTCCCTGCACTCACTTCCTCCCAGTACTGCTGATCTGACAGAGGACTGGTCTTGCTGTTAAAGGGTTGTGATGCTCAACAGAGCCTCCAATCAGATGCCCTTCGGGTGTTCCTAAGTGTGAGTGACACAGCTGCACTGCCAGTAGTTCTGCCAGTGCTGGTGTAGTACCGCCAGTGCTGGGGTACCCGGATGCCACTCTTTGCGTCTCTTGAAGGATAATTGGTCTTGATGCTTAGAGAGTCCCTTTAATGCACATTTTTAAATCCAAAGTGTTTAGCATCTGTAAATAGTCTCTGTAGCTAATTATGCTTCCTGAGGTAGTGGATAAAAGCTCAACTGCCTCAGTAAACTCCTCTATCTGATCCACCCACTCCCTGAGGGAAGGTAAATACTGTATTCTGGGCAGCCATGACAAGAGTGAGAAGTAGTCTCTTAATTCAGATAAGAAAGCAGGAAAATACATTCCCAGATGTGAAGCAGGAGCAGTCGGTTGTTAAAAAGTGCGTGTTTTGGCAGAGTAGTTGTGGGAGCTAGTAACTTAGGCAGCCATCTTTGTTCCTGTATGAACCCCTAGTTTTGTATGATTAGTTAAACACTTCATAACATACCACCTACGCAATGACTATTAGCCAGCTCTGTTTAAGTTTCTATGAGACAGTTCAATGAACTTAGTACAATCAGATGAGCCCTATGTAGTGCTTCCTAGTTTCATCTATTTCACTTATACACACACATTCTGGAGTCTACATTGCACTTGATCAAGAACCAACAATCACACTCTTTCAAAATATATTTTGAAATAAAGCAAAGCCTGATCTAAATAACAACAATTAGAATAATCAATTAATATGAAAGATTGTGTTGATGGCATAGGAAAGACACAGAATAATAATATTGATGAAGCACAGGTGAGTGTGGTATGAGGGCAGTGCGGTTAACATTTCTAGATACTTATAGGCCTATAAAGACACCACTCCAGGTAACTTTCTGAATTGTTTAAAAGATAAAAAAAAAAATGCTAACATTCATTGCTATTTACTAACGTGAAAATTCAAAGTGAATTTCAAATTCAAGATTAAAATAGCTGATCTGGAAAAAAAAGTTCTAAGTCAGCTATGTTTCCAACTCAGGTACTCTGGCCATATATTCGAAATTCCCTTTTAATTCACTTTGAACTCTCAGTTTAATGAATAGCCTTGAGAGCCCAAAAACTGATTATAATGCTTTTTAAAAAAAAAAAAAAAAATCATTTTGAAAAATACAATGGAATATGTTTACAAACACACCCATTAAGGGCAAAGTTCTAAGAGTAAACCATTACCATACTAACCATGACAACATGTGTGCTAATTGCAATACATTAAGCACATTTCCTGTAATTTCTCCAGGTTTGTATTTATAAATCTTGCCCAGAATGTGCAGAAATGAACCATATGACTAAACTCCACTTAAAACCACATTGTAAATGTTACATGCGATAAGAACCTTTATATGCAGACTAATATTGTCAAATAATGTTGTTTTAATGACACTATTAGTGGATATTGTGTCTGGTAAATATTGTTTATCTCTCCAACAGTCATTTAGACGAAATCATGAATTACATCAATGGCTATGGCTTGTAAGCAAAATTAAATTCATAATATCATAGTCTGATAATTTAGCAAACAATTTACAGTAATTCTCTTTTGCAGGCTTCATGTCTATTAATCCCTATCGTTTTACGTTTCCTTAGGGACATTGAGATGACTGCTGTTAAGCCACAATCTAATTAACGGTACTATGATATAGCTTAAACTCATTTAATGCAGTTTAAAGGCGTATAGACTTTCTGTTGGCTATATTAAGTTTTAGATTAGTTTTAAAACTAAATGATGTCTAATTATTTTATATGTTTGCAATTATGTATGTATTTTATGCTTCTAAGAATAGTCTTGGTAAAAAAAAAAAAAATATGGCATACATAGAACATTTTTTTGCATTTGTTTTTGTTCCAAGTGATATCTAATACCTTTTAAACCAGATGATACTCAGTGGTGTATCCTGGTTTTGTGCTGCCCTAGGCAGGACAAAACTCAGGCGCCCCCCTCCCGCCCGCGCCACCCCATCCAACCCTTCCCCCCGCCCGCACCACCCCCATCCTTCCCCCGCCCCGCCTTCTAAATACACACACATTCACTTACAGATACGCATACACTAGCTAACAGAAACACACACTCGCTAACAGAAACACACACACACTTACAGACACACTCACTAACAGACACACACTCACTAGCAGATACACACACACGCGCACTAACAGACACACACACACACACTAACAGACATACACACTAACAGACATACATACACACACTAACAGACACACACTAACAGACATACACACACACACACACTAACAGACATCCACACACACACACACACTAACAGACATCCACACACACACACACACACACACACTAACAGACATGCACACACACACTAACAGACATACACAGACACACACACTAACAGACATACACAGACACACACACTAACAGACAGACACAGACACACTAACAGACATACACAGACACACTAACAGACATACACAGACACACTAACAGACACACACACTAACAGACACACACACAGACATACACAGACACACTAACAGACAGAAACACACACTAACAGACATACACAGACACACTAACAGACAGACACACACACTAACAGACACACACACAGACATTCACACACACACACACACACACACACACACTAACAGACATACACACATTCTCACTCACTCACATATTTAACAAATTTTTTTTAATTTAACCCCCTCCCAGCCTCCTTACCTTTGGGAATGCTGGGGGGGGGGTGTTCATATTTCTCCCTGGTGGTCCAGTGGCTGCTGGGCTGCTGCTGGGCGGCGCTGGCGGGCGGCTGGCGAGGGAGCACTTCCTCTGAGCTGTCTGCTCAGCTCCCTCGCGTGCCGCACAGTGAGGATGGGAGCCGGAATATGACGTCATATTCCGGCTCCCAGCCTCACTGTGCGGCACGCGAGGGAGCTGAGCAGACAGCTCAGAGGAAGTGCTCCCTCGCCAGCCGCCCGCCAGCGCCGCCCATTAGACCGACCGACCGCCCGCCCAGACGGCATGTCAGTTAGCCGCAAGGCTCACCAGCGCCGCCCGCCCGGATTTTTACTTAGCCGCCTGCTTGCCTGGACTGTTAGTCGCCAGGCTAACAAGACATTTGCCCTGGGCATTTGGGGGCGGCTTTTTTTGCCGCCCCCTGGAAAATGCCGCCCAAGGCAAATGCCTTGTTTGCCTTGCGGCTAATACGCCCCTGATGATACTGAAAATAGTAGTAAGACTTAGCATGTATGGCATGATCAAATTGCAGAAGTTACATATATGTTACTAGTTTATATCAAACCCACACAAACAAAATACAAAAAATAGTGATAAACTTAAGGGCACCAAAATCAAATATGTATATATAGTATTATGTTATGTATATATATTATGTTTAAGGAACACTTTAAACACCAGAACCACTACCGTGTGCTGTAGTAGTAATGGTTTCAGAAGAGCCTAGGCAATCTCTTCAGGGCAAAGCATTTTAGAACAGTTTCACTTGTTACCTGGTGTCTCCTGAGTCTTACTCCCTGCCTCCACTACTAACTACGGAGTGCCAGAAATTCCTAAGCAGGAAAGCGTAGTGCTACCTCATTAGCTGAGAGTACCAGGTGATTGCTCCAGCTTTGCAGTGCTGGGCTCTCCTATAAGCTGAAGTGGAGGCACGGAGTGACGCTTGGCAGGATCTCAGATAAGAAGTCAAACCATTCTAAAATGTGTCGTAGTAATTATGGTGCTAGGTTCTTTTAAATAACACAGTGACGTACTTTAGATAAGCATCCCTCATATAGCTTGCTGTATATGAGCAATAAGCTTTTTAGGTTTTAAAGAGATAACCAGATGCTATTGCTGTGGCAATCGATAGCCAAGCAATATACATATTCCAAGCTATTTTACATTTATAAAAGCAATAATAAGTATCTATGTCTGTAATTGTGTTTAGAATATGTAAACAGTGGTTGGTCCAGGGCAAGTTGGGGTGATCAGAGTATCTTTCCAGCTGGCCCCAAGTGCCTCAGCACCCAGGGCATACGGAAGCCTGTGGTCTGCACATCCAGTGGGTACAAAAAGCCCAGAGGACTCCTGTTCTGCTCTTTGATTCAGAGTGTTTCTGTAGGTGCCCATGGCAATGCTTGTGCTCAAAAGAAAACTACCAGAGGGGAGACAGAGGTATAAGGAGACTGCACCCACAAAAGGTGCAGGCCCTGATTGCAACCTCCGGACCACCTCTCTGCAAATGTTAGCAAGAGGGATTGGGGCTTAAAAAAAACCAACAACAACTTTATAATTACTTTATTATCATTTAGTGCAAAAATTAAGACCCCCTCCACAACACTCCTGCAAACACCCCTCACACAAAATACATACACAACACTATCAAGAGCCACAGATACACAGCACTGCAAGCAGCCATCCCCCCACACAATACCAGAGACAGCCCCTACTACACACAAAAATGCTACTAGCAACACACATCCACACATTTAACATAACAGATATCCCACACACATAGGCGTGCGCACGGGGTGTGCCGGGTGTGCCTGGGCACACCCTAATCCCCGCGGCATGCCTATGGATTAAGTCCTGCAGGAACGGAGTTCCTGCACTTTTTATGAGCAGGAACACCGTTCCTGCAGGCACTCAGCGCCCCCAAATGCCCCCCTTCCTCCCCCTGTCATGGGGGGGGGGGGCAAGAGGTGATGGACCCCAAACCCCCCCTCCCCGGTCGGGCGCCTGTCTTTATCTCAGCCGCGGCGAGGGAGCTGTGTGCTCTCTGCTTCCTCTCGCCGCGCGCCGTTTGCTGATGCCGGAGCCGGAATATGACGTCATATTCCGGCTCCCAGCTACAGCAGACAGCCCGCGCGGTGAGAGGGAGCAGAGAGCACACAGATCCCTCGCCGCGGCTGAGATAAAGACAGGCGCCCGACCCACTGAACCCCAGGGACAAGTCCACGCCAGCACTCCAGGTAGGGAGGCTGGGTGGACATTTTTTAATAAAAAAATAATAATTTGTGTGTATGTGTGTATATGAATGTGTGTGTATATGTGTGTCTGTGAATGTATGTATGGGTGTCTGTGAATGTATGAGTGTGTGTCAGTGTATGTGAATGTGTGTGTGTGTGTGTGTGTGTGTGTATGTTTGTCTGTGAATGTATGAGTGTGTGTCTGAATGTGTGTGTGTCTGAGTATGCGTGTCAGTGTGTGTGTGTGCACATATATATATATATATATATATATATATATATACACACACACAAACACATTGGAGTGTATATTATTTTTTTTGGTGGGGGGAATCTTGGGAGAGTTCCCACACTTTATTCCCCAGGACTTTATTCTCCCCTGTCGGCTCACACAGAACCGGCGCTATCTGAGTGCCGGCTCTGCTCTAAGCCTCCATGGGCCGGCGGGGAGATCATGGAGGGAGGCCATCAGCAGCATGGAGGGAGGCAGGAGAGGACCCGGGGAACTCCAGACAGCAGCTCCGCCAGGTTCCTCTCGCGATATCTTAGCGTTGCCATGGCAACGCTCAGATCTCGCGAGAGTTAACTCTAGCCCCGCAGGCTAGACTTAACTCTCCACTGGACCACCAGGGATGGCACATGGCAGCAAGGATCCCCCCTCCCTACATAAGGTACGAAGGGAGGGGGGATATTTACTAATCTGCCCCCACCTCCACAATCCCTCCAAACATACAGAACACACACACATACAGCACCCACACACAAACAGTACCTACAGAACAAAACAGCACACACACAGCACCCACACACATACAGTACACATACAGCACCCACACACAGCACGCTCACACACACAGTACACTAACCACACTTTCACAAACACACAACACCCTCACACACAGCACACTAACAGCACCCTCACAAATACACGACACCCACACACATCACACAAACAGCACCATCACCCACACATCACACACACATCACACAAACAGCACCCTCACACACACAGCACACTAACAGGACCCTAACAAACACACACACAGCAGCACCCTTACACACAGCACACTAACAGCACACACACACACACACAGCAGTGTGTGTATATATATATATATATATATATATACACACATACACATGCGGCGTGTGTTTGTGCTTTAGGGTGCACACCCTAATGCAATAGGCTGCGCACGCCTATGCCCACACAATGATATAACACAACAGGCATCCCACATAATCATACACAATACAACAAACAGCCACATATACACAACAACAAAGAATACAATTAATGTGTTTTTGTGGCATTAATCACCTGGTAACTATATTCAGATTTAACAGCTATATTTATCTGAGAGGCTTCATTTTGCCCTAATATTTTGTGGATTTTTTTGGACTGATATATTAAATTATTATTTTTTTTTATTCGTATTATATAGATAATGATATTTCTACATGTCTGTTTATTTTACATAAATGTATTTGTGTATTTCTATATTTGTAATATTATCCTGCATTTTATTCCCCTATATACAATTACTCCTGACCATCCTACTTTAATCTAGGTTATATCTATGTATCTATGTGTGCCTGGCAGTATGCAGTGAAGCACTCCATGTGTCTCTCCCTTCATGTGTCTCTCCCCATCTTCTCTTTGCATCTGTATTCCACCTCCCTAGCCCCTTCATGTATCTCTCCCACATCTCCCATCCCCTCTATGTGTCTCTCGCACATCCCCTTAATGTGTCTCACCCACATCTCCCCATCGCCTCCATGTGTCTCTCCCACATCTCCCCATCCCATCCATGTGTCTCTGCCCATCTCCAAATCCCCTCCATGTGTCTCTCCCCCATGTGTCTCTCCCCCATCCCCTCCATGTGTCTCTCCCCATCTCAAAATCCCCTCCACGTGTCTCTCCCCATGTGTCTCTCCCCCATCCCCTCCATGTGTCTCTCCCCATCCCCTCTATGTGTCTCTCCCCCAGCCCCACCATGTGCCTCTCCCCCAGCCCCATCAAGGTGCCTCTCCCCCCTCCCCCCCAACTCCTCCATGTGTCTCTTGCCCATCTCCCCATGCCCTCTTCCCTTCATCCTCTTCTGTATATGCTCACCTCATTGTAGAGTGGCTGAACGACTGTGGTACTTGTTGTGACATTAAGTGCTCTATCAGTGAGTACTTCCTGTCAGACTGCTGTCCACTCAGTCATGCTACATACAATAAGCGGCAGGAGGAAAGCATTGTGCTGTGCTCTGTCCTCCTGCCAGTCACCCATCGACCGCATGGCCTGAAGTGATGCCGGCCCATTGCAGTTTCGCCATTGCATATTGATACACACACATTGGCACACACACAGAAGTACAGACACACAGATACTAACACTGTCACACATGCAGATGAGACACACCAAAATACACAGACATATAGATACATACACTGATACAAACAATGACAACCACATACACACAGATATAAACACTACATACATACCAATACAGGCACCCAAAACAAATACGAAATACAAGTACATAAACATACAGGCACCCATGTAAACATTTAAGCCACCCTCCAGTTTCCTACCTTATGGGAGCATTAGGGTGACTTCTGCTGGCTAAAGATATCGGGAGTTAGGAAGCAGATAGAGGTAAGGGTGCTATAAATGTAATAAAGGCAGGGTTAACATGCAAGGGGCGGAGTTAAGCGGAAGGGGGCATGGTTATGTCCACAATGGTGGGTCCGAAGGTGGGTCCCCGAAGGTGTAAAGATGACTTCTGCAAAGTATGTAGAGTTTCTGACTGACCACTTTCTTCCCTGGTACAAAAGGAATAACTGTGTGCCTTTAAGGGGGCAAGGTTATGACAGAGGTGGAATTAAGTCAGTAAAGGGTTCAAATATTGTTTGCAGGTGGGGGCAGTCACTAGCAGCTTGCGGTCCACACCTCCTGCACAGTTGCATCTGTTAAGTGTCCAGCTCACACTTACTTCCTCCCAGTAGGGAAGAAGGGGCCGGTCGTGCTAAAGCGTTGCAGTGCACTACCAAGCCCCTCATGGTACATGTCCATCCAGTGACCCTAAGATCCTGGGCCACCCGATGGACCTTCGCTGCGGCACCACCACCATTATAGGTTTATTTTTGTGTACCCCAGAGGCACTGAATTTTACATCTGGAGGTACGTGTACCACAGGTTGGGAACCCCTGATCTAGACATTGACTGAGCCAGAAGGACTACAGTAGTAACACAGTTAATGAAAACAGGTTTTTGAGCTTGTTTAATAACACTTTCATGTTTTAATTAGTAGAAGTATCAACTAGAATAGATCCTAGTATGGATCTTGTGATAATTAATATAAAGGGAGCACTTTAGAAATAGTGACCATAAAAAAAAAATTATTTAAATAGGATATGTGCATCTTAACAATTAATTTCTTGGCAGGAACTATTCACTGGAATGCACACAGAGGATAAATGGAAGGTCTTTAAACAAATTCTAGAAATTCTAGAAATATAAAAGAAACAAATTAAAAACAGTGTGGCTTAGTAAAAGGGTGAGTCAGGTAATAAACAATAATTGAAGGGATCCGAAACAAATAAATCAATAGCATCCTATAACAAATACAACCATGTCAACAGGGCTTACAAAAGGAGAATTAAATCAGCTAAGCTAGAAAATGAAAAGCTCATAGCCAAAAAGAGCAAGACCCCCCCCCCCCCACACACACACATATGTAACTACATTACAAAAATGTTTAAAAGACAATATAGTCACCTAGACCACTTCATCTCAAAGATGCAGTGTAACAGATTGCTGTTCTGCACACTCTCATTATCACTAAGCCTAAGTACCAATTAAAAAGAAAAACAGTAGTGGAGTACAAAAAAGATAATGAAAAAAAAAAATTTTCATTATCTTTTTTCATTATCTTTTTTGTACTCCCGCGATGTCCCCCACAACTGTTTGTTTTCTGTTTACTTTCCACAAGGTTGCGGGGACTCCTTGTAGGTTAATTGCTGCTTATTCAGATAGAGAGCGCCTCTCACATACTTTTGTTTCTTAATAGTACCCACTAACCCTACCCACAATCATGTAGAAGTCACTAAATCTATCCTTACACAACCTGTATATAATCCCAACATCTCTGTTATGAATGGTGCATTGTATGTCTGCCAGTATATGAGTATTTCTGATTGTGTGTTAGGATTAGGGCTAAAGTTTGGAGCCAGGCAAATTTTCCTCTGGGCCCTTGTCCAAAGTACTTTGCAACATCCATGCAGATGACGAATGTGAAAGTCAAATTGTAAATGGTAATGTTAACAAAGCAATGTTTCTTTATAATTATTATTGATGAATGGAAAATGTATAAGAAGAAGGTGTCACACACCTTCAATAACACACCAACCATAGACTAGCCACCCAGTAGTTTACAGAAGCTTTAAAATTTGAGAAAGCAGTGTATTTCACACATTATCTATATCAAAGGATGTGATTTGCCACAGAAGGTGAGAGTGGTAAAACATATACTTCCAAATTTAAGCTTAAAATAAACAAGTCTGCTATGCTTTCAGTTGTGCTCTTCTGGAGTGTGGAGACACTGAATGTTTTGATGCATTTTAGGCAGCTGTCAGGATCGGGACAGGGATCCAACATGCAGAGTACAAACAGTAGCCAGATACGTATACCGGACCTTAGAATGGCCGGACTAACGTAAGTAGTACAGTATAGAATGGTCAAAGACAAGCCGAGGTCGAGGGTAACAGAAGACAGGTAAGCGAGAGACAAGCCGAATCAAGGGTAACAGAGATAAGCAGAGTAAGGTAAACAAGCCGGGTCAAAACCAAAAGGGATAATAGAATACACAAGCACTGAGTGACTAGAACAAGCTAGAACCACGACAGGGCAATGAGCTAATGAAAGAAGCTCTGTTAAATACCCTGTTCAGAGCAGCAACCACGCCTCCAAGGCGTCCTGATTGGTCCTGCAGCAATTGAGTGACAGGTCGTTCCGGAGGAGTGTCCTGATGACAACTTCCTGCCTAGATGCTGTAAAAGGCAGTCACTCCCTCGCGGCCGGCCTTGCATGACCGGATAGACCGTGGGGAAGGGAGCCATCAGGCCGTCTGGATGGAGGAACAGCTAAGTCTCTACCTCTTTCGGAGGTAGAGACCACAGGTACCCTGACAGTACCCCCCCTCTCAGATACGCCCACCGGGCGGAATACACCAGGGCGAGAAGGGAATCTAGAGTGAAACGCCCTGCGGAGACGGGGAGCATGCACCTCCTCCTGAGGTACCCAACTTCTCTCCTCAGGACCATAACCCTTCCAATCGACCAGATATTGCAGTCTCCCCCGGGAGATTCGAGAATCAACGATGGAATTGACCTCATACTCCTCCTGACCCTCCACCTGAACTGAGCAGGGAGGGGCGATCGTGGAGGAGAACCTGTTACATATTAATGGTTTTAGCAAGGAAACATGAAATGAATTAGGAATGCGTAAGGCATTAGGCAACGCTAAACGATACGCAACTGGGTTAATTTGAGACAGTACCCTGTAAGGTCCAATATATCGAGGAGCAAACTTCATAGACGGCACTTTTAACCGAATGTTTCTAGTACTTAACCATACTCTATCGCCTGGAACAAACACCGGTGCTGCCCTTCTACGTTTGTCAGCGTGTCTTTTAACCAGCGTAGAATTGTGCAGAAGGATTTGTCGAGTTTGATCCCACAACTTTCTTAAATTGGCAACATGAACATCCACCGACGGTATCCCTTGAGAAGAAGACTCAGAAGGAAGGATGGAAGGATGAAAGCCATAATTCAAGAAAAAAGGGCTAGAATGCGTAGAATCACAAATGAGATTGTTATGTGCAAACTCCGCCCAAGGAATCAAACCGACCCAATCGTCCTGGTGTTCTGAAACGAAACAACGTAAATATTGTTCAACTTTTTGGTTAGTGCGTTCAGCAGCTCCATTGGACTGAGGATGATAGGCAGAGGAGAAATTCAATTTGATGCCTAGTTGGGAGCAGAATGATCTCCAAAAACGGGAAACAAATTGGGAGCCTCTGTCAGAGACAATTTGGGAAGGTATCCCATGCAAACGGAAAATCTCCCTGGCGAATATCTCCGCTAATTCGGGCGAAGATGGGAGTTTAGGTAAGGGAATGAAGTGAGCCATTTTAGTAAATCTGTCTACCACAGTGAGGATGACAGTCTGCTTTTTAGAAATAGGCAAATCAACAATGAAGTCCATTGCCAGGCAGGACCAAGGCTTTTCAGGAACCTCTAAAGGGTGCAGAAATCCGTATGGAAGCGAATGGGGTAGCTTGGTCTTGGTACAAACTTCACATGCCCCGATGAATTCTTTAATATCCTTGCGTAAGTCAGGCCACCAAAAATCTTTAGAGACCAGCGCATAAGTCTTGCGGATGCCAGGATGCCCAGCCACCTTGCTGTTATGGAGACAGCGTAGCACCTCCAGTTGGAGAGCGGCAGGAACGAAGTGTCGATCCCCAGGAGTCTGTTTGGGTGCCAAATGCTGAAACTTCATGATCTCAGAAAGCAATGGAGAGTGAATCCTGAGATTCGTGTTCGCGATGATATTCCCCTTAGGAACTATGGAGGACAGAAGTGGTTCAGTTATAGTGGATGGTTCATATTGACGAGACAAAGCATCTGTAACGTGTATATACCCCTACACGCAGGATCCAGCAAAACAGAAGACAGCACAGAGGAGAGATACGTCTACCGGACCTTAGAGTGGCCGGACTCGACGTAAAGGAGAAGTACAGAGTCAGGAGCGATCCGAGGTCAAGGGCACAAAGAGACAGCGTAAACGAGAACTAGCCGGGGTCTGGTACACAGGAATCAGCAAGCCGGCAAACAGTACAGACAAGGATAAAGCGAAAACGAAGTCAGAATACAAAGCCAAGGTCAAATACGGAGAAACACAACTGAATACAACAAGCACTAAAGGGAACTGTAGCAGAAACCACGATAGGGCAAGGAACTAAGGGAAAAGGGTAAGTATAAGTAGCCTTCAAACTAACGTGATTGGCTCCTGTCTCTTCCACTCCCCCAACAGGTAAGTGTATGGGGTGATTGGCGTGACAGGAGCCAATGGGAGCCTTTTTGCAATTTAGGCTCCCACTGTCTCTTTAAGAGCGCGCCCGAGATTCGCGGCGCGCTCTTAGCTGCAGGCGGGACACGTGACCGCTTCTCGCGGTCACTGCCCGCCTTCCTGTTTGAGCAGTCGGATGAGCCGCGCGCGGCTCGTGCAGCCGCAGGACCGCGCGCGGCTTGAAGAGAGGACCGCGGCCGGCCCCCGGATAAGGTAAGTACCGCTACAGTACCCCCCCCTGAGGACACGCCCTCCGGGCGGGCAGGACCAGGTCTGGCAGGAAAACGCGAATGGAAAGAACGTACAAGGCGGGGAGCATGAACAGCATCCGCAGAAATCCAACTGCGCTCCTCAGGCCCATAACCCTTCCAATGTACCAAGTACTGAAGCCGACCCCTGAGGAAACGAGAGTCAATAACAGCAGACACTTCGAACTCCTCATGACCCTCCACAGAGACAGGAGGGGGAGGGGGTGTACTCCGGGTATAGCGGTTGCGTACGTAAGGCTTCAACAACGAGGTGTGAAATACATTGGGTATACGCAGATTTTTAGGCAGACCCAAGGCATAAGAAACGGGATTAACCTTATGTATAATGCGATAAGGACCAATGAAGCGGGGAGCCAATTTCATAGAAGGCACCCGGAGGCGAATATTCCGTGTGGAAAGCAAAACCCTGTCCCCCACAACATAGGAAGGAGCCGCTCTGCGATGCTTGTCAGCCTGAGCCTTCTGGCGGGCAGCAGAGTCCACCAAAGAACGCTGAACCTGCTCCCAAGTATTACGCAAACCAGCCAAATGCTCATCCAGAACTGGCATGCCCTGTGAGGAGAATGCAGCCGGAAGAACAACGGGATGCTGGCCATAGACAACGTAAAAAGGGCTTTTGCCGGAAGAATCATGAGTGGCGTTATTCCGAGCAAATTCAGCCCAAGGAAGCAGGTCAGACCAATTGTCCTGATGGTGAGACACAAAACAACGGAGGTACTGCTCCAGAGACTGGTTGGCACGTTCAGCAGCTCCATTAGACTGGGGATGGTAAGCGGAAGAAAATGAGAGGGAAATACCCATCTCCGAACAAAAGGCTTTCCAGAACCTGGAAATAAATTGGCTACCCCTATCGGATACAATAGATAAGGGAATACCATGCAATCGAAACACTTCTTTAGCGAAGATAAGAGCCAGTTCCTTGGAAGTGGGCAACTTGCGAAGAGACACAAAGTGAGCCATTTTGGAAAACCGATCTACTATCATTAGGATGACTGTGTTACCATTCGAAGGGGGTAATTCAACAATAAAATCCATAGATAGATTAGACCAAGGTCTCTCGGGAACGGGTAACGGATGCAACAGCCCACAAGGAACTCTACGAGAGGTTTTCATACATGCACAAGTAGAACAAGCACTTATATAGTCAGTAACATCCTTACGTAAGGTATCCCACCAGAAATACCGAGAAACGGCTGACACTGTTTTGGAAATACCAGGATGTCCAGCAGTCTTAGTATCGTGATACAGTGACAGAATATCCCGTCTCTCGGGAACGTCAACGAACAATTTATCATTAGGCCTCTCGCCAGGTGCCATGCTCTGTTTCGCTTGTATGGCCTGCAAGAGGGACGAGGAAATAGACAATATAGTAGTTGCTATTATCCTGTCTGGGGGAATGACAGGAGTGACATCAATCTCCTGTTTGTCAATAGTCTCGAATTGTCTGGACAGAGCGTCCGCTTTAGTGTTCCGGTCGCCTGGCCTATAGGTTATTATATAATTAAAATGAGACAAGAACAGTGACCACCTAGCCTGCCTGGAAGACAATCTTTTAGCTTCGCTAAGGTAGGACAGGTTCTTATGATCCGTAAATATGAGGATGGGATCCTTAGTGCCTTCTAACAAATGTCTCCATTCTTTAAGTGCTAAAATGATAGCAAGGAGTTCGCGATTACCCACATCATAATTCCTTTCTGCTTTGGACATTTGTTTAGAAAAGAAGCCACAAGGATGCAATGGCTTGTCAGGAGACTCTCTTTGGGATAAGACAGCACCTACCCCTATATCGGAAGCATCAACCTCAAGTATATATGGCAATGAGGGGACAGGATGCTGTAAAATAGGGGCAGAGGCGAACGTAGTCTTAAGAAAGTCAAAAGCCTGAAGTGCCTCAGTAGACCAGACACGTGTATTGCCATCCTTTTTAGTCATACGAGTAATAGGCGCTACTATAGACGAAAAACCTTTGATAAAACGTCTATAATAATTAGAGAAACCCAGAAAACGCTGGATGGCTTTCAGACCTTGTGGCAGAGGCCATTCTATGACCGCAGCGAGCTTCTGGGGATCCATCCGAAAACCCTCAGCGGAAATCAAATACCCTAAAAACTGGACCTCGGATTGGTCGAATAGACATTTTTCTAATTTGCAATAAAGACCATTAGCAAGAAGGGTCTTCAGAACTGTCGTAACATGTCTGTGATGAGTGTGAATGTCTGTAGAATATATTAAAATGTCATCCAAGTACACAATAACAAATGAGTGAATAAAGTCCCTTAAGACATCATTAATAAATTCTTGGAACACTGCTGGGGCATTGCAAAGCCCAAATGGCATGACGGTATACTCATAATGACCTGACCGAGTGTTAAAGGCTGTTTTCCATTCGTGGTCCTTTTTTATACGTATCAAATTGTATGCTCCTCTAAGATCTAATTTGGTGAATACCGTAGCATGTTTGAGCCTGTCAAACAATTCTGTTATTAACGGTATAGGGTAAGCATTTTTGATGGTGATTTTATTAAGACCTCTATAATCAATGCAAGGTCTTAAATCACCTTCTTTCTTCGATACAAAGAAGAACCCCGCTCCAGCCGGAGAAGAGGATCTCCTAATAAATCCCTTTTCTAATGATTCTTTAATGTACTCCTCCATGACACGGTTTTCTTGAACCGATAGGGGGTACACCCTGCCCTTGGGAGGTATAGTACCAGGCAACAAATCAATAGCACAATCGTAGGGTCTGTGAGGCGGTAATTTGTCAGCCTCTCTTTTATCAAAGACAGTCTTTAAAGTTAAATACTGAGAGGGTATAGCCGTAGATAAAGGAGGAACAGTAGGAACGTTAATAGAATTCACAGGCGTGACTTCAATAGTACATGACTCATGGCAGGCTTCACTCCATGATTTTATCTGCCCTGTCTCCCAGTCAAAAATGGGATTGTGGGCACGTAACCATGGATACCCTAATACCAACTGTGAAGAGGGAGAGGTGATGACCTGGAACCGAATGGTTTCATAGTGTAGAACCCCTGTGTACATGTGTAGCGGTGCAGTCTCGTGAGTAACAACTGGAGATATCAATGGTCTACCATCTATGGCCTCAACGGCCAAGGGTATCTCCTTCTTCCTGATGGGAATATTGTTTTTCTTTACAAAACCAGAGTCTATAAAATTCTCAGCTGCCCCAGAATCAACCAGGGCGTCTATGTTTTCAACTATACAACTCTCTCCCATATGTAAAGAAACAGGGAGAAGCAGTCGGTTAGGAGGCAAAGTAGGAGACTTAGAAATCACACCCAAGGCCAGTCCCCTATAAGGTCTTAGGTGCGAGAGTTTTCCGGGAGCAGAGGACACTCCTTTACCATATGGTCTCTCTTACCACAATATAGGCAGAGTCCCTCCCTTCTCCTATGTAATTTCTCAGTATCTGAGAGTTTGGCAACCCCTAATTGCATAGGTTCCTCTTCAGGTACTTTAACACTCTCCGGTATATTAACTCTGGGTTGAATAGGTGTAACAAAACGTCTATTCCTGTTCTTAGTATAGAGCCTGTCACGAATCCTATTATCTATATCGATGAGGTAGTCAATAAGGTCCTCTAAGGCAATAGGAAGCTCCTTAGCTGCTACCTCATCCAATATAGAGTCTGATAAACCTTCCATGAAGGCCGTAGTTAACCCATTATTGGTCCAATCGACCTGTGAGGCAAGGGTACGAAACTGTATAGCGTAATCAGCCACAGACCTAGAACCCTGTTTAACCCTCATTAATGCTCTAGCGGCATTCTTAGACCTTTTCATAGTATCAAAAGTTCTACGAAAAGCTGTTAGGAAACTGTGAAAGTTATGCACCATAGGTCCATTAGCCTCCCAAATAGGGTTTGCCCATTCAAGTGCTTTGTCGGTAAGTTGGTGCATAAAGAACCCAACTTTAGACCTCTCTGTGGGAAATGAACGTGGATACATTTCAAAATGAAACTCTATTTGGTTAATGAACCCTCTGCATGTCTTAGAATCCCCTCCATACCTAGGAGGAGGCGTTAAATGTGCTGTAGCGTTAGGCATAGTCGATACTTCAGGAAGCAGGGGTGCAGGAGGGTTAGGTGCGGTTGCTGAAATGGTTCTAGCTAAGAGCGTCTGGAGAGCCTGAGCTATTTGATCCATACGGTGATCCTGCTCTACAAATCTAGCCTCATGGGTCGCCATCTGTTGAGCTAAATCTGCGGGGTCCATGGCCCTATCGTAATGTAACGTGTATATACCCCTACACGCAGGATCCAGCAAAACAGAAGACAGCACAGAGGAGAGATACGTCTACCGGACCTTAGAGTGGCCGGACTCGACGTAAAGGAGAAGTACAGAGTCAGGAGCGATCCGAGGTCAAGGGCACAAAGAGACAGCGTAAACGAGAACTAGCCGGGGTCTGGTACACAGGAATCAGCAAGCCGGCAAACAGTACAGACAAGGATAAAGCGAAAACGAAGTCAGAATACAAAGCCAAGGTCAAATACGGAGAAACACAACTGAATACAACAAGCACTAAAGGGAACTGTAGCAGAAACCACGATAGGGCAAGGAACTAAGGGAAAAGGGTAAGTATAAGTAGCCTTCAAACTAACGTGATTGGCTCCTGTCTCTTCCACTCCCCCAACAGGTAAGTGTATGGGGTGATTGGCGTGACAGGAGCCAATGGGAGCCTTTTTGCAATTTAGGCTCCCACTGTCTCTTTAAGAGCGCGCCCGAGATTCGCGGCGCGCTCTTAGCTGCAGGCGGGACACGTGACCGCTTCTCGCGGTCACTGCCCGCCTTCCTGTTTGAGCAGTCGGATGAGCCGCGCGCGGCTCGTGCAGCCGCAGGACCGCGCGCGGCTTGAAGAGAGGACCGCGGCCGGCCCCCGGATAAGGTAAGTACCGCTACAGCATCGGCTTTAGAGTTCTTAGAACCAGGTCTATACGTAAGAACATAATTAAAGTGAGTGAGGAACAAAGCCCAGCGAGCCTGCCTGGCGGACAAGCGCTTAGCCTCCCCAATATAAGACAAGTTCTTATGATCCGTTAGAATAGTAACAGGGTGTAGTGTCCCTTCCAGTAAATGTCTCCACTCCTTTAAAGCCTTAATGACCGCTAACAGTTCCCTCTCCCCGATGTCATATCTGCTCTCAGGCCCAGAAATTTTTTTAGAGAAGAAACCACAAGGGTGTAACGGTTTATCCACCCCTAACCTTTGAGACAGAACAGCCCCAACTCCTGTCTCAGAAGCATCGACCTCGAGCAAGAAAGGCAGAGTCGTATCAGGATGAACTAGAATGGGAGCTGAGGCAAAAAGTTCCTTGAGAGTCTTAAAAGCAACAAGAGCTTCCTCAGACCAGAACTTAGTATCAGCCCCTTGTTTAGTCATATTGGTAATAGGCGCAATGATAGAGGAGTAACCCTTAATGAAGCGCCTATAGTAGTTGGAAAAACCAATAAACCTTTGGATAGCCTTGAGTCCTTTGGGCAAAGGCCAGTCTAAAATAGATTGGAGTTTACCAGGATCCATTTTAAAACCTTCCCCAGAAATCACGTACCCAAGAAAGTCTACCTGAGACTGATCAAAACTGCACTTCTCCAATTTGCAGTATAGACCATGTTGCAGAAGTTTGTGTAACACCTTTCTGACCTGTCTATGGTGAGTCTCAATCTCCTTAGAGTGTATTAGTATGTCGTCCAGGTAAACAATAACACAATCATGCTGAAACTCCCTAAGTACCTCATTAATCAACTCTTGAAATACTGCAGGAGCATTGCATAGTCCAAATGGCATAACAGTGTATTCGTAATGGCCATACCGGGTATTGAATGCCGTCATCCACTCGTGACCTTGCTGGATTCTCACCAAATTGTAAGCCCCTCTGAGATCTAACTTGGTGAAGATTTTGGAGCCCTTAAGACGATCAAATAACTCGGTAATCAGTGGGATAGGATAGGCATTTCTGACAGTTATTTTATTCAAGCCTCGGTAATCGATACACGGTCTCAGCGTACCATCCTTCTTCTTAATGAAAAAGAACCCCGCCCCGGCCGGAGAAGAAGACCTCCTGATGAATCCCTTTTCTAAATTCTCCTGAATATACTCCTCTAGAACCGAGTTTTCCTGAACAGACAAAGGATATACATGGCCCCTCGGAGGCATAGTCCCGGGTAGAAGCTTAATTTTACAGTCAAATGACCTGTGTGGCGGCAAAGAATCGGCAATCTTCTTGTCAAACACTGCCCTTAAGTCTAGGTAAAGGTCTGGTATTTGTCTTTCTGTGGCCTGAGTAGGGTTCTCCTGTATGTTAATATTAGCTAATGGAGAAACCTTGCACAAACACCGATCCTGGCAGCCCTGGCCCCACGAGAGTATCTCCCCTAATTCCCAATCGATAATAGGGTTATGTTCTTTCAACCATGGGTACCCCAGAACTATGGGAACGGAAGGAGACGAAATGAGCAGAAGAGATAAATTCTCCACGTGTAGGATACCAACATTTAACTCAATGGGTATGGTCTCACGAAAGATAACAGGGTCTAGTAGTGGTCTACCATCTATGGCCTCAACGGCCAAGGGTGTCTCCCTTAGCTGGGATGGGAAATTGTTTTTACTAGCAAAGGCTTGGTCGATAAAATTCTCAGCAGCACCAGAATCTATCAAAGCCATAGCCCTTACTACTTCCCCCCCGCAAGTTAAGGAAACTGGTAGCAGAAGCCTGTGATCTTTATAATTAGGAGTAGAGGACAAAATAGAAACACCCAAGGCCTGTCCTCTAGAGAGACTTAGGTGCGAGCGTTTCCCGGGCGGTTAGAACAGTTCGAGAGTAAATGACCCTTAGCTCCACAATACATACACAAACCCTCTCTTCTCCTGTACTGTTTTTCCTCCTCAGAGAGGCGGGTATTCCCTATCTGCATAGGTTCAGGAAGCAAAGATACCGTGGAGTCAGGACTTGGAAAAGCGGGAGCTAACCTAAAAGAAGGTCTCCGGTTCCTCTCTCGAGTGTTCTGTCTCTCCCTTAAATGTTCATCTATACGAGAGATGAACGAAATTAAATCCTCTAAATTCTCAGGGAGTTCTCTGGTAGCAACCTCATCAAGGATTACTTCAGATAAGCCATTCAAAAATACTTCCATATACGCCTGCTCATTCCACTTGACCTCTGACGCCAGAGACCTGAACTTTAGTGCATAATCCACCAGTGTTTGGTTCTCCTGTCTCAGACGCAACAGTAATCTGGCTGCATTAACCTTTCTACCTGGAGGGTCAAATGTTCTTCTAAAAGCAGCTACAAAGGCGTTATAGTTATAAACTAATGGGTTATCATTCTCCCATAATGGGTTGGCCCATCTCAGAGCTTTCTCAATAAGTAGGGTGATAATAAATCCTACCTTTGCCCTATCTGTAGGATAAGAGCGAGGTTGCAATTCAAAGTGGATACTAATTTGGTTTAAGAAACCACGACACTTCTCAGGAGACCCACCATAGCGTACTGGGGGGGTAATGCGAGAAGAAGCACCCACTGTGGCTTCCTCTAGACCTGAACCGACAGGAGAAACAGGGGTATTACGTATCTCCTCTGGTGGGTTATTGGCACGAGATAATAGAGCCTGTAGCGCAAGTGCCATCTGATCCATTCTGTGATCCATGGCTTCAAACCTAGGATCAGGAGAAGCCAGCTGACTGTTTGTACTTGCAGGATCCATTGGCCCTGTCGTAATGTCAGGATCGGGACAGGGATCCAACACGCAGAGTACAAACAGTAGCCAGATACGTATACCGGACCTTAGAATGGCCGGACTAACGTAAGTAGTACAGTATAGAATGGTCAAAGACAAGCCGAGGTCGAGGGTAACAGAAGACAGGTAAGCGAGAGACAAGCCGAATCAAGGGTAACAGAGATAAGCAGAGTAAGGTAAACAAGCCGGGTCAAAACCAAAAGGGATAATAGAATACACAAGCACTGAGTGACTAGAACAAGCTAGAACCACGACAGGGCAATGAGCTAATGAAAGAAGCTCTGTTAAATACCCTGTTCAGAGCAGTAACCACGCCTCCAAGGCGTCCTGATTGGTCCTGCAGCAATTGAGTGACAGGTCGTTCCGGAGGAGTGTCCTGATGACAACTTCCTGCCTAGATGCTGTAAAAGGCAGTCACTCCCTCGCGGCCGGCCTTGCATGACCGGATAGACCGTGGGGAAGGGAGCCATCAGGCCGTCTGGATGGAGGAACAGCTAAGTCTCTACCTCTTTCGGAGGTAGAGACCACAGGTACCCTGACAGCAGCAATGACCCAGGAAGGATCTCTAACAGCCATCTGAGGAGTGGCCAATGAAGTTATCACTTGGCTGTAATGTAAACACTGCATTTCTCTGAAAAGACAGTGTTTAAAGCAAAAAGCCTGAAGGTAATGATTATACTCAATAGAACAAATTCAATAAACCGTAGTTGTTCTGGTGACTATAGTGTCCCTTTAAGGAATCATCATCTGCTAGCTGAGATTGTATTGGCCACTCACCTCTCTCTCCAAAGTTGTTTCAAAATTTGCAGAAGTATTCTAAAATCGGTATATAAAAAAAATGTACCGTATATACTCGAGTATAAGACGAGTTTTTCAGCACATTTTTTGTGCTGAAAAACCCCCACTCGTCTTATACTCGAGTCAGTTGTCTGTATTATGGCAATTTACATTGCCATAATACAGACATGGACCGGGGGCTGTCAGGAAGCTATAACTTACCTTCACAGCAGCTCCTGTCAGCTCCCTTCTCTCTTCTCCGGTGCTTGCAGCTCCCAGGTCAGCTCCCTCTGCAACTCTCGCGAGAGCCGCGGGGTCAGAGCGTTGCCACGGGTTACCGTGGCAACGCTCCGCGCGGCCGCGAGAGTTGCAATGGGAGCTGACCTGGGAGCTGCACGCACCGGAGAAGAGAGAAGGGAGCTGACAGGAGCTGCTGTGAAGGTAAGTTATAGCTTCCTGACAGCCCCCTCCTACAGCCCATCCACTGGACCACCAGGGAGTGAGAGCCCCCCTCCCTGGCCAGCTAACAAGCAGGGAGGGGGGACGAAAAAATAAAAATATTAATAATAAAACAAATAATAATAAGAAAAAAATATTAAAATAATAATAACATAAAAAAAATAGAATTAATAATAAAATAAAAAAAATGATTACCTAAAAAAATATAATAACATTAAAAAAAATATTAAAATAATAATTAAATAATAATTAATAAAATGCCCACCCCCCACCAATGCTCTGCACTCACACACACACACTGCACTCACACATACACACACTGCATTCATACACACACTGCACTGCATTCATTATATACACACTGCATTCATACACACTGCACTCACACACACTGCACTCACACACACTGCACTCACACACACTGCACTCACACACACTGCACACACACACACTGCACTCACACACACACTGCACTCACACACACACTGCACTCACACACACACTGCACTCATATACACACACTGCACTGCATTCATTATACACACACTGCATACACACTGCACTTATACACACACACTGCACTTATACACACACTGCACTGCATTCATTATATACACACTGCATTCATACACACACTGCATTCATACACACACACACTGCACTCACACACACTGCACTCACATACACACACTGCACTCACACACACACACTGCACTCATACATACACTGCATACACACTGCACTCATACACACACTGCATACACTGCACTCATACACACACTGCATTCATTATACACACACTGCACTCATACACACACACTGCACTCCATTCATTATATACACACTGCACTCATACACACACTGCATACACACACACTGCATACACACACACTGCATTCATATACACACTGCATTCATTATATACACACACTGTAAATAAATATTCAGTTAATATAATTTTTTTAGGATCTAATTTTATTTAGAAATTTACCAGTAGCTGCTGCATTTCCCACCCTAGTCTTATACTCGAGTCAATAAGTTTTCCAAGTTTTTTGGGGTAAAATTAGGGGCCTCGGCTTATATTCGGGTCGGCTTATACTCGAGTATATACGGTAAATAATATTTTTACTACTGTTGTATTTTTCAAATGGCTTTCATTGCAGTGATTCTGCAATTCCTGACTGAGTCTCACTGTGCCTGCACCAGATGCACTTAGCATAAGCGGATAAGGCACTGTGCTTTTTTACACAGTAAAGGACGTTCACTCATTCTACAGACATGGAGCGTGAGTGACCTGCACTGCTTCTCTCCTACAGTGTGGTAAAGCTTTGTCCTCCTCAGTGCAAAAGGGATTCATTAAATGCCCACTGACTTTCATTTCATATTTGGAAAAATACCCTTTTATCAATAAATACAAACTAGCAAAAAGGTATACGATTATAAGCAATCATTATAATCACCTACTATTCTTTTTACAATTCAGATATAATAATCAAATTTTGGCAATGCAGAATTGGCATGGCAAAAATGGCTGATATTGTATAGCCATTAAGCCTGGGATATTGTAGCCACTGCTGCATGTCAGCACAGTAATACATGCCATATTTCTGATAAGCCATACTGTGGCATGAACTAAATTCTGCCATTGTGAAATTTGTTGTTTTTTTCCCCACATATAGTGGTTCAGCTAAAAAAAAATTTAGTCTAGTCCATGTGATTGTCCTTTTTAATTTAGCTCGGGTGATATTGGCATTGGCAGTCGTTGGTACATAAGGGGTTAATTTAGACTGCCAGAGTACATTGGACTTTAGACTATATAGTTAATGGCCTCCAATAATTAAATACCATAAAACACAGCTGTTATACTCTGGTGCAGGAAAAAGAAAAATGCCATTCTATACATAGAACTGGATTAGGTCACCTTTGAACTTCTAGGGTGATGGAAGCAGTTCATTAACAACATAGACTCTACCATATTAATATGGTTATATGGTATGGTTTCTACCCAGAACACCTGCAAATCATTAACGTTTTTTTCACCGCATTATACTATTTTCTTAATAATGTCTAATGGACGACATCCTGTTAAATAAAATCATCTATATACGGTTATATATGGTTTAAAAGACAGAGTTAAAAGTTTAAAAAATGGTTCACTTCAGACGGGGTTGTTCACAAAAGTCCAAATGCTCAGTTCACACTGTTTAACAAATGTCCAGATTTTGCAATGAATTTGGTCCAGATTTAAGTCATACCGAACACCGCCAGACACGAATGCCACAAATCCAAGCCAGATACCTCTCTGTATCACAAGTATGTATGGTATAAGATTTAAAAAAGAGATTTGCAGTATTTAGTGATACTGTTTAAAATAAATAAACGAAAACACTTACTTTTAAATAAACTTAAATAAACACATACAAATTTGGCATTCGTACACAATAAGAAACAGAAATCCTTTACCAGTCCATCAGAGAATCAGTCTTGACAGACTGACCAAACAAACTGTTGGAAACAAGGAGGGCCTAAGGCTTATGCTGGAACACACAGTAAGTGCTTTACAAACTGCACACAAATAGCAAGCACTATTACAAAGGTAACTTCAATGAAAGTTACAAAGGTAACTTTAATAAAATGAAAAGTAATAATTTGACTACGTTATTGCTAAACTATAATTTTATTTAGATATGTGGTTTTCCATATAGATTATTAATAAACTATACCACAAATATTTACAATTTTTTGTATCATTCAACATATTTAGAGGAAATAAAAAATAAAGTTAGGAAATGTTGAAGCCAAAGTTGAATGTGAAATCTCACAACCACTCAGTGAAGATCACAAAAATTAAATTGAATTTGCACTTGGCGGTATTACTACCAATCAATTACCTTTCCAAACAACCCTTATCAGTCTGGTCAATAAACTCCATAAAGACTGTTAATGGTAATGCTCAAAGAAATTTAGTCCATAACGTCTCACTCACACTTATGCTTATACCAGGAGTAATTAAAAGTCTACAGAAAAAAATAATTTCTCTGCCAGAAGTCACTGGTGACTCATTTTATGCTTGCAAGTGTACTGAAAATCTCCAGCTTACACCCTTCTTTCAAACAGTTAAGGAAGCTTCAATGAGTGATACCATTCCTTCAATTAGTCTGGGGGTGGAGTAAACACGGCCTACCATTTCCCTGTAAGTATCATATTAGCTTTCTAGAGATAATTGCTGTATTACTTTTAAAAGCCTTTATTTTAACAATATACGACTTAACTTTGCTCAAATGCAGGCAATCTTTAAAAATATATTTTGCCATATTCAGTAAGCTGTATTGCTAGTAATGCCCCCAAGTCATTTACAAATAGGTTATTTGACTATATTTATCTATTTTAGTCACATCTACTGTATATAATGAAAAAAATTTTTTTAGTACAATGTCAGAGCCTGTGTGAAATATTGCAATTAAAGGGCACTGTATATACTGCCTAAAGCTTTTCCTCAAAAATGTTAAATAATAAATTACAAATAAATAAAAAATAAAGTTTGTGTACACTTACATAATTGCATTTTCAAGTAAAAAAAAGCAATCTGCACACAAAATTTATGTTTTGTTATATGTATATGTGCTAGATATACATCCATTGTTTCAAATAAACACTAATATGTTTTCAAACAAAAGGTGATGCGTAGTGGAGGGGATTAAACAAGCAATATTTGTGCGTGATTGTCAACTTGTTGTAAAGAAGTTAAAATCTGATATTTTGCATATTTTGGATAATGGTATATAGTTATTATTGTTTTATATTATGTTTTTTTAATTTGTTTTATGACCTATATATGTAGATTTTTTTTAAAACACAATGCATGTCACTCGAAAGAGATAAGATGAGTAAAAAAAATTGGATATTCTTGTACTTTATGAAATATACCATGTTATTTAGTGCATGGCAAATTATAAAAATACAATAAATTCAGAGAAATGTCTAATCAGGGCCACCCAAATGTAGGCATAGGATTAAGGCTCTTTACATTTTCTGCAAAGTGATACATCAAGTGTTTGCTTTATTAATCAGTGATCCTGACCTCTAAAGTCATAAGGTTAAAATATGTCTTTAGAGTTTCTAACCCAATCTCTTCAAGTGAGTGTTGCTTTCCAGTGTTAAGCAATTGTCTCCAGAAACCTATAATCAACTTTTACCACTTTAAGAATTTTTAGAAATAGTTTGGTCCTTAACCCCTTAAGGACCAAACTTCTGGAATAAAAGGGAATCATGACATGTCACACATGTCATGTGTCCTTAAGGGGTTAAGATAAGTAAAGCCCTAAATAATCTCCACTGCTTTCATAGGTTCTGTATAATATAGGCACACATAGTAAAACTAAATAAATAATATTATAGGGACACTATAGTCACCAGAACAACTACAGCTTATTGAATATGTTCTGAATCATTCCCTTCATGCTTTTTGCAGTAAACACTGTCTTTTCAGAGAAAATATAGTGTTTACATTACAGCCTAGTGGTAACTCCACTCCCCCCCCCTTTAGATGGCTACTAAAGGTGCTTCCTCTGATAGTGCTGCACACTGTGCAATACTACCATTCAGCGTCTCCACGCATGGAGACACTGATTTTTCCTCAAAGAGAGGCATTGATTCAATTCATCTCTATGAGGAGATGCTGATTGGCCAGGGCTGTTTTTGACTTGTGCTGGCTCTGCCCCTGATCTGCCTCTTTGACAGTCTCAGCAACTTCTATAGGAAAGCATTGTGATTGGCTCACATAATCACTTCTGAGGATGCCAGCTGTAAGCAGACAGATCAGGGACAGAGGCAGCAGCTGCAGACTTGAACACAAGAATTATTTTACTATATATATGGAGGCAAGGGGGTTAGATGGGGGGGGCTAGATGGTGGTTTTAACACTTTTAGGTCAGGAACACATATATGTGTTCCTGACCCTATGGTTTCCTTAAAATTCCTAGAAGTCTTACACTAGCCATCACTAGCCATCACTAGCCATCACAAAAAAAACATTGCTAAGTTGTAATTGTGACTGCATAAATTCACACATGCATCAAATGAAAGATTAATACTTGACAAGTTCTCACTTCTTTCCAGTTCTTCGATATGAGAGGTTCGGGCTGTAAAAGGACTAGGCACTTGATAACACATGCTTTTCTGGGGTCCCTAACTGCATGGGCCACCAGATAAGCTCCTTCAGCGTGCAGGCCCCAGTGAAGGCACACTGCTTGCACCAGCTGTAGTTCCGATGCTGCTTTGATGCATCCCAGAAGAAAAGCATAGATTTCAGTGTGTATTAAGTTACTGTCAGAACAATCTGTCCATATATGTTTTAGGTGATATTGATATATATTGTATGAGCTAACTATGAAAGGTAATGTAATGGAGGTATCATCCTAAAAAATGTAACTCAGCGTTGTAAAGACATGATTGGAAGTTATTATATTACCTACTGTAGTCTCAGAAACTAAGGGCCATATCATATGAGTAAACAAAAATGCAACGCTTTATAGAATATATAATTCCTAGAATGTGTAGTACTATCTCACTCATTCCTTCTATAGATTAATCAGTTAAACAAATGATCTCGTACTTATATTCAAGAAAAGCAGGAGATCTGTACCTTAAGTGTCTATAGAGGGATTCAACATATTATTAAAATCCCTCTTCCTACAGTTGAGCATGGTCCCTACCACTAACCAGAGCGTGTACAATAATGCATTGGGACTATTATGGGACAGATATGCTTTATGCATTAATAGCGGACTAGGAGTCCAGGCCTATAGAATGGCTGTTATAGTGAAGGTCTTTCTTGTGAAAGATGTTCACACCGCATGACTAACAGTGGAAGGAATGGAAATTCAGCACTTTGCCCATGGTTTCTAAATAGTTTATGAGGCATCTTTAGATCAGGTTATACACTGATCAGCCACAACATTAATACCACTGACTGGTGAAGTGAATAATATTGATTATATTATTACAATGGCACCTGTCAAGGCAGCAAGTTAACAACCATTTTGTTTAATTTCATGTGTTGGAAGCAAAAATAATGAGCAAGCAAAAAGATTTGAGTGATTTTGATAAGGGCCAAATATTGATCGCTAGACAACTGGGTCAGAGCATCTCCAAAATGACAAGTCTCGTGGGGTGTTCCCAATATGCAGTTGATAGTAGTTATCAAAAGTGGTGTAAGAAAGAACAACAGGTGGACTGACATCAGGGTCATGGGTGCTGAAGGCTCATTGATGCACATGGGGAGCGAAGGCTAACCCACCAATTCTAATCACACACATGAGCTACTGTAGCTCAAATTTCTGGCCAAGATAGAAAGGTGTTAAGTCCCACAGTGCATTGCAGCTTGCTGCGTATAGGGTGGCATAGTGGCAGATCAGTCAGAATGCATATGATAACCCCTGTCCGTCACTGAAAGCGCTTTAAATGGTTGACATGAGCATCAGGACTGGATTATAGAGCAATGGGAGATGGTTGCTAGGTCTGATGAATCAGTTTTCTTTTAGCTCAGGTGGAAGGCCAGGTGCGTGTGCGTCATTTACCTGGGGAAGAGATGGCAGCAGAATGCACTATATGCATCAGGCAGACCTGCAAAGGCAGTGGTGTGCTCTGGGCAATGTTCTGCTGGGAAACCTTGGGTCCTGGCATTCCTGTTTTCACATACCACCTACCTAGAGATTGTTGTAAACCACATACACCCCTTCATGGCAATGTTTTCCCCTGATGGCAGTGGCCTCTTTCAGAAGAATGCACCCGGCAAAATTGTACAGGAATGGTTTGAGATGCATGACAAAGTGTTCAAGATGCAGCCTTGGTCTCTAGATTCCACAGATCTCAGTCCATTTGAGCATCTGTGGAATGTGCTGGAAGAACAAAACTGATCCATGGAGGCCCCATCTCACAACTTGCAGGCCTTAAGGAATCTGCTGCTAATGTCTTATACTAATGGCATATACCACAGGACACCTTCAGAGATATTGTGGAGTCCATGCCTTCACATTATCATTGTATTGGCAGCACAAGGGGGACCTACATGATATTAGTCAGCTGGTTTTAATGTTGTGCCTGTATAATTATTTTTGGTTTATATATTGAGTGAAATTAAAGGTCCTTATTGGAAAAGTTTTATCTAGCATCAATGCAACTTGTAGATTTTAACTAGTGAAAATTACAGTAGCATATACATGCTCCATTCAATCCAAGAGCAAATAAACAGCATATGATGAGTGATTGTACAGAACAAAAGTCATTTATCTTGGGTTGTCATGTGCACCATGTGTTCCTGGGCACACACTATCATGAGACTATTGTTATTATTAATAGTAATACTAATCCACATAAAGTACAGCAGACTCATGATAATATTAAATGTATGCTTACTAACGCAAGGAGCCTAAATAGCAAAAAGGAAAAACTAGAAGCCCTAGCATAACGGAGACATGGTGGAATAAGACACATGACTGGGCAGTTAACTTAAATATTTACACATTATTTAGGAAGGAAAAGTGGTGGGATATGTTTCTATGTCAGCTGTTGTTTCTGGTGACTATATTGATTAAAAGTATTGATTTTTTTTTAAATTAAAGCTTTGCCTTTTGTGCAGACCTATGAACATGCACAAACACACACACTAAGTGACCCATATACAAAGACACTAATACTTACTGACCCCTACTTACACTGACTCACACTGTGATGCCCCACACACATTTACACTCAGTGACCACACACTCACACTTAGTGATTCCCCCAAAAACTTACTCACACTCAGTAACCCACACACTCAGTGACCCACACCCACTAATACTCACTGACCTATACACACACACATACACACTAATACTCACTAACCCATACATGTACTCACTTATCAATCAGTTGACCAATGAGTGCACCCCTGCTTTATCTGCTTTCCTATTGCTCACTGTCAATGGATTCTTAGCTGTAACAGGATACCTAGTGGCCCATCTCTCACGCTGTCCTGTCCAGCTGCCCAACTTCCTTCTATGCTGCTGCCCACATGTTCCATGCACAATGCAGGGGGCTTGCACAAACTATGCACCCTTGTGCTCTATTTATCTGGGTCCGGTTTTGGGGGTCTACAGGGCATACTTTTGGGTAGATACTGGTTTGAAGTTGACAGTGTTTTTGACGGATGGTGTCCAATGCTTTGGCATGCCAAAACCATCTAAGTCAAGGCCCAGGCTGCATCATGTGTAGTTTCACTAGAATGGGAGCAGATCCGGGCAAGCAGTACAGACTCCTCCTCCTAAAAACTGCCCTAGGCGACTGCCCAACTGGCTTAAAGGAAGCACCTGTCTTGCCCTCAGGTTTCTGTTCCTTGAAATAGGCATTGAAACTTATGTTTAAGTGTTTGCAGATAACACAAAACTGTGTAAAGTTGTATAATCTGACCTGCATATTACTTCACTGCAGAGGAATTTAGAAAGATTGGGGGACTGGGCACTCAAATGGAAGATGAAATTTAATGTAGAATGCACAAACACACACACTAAGTGACCCATATACAAGTTATAAAGTTATTCACTTTGGTGTAAAGAATACACAAGCAACTTACACCCTGAATAGTTGTGAACTAGGAATTGTTATAGAAAACAAGTTTGGCAACAATGTGCAATGTCAATCAGTATGTTATTTTCATGTATAAAATATCATTTTGCCTCTTTATAAATCATTGGGAAGACCACACCTTGGGTATGCTGTGCAATTTTGGGCACCTGTTCTAAAGGATTATGTGGCACTAGAAAAAGTGCCGAGGCGGACTGCAAAATGAATTAAGGAATGGAACATTTAAGTTATAAAAAAAAAAAAAAAGATTAACACATTTATATCTTTTCAGTTTGGAAAAAACGGTGTCTCAGAGGGGATATGATGGCATTATACTAATATGTCTGGGGCCAATACAAAGATTTATCTGGAAATCATACATAGGAAACAAGCTCAAGCATTTAGTCTAAGGCAAAAGAAAGGGTATATTAAGGTAAGAGCAATAAGGTTGTGAAATTCTCTGCCTGAAGAGTTGTATCAGAGTAAGTACAGATGTTTAAATGGCAACTTGATGAATACATGCAAAAATATAATTTTCATTATTTTTAATTTGTGGTGTAATATCGTCTTGTTTTAAGGAGAGATCTGACTGCCATTTTGGGGTCAAGAAATATGTTTTACTAGTTTGTTACAAAAGTAGAAAGAGCTTCAAACTGGGTTATTTTTATTTTTTTATTTTTTAGTTTGTGCTTCTTTTGAGCCAACAGCAAAAACAAATGTGAGAAAGGCTGAACTTAATGGATGCATGTCTGTGATTGGCAGCACATGAAAATACTGGCCTGTGGTATGTAGATTTATATACTGCAGTATTCCTAATTGATTTATCTTGTGATTTACTACCTACAACATTTGAATTCTTCATATTAAAATACAATACTTCCCATCAGTTTACAGTGCAATGTGTCCTGGAAACAAATGGTAGCTATGGCATCCTTGCCTTTATCTGATAAGTCAAACCAATCCTTCAACTGCTAAAACATTCATATTTAATACATCACAGCAGAAGAATCTCAATAGTTCAAATTGTGATTAGAAAAAATGCACAAATAAAAACAGAAGCATTTGCTTTGTCGGAGAGATCTGAATCGTGTATCTGGTTATAATTCATTATAATCTTTGCTAGTAGATACTGGAATGCTGACTAATTTTCTACTGTTTAAAAACTAATTGCTCTACAAGAATATTTACTTCCCTTTTCAAATATTGTAATTTCCTGCTTACTTTGTATTAATTAAATTAAACCATTTTAAAAATCATCAGTATTGTAATAAAGAGCCATGATTTACAACACTATAAATATATATTTTACACTTTGCTTTTTCCATAAAAATAAACGAACAAGTAATAGACTTTAAAATCCCTTAAGGACATAACTTTGGAAATGAAAGCCAATCGTGATGGAATATTTCCATCATGTGTCCATAAGGGGTTAAAAAGCTAAATGATGCAACTCCTTCACCTGCTCAGTGAAGGTACCTTGCCAAAGACTGGATGCAAATATATATTCACTGGCATGTGTGGAATGCATGGTTTTCAATTATGGGTCTTCAGGAACAACCAGCCTAATATATTTGACGTACTTGTTTAACTAGCAGGGTCCATTTTGTATCTCTGTGGGAATAGTCAACTGAATTAATTGCAAATATGCTAGTTAGTAATTGTCTCAACATTACTGAATATTATAAGCGAGGGAAAGGCAAACATCGGCACTCCAGATGTTGTGGACTATATGTCCCTTGATGCTCTTCCAGCATTGTTACTGAAAGAGCAGGTAATGGAGATATAGGCATGTTTTGTGGGGAGAGGGTGAAGTCACAAATGTGGGACTCTTCAGCCTGGATATCTACTGGAAAGGGCAAACGCTTCAAATTGTTTTCTTTTATTAATTTAATATTCTATTTATTATAAATTAGTTTACTCTAAGCAGCTGACTGGTATTAAAAGAAAGGCCCACCACCTCCCCCGAAAAGTACTATAATCACTGTTATAACCAATTCCCTGCTGGGTCTTCCCACTCCCACACTGCGAGAGAAAAACCAATGACCACAATACCACCAGGGTCTATTGAAAGGCTTTTACACAGGCACAGCGCACCCGACAGGGAGCTACCCAGGAGTCGCATTGAACTGTAGATCGGATCGCGGGTTTGCCTGGATATCACTCAGCCCCAGGACCACCAAACAGAGCGCTAGTTGGAAAGGAGATTGGGCGGTGACAAGGCATCCAATGACACAAGGAACTTAAGGGAACTCTTTATACCAGAGTTATCAGGATTCCTCTTTTGTCTCTGTGACTTTCCACTCAGCAGCCTGGAACTCTGCACCAGATTAGAGAATAGTCGCAGCCCGGTGAAACTTTTTCTCCATATTACTTGGGCTGGACATCTCTGATTTAGGCACTTTTTGGACTGATTATCCATCTGGAAGAGGAAAACTTTAGGGTGACATCTGATGTTTGGGGATACTCTGAGGGAAACTGGTGTTTTTGAGGAATATTGTTGTTGGGGCCCAGGTGTCTGGCAACTAATACAATTTTCTTGTTTTGGTTGTTATGTCCCAGATACCAAGGTGCTCTTTTTCCCTCAATCCTATTTCTACCAATGACATCCTTTATTTTATGAATCTCACCTCACCTTGTTCACTGGTAAGTACCTTGAGGAACACCAGACAGCCAAGTTGTCTCTAGATACTGAAGTATAATTGAAAATATACCAGTGGGCCAGCACAAGCCTGGAGCACAGGTCCATGTGGATATATATCCAAGCATATACACACACAGGTAGTGGTGTATCCTCGTTTTGACCTGCCCTAGAAAAAAATTCAACCCCCCCAGCCTCCTTACCTTTGGGAATGCTGGGGGGTTTCTCCCTTTCCCTGGGATCCAGTGGGGCTGCTGGGCGTCATATTCCGGCTCCTGGCATCACTCTGCGGCGCGCAAGGGAGCTGAGCAGAGAGCTCAGGGGAAAGTGCTCCCTCACCAGCGCCGCCCGCCCGCCCGGATTTTTACTTAGCCGCCTGCCTGCCTGGACTGTTAGTTTGCCCTGGGCATTTGGGGGCGGCTTTTTTTGCCGCCCCCTGGAAAATGCCGCCCAAGGCAAATGCCTTGTTTGCCTCGCGGCTAATACGTCCCTGCACACAGTGCTGAAATAGCAAATGCTCTACACAAAATGTGCATGCTGCCTCACTCCTGCAGTACTCTGCAAATAGACATCCCAACACACCTCCTGCTCTATTAATTAACACAAGAATGGTGTGATGCTGCAGCTACTGATTTGGGGGACCCCTCTGCTAAGTACATTGTTGGTGGCCCATGATGGTATAGCCATCTTTTTGATTTTTTTGTTTTTGATCTTCATATTATGTTTAACACTTATGTATCTTTTCTTTTCTCACACTTTCTCCTTCTTCTATCTCCAGGACATGGCCTGTGCTACAGTAATTCTTTGGAATGTCCACTTCACTCTCTCAGGATTTCCTCTACATTCCATAGCTTTAAACACTCCCTGAAATCTCTATTCATAGAAGCTCATAATTTACTCCCCTAATAGTCCATTTTACAAATTCCTGAAAGTAATAAAATCGCTGATCTTGCTTTCCTTAGTCATCCAGTCTCTCCAATTAATCTCACTTGTGTAGGGTCTATTCACTAAACATCAAACTATGATGAAATGAAAACCAAATTACAAATTTAGGCAAAAATGAAAAAGATTTTGAAAAAGACCCAAATGGGTCAAAACGTCGATTGTGTTTTACACAGCAATTATAGATTTTTTATTTTTTTGATTTCCATTAAAGCACCAAGCATTCAACATTTAGTTGTACCTTGTTGGTGGAGTGCCAAGTGTATTTGAAATAAATAAATATATCCACAATACATAAATCCCTGCACTCACGCTTCAATGACCTACTGCTTTAAAGCAGTGGTTTAGTTGGCAGGGTGCCAGTCCCTTCAGGGGATCCTGATGTATACAAAATAGAGGAAAAATAGAGGCTGCACTCATGGACTTGAAGTATCAAAAATAGAAATCAGAATAAAGCAGATTTCTGTTTTGATACTTCAAGTCCGTGAGTGCAGTCTCTATTTTTCCTCTATTGTGTGTGTGTGTGTGTGTGTGTAAAAAAAAAGGAAAATGTATTCCTTCTTACCGTAATTTTCTTTTCCTGGTCATAGGCCATAGCAGCACACTAGAGGCGTCTCTGCTGCACAGACTGAGTTAAACCTGGTTACGTGACATTGAAGCTGATGGGAAATCACTGAACGCAATATTTTCATATGTTAACCCCTTAAGGATGGTGGTCATACTATGCCGTCCTTAATGGGGTGGGCCTAAATGCCGGAGGATGGAATAGTACGCCAGCCATCCTCCCTCTGTCCCTCTGCCATAAACTCACCTGGACCGGTGATCCACAGTGATCCCAGTCGGGGAAGACTCCTTGTCAGCCCAGGCAGTCCCCCTGCAGCAGCTCTGGCAGCTCCGGCCTTCCAGGACCATGTGTTTACAAGCTATGGAGCTGCCTGCAGTGGGGCTGCCTGAGCAGTAGTGACTAAGTGGCTACTACAAAAGACTGGACGTACCCCATTTTAAATAGGCTGGGTTGTCTACTTTTTCAAATGGTATGCCATGGTGGGGTTAATTTTCATTTCTGGGCTGCCATACCATCTCAAAGGCAACATAGCCAATCTGGCAAATTTCAATTAGCAAAAACAGAAATGGGCACATTTTATATTTAAAGCTGTAACTTTCCATAGCACCATAAAATGTATTGTACTGAGGATGGCATCGGTAAAAGGGCAGTTTATTTGTGAAAAATACAAAAAATGTATATATAACTTTGGTTTATGACTAAGTGGCTTCTTAACCCCTCAAGGACACATGACATGTGTGACATGCCATGATTCCCTTTTATTCCAGAAGTTTGGTCCTTAAGGGTTTAAAGAGACTGGACATACCCCATTTTGAATACCTTGGGTTGTCTAACACTACTAATCGTATGTCATGATGGGGTTAATTTTCATTCCTGGGCTGCCATATGGTCTCAAAAGCAATATAGGCCCAGCAAACCAATCTGGCAAATTTCAATGTGCACACATGAAAAAGGGGAAATCCCTACATTTGACCCCTGTAACTTTCAAAAAACACATAAAACCTGGACATGGGGGGTACTGTTGTACTCATGAGACATTTCCAAATACAAATATGTGTATTTTATTGCAGTAAAATCCAATAGTATTATGACATTCATAGTTTAGATGTCATGCAGTACTTCAAGCTAACACAATTTCTTTCTTTTTAGAATTTAATCATATTAAATTATGTTTCATATATAAATATTTGATATGAAATAAAAGCACTGTTTCTCCTGAATAAAATGAAATATAATAAGTGTCGGTTCACTTAATATGAAAGAGGTGAATTATGGTTGAACCACATATTGCGCACGTTCCTTGTTTTGTTTACGTTTTGTTTTGATCACAACTTGTACAACTGGCTCTGTCCTTAAGGGGTTTAATCTTAAATTTGTGTGCGTTGCTTGCAGCGCATGTACATCCACCTCCCCAGTTCTTCTCTTGTATTGAGCATATAGGAGCAGTGTATTGTACCATCATGAAGGAGGCCAATGTCTCATCCATGACATTGCAGGAGGCAGAGAGATGGGTAGCACAGAGGGAATTTTTTAAAAAAATTTTGGTGGGAGAGACCTGTATTTAACTAGGAACTGGGACACTTTAATGGCAGGAATACACTTTTGTTTTCCTAATGCTATAATTGTCCTCTAATACTGAGTTTTGTTTTTTCTTGCATTTTTGAACATATGCTTGTATGTATGAGATCTGTTGGCCACATGAGGTTTTTTTTTGTTTTTGTTTTTTGAAATAGTCTAGTTTTCTCAGAAAATCAATAGACTGCATAAGGTTACTTCATTGAATGAGTGAGGTCTGCTCACCTCCCCCCAATATATGCTGCTTGACAGATTTTAATCGAATATATCAGTGTAGAAGTACAACATGTTTTTTATACTCCTGGGCCATAATTAATTTAATTATAACTAAAGAGTTAATGACACATTCATGAAAACAATAGTTGATCTTCTATATTGAAATGTGTTTATCTGCTTCACAGGAGAGTGACCACTTTGGGGGAGTTTAAACAGTAAGTTATAAAAAGTTTGAAAAAAATATTCTTAATGCTGGTGATAAAATTATTTTTCTAATTAGGTGTTACTGGTCTAGGTTTTGCAATTCTGCAGTCACCACAGTTCACATTTTAGTAAATAAACCCCTCATTGTTTTAAGAAGTAGAGTCTGTTTAATGGTTAAGATCCTGGCTAAAGCACATTGAGGGTTTTTATATCGTAGAAGTGTTAAAAACAGCATAAAGGTCAATGGGTGAATGCCTGGGGGTAGGAAAAAACCCAATCAAAATAAATGTAAATCTAAGATAACACAAAACATAAATTCTTCCAGAAGTTCAGGCTAAAATAAAATGCGAAAATCTGGCAGTCAATATCCTTCCACATTTGTTAAAGATGGATGAATCAAAATATTTCAAATATTATTTTCTTTCTTATTTTTTTTCTTTGAATTTGTAAAAGAAAATTAATAATTCAGGCATTAAGAAAAATACAAGGATTCATTCCTGAAATTCTATTACCCAAAGTCTTGTGGCAGCCTGGAACTCTGTCTTGGTCTGTCAAATGTAAAAACCTATGCCTATCATCACTAGCACCAGGCATAATGGAATCTTGTGTAGCCCCCTCCATCCTTCCCTCCTTAACTGCAGCCCTCAATCTTCCCAGTACCCTCCGCTATTTGTTTTCTCTCGCCCTCCCACCCTCCCTCTGTCCTTCTCTCCCTTCACACTCTCTGTCCCCCTCCCTTTGCTGACTCAGGCATGCGCTTTGAGCCAGTTAAATGGTCCAATCAAAGGCTTCTCCCATAATATCAGATGTTCTGATGGTGGTGGTGTTCATTACACCTGGGGAACTTCAACTACATAATTATTAGTATTTATGATGCCTGCTGATCCCTTATGCTTTGTCAATAGCAGGACTTTTCTGGAATTCTTACTCATTGTTCCCAGTTTCCAGCCAAATAAATAAATAAATATTTCATACTATGTAAAGTCAATAACTAATTTAATGGAATATGTTACATCTATTATGCTGCAAACTTTCATAATAACTACTTCCATTATGCTGTATCTATTCACCTACGATATCCACTCGGATCATCTCTCTACTCTACGGGCTGGAACATTGATTTCTAACATTTGGACATTCATTGTATTCCGTAGTAAAAAGTCTATGTAATTGTTACTGCATCTACTGCTCCTGTAATGCAATCTGCAAAATACTAAGCACACCTATTAGTGTATTGATGCAAGGATTCTCTGTTTTAAAATATCTGACTGCTGAAAGAAAGATACAATATTTAACATAATTGTTAGAGTACCTTGGAATGTACAAAAAATATAAACTGAAATAAAGCTTTAGAATGGCAATGAGCATAAACAATACTACTAAAAGTAAACAAAGATGTTTCACTGAATTTTACCATTGTCATAGTTTTCTGGTGTACATATTGCAATTATTGCAATATCTTATTTTTACTTTAGTACGACTAAATAAAAACACAAATTGCTTTTGTCTCAAAGAAGCAAGGAAAAGATTTTCCTTTGATCAAAATAAGCATATTTAGCACAGAGAGACCCATGAAGGAAGATATATCACTAATGTTAATGGGTATTGAGATACCACATCATGGAAAATGGTTAAATTAATTCAAAGAAAATGATGGTAAATTGTTATTTAAAATTTCCTTAACAATATGTCATGAAGATTTAAGATGTGAACATTTTTTTTTTTTTTTTAGCTTTGATCTTCTGGTAAAAGAAGTAAATTTTGTTGAGCCAACATATAATATACAGAATGTGTTTGCCAGTCTTGGCTTTGCCACAAAGTTCTGCTATTTTTATTTCCTGTTCTGTAGTGATCCAGATGTGTTCACATGGCCATCTGGAACACAGAACAAAAGCTTGTGGGAACTAGGAGTGTTCCAGTGTGCCCAGTGTGTCACAGCATGTCCTGTGAGCAAATTAATAATTACAATTAGTAACATTGTTACAAGTTTGGTCAAAGTTACTACATGGGGAAAGCATCACCATACTTTTATCCCTGAAACGGGTTAATCTTTTCTTCAATAGAATGTATATTTAAAAACTTGTTGCCGTCATTTCCCCAATATCCTCTTCTTTTTACAAATCTTTATTTTATTTTTATTTAAAACTCATCTTCAGATGTTACTACTTTAAGAAATATATTTACCCCCTAAAAAGGTATGGGTCACTCTCAAACTGCTGCATTTTTAGTAACTTTACAATTTTACAGCCTGCCGAACAGAGTCTGTAGAAACCCAGATTTTCCTGGCATCTTAAATTTGTGTGACTTGGCTTTTCTTCATTCTTAGGAATTACAAAGTCCATGTTAGTTGTAGAAAGCCATGAGCAAACCTCAAGTTGTTGATAGCTGAAGCTGCCAACATTTTATCTACTTAAAAAAAGGTCAACTTCTGTTCAAAATGAAAAAAAGAACAAACATTGCAGGGGTCGTTGAAGACTCAGACATGATATCCAGAATGGAGCATGGAGTAGGAACTTTCTTGTGTGTTAGCAAAGAGATGGGTTAGATCATATATTTACAGGGTTAAACTCATCGTTACATTGTGAAAGTTGGCACATATATTGGTAATAGTCTTGCACAATCCATTTAGAACAAATCACAATATATATGAATTTTGGACGACTCGTGATTTGTCTGAATTCTACAATTCCGGATAACCATATAAAAAAAAAATAATGTATAAGCAGTTTTGTTTGTTTAATGATTCAGATTTACATCTGTGGCACTGGAAATAAAAAAAAAAGATGATTGGTGGTTAGAGGAATGTCACTAAATGTTTTTATTTAAAGGAGCACCAAGACAATCTATACTTCAGAGCTGGATTTGTATGAGCACTTTGACTGTAGCTACTGCTGGAGACAAGTTTGCAGTAATGAGGTGTGTTTACCCTTGTTGTGCCTGTATGGGAGCCTGGGTAATTGATTCTAGTGTGAGAATATGTTTAGCTTCATACTGTATCGAGCTGGATGCTACATCTATTGGTACTGTTCCCACTGTTGCTATATTTTCACTCTATTGGTCACTTCTCACTTGATTTGTGAAGCAAATGGCACACAAATGCACCTATCAGTGTACAGCAAAATATGTACATAAGTTTATATTACGTATATATTTTGCAGTCCGCTAATAGGTGTATTTGTGAGCCATTTTGGTTAGTTTAAATATGTTTTTTCCCAAAACAATCAACAAAATCACATATGCAAAATTAAGTTGTGTTTTTTTTTTTTTTTGGACAAATTGAATCAGATGGACCACATTTTTGTTGTTTCCAGTTTAATTGGTACCACCATTGCCTTTAATGTAGTACCAATGTAAAAGAAGTACACATTTGCCATGGTGAGTTGTCCTCCCTTTAAAACATAAACTGTGAAATAGAATTACACATTTGGTTCATCCTGAACTGTAATAAGTCCGTATTTGGGCAGTTTCAATAATTATCCAAATTCCAAAACTTTGAATTGTCATATGGCCGAAACAAACAACAAATGGCTTGTGAAATGGATGAGCATACTTGTTTTGATTCGTGATTAGGAGTCCCATTCCCGGCACCAGTAAAAAATAGGGTTGGAATGGACAAGAAGCTGTTTTGTTATTGTTTTATTATTTCTGTGCAGGCAATTAACCAGCATAAATTGCCATGATGGACAAGAGATCTGCTTGATCATCTGGACTGTGTCTACTGTCCAATCAAAAGGTGACAATTCTCATATATTAAAGCCAAATATGGTTGGAATTCTGTTGACCCAAGCAAATCTGGAGCAATAGCCTGGATGTATTCAGTGTTTGAATTAAAATCTGTGCTTTCCCATACATTGTATAGGATTCGAATGTTTCCATAAGCTCCGATTTTAAACTAAAGCATGTGCAGTGGGGTGGTGGGGCCCACATTTGCTGTTTTTTTGGGAAGGGCCATTTATTCAGGTTATTGGAGATTCCCCCTTATTCAATTGTTTATGAACACCAATATGCAAGACATAATATACTTCCTGTACATAACCATATATGTGCAGATGTGGTGAGAATAGAATACTTACCCAATAGCTACTGAGTTGGATGGAACACCTGTTGCTTATTTCCAGACATTTCCAGTTATATAAGAACCAGATCAGCTTAAAAAAAAATCCACATGTTATGTTTTCTTTCTTTCCATGCCTCAGGCATTCAATAGGAAGGGAAAACAAGTTAAAATAATCAACATTGGTGTTCAGATAAACAGTTTTGTATATTTTCCAGTAACTCTTGGAATTTATAACCCTGCAAAAAACGCTAATGGAAACTTTCAATAATTAGAATAAATACGTGTGTCTCAGTGATGTCCTGCTGCCCTTTTGTGTTTGTCCGCCACAAATAAAAGAATTAACTAATATGTTGGGAAGGTTCTATGCAAGCTATGAATGAGTAGGCAGGAAAAAAAAATCTGTTGGCTGAATTTGTACATGAGTAATTGGAACCATGCAGACAGGGTAATCAAAATGACTATATGTTGGAGCAGGATCTATAACATAAGGAGCAATATATACAGGATATTGTTACAGCTGTATAAAAAAAATTGTAACACTGAGATGTTTTACGTATTAAATGTATTCAAAACAACCAGATTAACATCTAAAAACTCTGTAGTAGACTGGGAACAAACTGAATATATAGAAGCAGGGCTTTAATAATATATAACTATGAAATAGTTGGGGTATATAGATACAAAATGCAAACTCTTGAGAGCCAGGGATCCTACTGGACAATAGACTTGTGCAATAAAATAGTTTGGAGCAGTTTGTCCAAGTCAAATTCCTTTAATCCACAAATGAGTGAATCAATCCATCCGAGATTTACCTAGAATGCTTTATTCAATGATTACCACTCCACAAATAAATCTTGGGCAGCTTGATTCATCCAGAAGTAGCGGGAGGATCCGCTTTGGCACAGGGTGCGGACGGTGCCATTTGGGGTATACCAGAGGCTAGACTCCGGAGTCGCATACTGGCAGTGGCACTGTGAGTGGAGTCTGCTTGTTGGCTAGAGGGGGGTGCTGGGATTTAGCCGAGAAGGGGGACTGGGATTTGGTTTATTTTTTTTTTGAGGCCCACATAAACTTAAACCTTGTTTATTTGACCATGCTAGACTTTGAGTTTGAAATGCTTGATTTAGAAAAACCACTCCAAAGCTATCTTTGCACAAGTCTGCTGGAAAATAGGCAAATTATGTGACCTCATTTCAAAGGTTATTGTGCTTTGCAATTTAAATGGCTTGTGTCTGAGGTCACACCCCCACTTAGCACTAATGTACCTTGTATTTCTGCACAAGCAATAAGTAAATATGCAAAGTAATATGGAGCTAACAGTATTTCAAGTGCAGACTCAGTATTCTAGTAAATCAGATTGCCACATATCAAAACTCAAATCTTGTTGGTTGGAGGTATGGAAGTGGACCACGGACCTAGGCGAGTTAGCTGAGAGAGTACCCATATCCTTGTCCCAGTGAGTTATATCATGAGTAATGCTATCAGCCAAAAGCCTATCACCTCATCTAATTCAATCCCCTGTCACACTCTTAGCATATTCTTAGTGTCTTCCTTTGAACAAATATGTCTCATAGGGATACAAATTAGATTATGACTTAACTAAATTAAATGGAAAACATTATTAAATCCTTAAACTAACTCTGACCCTAACATTTTTTCTCTCTAGATACATATAAAATACATATTTTTATACATATTTGTAAGTGAGTATATAAATACACACTTTTATGACCTGCATTTAAAAAGTACCTTGATTCTCCTCATCATGGCACTCGACCCTACTCACCTGCTCCTGGGTGCCAGCCACGTCCTAGAGGCGTTCCAGGAACAACGATGCAAATAAATATGTCTCTGAGCCCCTGCACCATTTATATAGACTCATAGTGCTCCAACTACTGGTGGGAGTACATTGGTCATGTGACTGCCAACCTATTTAATCCCAGAGCAAATCCTAAACAGTGTATGGTTGTTCTAAACTCCCTGTTCTTGATTCAAGACACCTTGTGATTCTTCTGTTTCCTCACCTGTCTCTCTCCTGATTGATTTCCTGGTTCTTGACCCCGGATTCCCTCCTGACCATGCTTTCTTGACACCTGCCCTGATCTTTGGACCTCCTGACTTCACCATTTGACTCCTGCCTCTTGGATTCCGCTGCCTATTACCCTTTGTTACTTTGTTTATTAAAGTGACACTACTGTGATGAACTGAACCTTGTCAGGAGTTCTTGGAGGGGAGTGCTAGCCAGCCTCTTACCTCAGGACTATGGCCCCTGGTTCAGGACTGTTAAAAGGCTCTGTTCGTAACTCTAAATCACCAGCTTCGGTATATGAGATGTACCGAACGGATTAAACTTGTGCTGTTCGTTTACCAAACAAACTCCCGAACAGTGGGACCACCCGTAAGATGAGTGTGCAGCTCATTAACCCCATTGACTTATGATTAACCGTAAATTAATTGGTGATCGGCTGGGTGGTCGTCGCTCGTATTGCTGAACATGTGGTGGTGGCCATCTTAAGCCTCGAACGCATAAAGCAGTGTTTGGTCGTCAAGTGCTTGGAGCGCAAATTGGGCACTCGGTGGCGCGAACACTGCTGGGACTTCCACCTCCAGTTAAGTTTGGTTATATTCGTCTGAGAAGAGCAGCATCCGGTGGAAACACATTACCGAACAAGGGACACAGTCTAAGTGTACATACAAACTGGTTGCATTCGTACTTTTATTGTACTTCATATCGACCACACAACCCAATTTCATGGAACTCTTTTGGGCAGGAGCCTCGTGTGCGGTCGGTCACACTATATCTTCCAAGGAAATCCCGAACCCCTGAACTGATCTGGATGATTTTTGTATATGTTGGTCCCCCAGATCAGGGCTATCAGGGGATGTGACTGTGGAGTTTCCATGTGTTTTGGGGGATGTTGTTAAAATGGATGTTTTCTGTGCCTGGAGATAATTGAGTTTAGTGCAGTTCCTGACTCAATTATTTCTCAGGCACAGGGGAGGGATTACCCTGTTTTCTGTGGGAGCTGGACCTGAGATCCAATGTAATTATGTGTATGTTTTACTGTAGTCTCCTCTCAGGGGAAAACCCCTGGAATATGTATATGGAAACCCCTTGCATGGGAAGTTGCATATAAGGCTGCATGTGGCTCTCATTAAACAATTTCTACTTTACCCTCAACACAGAGCCTCATCTCGTGCCTGTAGGGAACAGCTATAACAGCTATATCACTAGCTCTTGTAAGAGCTATCCTGCTATATGCTCTGGAGGAGGAGAGGTCTACCCACTGGAAGCTGGATGCTTTACTTAGGTGGGTGAAGGACAACACGACCCCAGCCAAGCTGTGGCAGCTAAGGGTCTACAGTGCTGAAGGTGTCCAGCGCTGTGATTATGGTACTCAAGGCTTACCAGGAAGCAGCAATTGGCAGAGGCACTCAGTCGAGGTGCCAGGCGGTCCATCACATGACCTATCAGGGCTCTGTTCTCACTTCCAGGTGCTCCTGAGGGTCGTGTAAGGGAGTTTCTTATCACTCCTCAAAGGTGAGCAAAGTGTCAGTGAAACTTTGATGCAGAACTTTTTTGGTGTCCTGTGGTGTGGCTAAATTAGCCTAATGGACACACTTTTCCATACTCACCACTTACCCACTAAAAGGCTGGATCAACATCTAATCTGGAAATGCAGTCAATGGCAGAAGATCCCAGGAAGAAGATAACCATCTAGTCTTGCCTTATCTGGGACAGCATATCTCCAGGATCTGCTGTATTCAGGAGCATAGAGGGACATCACAGATTTGCAAGATTTTTATATTTTAACTTTTTGCATTTATTTAATTTCTGTTTGCATGGAGCTCAATTCCATTCAGTTTTCTATATTATCCACAATGGGATGTAGCCGACATCTACTTGTCTTCAAATTATTCTGTAACAGTCATTGTAGATTATCCATTAACTGCATCACTAAATTAGATATGTGCAACGCAAAAAAAATATTTTGCCCGAATCACTTTGTCTGGAAAAAAAAATACTTCAGGTAGCTGATTTTGGGGCCATATGGAGGTACAGCTCCTCAAAATTTGTTAAAAAAAATAAAAAGACTTGGAAGATGAACGAGACAAGCCAAAACGGCATGAAAATATTATGTATAATATATACTATGTATATATTTTGCAGTACATCCCTTTTTTTCAAAATCACATGCTCAAATGACCATGTTCATCCATTGCGCAATTCGGGAATTTGTACAATCATCCTATCAGTCAAAATTTGGATGAATTTGAGTTCATAACTAAATACCGTATATACTCGAGTACAAGCCGACCCGAATATAAGCCGAGGCCCCTAATTTTACCCCAAATCCTGGGAAAACTTATTGTCTCGAGTATAAGACTAGGGTGTGAAATGCAGCAGCTACTGGTAAATTTCTAAATAAAATTAGATCCTAAAAAAATTATATTAATTGAATATTTGTTTACAGTGTGTGTATATAATGAATGCAGTGTGTGTGTATGAGTGCAGTGTGTGTGTGTTGCACAGCCTTGGTGGGGGGTGGGCATTTTTATTATTATTATTTTTTTAAATTATTTTAATATTTTTTTGTTTTATTAATTTTTTTTATTATTATTACTTTTTATTTTATTATTATTTTTAATATTATTTTATTATTTTATTTTATTATTATATTTATTTTTCTTTCGTCCCCCCTCCCTGCTTGATGCACGGCAGGGAGGGGGGCTCTCACTCCCTGGTGGTCCAGTGGTGTTCACTGTGTAGGGGGCTGGCAGAGCGTTTACTTACCTCTCCTGCAGCTCCTGTCAGCTCCCTTCTCCTCCGCGCCGGTCCAGTCAGCTCCCCTGTCAGCTCACAGTGTAAGTCTCGCGAGAGCCGCACTATGACCCCGCAGCTCTCGCGAGACTTACACTGGGAGCTGACAGAGGTGCTGAACGGACCGGCTCGGAGGAGAAGGGAGCTGACAGGAGCTGCAGGAAAGGTAAGTAAACTCTGTACCAGCCCCCCTCCTACACAGCCCCCTGTCCGCATTATGGCAATATAAATAGCCATAATACAGACAGTGACTCAAGTATAAGTCGTGTTGGGGTTTTTCAGCACAAAAAATGTGCTGAAAAACTCGACTTGCACTCGAGTATATACGGTATATCTCCAAGTCTACTTTACATCTATTTTACAGTTTGTAATCAAATGTTGTTTGGGTTAAAAACTTAAAATGGAAACACATCACATAAAGCCTTTATAATTTGATTAAACCGATAAAGAAATGTAAAAGTTTAAACTAGTGCTGTAAAATGGAATTTGGGGCACAGCCGGAACATACATCTTACATGAACGGTGCTGCCAAAGAGCCCAAAATGTATACATAATACAGATTAAGGAACAGCGCACGCATAAAAAAACATGTCTAAATTCTGTAAGACTACTCAAAATCACCGCTCAGTAAACAAACATTGGGGATTCAGTTCCACCATGTGGCCATATTGTGCCAAGCCCACCACTACTTCACAGTACCCCAATATCGGTGGGTCCTACACTAATTCCAATGTGGGAGACAAATTAAATACTGCTAGTGCCAAAGAAGCTGAAGTGTATTTAACTAATCTGTTGTAAGAGCATTGGGAATATATGTAATGCAAAATGAATGTGATAGACGCAATTTAAAAACTAAGCAATTAAAGTGATAGTGCTTTGATGTATAATCTCACATTGCAAAATATATATCTGCTCAATGAGATATGTGATTTTAAGTAGTCTTATTAAATTTAGAAATGTATTATCATCTGTGCACTGTTCCTGAATATTGTGCTGTGTCAAATTGAGCTGCATACCGCAACTCAGGATAATTCAAAAAGAATATTAAAGAAGTATTGTTATTAAATCAGATATTTAAAAGCATCCTGATCAGGGTCAAATGCTGGAAGATAACAAAAAGAGTGTATGAGATACTTAAGAAGGGAAATATTGTTCTGGTTTTATTCTCTTTTCTGCCTTCTCTTTCATCTACAGAGTTCATTTAGTTATAATTAAGTTTATTTCAACAAAATGAATTGGTCCTAAGCATAAAGATTTGGCCAAGTATAAATGTATTCCAGAATGTTTTGTACGTTTTTCATTCAATGTGTACCCAATTTGCCATCTCTGAAGTAAACAACATTCCAAAGCAAAAAATTTAAATGAGTAAAATACCATAACAGATACTATGACTAAATACCATGACTAATACCCCCTTTGCTTGTTATAATGTGGCTTTCTGTGCTTGCCAATTAGTATTGCATATATAGCAATATGTAAATGAATCTTCTTATCTGCGGAAGGTTTGGCTTTGGCTTCAAAACCCCCATCTGATACAATGGACCCTGCTGCGAGTATTTAATTTAAAAAAGAATATTTATGAAAAACCTTGAATTGACTGCATTGGTATTTAAAGATTCACTAAAGTCATCTAGGCCACCTCATCTCAATGAAATTACCTGGGTGCAGTGATCTTTTAGTTTTATATCTGCATTGTAAAACATTGCAGTTTTTTTTTTTTTAGAAAGTTACATTGCCCACCAATAAAGGCTGTCTTCCTAACAGTACCGTAAAACTTAGTCACATGTTGTGGAAGTCCCCTTAGAAAGGAATTGTTTCAATGCTTCCTATGGTGAAGCTTGGATGTACGTGCAATGCTCACCATGCATGTCCATCAGGTCTGTATTGGTTTGAACCATACTGGAAGAGGTTATGCTTTCTCATGATGTCATGGAAGAAGTAGAGAAATAAGGCCCCCTTGGTGCTGGAAAAAGGTAAGTATATCATCTATTTATTCATTTTTATGGCTAATGGGAAGTGAACATCTCCAGATCTAGGGACAGGAACACAAAAGTGGGATACAGGATTATATTCCAAATGCTTTAGTGTTCCTTTAACAGCACAAAAATATACTTCCGTGTTCACACACACATATACACACACACACATCATATGCACTTCACATTTACACATAAGCAAACCTCTGTTAATACATTTGTATTACACACTGAATGCAAATTAACTCCTCCTTTACTCACACTGGCACTTCATACAAATATATTTTTGCACCTTGGCATCCACATAAGTATAAATGCGAACTGCAATTATTCTGTATTTGAGCCAGTCGGGTGATCAATGCAGCCAAATCTCAAACCAATTGGAATGCACAATATGCAAGCATATTTGTTTTGATTTGTAATTTAGAAAGAGATGATTGATAGGAAAAAAAGATGATTGGTGGCTAGTGGATAGCTACTAAATATTGAGTTTATTTATAACTCAAGTGAGAAGTGAACAATAGAGGGAAAAGTAGGATTTAAAAAAAACATCTATATTATGATTCCATAACCAAAAATTCCATAACTCCAAAATGCTATACAGACGAATCATAAAACAAATGAAAAAAAACAATGCACAAACAGTTTTGTTTGTTTCATGATTCGGAGATCCATCCATTGCGCCAATAATAAAGATGATTTATGGAAAAAAAGATGATTGATATTGAGGAGGGCAGCCAGTAAATACTGGGAAGAAAACAGAAAAAAATATGTACAGTAAAACAAAAAAAAAATCAGTATACGGTACTTCAAAATATATACAGAATATTTTTAGCAGAAAATGTATTCATACTTACCTTAATTTTCCTGTCCTGGTCATAGGCCATGGCAGCACAACAATGGGTAGCTCCTCCCAGGTAGACAGAAACCTAATTAAAACAAAGGTATCAGTACCCCCTCCTATCTCTAGGTTCTTAGTCTAAGTTCCAAAGCAAAGTCCGAAGGGATCTTTGTGGGATCTTTGTGCTGCCATGGCCTGTGACCAGGAAAGTAAAATTACGGTACGTATGAATGAATTTTCTGATTTCCTGGCTATATTAATGGCAGCACAAGAATGGGTAATACCCAACCTCAAACTGAGGGAGGGAAATAAAGACATCAAACCCAATTAAATGCAAAATCAAAGTGTATTGAAAAATCACACGTGAATTCATCATACCAAACTTGTTAGACAGAAAGAACACTTTTCCCAGATTTATCAAATTGTGCAGCTCTCACATCCAGCTGGTAATGTTTAATAAAGGTATTGCTAGATGACCATGTAGCTGCATTACAGATCATCTCTGGAGAAGCTTTTGCTGCTGCAGCCCAGGATGAAGAAAGTGATCTTGTAGAGTGGGCTTTGAGACCTTCAGGAACCGGTTTCTTATATAAGATTGAATAATGGCAGAAACAATTCATCTGCTTAAAGCATTTCTAGATGCCTGGAGTACTTTCCTTGTTCTATAAGGTATAACAAAAAGACCTTCTGAACAAGTCCAAGCACAAGATCTTTCAATATATACCTTAAGACATATTACCAAGTCCAATGGTTGAAGGTCTGATGGCTGATCTTTATTCTGTTGAGAGGAACACAAAGCTTGAAGAATTATTTCCTCATTCAGATAGAAAAGAGATGTGACTTTGGGTCTGAATTCTGGAACTGTACGTCAAGTCACTCTGTTGTGATGAAAAATCATAAAGGGCTCTGATCTCGCGAGAGCCTGTAGTTCTGCGACTCTTCTACCTGAAGCTAGGGCTACCAGGAGCACCGTTTTAATCATGAGAATATGAGGGGAAATGGTTTCTAGCAGCCCAAAAGGTTCTGACTTTAGAGATTTTAAAACCAACGGTAGATCCCGTGGAGGATTAGCAGGTTTTATCGGAGGATGAATATTGAGTACTGCTGCTAAAAATCTTTTGTGCCAGTATTGTGAATTTCAACTCCTTTGGGTTTGGCACAAGGTAAAAAAGGCATCCCAGACTCGATAATAGGTGGAAGAGGTAGTTTCCTTTACTGCAAAATAGTATTTACTACAGCAGGAGAAAATCCTTTGTTATTTAGCCTTTGCCTTTAAATATCCATGCCCTCAAGTTTAGAGACTGCGGATTTGGATGAAACACCGGGCCTTGATGAAGAAGGGATAGATTCTGAGGAAGTTCCCATGGAGGTTAGAGGCATAGGCTCTGCAAAAGGGGAAACCAAGGTTGGCGAGGCCAAAAAGGAGCTATTAGGATGACAGTCACCTGTTTCCTGCCAGAGTTTCCTTTGGAATGGAGCTAGTAGAGGAAATTGAGGAAAGGCATAACCAAGATTGAAGTGCCAGTCGCTGGACAGGACATCTCTTCCTATTGCTTGAGAGTTGAAAGGAAGGTTTTTCGGAACCTTGTTGTTCTTGTTGCTGGCCATCAGATTTACCTGAGGTAGTCCCCATCTGTTCACTATTTCTTGAAAGATCTTGTTGGAAAGAGACCACTCTCCTGGGTCTAGCTTTACTCTGCTACTCAGTCAGCTACTATGTCGTCTGGGCCTGGTAGATGAACCGTTACCAGTCCCTGAAGATTCTTCTGAACCCAGGACATCATGGGATTCAAGATCCTCATTAGACTTCGGCTCCTGGTGCCCCCTTGGTGATTTAGATATGCCACGACTGTAGCATTGTCAACTTGTACCTTTACCCATTTCTTGTAAAGGTCCTTCCGGAATTTCCTTAGGGCTTTGAAAACTGCTAGAATTTCAAGAAGGTTTGACGGAAAACTCTTGGCAGAAGCCTTCCATTCTCCTTGGGCTACCTGTTGTAGATGCGCTTCCCAACCCCAATGGCTGGCATCTAGTGAGGATTGTCCATGGAACCTCTCCCAGGGGAAAACCTCTGTAAATGTTCTTGTTGAATAGCTACCATAGAAGGGAAAGACAGATTTTGTGGGAAAGTCTGATGGGTTGGTGTAGATGGCCTGTCTTGAATTATGCCAAGAATTTTTTTTGCAGTTGCCTCATTCACATTGGGCCCATATTGTTAGTCCCTTTAAAGTATTGAAGACAGCCCTCAGGTAAATCATCTTCTGAGACGGTGTTAGATGACTTGGGAATATTTATCTTTCACCCGTGTTCTAAAAGGGTCTTTATACAAATGTGGCCGTGAGTGATGAGAGATTGTTCGTCGTCTGCCAGGATCAGTATATCGTCCAGATAGTGGTAAATCGAGATGTCTCTTATCCTTAACTCTGCAATGAGGACAACCAATATTTTTTAAAAACTATGTGGCGGGGGGGGGAAGGAACAGTGTTTCATCCGAAAAGAAGGTTTCGAAATTGATAATTCCCTTCTTCCATGGCAAATCTTAGGAATGTTGATGTTGCTTGGCTATGGGTACATGAAAGTAAGCATCTGTTAGATCTATGGACATAATCCACTGACCAGGAAAGACTATTTTCAGGATAGATTGGAGTGATTCCATTTTGAACTTCCTCACCTTCAGATGACCATTCAGACAGTGCAGATTCAGGATTGGTCTTCAATCCCCCGATGCTTTCTTCGTTAGGAATAGGTGGGAGTAAAAACCCAGGTTCCTTTCCTTGTGTGGCACTTGTGTAATGACCTCCTCTTTTTGCAGGGATATAATGAACTATTTCAGGGCTGTTCTTTTCTCTTTGTCTTCTGGCCAATATGTTACTTGAAAACTTTTTGGTGGAGTACCATTGAACTCGAGGAAGTAGCCTCTTGCGATGATGCTCATGACCCATCTGTCTTGAACTGCTTTCTCCCAAGCATGATGAAAATGGAGCAGATGATCTCCTACTCCTCCAGTTTGAGAGAGAAGACCATCATAATGACCTTGAGCTTTTGGTTGGGGCTGAACCTCTGGACCTGTTACCATTAATGGACATTCTTTACAGTTTTGGGAACACCCGTACTCTCTGTCAGGTCGATAAGCTCTGTTATCTCGAAAGGAGGATCTCTCTCTGTATCTTCTGTTCCTGAAATATCTTTTGGGTCTGTGGTCTTGGGGTAGAAATGCTCTTCTCCCTTCTGCAACACGTTTGATGCACTCATCTAAGTGCTTGCCAAAAAGCATTTCACCTTGGAATGGAAGGGAGCATAGAGTGTGTTTGGATGAAGAATCGGCTGTCCAGGATCCTATCCCAAAGGCCTTTCTGTCCGAGACAGATAATACTATATTTCTTGCTAAAGGTCTGACCATGTCTACTAATGCTTCTGATGTAAAATTCACAGCCAGTTTAACATCTTGAAGACTCTCTATAATAAAGGATCTGCTTCTCCATTTCTCAGATCCTCTTCAATATCCTCTAGCCATATCTTGATAGCTCGGGATACAGAAGTAAGGACTATAGAGGGGTGGAACCCAATGCCTGCTGCTACATGAGCTTTGGCCAAATTGAGATCCATTTTGCGAACCATGGAATCTCTGTGGGAGGCAGCATTGTCCACTGGTAAAGTGGTGTGTTTAGACAATCTCACTATGGCCACTGTGTCCCAGGCCACAGAATCTGATGATTCAAAAGGCTATAGATGGTTAATTCTTCTTTGACGTTAAAGTTTTTTATCCGTCTTAGTCCATTCCTGAAGTATAAGTTCATCAATGGTTTCATGAACTGGAAATAGCAACACAATAAATTCTCCAGGCACTCGAGGTGTTGAAGCCACAGGCAGTTTTACTTTAACAAAAAAAGAACAGCTTAAGTGCCTGGAGAATTTCTTGTGTTGCCTTATTATTGTGGGATTGCTGGTCCTGCTCCAGAGCACCGGATGGCTGCTGTGATTGAGTACGGCTCCTACCATCACTCATGAACTGGAAATTTGATTTTCCTTCTTTTCAAATCTGCAAAATACCTACTGAAGGAAGACTATTCCTTATTAGATTCCTTGTTTGATGTTTAATGTTTTACACACTATGAAAATGAGGTGATTAATACTGGACGGATTCTACTTCCATACCTGAACTGGATATGATATAATATAATATGATATGATATAATATAATATATATCTGTGCACTGACTAGCCGATTTTTGCAGCTTTTAATTTGTCCATATAGTTTTACCTGAAATTATTGCTTGGGCGAATCCCAAATTGACCGACACAATTTTTTTTGCCATGTACAAGTCTAACAAACAATTGCGTACATTTAAACATGAGTATTTTATCAAGTGTGATCAGCACCTAAGTTTACCTGAGGCATAGATAGCTCACATGTTCTTGGAGTATGATTTTCAAGCTCACAAATTTACCAACCTTAATTAATTAATTATATATATATATATATATATATATATATATATAGAAGGATTGACCTGTAATTGTGGGAGGCACTTAAGTTCCCTATTTAAACCCAGTGAGCCCCTGCTTACCTGTCTTCGACGATCTCGGAAGTGCTTCAGTGTACTTCCGGTTCACAGATCCGTGACGTCAGTTTCCCGCCCGCCGGCAGCCTGGTTCAAACGCTCTGCGGCTGTATTTGTGAGTATAATGCTTTTGCCTTACACGGACGGCATCGAAAACGTAAGTTTAGCCCTGTCTCTCACGGGCTCGGCTTTTCACCGCTCCTGCAATCTCTCGGTCAGTGTAACACGTTCTGTTACACTTACACCTCGCAGTCTCGTTTTAGCCGGACCGGGTTGCCATACGTTTTCATTCAGATTAGTGCAATACGTTCATTCCGCTTCATTTTCGGGGATGATGTTCTCATTGTTAGCAATAGATTAAGTAGTTACGTTTGTAAGTGGGGTTAACGCGGTTTATTTGTTGTCTGGTCCAGTATTCTAAATTTCTGTCTTAAAGTGGTTTTAAATGGTCCCCTTAAAGGTATATAAAAAAAAAAAAAATAAATAAATAGGGGGGATATTTTTCATTTGATTTAATGGCTGTTCATGTCCTATTTTCTGTTGTAGTCCTTACTAGTACTGACACTTCTCGCAAGTGGCCCTTCGCGGGTATACGTGTTCGCAGCATTGTTAAAGAGATAGGCCTCTATTTCACCCAGTTCATTTGTGTGTATCTTGTATATAAATAGTACGTTTCATAAATAGGTCACGTTTCTTTCCCTTTAGTTCCGTTGGTTCCCTTCAGGATAAATAGTCCATTATTAGGTCAAGTAAAGTATTCCTTCCTCAGCAGGTATGTTAATTGTGTGTCCTGGGGGGGGTTTTGAGGACTAGTTGTAGTTCTCCCGCCAACTTAGGTATGTTCCCATAGGCCTCTTTGCCTATAAGTTTAGTGGTCCCGCAAGGCATAAGGTCAGCCCTTACGTTCGGAGGTTCAGGCCAATCGTCCCAACGCTTAGCTATAGCCTTGCTTCAAATTTTAGTTAGGGCCTCACACGTCACGGCCAAATGTTTTGTACTTTCTTTTACGTGTCACCGAGAGGCCAACACCCCGCCACCCACCTCAGTGGCACCAAGGCCCCACGAGCCAAATCATAGGTAGTGCCTCTCATAGCCACTTGGCAAGTAGTTAGGGCCTCATCTGCCACCAACTTAAGCTAGTTAATACAATTTCGCCTATGGGCACTAATCTAGTAAGCGGGGTCCCTCCGGCTATTCACATTTCAGTACTAACTCATCCTCTCTGCCCCCCTTAGAATGTCCAACGCTTCTGTACTAGAAGACAATCTGTCGGTTACCAGCACCCCTCTCAGGTCGGGCACGCAGAGAAGGCAACCCATCCCTCCAAGTCCAGCTTCCAGCTATCGCTCCTGGACTATCCCTAAGATTACCGCTGAACTCAAAAAGAGGAATATCCCTTATCCAGCTTCAGCCAGAAAAAATGAACTTTTTCGTTTGTTGAACTCTACTGAGGATAACGAAAGGCCTGGCCCTAGTTCAGAGGTTAACGTACTTAATAGCCTGGCTGAATTACACGCCATGATGGCCTCCCTAGTATCCTCAGTTGCCACTATAAAATAGATTGGACAACCTGGAAGCTAATAATGTTCCTACAGTCCCCGAGGTTCCCGGGCCGGTTGCTCAACCCACGCCCGCCCCAAGAGGTAACGATAACCCTCTACCGGCTAAGAAAGTTTCTAACGTTATCAATCCTATTCACCTCATACCGCAGACTCTGAGACGTGACATCATAGAAGGAAAGGATGTTAACTTGGCCTCACTACTGATAGCGGCTCAAGACGTGGTAGAGAACAGGGCGTACACGTTTGAGGATCTATCAGTAGTAATGAGGGCCAGAGATCCTAGGCTGAATAGGAAACTTAACATTCCCGAGTTTGTCTTGGCATTTGGCCTGTACAGAGACGTTATCTGTACAGCTTTTCCCCTCCGCAGAGAGGAGCTAGACTTATATCTACAAAAGGTGATAGAGCTAGCTTATAAGTACGGGGGCTTTGCCTTTTACGACTATCACAAGTCATTCTCCTCCAGGTCAGCCGCATCGTTGTCTCAGTATAATACAGTCACGGACTGGGGACAGCTAGACACGGAATTATTTCTTATGCATTTCGCAGGTCTCAAAACCCCTTCCTGTGCCATATGCTCGTCTGCAGCTCACTCGATTAATTTCTGTCCCGAAAATGTAGCTATCCCCTCTACCAGTAACGCCAACTCCGATTTTCAGTCCTCCTCTAACCAGAAGGAAATAAGAGACAAGTTAGGCAGGCCGATCGTGTTCTTGGGCAAAGCTCAGGTCTGCAATAATTTCAATGCTGGGGGTTGTAGTTATAGTGCTTGTAGACTGCTGCATGTGTGCTCGCTTTGTTTCAGGGCACATGCCAAGACGATGTGCCCTAACAGATTGTACCCTAAAAAGGCGTCCACTCCAATAAACGTACCGAATTTGCAACGTTACCTGTCTAATCATCCTTCTTTACATCTGGTGGAATTTCTCACGTCAGGGTTCACTCACGGGTTTCACACAGGCTTTGTCTCTCTCCCCTCAGGCATCTTGGAATGCCCCAACCTTCAGTCAGCTCTCACAGACCTCGACACCTTACAAGAACTCTTACAGAAAGAAGTCGATAACGGCTTCATGATAGGCCCTTTCACTACTCCTCCTTTCTCCTCATGGAGAACTAACCCTCTAGGTATCGCCACTGGGAAGTTTAACAACAAAAAGAGATTAATTATTGACTTTTCTGCACCACACGCCTCTCCCACACCTAGCCTGAATGCACTAATCCCTTCAGAAGATTTTTCTCTTCAGTACGCCAGAATTGATGATGCCATTCAAGCTATTATTAACTCCGGGAAGGCGGCCTGGTTAAGTAAATCAGATATTACTAACGCCTTCAAGTTACTTCCCATTCATCAATCACTCTGGCATCTGCATGGAGTTAAGTGGCAAGACAACTACTATTTCGCTACCAGGCTTACTTTCGGCTCCAAAAGTAGCCCCAAGTTATTTGACCTGTTCGCCGAAACGTTAACATGGCTTCTCCTGAACTTCTGCAGATGTCCAGTTGTCATTCATTATTTAGACGACTTCCTCACCATCGAACCACACCACTGCACTCCACACAGCCTTAATCACATGCTCACTCTCTTCAAAGATTTAGGTGTCCCCGTAGCCCAGGACAAAACTGAAGGTCCCAAAACCGAGATTACTTTTCTGGGGATTACACTCAATTCTGTCACCATGCACGCCAGCCTGCCCCAGGAGAAAGTAGACCGAATTCTGTCTTACATTAGCACCTGCATGTCACAAGGCACTTGCACCAGGAAACAGCTACAGTCACTTCTAGGTTCACTTAATTTCGCCATGAGAATAATTCCACAGGGCAGGTCTTTCATTTCCAGAATCCTTTCACTTTTGCACGGTCTCCCTGACGATGACTCCACTACACCCTTAGACGAGTCAGCTACAGCTGATCTAAGAATGTGGCAGCTGTTCCTTTCCTCGTGGAATGGCAGGTCACTGTTTGTTCCCCCCGTTTCCGACGATTCCCCAGTACTCTGGACTGACGCTTCAGGTGCCTTAGGTTATGCGGCCATATTTGGCGACGAATGGCTTTACGACTCTTGGCCGACCGAAACCACATCACTCGAGAGTTTCAGTACCACCTCCACACTTTTCGAGATCTACCCTATCGTAGCAGCAGCATACACGTGGGGGGTAGAGTGGAGGGGGCAGTCAGTCAGGTGTTTTTGTGATAACTTAGCTACCTGTAACATCATTAACAAGGGCCGCTCTCAGTCCCTCACGATCATGAACCTGGTCAGGAGACTCACTTGGCTAGCAGCTAATCTCCAGTTCTGCATATCCTGTGTTCACGTCCCAGGTATACAAAATACTGCCGCTGATGCTCTGTCACGCTTCAATTTGCAGGAATTCTTCAGACTGCATCCAACAGCTACCCAGCAACCCAGGGTACCTCCAAAATTCGAAGACCTGGTAATGCGTTAAGCTCTCTCTTACAACTAAGCGGGACGCTTGCTCAGGCGGGTTTATCCCTTAACACAAGGAAAGCTTATTACAGAGCGTATGAACTGTTTATGTGTTTTGTTCGTAATTACTGTATAATAAATGTTTTTTCTGTGGAAACCATGGTTGCATTCACAACTTTTTGCCACTTTTCTCTTAATCTAGCTTACAACACAATCAAACTCTACTTAACGGGAGTCCAACACTACATGTTAACCTCCTTTCCCAACAAGTCTCCTTTCCTAACTTCCTACCCTCTTAAAAGTGTCCTCAAAGGCATTCATAATTTTTCAGTACACATACCCACTAAACGCCTTCCCATAGATAGTAAGCTATTTAAGAATATCTCCGATGTACTCGACACGTCCCCTTTCGAACATATCACAAACCTCGTTATCAAATCAGCGGCTTATTTAGCCTTTTATGGTTTCTTGAGACCCAGAGAATTCACTGTAGAGAGAGCATCCGACTTCAGCTCGTGCCTCCAAAAGAAACACTTAGTTAAAAAACTAGACCACTACACATTGTCCGTTACTCGTACCAAACAGGCCCACCAGTGGAAATGAACTTTTATCCCACTTCGACCAAGTGGTGTCCCGTCCGTGTATTGGATAAGCTAGTAGCGTCCCAAGCTAATTCCATTCCTGATTGCCCACTTCTAGCTATACTAGGGAAACCCCTAACCACTAAAAACTTCATGCTTTACATACGCACCCTTTTACTCCGATTGGGACAAAATCCACGTTCATTTTCGGGCCATTCTTTTCGCATTGGAGCAGCCACAGCTGCCTCAGGTAATCATGTACCAACACACATAATTAAAAATATGGGGAGGTGGAAATCGTCCGCATACAACAGATACATCCCCAATCCAGAGAAAGAGATAAGGCTGGCTTTCTGTGATATGACTAAATGATGTATCACTTAATAAACGCATTTTTGTCTTAATGGTTCTTATTTTTGCCCTCTTTTACAGGCCTAACCTTACGTCAGTTTCGGCACACCTCAACTGACTTGCTATTAAGGAACTACTTATTTTAACCCTGTTTTCCTTACGTCCTCGGAATGTGCCGTACACAAATAGAAGGCTTGGCCTGTAATTGTGGGAGGCACTTAAGTTCCCTATTTAAACCCAGTGAGCCCCTGCTTACCTGTCTTCGACGATCTCGGAAGTGCCCCTCCCACCGCACCCTCAATTTTATAATTTTACCTAGGTGGGCCCTCTTTTACAGGCCTAACCTTACGTCAGTTTCGGCACACCTCAACTGACTTGCTATTAAGGAACTACTTATTTTAACCCTGTTTTCCTTACGTCCTCGGAATGTGCCGTACACAAATATATATATATATATATATATATATATATATATATATAAATTTTAAATTGTCTCATTTAGTAAATAAAATAAAAGTGATATTGTGTCTATTTGACTGGTTTTGTTTATAGTAGTGTTTTCACACAAAACCAATTGTGCTAGTATGATTTAGTGTACAATTATTGATACTCATTACATCACGCTACAATGAGAAGATTATCTATGCATCGCCTTTAGAAAGCATTGGAAAAGCTGTACAACTTCACTTTAGCATGTGGTCATGATATATTTACAAGTTAAAACATACATTAAAATAGCTCATCATAAAGCCTTTGCTGCAAGAAGAAAAAATATGTCTGGCAGACATTGGAATATCAGAGCCACGTCAGCAAACATATACATACACTGCCTTGCATACGTTTTTGCCTATCTTAGATATTTAAAAAAAAAAAAAAACTGGAATTAAAAATAGGTTTTACTAGAATTTGTTTTTTTCACAAAATGCTTAACATTTTGAAAGAGCTATATATATATATTTACAGTGACAAAAAAGTGAAATAAAGAAAAATAGTTTGATTTGTTCCTCAATTATTCAACTTCTTTGCTATGAAAATATACTATAAGCATGGCCAATAATTAGTAAAAGAAAGTCCACAGCTTAAATCACGTATACCTATTGATGAACAGAATATGAAAAGGGTAGTCCTGTAGTATGTAGAATTCAGAAGAAGGTGTTTAAGATTAAGTAATTAGATAATGAAAAATCCTGCAGAATATGCATTATACATACTGCAAGGCAATAATTTTCATAAATATGACAAGATAATGTGTGTACCTAAAAACATGCAGAATATGGTAATCCTAGCTATAGTATATACCTGAGGGAAGGAGGGTGTGTGAGTACCCCAACCAGCCTGCACCATTATGTGAGCTGAACACAAGATCAGACACAAAATGGGTTTAATTCAGGGAGATCATGCCAAACTAATCTGATTGATTTTTTTTTGATTGAGTAACTAAAATAATAAATCAAGGTGGTGCAGTAGACATTGCTTACCTAAATGTTAATAAGGCTTTTGACACCGTCACACATAGAAGGCTTATCAATAAACTGCAATCTTTAAGTTTGGATATTGTTGAATGGGTAAGGCAGTGGCTGAGTGACAGGCAACAGAGGGTTGTAGTCAATGGAGTATATCCAAAGCATTGTCTTATGACCAGTGGGGTACCTCAGGGATCTGTACTTGGACCCATTCTCTTTAATATTTTTATTAGTGATATTGCAGAAGGTCTTGATGATAAGGTATGCCTTTTTGCTGATGATACTAAGATATGTAACAAGGTTAATGTTCCAGGAGGGATTAGCCAAATGGCAAATGATTTAGGTAAACTAGTCAGGGTTGTGGCAGCTGACATTTAATGTGGATAAGTGCAAGATAATGCATCTTGGACGTAAAAACGCAAAGGCAGAGTATAGCATATTTGATACATACTAACCTCAAAATCTGAGGAAAGGGATTTAGGGGTAATTAGTTCAGATGACTTAAAGGTAGGCAGACAATGTAATAAAGCAACAGGAAATGCTAGCAGAATGATTGGTTGTATAGGGAGAGGTATTAGCAGTAGAAAGAGTGAAGTGCTCATACCATTGTACAGAACACTGGTGAGACCTCACTTGAAGTATTGTACGCAGTACTGGAGACCATATCTTTAGAAGGATATTGATACTTTGAAAAGGAAAGGTTAAAGGAACTTAACATGTATAGCTTGGAGGAAAGACGAGACAGGGGGGGGGGGGTATGATAGAAAAATGTAAATATATAAAGGGAATCAACACAGTAAAGGAGGAGACTATATTTAAAAGAAGAAAAACTATCACAACAAGAGGACATAGTCTTAAATTAGGGGGGCAAAGGTTTACAAATAATATCAGGAAGTATTACTTTACTGAAAGGGTAGTGGTAGTGGAATACCAGCTGCAGTGGTAGAGGTTAACATAGTAAAGGAGTTTAAGCATGCATGGGATAGGCATAAGGCTATCCTAACTATAAGATAAGGCCAGGGACTAATGAAAGTATTTAGAAAATTGGGCAGACTAGATGGGCCGAATGGTTCTTATCTGCCGTCACATTCTATGTTTTTATAGTTTTAGGAATACAAGTTGTGTTTCTAACAATCTAGTGTCCCTCTGCTTCCTCTGCCCACTTGACCATGTGAATCAAAGGAATAAAAACCCCTTTAACACTTACCCAATTCCATCGCAGAGGTCCCTGGCTCTATCTCTGTTTCCTTCAACCGGTGAGCGCCGTGGCCACATTATGCCTTCCCCATAGTAATGCATTGAAACAATGCTTTCCTATGGGGTTTTGCAAGATGTTGGACATCTTCATGCAAATCGTGAGGACGTCAAGTGTAGTTTCACAGAGTTAAACTCCACCATAGTACACACTTTTTCACACACACATTTCCTTATACTTTTTTTTCCCTATTCTAATCCTTCTTCTCATACCATTAATGTTACCTGCTGATTTTCCCTATTAGTCATGTCCACCCCTATCAAAACATAAACTTTACTTTTAGTTTAAATTCATGATTTTTGTTTCTCCCATTTTTTGTTAATTTTTTTAGGAGAAGAAAAAAATAGGAAAGTAAAAGAGAGTGACAGGTGAGTAGAAGTAGGGCGCTTAGGTTAAAACAGGCAATTAGATTTGTTTGAATGTAAACCGTAATGTTTTAAGTATAGAGAGGAAAAAATATTAAACCCTTTCAAAATGTCAGCAAACAAGTTCTTTAATAGGACTGAAATGGTGAACATCACTATTTATATAGTTAATCAAATTTGATTAAATAATACCTGCGGGTTAAAAAGACTGTAAAAAGACCTCTGAGCACATTTTTTGTGTGTGTGTGTGCAATTATATATGGTATATATTGAAAATATATTGAAAATATATTGACTGCCTTATACTTTTAACCCCTTAAGGACACATGACATGTGTGACACGTCATGATTCCCTTTTATTCCAGAAGTTTGGTCCTTAATGGGGTTAAACATGTATAATAGGGTGGACATTCATAAAGGGTGGATAGCGAAACGTATGTAGACCTCCATTTGAACTCAAAGAAACGGAAAAAAATATGCGTTTGGAATGATTAAAAACACATGTACCACCATATGAACTCAGATATAGAGTATTCACACAAACCAGGTATTGAAACTAGACTATGTAGCAGTTTCAGCAGCACCCTGTAAAATCTTTATGTTCAAGTCAGTGTTTCCTATGGTTTTATGATATGCTAATCACTCTGTTTACTAATAATGGGATAGCTAGGGTTGTCTGACCGCTGTCAGAAACTTCTTAGTTTGGTTTGAGCTCACTTAAGGAAGTTAAGAATTAACATTTTTTTCACATTCAACTTTTTGGAGATTTGGATGCTGTCTAATCTGTAGACCGGTGTAGGCAACCTTTTAGCAGCACTGTGCTGAAAGAAGATTGTGATGTCCCATAGCTGTTTTTTTTTTAACATGAGGTGTGCATGTTGCCATATTCTGCCTGTGTTATTTCTACAGCAGTTGCTTTGTATCGTTGTATTTGTGCGTATATAAGCTAATGTATTGTATATGTTCGTGAGTAGTTTGTGGTATTGTGTACCTATGAATGTCGGCTGTGTATTGGGGCTGCTTGTGGAATTGTGTGTGTGGATGGATATGTCACATTGTGTGTTTGGTAGTGTGTGTATGTGTGGGGCATTGCATGTGAGAAACTGCATGTGGGGTTGTGTGCATGTATATGGATTGTCAGAGATGTTGAGTTTGTACGGATTGTGTATTGTGTTTGTGTGTCAGCTCTTCGTATTATTTGTATGAGGGAAGGGTTATTCTGCAGCTGTGTTTATCTAGCAGTGTGGGTGGCTTCCCTGAGTTCCTGTGGGGACCAGGCTGGCCATATACATGTCAAGGGCAGGAGCTGCGATAGCTGCCGAGGGCTGCTCTACTACAGTGTGGATTCCCATTCACAAGTGCTGGGAGGAAGTGATCTGAGATCACTTCCTCTACGTGCTGCAATGTATAAATTGAGGGATATCGTTCACCACCTTTTCGTATTAGCAGATATCTGAAGTTTTACTGGGACTCTTGATAGGCCAGAGCCTTTTTGGCTCTAGCAGCCTTGAGTGCCATGCAAAAGCACCTTGAGTGCCGTGCATGGCACACGTGTCATAGGTTGCCTACCCCTGCTGTAGTCAGTTCTCTATATTGCGGCAGGAGATTGTATTTTTGAAGTCTGAGATTTGTAAATTATCTGATAAACAAACTCAGGCTGGAACTGTTGCAAAGCCACTGCCGCAGAGACATCCTAGGAGGGTCAGATGGATTACTGTAGGATCTGGTAGACCTAGAATTGTGGATAAAAGGCATATTCTATTGCTCTACATATTTCATTTTATGCACTGTCAGAGTGTAATGGTGTTATGGAGACAATCTCAGACACCAAGTGTAGTTGTGTTGTGGAGACAGGCTCAGGCACTAAGTGTAGTGGTGTTGTAGAGACAGGCTCAGGCACAGAGTGTAGTGGTGTTGTGGAGACAGGCTCAGGCACAGAGTGTAGTGGTGTTGTGGAGACAGGCTCAGGCACTTAGAGTAGTGGTGTTGTGGAGACAGGCTCGGGCATGGAGTGTAGTGGTGTTGTGGAGACAGGCTCAGGCACTGAGTGGTGTGGTGTTGTGGAGACAGGCTCAGGCACCGAGTGTAGTGGTATTATGGAGACAGGCTTGGAGACTATGGTGATGCCTGATAGAAAGCAGTTGTTGTTGGGGGATTCTATCATAAGAGGTGTGGTGTTGGACAATAGCGGTCTTGTAAAATGTCTTCCTGAAGCTACCGCTCACAGAGACAGGAGATGTATTTGTAATATTGTTAAGCGAGCAAAGCAGGAAGGGGAATTGGATGTACTTATCCATCCAGGGACAAAATACTTGGTTTCAGAGGTAAAGGGAGTTTTTTGTGTTTTTGCCAATGATATACAGCAGGTTGCTTCCACACTGTCATTCTCTGAAGTTCTGCCTGTGCAGGTAGATGTGTATTCGGGACTTTAACTTGTGGCTTGATGAATGGTGTTGGGACCATGGATTTGGCTTAATTTCTCATGGTAGCTCTGTTTATTGAATGGAAAAAAGATGGTTTGCATCTTTCTCAAAAGGGAACCAGTATTCTAATTGAGCAGTTCAAAGGTTTTGCTAGGATGTATTTAAACTAGGAGAGGGGGGCAAAAGGGTGATAAAACATCAATTCAATTGCCCCCCAAAACAAGGACAGAAGGTGCCTGTATCAACTGTATCCACAAAAAATTATAAGCTTAGAGGGTCATGTCTACAAATGCTCGCAGTTTAGGGAATAAGATCCATGAACTTGTGGCAAAAATGGCAACTGATAATGTAGATTTAGTCGCTGTTACTGAGACATGGTATAATGAGAAAAATAGAACATAGAAACATAGAAACATAGAATGTGACGGCAGATGAGAACCATTCGGCCCATCTAGTCTGCACAATTTTCTAAATACTTTTTCATTAGTCTCTGGCCTTATCTTATAGTTAGGATAGCCTTATGCCTATCCCACACATGCTTAAACTCCTTTACTGTGTTAACCTCTACCACTTCAGCTGGAAGGCTATTCCATGCATCCACTACCCTCTCAGTAAAGTAATACTTCCTGATATTATTTTTAAACCTTTTCCCCTCTAATTTAAGACTATGTCCTCTTGTTGTGGTAGTTTTTCTTCTTTTAAATATAGTCTCCTCCTTTACTGTGTTGATTCCCTTTATGTATTTAAATGTTTCTATCATATCCCCCCTGTCTCGTCTTTCCTCCAAGCTATACATGTTAAGATCCTTTAACCTTTCCTAGTAAGTTTTATCCTGCAATCCATGAACCAGTTTAGTAGCCCTTCTCCTCTCTAAGGTATCAATATCCTTCTGAAGATACGGTCTCCAGTACTGCGTACAATACTCCAAGTGAGGTCTCACCAGTGTTCTGTACAATGGCATGAGCACTTCCCTCTTTCTACTGCAAATACCTCTCCCTATACAACCAAGCATTCTGATAGCATTTCCTGCTGCTCTATTACATTGTCTGCCTACCTTTAAGTCATCAGAAATAATTATCCCTAAATCCCTTTCCTCAGATGTTGAGGTTAGGACTCTATCAAATATTCTGTACTCTGCCCTTGGGTTTTTACATCCAAGATGCATTATCTTGCAGTTATCCACATTAAATGTCAGTTGCCACAACTCTGACCATTTTTCTAGTTTACCTAAATCATTAGCCATTTGGCTTATCCCTCCTGGAACATCAACCCTGTTACATATCTTAGAATCATCAGCAAAAAGACATACCTTACCATCAAGACCTTCTGCAATATCACTAATAAAAATATTAAAGAGAATGGGTCCAAGTACAGATCCCTGAGGTACCCCACTGGTGACAAGCCCAAGCTTTGAATATACTCCATTGACTACAACCCTCTGTTGCCTGTCACTCAGCCACTGCCTTACCTATTCAACAATATTGGAATCCAAACTCAAAGATTGCAGTTTATTGATAAGCCTTCTATGTGCAACAGTGTCAAAAGCCTTACTGAAATCTAGGTAAGCAATGTCTACTGCACCACCCTGATCTATAATTTTAGTTACCCAATCAAAAAAATCAATAAGATTAGTTTGGCATGATCTCCCTGAAGTAAACCCATGTTGTCTCTGATCTTGAAATCCATGTGTTTTTAGATGTTCAACAATCCTATCCTTGAACATGGTTTCCATCACTTTCCCCACTACTGAAGTAAGGCTTACTGGCCTATAGTTGCACGACTCCTCCCTATTACCTTTCTTGTGAATGGGCACAACATTCGCCAACTTCCAATCTTCTGGGACTACTCCTGCTATCAATGATTGGTTAAATAAATCTGTTAATGGTTTTGCTAGTACACCACTAAGCTCTTTTAATAGCTTTGGGTGTATTCCATCAGGTCCCATTGACTTATTTGTCTTTACTTTTGACAGTTGAAAAAGAACCTCTTCCTCTGTAAACTCACGTGTAATAAATAACTCATTTATCCTTTTTCTTAACTGAGGTCCCTCTCCTTGATTTTCATCTGTAAATACCGAACAAAAATATTAATTGAGGCAGTCAGCTAGACTTTTATCCTCTTCTACATACCTTCCTTCTTTTGTTTTTAATCTAACTAATCCTTGTTTTACTTTTCTTTTCTCATTTATGTATCTAAAAAAAGTTGTGTCCCCCTTAATAAAAATATTTTTTAGATACATAAATGAGAAAAGGAGCGTAAAACAAGGATTAGTTAGATTAAAAACAAAATAAGGAATGTATGTAGAATAGGATAAAGCTCTAGCTGACTGCCTCAATAGATATTTTTGTTCAGTATTTACAGATAAAAATGTAGGAAAGGGGCCTTAGTTAAGAAAAAGGTCAAATTAGTCATTTGTTACATGTGAGTTTACAGAGGAAGAGGTTCTATTTCAGCTGGACTTCCTCCACTATAAATTTATACTGCGCTCCTACAGCCTGGCTCTCTCCGCTGCAAAAGTAAATTACTTTAATACCCTCATAAGTACACTGTCCCATCAACCCAAACACCTATTTCACACTTTTGATGCTCTTCTTCATCCTTTTAATCCCCCTCCTTCTACCACCTTGTCCGCCAAAAACTTTGCATCTCACTTTACTGAGATCTCTACAATCAGAGTAGAGATTGCTAATTTCTCTACTTCCCCTACCATTACATCACCCAACCCCACTCCCTTCACCACTCTACACTCATTCACACCTGCTACAGCAGAAGAGGTTTCTGCTCTGCTCCGGTCCTCCCGCCCCACCACCTGTTCCCTCGATCCTATTCCTTCATATCTCATCCGCACTATGTCTCCCTCTCTTGCTCTTCCCTTCACTAAAATTTTCAATCTCTCCCTTTCCTCTGGCACATTTCCCTCACCCTTCTAACATGCAACTGTAACCCCAATTCTGAAAAAGCCCAGCCTTGACCCCAACTCCTCATCCAACTACCACCCTATCTCGCTACTGCCATTTGCCTCCAAGATCCTCGAGAGAGTTGTGTACACACTCCAGTTGTCTGGTTAAAATTACATGTCTTTTAGTCCACCCATTGTACAGCGCTATGGAATCTGATGGTGCTATATAAATAATAAAATAATAATAATAATAATAATAATAATAGGCCAGTTAGCCTTACTTCAGTAGTGCGGAAAGTAATGGAAACAATGTAAAAGGATAGGATTGTGGAACATCTAAAATCACATGGATTTCAAGATCAGAGACAACATGGGTTTACTTTAGGGCGATCATGCCAAACTAATCTTATTGATTTTTTTGATTGGGTAACTAAAATACTAGATCAGGGTGGTGCAGTAGGCATTGCTTACCTAGATTTCAGTGAGGCTTATCAATAAACTGCAATCTTTAAGTTTGGATTCCAATATTGTTGAATGGGTAAGGCAATGGCTGAGTGACAGGCAACAGAGGGTTGTAGTCAACGGATTATATTCAATGCATTGTCTTGTCACCAGTGGGGTACCTCAGAGATCTGTACTTGGACCCATTCTTTTTAATATTTTTATTAGTGATATTCCAGAATGTCTTTATGGTAAGGTATGTCTTTTTGCTGGTGATACCAAGATATGTAACAGGGTTGATGTTCCAGGAGGGATAAGCCAAATGGCAAATGATTTAGGTAAACTAGAAAAATGGTCAGAGTTGTGGCAGCTGGCATTAAATGTGAATAAGTGCAAGATAATGCATCTTGGACGTACAAACCCTTTGCATGTGGATATCCAGTATCAGTTAAATCCTCATAGGAAAGCATTGCAACAATGCTTTCCTATGGGCAGGGCTTAATGCGCTTGCAGTGCACGGCATGCATGCACATTAGCCACCCCCACCCCGTCGAGTGGAGTCAGAGGAGGTGGAGTGCTGACCCAGCACGTGGGACATCACTGCTGAAATTGGGTTAGGGAGCGGCAATGCAAGGAGAGAGGCTCGAGGGAGGGGGAGGCAAAGGGAGCTATAATTTAAGGAAAACAGCTTTGTTTTCCTTACACTATAGAATCCATTTGTCATGCTCACTCACGTTTCTGGCCGTGCTCCTGCTTCCAGTCTCCACTTCAGCTGTTCCAACACCGGCCGCTGTAGCTCCGCTCCCTTTTATCATCATGTTGCATGTCGATGTCATGACGCCAGGGCCGGACTGGGGATACAAAGCAGCCCTGGAAAAAAAAAATCTATGCCAGCCCCATAAGTCATTGCGCCATATATTTTCGCATGTAATATGTAAGGATATGTCTTGCCACCCCAGATAATAGAGTAATATATATAAATATATATATATATATATATATATATATATATATTGCTTTTTCTAATATAATATACTTTCAGAGTAAAACATTTAATTATACAGTAAGCATACTCACATGCAGACACAGACAATCTCACTGACACACACAAGCTCATTGATACACAGCCTCATAGACAAACAATTTCACTAATATACATAAGCTCATTAACATAAAAACACAAGCTCACTCACTAGCAGGCACACACACATACACATGCAAGCAAGCAAGCTCACTAGCAGGTGCACACACACACACAGCTTAATGTAATGGTTCTGGTGTCTATAGCCTGTCCCTGCAGGCTTTTGAATGTAAACACTGACTTTGCAGAGAAAAGGCAGTGTTTACATTGCTTCCTAGTGACACCTCTAGTGACAGACACTCAGACGGTCACTAGAGGCACTTCCTGTGTCAGTGCGGATTGGCTGAGATCATCAAGCTTGATGATCTCAGTCATAGAGGCAGAGACCAGAACGACGTTGGAAAAAAAAAAGGTGAGTAAAACACTATTTTTAAAAACACACACAGACACCGCGACTGACACACACACACCACGACTGACACACACACACACCATGACAGACACACACACACACCATGACAGACACACACACACACCATGACAGACACACACACACACCATGACACAGACACACACACCATGATACAGACACACCGTGACCCAGACGACACAGACAGACACAGCATGACACATACAGACACACACACACACAGCATAACACAGACAGACACACACACAGCGTAACACAGACAGACACACACACACTGCATGACACAGACAGACACACAGCATGACACAGACAGACACACACACACAGCATGACACAGACAGACACACACACACAGCATGACATAGACAGACACACATACACAGCATGACACACACACACACCATGATACAGACACACCGTGACACAGACACACGACAAAGACAGACAGACACACACACACACACACAGCATGACACAAACAGACACACACACAGCATGACACAGACAGACACACACACACAGCATGAAACAGACACACACACAGCATGACAGACACACACACAGCATGACAGACACACACACAGCATGACACAGACAGACACACACACACACACACAGCATGACACAGACACACACACAGCATGATACAGACACACACACAGCATGACACAGACACACACACACAGCATGACACAGACAGACACACAGCATGACACAGACAGACACACAGCATGATACAGACACACACACAGCATGACACAGACACACACACAGCATGACGCAGACAGACACACAGCATGATACAGACACACACACAGCATGATGCAGACACACACACAGCATGACACAAACACACACACAGCATGACGCAGACACACACTCAGCATGACGCAGACACACAACATGACACAGACAGACAGACACACACACACAGCATGACACAGACAGACACACACACAGCATGACACAGACACACACACACAGCATGACAGACAGACAGACACACACACACACACTTTATGGTACCTGTGGGTGGGCAGACTGATTGCTGTTCTGGCGGCCGCAGGGAGAACTTGAAAGGCGGCCGCAGGGGAAGCTTTTCATGAGGCCGCTGGGAGGCAGGCTCTTCTGGGGGAGCAGGCTGTTCTGTCTCTGCTCCCCCTCCCTCGCGCGCAGCTTAATGAGACCGGAGCTGAAACAGTGCGAGGCAGTAGATGCGTTCCCACCATTCTCGATGTTGGCGAGGGTCCTCCATCGTCTTCGCGTATCCAGGACTTTGATGATACTCATCATGCCATTATGGAAGAGTCAAGCATGGTTCCCAGACCTGCTGGCACTAGCTCAGGATCACCTACTAATCTTCCCCTCAATTTCCCTCCTTCTAACGAACCCAGAAGGGGAATCTCACCTACTGATTCTACAAGAACATCTGGAGTTAGTGGCCTGGAGTCTTTCAGGGTAGCCTGGTTTGTTGCGGGCCTATCGCAAGCGACTAGAGACCTACTATTGAACTCATGGGCACCAGGTACCAGATGGAGCTACATATCCGCATGGGATACCTGGAATTGCTGGTGTATTGAGAGGAACTACAATCCCTTTACAGCACCTATTACCGCAGTGCTGAATTTTTTATCAACCCTTTTTTCGGCAGGTCGGTCGTATCGTTCCATTAATGTGAAACATTCGGCTATTTCGACTGCCTATGTTCCGATTAGCGCCACTCCGATAGGACAGGACCCTTTGATATGCCGCTTATTGCAGGATATCAAATTATCCAGACCCCCGGCTCCGAAGTATAATCAGTTGTGGGACATAGATTTAGTTCTTCGCTTCCTTCGAAACTGGCCGGATAACTTGGACCTCTCGCTCCGACAACTATCAGCCAAACTCACATTGCTCTTATGTCTGGTGTCCTTTCGTCGTATTTTGGACGTTTGATTGTTTGATGTGGAGGGATTTTCAGTAACCCCAGATGGTGTTTCCTTTACGGTGTCTCATAGAACCATGACGGAACTCCTCATCTGTGGCATATCCGTTTATTCCGGTGGTTCCCCGTCTCTGCGTCGTGAACACTTTGCTTCATTAAGTGGAGGTTACTACTCCAATTCGGTCTTCATGATCAGGTCAACTTCTGGTCTCTTATACCAAACCGTATAAACCAGTCACTACAACCACATTGGCTAGATGGGTACATTGGCTTTTATCCCTAGCGGGAGTGGAGTCGAGTTTTGGGGCTCACTCAGTTCAGGGGGCGGCCGTTTCTCGGGACGTCACTGCGGGGGCCTCCCTATCAGATAATTTATGTACGGTGGATTGGACCAGGGAAGACCCCTTTAGAGTCTTTTATTTCCACCAGACTCCGCACGCGTCCTTTTCTTTTTTTGCCAAAGCGTTAAAAATGCAAAATGGGAAGCCTACTGTCATAAAATTGTAGATTATACTAACGTAGTGTACCTTCAATCTTAATTTTATTGACAGGCGAGTATTTTTCCTCCCTGGGTTCCCCTGCCTATACTCTTATTATACATACATTGCTTCCATTTCTCACGTTACCACGATTTATGTTACAAGGGCGCTTCTAAGTATAGTACTGATGGTTTTATAATCGGATGTCTTAGAGGTCAATACCTTTATATGTAGTCTAGGAATTTAGTTTCCATTAGATTATATTATAACTTGTCAAAATAACTAAACTGAATTAAGTTTAATATGTGGACAACTGTTGTTTTCCACTTGTTTCTGTTTTTTTCAGTGTGATTGTCATTCATGGATCCGGAATTGGACAAACAGGACCACTGCATGATCCGGCTCAAGTTTCGATTATCCAAGTTATTCAAGATTTTCATTATGTTTTCTGATGTTTTCATAGACTATTTTTGCATTAAAGAAAGAGGAAGTGATATGTCGGTCAGGGTTTTAAATAGATGTGATGCTTGTTTCTGATTGGTTTAAAAGTTTCTTGATTGACTTGTGCTGCTGGAGGCATAAGTAAAGAAAGTTATGCAAAATACTTGCCTCCTGTCATTATTAAAATTAAGATTATAGGTACACTATGTTAGCATAATCTACAATTGTCTTAGACCTGCTGGTGTTCATCTAAGATGGCACAAAAGCCTCCCAACTGGGCTGATATCGACATACGGAACTGCCTCCAACAAGCATAATATACAAAGAAAGGTGAACAGCGCTAGCGGTATACACAGATGTATATATATTTACATATGTAATTGGAGATATTCCTCGATGGTATAGCTTAAAAGAAAAGAACAGAATGCAATAATAGTGCAATATGTATTGATGATATAATGGATGATGAAAAATTATATCAAATTCTCACTCACACTTTTAAGAGCTTTATAAGCTCAATGTCAAGAGCCTGGACGGAATAATCCCCGTCTATGGATTTCTTGGTGTGCAATCTTCTAGGTGAACTTTGTGGGTGTGAGGTTTCCGTGGTATATGGAAAAAGAGAGTACAAAAGACCAATGGTACAGATAGTAGGTGTATATGCAGTGCAAACAAAAGAGAACCTACTTACATAGACTAGAGCAATGGACCTGCTCTAGTTTAAACAGCTTCAGGTGAAGCCTTTACCTTTACCTTATCTCTCCGCCTCCTGTGATGTCCTGCAATAGCCAACTGAGTTAAATGCTTTCTAATGCTTTCCTTAATTCAAAGCTTTCCTATGGGAAGTTTGAAAGTGCGCACGGCACATTAGGTCCCCATTGGGACGTGGCTATATTGCTTACTCCTCCCCTTCACAAATATAACACTTCTAACCACACCTAATTTTTATGGAAACAACTCCACCTCTTTAAGCGAGTTCATCAAGTAAAATGTCACCCACTTCCTATAGTGCCAGCTTTGCCCACAAAAAGCTTATCAGTGCCATTCTTGTGCCAAGCTTCCCAGCACAATCTCTGTCCTCATACAGCTTCCCACTGCTATCATTGGCACAAAAAAGCTAATAAGTGCCCTATTTGTGCCCAAATAGCGTATCAGTGCCACCTTTGTGCCCTAATAGCTGATCAGTACCATCTTTGTGTTCAAATATGGTATCAGTGCTATCTTTGTGTCACAATAGTTTATTAATGCCATCTTTGTCCCAAAATGGCTAATCGGTACTTTTTATCTTTTAAAACAGCTTACCAGTGCCATGCTGTCCTCAAATAGCTTGTCAGTGCCATCCTGTTCCTAATGCAAGAACGTGTCATGATCTTTGCCTCACAACTCTACTGCACAGTGCCAAATGTGAGGGGCGGAGCTTAACACAAGTGTAAGATTCTAATGTGAGGGGGCAAAGCCTACTACTGCATTCCCCACTGATGTGCCTTTAACTACAGAGCAATTTAGCTATTTGCACCCTGTACACCCTCCTCAGGATTGGCTCGGGTTATGGTGCTTGGAGTTTTTCTTTAAAGAGGAACACTGAGTCATTAAATAAAAATAAAACCTAACAAAAAATTGGTTCAAATGCACCATTTGCCTGCAATCTAAAAAATGTTTAAGTTTTCCTGATGTGTGGTACATTGTTTTAGGATTTCTTAAGATGATTTACACTTTAGTACACTAACAGTTGTTCCTCCTGAAAACGTGTATATCTGTTGACAGCAATATGAATAGTACACTCTTGCAAAAATGTCTAGTATTCTGCTCGTGTTGGTGCATTGGCATCTAAAAGCAGCATTGCGCACATCTTCCTCTGAAGCAAAAGGGGTAAAAGATGTGCTTTATTTAAATCATAATGTCATCCCTTTTTGTGTTGGAGCTGTACAAAATACAGCATTTTGTTATTATTATTTATGTTAGTATTTGCCTACTATAGGAGCCCAAATGATCTGTATATCAAAACTAAACTAAACTAAATAAATTCTGACATTTCCTATTTTGCTAAACTTAAAGAATGCCAGGGAAATGGAATATAAGTCTTTGAAAAAAACTGCTTGTTCTAGTTGGAGAAATTGTAAAATGAAACTAAAATGAAGCATTGTATGGGGGATTTTTTTCCCCCCTAAACGATTCCTTCGAAACGCTCTCACGTAACTCCACGCCATCTGGCTTTTATCAAAAATCATGGTCATCAGCTTTCCTCTATACAATGTCAGTCTCTCACTCCCACAATGCCATTAAAATGTAATGCTTTTACCAAACAGCAACAAGGTTATTCGCTAAAATCTGATTTCGCAAAAATCGTTTGAATCTATCCAGGGGCATTCTAAGTGAAAAATCTCAATATGTCTGGATTTTACAGACTAGCATTCATAAGAACTTGAATGTCCGTCGGATGTAAGCCTGTCAAGATGCAATCAAATGTCTGAAATTCAAATTTGGATGCTGAAAGTCCACAAACAAAATGTTAAAATCCAGACACAGATTTAAAAAATACTTATGAATTGCTTAAAGGCAATGATAGCAGCCAACGGCAAATAATTAAAACTCTGTAGCATAAGGGTCACGCCAGGCACCATAACCACTACATCTTATTGAAGAAATATATCATAAATAATATTATTAGCAAAAATAAAAGATAAAACAACAGAACTTCAGGGGGAGGTGCCGACGTCTGTGGATGCGAGTTGGAAGATTTGCGTTGAGCCATCCTAAAACAGTTCTTGCACTTCTAACTGGGCTCCAAACCACTACTCCAGGGGAAAATTCGGAAAGATAGCTGCATCTGACTATCGCAGCTACATCCACCACACAGGAAGGGAGGAAGAACCCCTCATGGAGATCCCAGGCTGGGACTTCAACAAAACAGTGGTCATCACCTTAATTGCTCATTGTGGACTTCAGCAGAGGACCCTACCTCACTGATTCTGTGCTCCCAAGCCAAATTAACTGCTCATCGGGGACTTTAGCAGAATGCCCTATCCTCATGGATTTTGCACTCCTAAGGAATTGTTAATCTATAGCTTCCACAACTGTAATTGTTACTATCTGTAATGGAGAAATGTGTTCAATCTGGAAAAGCTAAAACTAAATCGTATAAAAACACCCAAAGCCTGTCTCGAAAACTCCAGAGGCCCATCTAGCAGAAACGTCCTTACCACCACCCAGTCTAGCTACATCAGAAACTCCCTTCATACTCTCTGCCACATCAGAAACCCTCTACAGTTCTCAATGTTATATTGTTTATTTTTACTGTTACTTGTTCTTATGATCTCTACTGCAGATTACCTACATTTCATGGTAGGCTTTTGGCCTCTTATTATCCTTTGCTCTCCCCATTGGTTGGTACGTGGGGAATGGGCAACAATGTACATCAATGCTTAATCTATTGACCCATCCTATTGATCCAGGTTTATGGCTTACCCCTGTATAACAACACCAGTGTCAGTCTCACCTCATAGGCTTAAGCTATTATCCTGGAATATAAATAGTCTCATCTCCCCCAAATGTAAGTTAAGCCTGTCCCAAATTCACAAATACAACCACCTAAGTAGTGTTCCTTCAAGAAACACATTGATAAAAATCCTCCACCGTGATGGTGAAATGATTAGAACTATGTCTTTCAAACCCTTACCATTCCAACTAGAGGGTAGTTGTCCATCTACTTAATAAATCCAACTATCCATAACCAAAATATGGACTCCGAGAGAATTTTTTTTAATTTAATTTTATTTATTTTTATAAATTTTTTAATTACTTACAAATACAGACACATGAAAGATTAAAACAATGCTTATTACATATACTTGACTGTCCAAGTAAAAAGTACAATAAGTCACGTACAAACATGTAGAAACATACGTATCATGAATAACAACAATATGCATCAACTCTACTTGTCTCGATATAGCATAGATACTAAATGATATTCAATGAATAACTCTCTGACACATGTTGATTAACACATTGAATCCAAACCACTAATCTGTGAGAAGTTCGGTAGAACAGCTTTAACCCTCTGTATATTTATAATTGGTAAGTGACTACCCGCTATTCCTTAGTTGGTTTCCCTTTTGTGATACCCCTATTGGTGTTATGTGAGTTATGCATTAAAGCATGTTGGGATGATGGGGATTGTCGCTAGTGTTGTGTACCTTAAGAGTGGTTTGGAACAGGGATGGGTATCTAGCTTGAGGGTACTCTAACGAGTTTGTTCTTTGTCCAGAAGTCCTGTGTCCTATAGGTATTAACTGGGGAGGGGGGAGGTGGAGGCTGTGTGTGTGTATTTTTTGGAGCTGCAATCAATGTTGATTGACTTCAGCCTGGATAAAGACATTTCATGGGTGAATTTCTTGTATAGTTTAGTAATGGAATATGGGATCTCTAACATTTGTTTCATGTGTTCCACTCTTTGTATCCATTCCCTTACCGAGGGGGAGTTTGCATGTTTCCATAGGGCCTGGATAAGTAGGGTTGCTGCCATGAACAGCTGGGTGATCAATTCGGACTTGTGTGGTGTAATGTTCGGGATGGGTAATAGGAATAGTATGTATTCAGGGAGAATGGAATCATCGAGGAAGTGATTGTTTGGATGAGTGTATGTATACGCTTCCAAAATGTATGGATTTTGGGACATTGCCACCGTATATGTGATGTGTGAGCATTGGCATGGTGATATCTCCAGCACTCATGTGGTGCTGTGTTGTGTAGTTTGTGGATTTTTGCTGGAGAGTAGTGCCAATGAGTAAGGCATTTATAGTTACTTTCCTGGTTAACCAGATTAGTGGACGATATGTGAGCTCTCATGATTGTTGTTTTCCACTGATTTGTTGTGAGGGTCATCTGCAGTTCCTCAGTCCACTTCACCGTGAAGTGTGGGAGGGCCTCCAGGAGGATGGCAAACATGCATGAAAGGGTTTTGTTGGCAAAGCTGTTCGAATTTCGTGGGGTCCCTATTGCCTTTCGGTAGAAGGTTATTGCCGTGGATGAAGTGGGACAATTGTGCATAGTGAAGATGTTGATTGCCTGTGAGGGCTTGTGTCGGTAGGATGTGGGATAGCTTTTTCATTCCACTCTCATGTAATACTATTTGGAGCATGAGAACGGGTGTGTCGTGATATAGCTGGTACTGTTTACCAGACATCCCCTCATGGAAGAGAGGGTTATGTGTAAGTGGGTACAAGGGTGACAAGTAGACCCAATTTGTGCCAGGGGATTGTATGGATGGGTATTTCAAGGAAGGTTGCTTCAATCCTACGGTGGGAAGTAAAGCTCGTACAAGCGATCAATCTTACAAGGTAATATATCCCTAAGTATTTAATGTCCACATTAGCCCATGAAAACTGGAAGTGTTGTTTCAGTGATGTATCTACGTCTGGGGTTGTGTTTAGAGGCATTAGGTCACATTTGGATAGGTTAGCCTTAAAGTTGGATATCTTTTTGTATATCTGCATTTCCGACATTATATGTAGAACGGTGAGGAAGGGGTCCGATATTGTAAATAAAAGGTCAACTGCTAATGCAGTCATCTTGTATGCCTCCCCTTTTATTTGGAGGCCCTGGATCTGTGTGTTGTCCCATATACCCTGCAGGAATGGTTTGAGTACTAGTATGAATATGAGGGGGGACAGGGGGCATTGGAGAGTTTTACTGGACTGGATAGTTGTCCAATAATTTGTAGTCCAGAGGTTGGTGATGAGTATATAGCTGTTAACCAGTTAGTCCAATTTGGACCGAAACCCATATAATGTATTATTGAGCGCATCAGGGACCAGTACACCCTGTCAAGCGGCTTTTCGGCATCAATCGCGAGTAAGGCAGTCTTCCCTTTGGTTACTCTCTTCCAATGCATCAGGTTTATGAGTTTAGTGGTGTTATTTTTGGCCTCTCTCCCCGGTATGAAGTCCGATTGGTGAGGGTGGATTAGCCCTGGAATCAATTACTTCAATCTGGATGCCAGGATTTTCGTAAAATTTTTAGATCAATATTTATCAGTGAAAATAGCCTGTAGCTACCGCAGTTCGTGGTGTCCTTGCCTGGTTTTGGGAGCAGGGCAATGATGGCTTCCAGTGCAGACTTTGGTAAGGTGACGTTAACAGGGAATTGAATGCATTCATGAATGACTGGGCTAAGACACCCGATATGACCCTGTAATATTTGCCTGTGAAACCATCTGGGTCCGGGCTTTTACCCAAGGGCAGGTGTTTAATCGTCTGGCATACCTTGCCCACCTATTGGGCTATCAACGGAATCTCAGACATTCCATGAGTTGGTGGATTTAATCCTCTTTGAGAGGAATTCATGGATGTCCTGGGGTGAGGGCAGTCTATCTCTCAGATTATTCAATTGTGCATAGAAGTCCTGAAATGCTGTGTTGGAGGAGCAGCACATCAATACGGGAGTTTGTACCTGTAGGCGGGGAGTAAAAAGAATAGTGCCTCCCCGTTGGATGTATGGTCCTCCAACTATCAAATAATTGTGCATCATGTAACATGGAGTACATCCGTTTATGGACTGATACTAGGTATTCACTGATGTGGAGAAGAAGTCAAGGTGGCCGTCTAGAGTAATGTTTAGGTCTCCGCCAACAATAAGAATACCTTCCTAAAAGGTGTCCAATTTGCATAGTATTCTCCCAAATGGCTGACATTATTTTTATTTGGCAGATAAAGGTTTACTGATGTGACCAATATGTTGCAGAGTTTCCTTTTAAGGAAAACATATCTACCTGCCTCATCTATTAGTTGGTCACAGAGCGTAAACGGCACATGTCTTCCCAGTAATATCGCTACGCCCCTGGAATTCGATTCTGAATAATTGCTAAAGTAACCCATAGGGAATTTCTGGTTTCTCAATGTTGATGCTGAATATTTGCGGAAATGTGTCTCCTGAATGATGACTATCTGCTTTAAATCTGTGTAAATCATTGAGGGCTAAGTTCCTCTTTTAGGGAATATTAAGACCCCTTGCATTAAAGGATATTATTTGTACTATGGCCATAGTGTGTATAGAAATAGATATTTTTATTAAAAAGGTTTTTGTTTCATTTTTTCCTTTAATTTCCCCTTTCTCCTCCTAGGGTCTGTGGATTGGTCGTGTACCTGCAGTGGTCACTATTCTTAACCCCTTAAGACCGCAGGGCATTCTATGCCGTCCCTATTTTGATGGCTCTAAACGCCGCAGGGTGGCATAGAACGCCCTGTGATCTTATGTACTTCCGCAGTCGCCGGCGAACCCACACCGGCGATCGCGGTATGGGCACTCACCTGGGAGCATCCGTCCTCTTCGGCCCCCCTGGGCCATGTGATCGCGAGGTCCGTCCAAGGCATTGCCAGCAGGGGGAGTGCCTGTAATGACAGGTACTCCCTATGCTGCCTGAAAATGAAATCAAAACCATGAAAACAGTGTAAAAATAAATAATATATACTTAGATCATGTAGCGGAGCTGCAATGTTAAATCCCAATATCTCCGCTGGTACAGAAAATAATCCAAGTGAAGCGCTGGAAATGAAGGCAATATCCCAAATCCCCCAGTAACTGGACGAAACACAGTTCTGGGAGTCAACTGACGATTTTATTCACAAGCTTCAGTATTTATGTGGTTTATCCCTCCGTACAGCAGAACCGGCTTTTTACACAAAAATACATAACTTTAATATTATTCATATGATTATACCGAACGCCGCAGAAACACACTTTTATACATTCATCTTAAAAGTACCAAATACATAATTGAGAATAAAATACCGAAGGACCGGTGCTCCCGAACGACCTGGAAGTCCAGCGGTGTTCACGCCGTTGAGTAGCCGATTTTAGTTCCAGGCACTCGACGACCAAACACTGCTGGGCTAACAAAGGATCCATGATGACCGACCGCCGCGTGGTCGGTAGCCGAACGACGGCCACCCGGGAATGCTACAATGTTGCAATCGGTTAATGGTAGCCACACGACCCTCTGTGTGTGGGCTCCCATTTGGTACTTTATTCGTTTCACGAACAGTGTGTAAAGTCATTGTTCGTGAAACTGCCATATGAATGCTAGCGGCTTTCGGCCATTAGCATACGAATGCTCTCTATTACAGAGATACACGAATACATACATAAACAGAATTAAAGCAGCTTTTCTAAGACAACCTTCAGACTTTAAACAGTACGACCTAAAGTGGCTAGGTTTGCCACAGATCATAAATATATTTCTTATATATATATATGATCTAAGTATATATACACACATATACACACATACACATACACTGTCTAAGTGAATTTTAATATTAATATATACATAATAATATATATATACTAATATGAAAATACAAGTTCAATGATATTGATTAAATATATATATATATATATAGATTTCATTATTTATATATTTATATATAATAAAAAATAAATAAATATGTAAATACGTTAAAAAATGTAATTAAAAAAGAATAAAAATAAATAAATAAAAAATATATATACGTGTGTAATTTCGTTCTAACTGTATTTTAAAATTAATATATATATATATTGATATCAAAATAAATGTAGAACGAATTAATATATATATATATCTATATACATAAGTGTATATATATATATATATATATATATATATATCACTATATATATACCTATATATAAATAAAAATAATTTAAAAAATGTATATACATATACATATACACATATATATATATATATATATATATATACACACGTGTGTATATATATAGTGGAAAATGTATTCATACTTACCGTAATTTTCTTTTCCTGGCTATTATTCATGGCAGCATATACACAGACAAAATGTGCACTGTTAAATTCTATAAGAAACCAGCGAAACAGCTTTAAACAGGCTGAAGACAGCACTTATCCATGTCTGGAGACCCTGCAAATACTTACCAAATAAGTGTGGTATGTTTACTGTAATTTTCCCTTTATTTTAGGCACTTTCTGGCAATTGCCCTTATCCTAAGCTAATCCTAAAAGCTAAGTTTATATTGATATTTTCCACGGGTGAATAGGTGGAAGTTATACTTTGTATTGTATCCCAACTTTTTGTTGTATATTGTATTTTGAGTAATATGGCAGAAAGTATGAGTTATCTGCAAAGGATTCAAAAAGCAAGAACACGTAAATTTGAGGCCCTATTTAAAGAAGGGGAACAACCACAACCACTTAAAAAGTTTGATGAATACTTTAAGCAAAAAGAGAGGATTTTAAGTCTGGAAACAAAAAAATGGTGGGAAATTGCCTTTCTGGATAATTATTTGAAAGAAGGCTTAATCCCTAGGGGTCTCAGGATAGACAAAATACCAGCATTTGGTCAAGACAATGAAGAGTTCCTAAATAAATGGGATGAGATTTTGTATAAATGCTCATTTCAATTAATGGAGTTGATTGTTAAACATTCCAAAGAATCGAAAGAGAGATTAGAACAAGAGTTAGAGGAACTAGAAACCAATTATACATTGAATATAGATAACGAAGAGTTTAAATTTAAAGAGGAAACGATGCAAAAAAGGTTAAAAACTTTAGATGAAAAAATTGCAGACACTAAAAACAAAAAATACAAGAGAGATAGGGATGACAAAATAAGAAATACCTTTTCGACTAGGTTGAAAATTGTAAATAAGAGGAAACCAACAAAAATTATGTTCAATAACTATAAACCATATAGAACCCCGGACAAAAGGGTGAGGAGCAAAATAGGAGATAATCGAAAAGATTTTAAGGATAATAGGAAATCAGAACCAACAAGGGGTGCTAATTATACTCCAATTAGGAGCCCTAGATATAGACACAGAGAAGGGAGTCCATTAAATGATAAAAGGAGGAGTTTAACATATGCCCAAGCAGCCAGTGAAGGTGCTGAGTACAGTAAGAGGAATTCATCCAATGAGGGAAATGAGAGAAATTTTATGGGGAGAACAAGAGTTCCAAAAGAGAGATCTATCACCAACTACTTCAAACCAAGGGAGGAGGGGATAACACACCCGAATCGGTTTGCACCTCTTTCGGTGGAAACACCACCGAAACGGAAGAGAATGGAGGAGTACACAAATCCTTTGAGAAGGGAACATATCTCCCCTCACAAGAGATAGAGAAAGGTATTTTTAACATCTCAGGAAAGCCACTATCCAAACAAGAGATTAATTTGTTAGAAAAAGGCATGAAATTTGCCCCAAATCAAAAAGCTAATGATTTCAATTTGTATATTGATTTAAAAAAATATGTTCGGAATCTAACAGTCAAAAGACACTTTTTGAAATATCCAATACATTATCAACAGGGGGAATCTAGAGATTCTAGTAGATCGAATTTTAAACCGAAATCCCATTTCTATCCTGTGTATAGTAAAGGATCACATCTAGAAACCTTTGAGCATATGGTGGAAAAAGAATTGCGAAAATCCACACAGTCACATAAGAATCCGAAATATCAGAGGAGTGATAATCTAACGAAGGCAGATAGAGATGGTCTTAAAACCCTTAAAGAAAGAGATGATATTATCATCAAAGAAGCGGATAAGGGGGGGGGGGATAGTGGTAATGTCCACGGAATATTATATGAAAGAAAGTAATAACATCTTACAAGATATAAAAACATATAGAAAATTGGACAGTGACCCCACTTCAATATTCAATTCCAAACTGAATGAACTACTAGTGATGGGAAAAAATGATGGAGTCATTTCACAAAAAAACTTTGAATTTTTATTTAATAAATATCCCACGATTCCAATATTTAATTTTATCCCCAAAATCCATAAAGATCTACATACTCCCCCGGGAAGACCCATTATTAGTGGGATAGATTCCATAACGGCCAATCTATCTGCCTTCGTGGACTCATACCTTCAGCCATATGCCCAAGAGGCCTTATCTTACACGAAGGATACTAAATCTTTTTTACAGGAAATAGAAAATTTAGAGTGGCAGGATAATTATAGTTGGGCCACGTTGGACGTGGCATCTCTCTACACGGTGATAAGTCACACTTTGGGGTTGGAAGCGATCAACCATTTTATGAGTAAAGACAAAGATTTGTCTAATCATACAAAAGAATTTATTTGGAAAGCAGTTGAATTTATTTTGAAACACAATTATTTTTACTTTGATGGGTGTTTTTATTTACAAACCACGGGGACCGCCATGGGCACCAGGTTCGCCCCCAGTTATGCCAACACATACATGAGAAGATGGGAGGATCTTTCTGTGTGGCGTGGGCATGACTGGGTGGCGGATCTGGTGCTATGGCGGAGGTTTATTGATGATGTGCTAATTATTTGGAAGGGCACACACACGTCGTTTGTATCTTTTGTAGGTTATCTAAATGATAACGATTATAACTTACGTTTTTCACCAATTTGGAATAAAAATGAAATACATTTTTTGGATTTGACTTTATTTGGAGAGGGAAGAGAGATAAAAACCAAGTGTTATTTTAAGCCGACAGATGGGAACAGTTACGTCCACAAAAAAAGCTGCCACCATCAACCATGGTTGAGGGGGATTGCAAAAGGACAACTGACAAGGGTGAGACGTAACTGTTCCCATCCCGATGATTTCATACAACAGGCAGATCATATAAAGAAAAAGTTGGTTAAGAAGGGTTATAACAAAAATTCAATAGATAAGGAAATTAGAATCATGTCAGGAAGAGGAAGAGAGGAATTATTACAAGATAATATAACATTGAAGCAGGATAGAGAGAGATTTCGCACAGCCTTTATAACTCAATACAATACCGATCACTTTAAGATCAAAAAAAGTTTGGAAAAATTCTGGCCAATCCTGTTGGAAGACCCCCTCTTGGGAGAGATACTGCCGAAAAAACCAACATTAATATATAAAAAAAACAAAAATTTGAAAAATCTTTTGGCTCCAAGTTATGCCATAAAACAAAAACAAGAACTTTTAAAAAAGGAAGCAAATGGGTTTAAAGGATGTAAGAGATGTAAAGCATGCTCTACGGCTAATTTGGGAACCAATACACATTTTAAAAGCAATATTACAGGGGAAAATTTCCAGATAAAAAATAGTATTGGCTGCCTCACGGACTATGTGGTTTATTTACTACAGTGTCCGTGCGGTAAGCAATACATAGGCCGCACCTAAAGGGCTTTTAAAATCAGAGCAATGGAACACATTAATAACATTAAAAAAGATTTAAAATCTCATTCAGTACCGACCCACTGTAATACCTGCCCTTTGTTCAGTATAAAAAAATTAATGTGCATAGCCATAGAAAAAATTTCCCCACATTGGAGGGGAGGCAATAGAGATCAAAAACTGGCTCAGAGGGAGACATACTGGATCAACAAATTACAGACACTTAACCCTAAGGGATTGAATGTCGATGTGGACCTAGTGTGCTTCCTGAACTAACAGTTATAGGGTATTCATTCGGTCGGAATGGTATTTCTTTAGAACTCAGAGAATGGGCATTAAATGGCCAACATCTGAAGGTAAAAATAGATTATATGAGAAAAATCATAAAAAACAAAAAAAGAAGAATGGAAAAATAAATAAAAAGGTTTTGGAGAAGTTATGCAAGACATACACGTAAATAATACACACATATATATTTTTTTCATTTATTAAATCTAATGTTTAGGATTCTTAATAGACAATAATACAACAATTGATTAAAACAAGTATTTAAAGGAGAGAGGCATAATATATACACAAAAGTAAGTTAATATTTGGGAAATAATAGTTCTTAGAAATGAAGACACTCACAACAATAAAAATATAAAAATATTGAGAAAAATTATCATATGAATAGGAGATAAGAGGGTAATTGAAAGTGAGATCATGGCTGTTAACTGTGTTCATTAAAAATATTCACCAGTATGCAATGTCCTGATTATATATATATAATAAAAATATGGTAGAATATGGATATATTTAGTGAAACACCTTTTAAAAGGGGTTATTAATAATAAACACCAAGATCCAATATTAATAATAGAATCAGAGGTTTACAGAAGGACAATTGCAAACTGATGAATTAAATGAAGAATAACTGTTGAAAATATGTTGAAAATATGTGTGATATGAAGGAAAAAAGAATGTAAACCAATATGTTGTCTCCTTCCATCTATCTTTTCTTTTAAATGGACGTTAACATCATGTACATCCATGACATTACCTCTGGAGACCACCGGAGGGCAACAATTCAAATTTAAGCCACTGAATCCAATGGAACGCACAGCCATTTTAATGAAGTCACAGTGGAACGCACGGAAGTGCGCCGAACCGGAAGTGAAGACGGACAGGAAAATTTGACCGCGAAAAAAGATTGAACAAAACAGAAACAGCTGGGACACCCTTCATACTACAGATAGGAAGCCCAATGAGAAGAGGATCTTGTACCAACACCCACCACACCACCAATGAACTCCCAGCTTGAGCATATTTAAGGGTTTGAGAGGGGAGGGGGAAAATAGGCTTATTTGTACACTTGATGTTTTTGACAGTGTATGTAAATTATATGTTTTTACTGAAATTTGATATTTGGTCCCTGAGGAAGTTTCCTAAGGGAGACGAAACGCGTAGGACCAGTAATATCATTTTATGATTTTATTTTTATACTTTAAAGCCAATAAATTTCCTTTTTTACCAACCATTGGGAGTGTGTGGACTTCCTAAATTTGGAACTGGCGTGGCAACCAAACGAAAGGAGGAACCCCCCTAACTACAGGGGAGGCAACCTGAGGGCTTGAAAAAAACCATCATTTTGTGAGTGCAACCTTGAAATATGAAATGAATATTTAAATCTAACTTTATTACACTATGTTGTATTTTATGCTTATATTCTAGTGATACAAGCTGAATCCCTGGTCGATTTTTAGTTTGCAATATTTGTATATGGTCACCAAGTTGGGAGGTGACTAAAGGGAAGCAAGTATCCGAAAAAGCTAAGTTTATATTGATATTTTCCACGGGTGAATAGGTGGAAGTTATACTTTGTATTGTATCCCAACTTTTTGTTGTATATTGTATTTTGAGTAATATGGCAGAAAGTATGAGTTATCTGCAAAGGATTCAAAAAGCAAGAACACGTAAATTTGAGGCCCTATTTAAAGAAGGGGAACAACCACAACCACTTAAAAAGTTTGATGAATACTTTAAGCAAAAAGAGAGGATTTTAAGTCTGGAAACAAAAAAATGGTGGGAAATTGCCTTTCTGGATAATTATTTGAAAGAAGGCTTAATCCCTAGGGGTCTCAGGATAGACAAAATACCAGCATTTGGTCAAGACAATGAAGAGTTCCTAAATAAATGGGATGAGATTTTGTATAAATGCTCATTTCAATTAATGGAGTTAATTGTTAAACATTCCAAAGAATCGAAAGAGAGATTAGAACAAGAGTTAGAGGAACTAGAAACCAATTATACATTGAATATAGATAACGAAGAGTTTAAATTTAAAGAGGAAACGATGCAAAAAAGGTTAAAAACTTTAGATGAAAAAATTGCAGACACTAAAAACAAAAAATACAAGAGAGATAGGGATGACAAAATAAGAAATACCTTTTCGACTAGGTTGAAAATTGTAAATAAGAGGAAACCAACAAAAATTATGTTCAATAACTATAAACCATATAGAACCCCGGACAAAAGGGTGAGGAGCAAAATAGGAGATAATCGAAAAGATTTTAAGGATAATAGGAAATCAGAACCAACAAGGGGTGCTAATTATACTCCAATTAGGAGCCCTAGATATAGACACAGAGAAGGGAGTCCATTAAATGATAAAAGGAGGAGTTTAACATATGCCCAAGCAGCCAGTGAAGGTGCTGAGTACAGTAAGAGGAATTCATCCAATGAGGGAAATGAGAGAAATTTTATGGGGAGAACAAGAGTTCCAAAAGAGAGATCTATCACCAACTACTTCAAACCAAGGGAGGAGGTGATAACACACCCGAATCGGTTTGCACCTCTTTCGGTGGAAACACCACCGAAACGGAAGAGAATGGAGGAGTACACAAATCCTTTGAGAAGGGAACATATCTCCCCTCACAAGAGATAGAGAAAGGTATTTTTAACATCTCAGGAAAGCCACTATCCAAACAAGAGATTAATTTGTTAGAAAAAGGCATGAAATTTGCCCCAAATCAAAAAGCTAATGATTTCAATTTGTATATTGATTTAAAAAAATATGTTCGGAATCTAACAGTCAAAAGACACTTTTTGAAATATCCAATACATTATCAACAGGGGGAATCTAGAGATTCTAGTAGATCGAATTTTAAACCGAAATCCCATTTCTATCCTGTGTATAGTAAAGGATCACATCTAGAAACCTTTGAGCATATGGTGGAAAAAGAATTGCGAAAATCCACACAGTCACATAAGAATCCGAAATATCAGAGGAGTGATAATCTAACGAAGGCAGATAGAGATGGTCTTAAAACCCTTAAAGAAAGAGATGATATTATCATCAAAGAAGCGGATAAGGGGGGGGGGGATAGTGGTAATGTCCACGGAATATTATATGAAAGAAAGTAATAACATCTTACAAGATATAAAAACATATAGAAAATTGGACAGTGACCCCACTTCAATATTCAATTCCAAACTGAATGAACTACTAGTGATGGGAAAAAATGATGGAGTCATTTCACAAAAAAACTTTGAATTTTTATTTAATAAATATCCCACGATTCCAATATTTAATTTTATCCCCAAAATCCATAAAGATCTACATACTCCCCCGGGAAGACCCATTATTAGTGGGATAGATTCCATAACGGCCAATCTATCTGCCTTCGTGGACTCATACCTTCAGCCATATGCCCAAGAGGCCTTATCTTACACGAAGGATACTAAATCTTTTTTACAGGAAATAGAAAATTTAGAGTGGCAGGATAATTATAGTTGGGCCACGTTGGACGTGGCATCTCTCTACACGGTGATAAGTCACACTTTGGGGTTGGAAGCGATCAACCATTTTATGAGTAAAGACAAAGATTTGTCTAATCATACAAAAGAATTTATTTGGAAAGCAGTTGAATTTATTTTGAAACACAATTATTTTTACTTTGATGGGTGTTTTTATTTACAAACCACGGGGACCGCCATGGGCACCAGGTTCGCCCCCAGTTATGCCAACACATACATGAGAAGATGGGAGGATCTTTCTGTGTGGCGTGGGCATGACTGGGTGGCGGATCTGGTGCTATGGCGGAGGTTTATTGATGATGTGCTAATTATTTGGAAGGGCACACACACGTCGTTTGTATCTTTTGTAGGTTATCTAAATGATAACGATTATAACTTACGTTTTTCACCAATTTGGAATAAAAATGAAATACATTTTTTGGATTTGACTTTATTTGGAGAGGGAAGAGAGATAAAAACCAAGTGTTATTTTAAGCCGACAGATGGGAACAGTTACGTCCACAAAAAAAGCTGCCACCATCAACCATGGTTGAGGGGGATTGCAAAAGGACAACTGACAAGGGTGAGACGTAACTGTTCCCATCCCGATGATTTCATACAACAGGCAGATCATATAAAGAAAAAGTTGGTTAAGAAGGGTTATAACAAAAATTCAATAGATAAGGAAATTAGAATCATGTCAGGAAGAGGAAGAGAGGAATTATTACAAGATAATATAACATTGAAGCAGGATAGAGAGAGATTTCGCACAGCCTTTATAACTCAATACAATACCGATCACTTTAAGATCAAAAAAAGTTTGGAAAAATTCTGGCCAATCCTGTTGGAAGACCCCCTCTTGGGAGAGATACTGCCGAAAAAACCAACATTAATATATAAAAAAAACAAAAATTTGAAAAATCTTTTGGCTCCAAGTTATGCCATAAAACAAAAACAAGAACTTTTAAAAAAGGAAGCAAATGGGTTTAAAGGATGTAAGAGATGTAAAGCATGCTCTACGGCTAATTTGGGAACCAATACACATTTTAAAAGCAATATTACAGGGGAAAATTTCCAGATAAAAAATAGTATTGGCTGCCTCACGGACTATGTGGTTTATTTACTACAGTGTCCGTGCGGTAAGCAATACATAGGCCGCACCTAAAGGGCTTTTAAAATCAGAGCAATGGAACACATTAATAACATTAAAAAAGATTTAAAATCTCATTCAGTACCGACCCACTGTAATACCTGCCCTTTGTTCAGTATAAAAAAATTAATGTGCATAGCCATAGAAAAAATTTCCCCACATTGGAGGGGAGGCAATAGAGATCAAAAACTGGCTCAGAGGGAGACATACTGGATCCACAAATTACAGACACTTAACCCTAAGGGATTGAATGTCGATGTGGACCTAGTGTGCTTCCTGAACTAACAGTTATAGGGTATTCATTCGGTCGGAATGGTATTTCTTTAGAACTCAGAGAATGGGCATTAAATGGCCAACATCTGAAGGTAAAAATAGATTATATGAGAAAAATCATAAAAAACAAAAAAAGAAGAATGGAAAAATAAATAAAAAGGTTTTGGAGAAGTTATGCAAGACATACACGTAAATAATACACACATATATATTTTTTTCATTTATTAAATCTAATGTTTAGGATTCTTAATAGACAATAATACAACAATTGATTAAAACAAGTATTTAAAGGAGAGAGGCATAATATATACACAAAAGTAAGTTAATATTTGGGAAATAATAGTTCTTAGAAATGAAGACACTCACAACAATAAAAATATAAAAATATTGAGAAAAATTATCATATGAATAGGAGATAAGAGGGTAATTGAAAGTGAGATCATGGCTGTTAACTGTGTTCATTAAAAATATTCACCAGTATGCAATGTCCTGATTATATATATATAATAAAAATATGGTAGAATATGGATATATTTAGTGAAACACCTTTTAAAAGGGGTTATTAATAATAAACACCAAGATCCAATATTAATAATAGAATCAGAGGTTTACAGAAGGACAATTGCAAACTGATGAATTAAATGAAGAATAACTGTTGAAAATATGTTGAAAATATGTGTGATATGAAGGAAAAAAGAATGTAAACCAATATGTTGTCTCCTTCCATCTATCTTTTCTTTTAAATGGACGTTAACATCATGTACATCCATGACATTACCTCTGGAGACCACCGGAGGGCAACAATTCAAATTTAAGCCACTGAATCCAATGGAACGCACAGCCATTTTAATGAAGTCACAGTGGAACGCACGGAAGTGCGCCGAACCGGAAGTGAAGACGGACAGGAAAATTTGACCGCGAAAAAAGATTGAACAAAACAGAAACAGCTGGGACACCCTTCATACTACAGATAGGAAGCCCAATGAGAAGAGGATCTTGTACCAACGCCCACCACACCACCAATGAACTCCCAGCTTGAGCATATTTAAGGGTTTGAGAGGGGAGGGGGAAAATAGGCTTATTTGTACACTTGATGTTTTTGACAGTGTATGTAAATTATATGTTTTTACTGAAATTTGATATTTGGTCCCTGAGGAAGTTTCCTAAGGGAGACGAAACACGTAGGACCAGTAATATCATTTTATGATTTTATTTTTATACTTTAAAGCCAATAAATTTCCTTTTTTACCAACCATTGGGAGTGTGTGGACTTCCTAAATTTGGAACTGGCGTGGCAACCAAACGAAAGGAGGAACCCCCCTAACTACAGGGGAGGCAACCTGAGGGCTTGAAAAAAACCATCATTTTGTGAGTGCAACCTTGAAATATGAAATGAATATTTAAATCTAACTTTATTACACTATGTTGTATTTTATGCTTATATTCTAGTGATACAAGCTGAATCCCTGATCGATTTTTAGTTTGCAATATTTGTATATGGTCACCAAGTTGGGAGGTGACTAAAGGGAAGCAAGTATCCGAAAAAGCTAAGTTTATATTGATATTTTCCACGGGTGAATAGGTGGAAGTTATACACAGAATACAGTTATGTCTGCTATATGGAGATACTGAAGAACAACTATTCCTCTAGTATACTACTATGAGCTGCCTTGACAGGGATCATGGACAGGGGTCCTTCCTGCCATGGGAGAGTGTCTCCGTCATCATAGGTTTGTTTGATCGCCCCTGGGAGTTGGGGGGGGGCACTCTCCTATATATGACCGTTCACAGAGGGTATAGAGTAACTAATAACAGTAGCTAATAACATAGAAAAAGTGTCATTCTCTTAAAGGTCGAAGCAAATGAGCATCCAACAGGGTGTTTTTAGCTATCAAGGACATGGTACCTATACCTCCATATGTGGGCACAGCCTCGTGAGGGAGTGGAGGGGGGGTTGGTGTCTGTGTGAACAAACCGGACATAGGCACAACCTGAGCTATAGGCTACAGTGCGACTGTAGTGTTGATAAGTAAAGTGTTAAGCACCTATTTTTTGGGGGGAAGGGGGCATCTGTGACAAACTGAACCTCATCACTAGTTCTTGGAGGAGCCTGCTTGCCAGCCTCCTGCCCTGTGACTATGGCCCCTGGAATAAACTGTGGTTAAAGACACTGTTTGTGCCTTTATTTTACTATGTATGGCTACACTTTGAACTCCCAAATTGGTTTGAAGCAGCACTTCAAATTACCGAACAACAGCATGATTCAGAGACCACTGGAGCTTGTTAACACCTATTACCAACTTGGAACTTTTCTCGCTGCAGTGTTGTAATTGTTCGTTTGGGTGGGCGCAATTCCTATGAACAACAACAAGGTGGCAGCCATCTTATTCGCATGAACCAGGCAGCGGTGTTTGGGCATGAATCTCCTGGAACTAAAATCGGATAAAGAAACTCCCGAACACCGCTGGACTTCCATATCGCCTGCGTTCGGTTCTATTAAACTTAGAAGGGTACTGTTCAGTGAGATAATTCGTCTGGATAAGGGGAACAAGCTTCAGGGATGGACTATTGATTCTGTTTGGTAGATTGTTTGTTTTCAAACTATCAAACTAGACCGACCGCAAGCCCTGATTCTCTGTAACTATTTGGGCATGAGACCATGCCTGAGGTCAGTCAAATATGTGACTTCCATAATATTCCTGAACCCCTGAACTGATCTGGGTGATTTTTGGATATGTTGGTCACCCAGATTAGGGCTATCAGGTGATGTATTGTAGGGATATTATATGCTTTGGGATACTTTTGGGACTTTATAGAAATGTGTGATTTTTCTGCATGGAGATAATTAAGTTGATACAGTATCTGACTCAATTATCTCCCAGGCACAGGGGAGGGATTGTGTGCTGTGTGTGGGAGTGTCCTGCCTTGTAACCTTATTGTTATTGGTCTGTGAAGTTGCAAATCATTTCCCCACAAGATCCCTGTGGGCGTACCCCTTGCATGGGGATTGTCATATAAGGCCAAGTGTGGCTCCCATTAAACTGAAATTTGTTAACCCCTTCATGAAGTCTTGGCTCATGTTTGGGGGATTGGAGAACTACATTCACTCTGGGGATTGCTATATCACAATACTCCCCTGAGTATAATCACTAGCTCTTATAATAGCTGTTCCTGCTACGCTCTCTGGACTAGGAGAGATCTACCGACTGGAAGATGGATCCTGGTCTTGGGTCCATGGTGGGAGGAGGACAGCATGACCCCAACCAAGCTGCGGCAGTTCATAAGGTTACGGTGGTAATGGTGTTCCAGTACAGTGCTTATGGTGCTCGCAAGTACTAGGAAGCAGCGATTGACAGAGGTACCCGGTCGGGGTGCCAAGCGGTCTGTCACAGTATCAATGTCCACTGTCCTTGAAAATGGGCAACTCAACAGATAGCCATACATTGTACATAAAATTTTTAATTAAAGTTAAAAGTAAAATTAAAATGTAATAAGATAAAATATAAGTGTAGAAAGTAAAAATAGAGAGCGGAGGCATAGAGGGTAGCACCAGCATGAAGCACACGATCTGCATAGTGTTTGTAGGTATGCATATAGTCTCGGGCATGTAATCCAGCTGAAGCAACGTCAACTTGTGTATTGTGGGCGTGTGTTTTGTCTCATGCCCGCGTACCCCCATGCTGGGCGCCCAGCCACTGACAGTAGCTAATAATATGGAAAATGCTTGAGCATCCTCACCAAACAGGGTGTTTTTAGCTATCCAGTTCAATTGGTTATGGCTGTGCTCGCTTAAGTGGATGTCATACCTATACCTCCATATATGGGCACAGCCTCGTGAGGAGGGGGTTGGGGGGAAAGGGGCGGGAGTAGGTATTTGTGCATACAAACCAGGCAGAAGCGCAACCTTAACGATCGGGTACAGTGTGATTATAGTGTTGTTAGGTACACATTTTAAACACCTTTTGGGAGTGGGGAAGGCGGTAGGATATTAATGTCTACTCTTCGCAGTAGTGGGCAGCCCAACAGATAACCATACCTTGTACATAAAAGCTAAAAATTAAAATACAAATAGTAGAGAAATAAGATTAAATATAAGCTTAAAAGTAAAAATAAAGAACAGAGGCATAAAGGATTGCATCAGCATGTAGCATACTACCTGCACTGTGCTTGTAGGTATACATAGAGTCTCGGGTCGATAATCCAGCTGAGGCTGTGCCAACTTGTAGATTGTGAGTATGTGGTCTGTCCCATGCTCGTGCAGCCCCATGATGGGCACCTAAGTTAACAGTAAGTGATATTCCAGGTAGTAAGGGAATGGAATGGGGGTCCAGTACGGTCACATTCCATCAGTCTGGAGGATAACATTGCATGAAGATCATTTTTATAGTTAAGCAAGCATACGAGCAATGACTCCTGACTTTAAATTAACGTCCCAATGTCTGGCCCCGATGCGAGGAGGCAAGATTTGGATCCGTTCTTCTCTTTTGTTCCACCTTTGCCTTTGAGGAAGCCTTGAGGTGTCGGGTGGTGGTTGTGGTAGGTATCAATCCATTACTTGTGCATCTGGCAAGTCCAATGCCCGTAAAAATGATGTCACATCCGAACCTAAAACTCTATACTTCAGCCGCAAACTATCGACTCGGATTGGATAGGAGGTTCTGGACAATTCACAGTTGTGTCTATAGAAATACAACTTTGCCCTGAAGTACCACTTTCTTTATTACTACATACTCTTTATACCTCTCTCACAGAGGAACCACGAGAAACTCCTCTTCTCACAAGCACTATAAAGACATTGAAAATATTGAGAAATACACTGAACAAAATTATAAACGCAACACTTGTTTTTGCCCCATTTTTCATGAGCTGAACTCAAAGATCTAAGACTTTTTCTATGTACACAAAAGGCCTATTTCTCTCAAACATTGTTCACAAACCTGTCTAAATCTGTGTTAGTGAGCACTTCTCCTTTGCCGAGATAATCCATCCAGTGGTGTATCCTGGTTTTGTGCTGCCCTAGGCAGGACAAAACTCAGGCGCCCCCCTCACCCCCCCCCCGCCACCCCCACCCAACCCTTCCCCCGCCTTCTAAATACACACACACTGACAGATACGCATCCATTAGCTAACTGTTAGCTAATGGATGCGTATCTGTCAGTGTGTGTGTGTGAGTGTATGAGTGTGTCTGTGTGTGAGTGTGTCTGTTAGTGAGTGTGTCTGTTAGTGAGTGTGTCTGTTAGTGAGTGTGTCTGTTAGTGTGTGTATGTCAGTGTGTGTGTGTGAGTGTCTGTTAGTGAATGTGTGAGTGTGTCTGTTAGCTGCTAACAGACACACTCACACACTCACTAACAGACACACTCACACACACTGACATACACACACTAACAGACACACACAGTCAGACACACACACACTCTAACAGACACACTCTCACACACACACACTCTAACAGACAAACAGACACACTCACACACACTAACAGACACACTCACACACACTAACAGACACACACAGTCAGACACACTCACACACACTCTCACACTCACTAACAGACACACACACACACACTAACAGACACACTCACTAACAGACACACTCACACACACTAACAGACACACTCACTAACAGACACACTCACACACACTAACAGACACACACAGTCAGACACACACAGTCAGACACACTCACACACACTAACCGACACACACACACACACTAACAGACACACTCACTAACAGACACACTCACTCACATTAACTCATTTTTTTTTTAAATTTACCCCCCCAGCCTCCTTACCTTTGGGAATGCTGGGGGGGTTCTCCCTCTCCCTGGGGTCTAGTGGGGCTGCCGGTCGGGCTGCTGGGCTGGTTGCTGGGCGGGCGGCTGGCGAGGGAACACTTCCTCTGAGCTGTCTGCTCAGCTCCCTCGCGCGCCGCAGAGTGAGGCTGGGAGGCGGAGCCGGAATATGACGTCATATTCCGGCTCCCAGCCTCACTCTGCGGCGCGCGAGGAAGCTGAGCAGACAGCTCAGAGGAAGTGCTCCCTCGCCAGCCGCCCGCTCGCCCGCCCAGCAACCAGCCCAGCAACCAGCCCAGCAGCCACCAGCCCAGGATGTCTGTTAGCCGCAAGGCTAACAAGGCATTTGCCCTGGGCGTTTGGGGGCGGCTTTTTTTGCCGCCCCCTGGAAAATGCCGCCCAAGGCAAATGCCTTGTTTGCCTCGCGGCAAATACGCCCCTGAATCCATCCACCTCACAGGTGTAGCATATCAAGATGCTGATTAAACTGCATGATTGTTGCACAGGTGTGCCTTAGGCCAGCCACAATAAAAGGTCACTCTAAAATGTGCAGTTTTACTGTATTGAAGGGTTCGGGAAGGGTCCGAAAACCAGTCAGTATCTGGTGTGACCACCATTTGCCTCACGCAGTGCAACACATATCCTTCGCATAGAGTTGATCAGGTTGTTGATTGTGGCCTGTGGAATGTTGGCCCACTCCTCTTCAATGGCTGTGCAAAGTTGCTGGATATTGGCAGAACCTGGAGCACGCTGTCATATACGCCGATTAAAAGCATCCCAAACATGCTCAATAGGTCACATGTCTGGTGAGTATGCTGGCCAGCTTCCAGGAATTGATCATGCTGCAACATGAGTGATGGTTGTGGATGAATGGCACTACAAAAATAACAAAGCAAAAAAAAATACATGGTGTCGCCCAGTAATACACCTTCTGAATTCTACATACTACAGGGCAACCCTTTTCGTGTACTGCCCATCAATATGTATATGTGATATGCGCCCCTGAAAACATGGTGGATCTGATAAACACAGTTAAACACACAAAGCCTAGTTGTTTATCTCCCTCAATAGCTGCAGTCAAAGTGTCTGGAAGAGTCCTGCTGGGAATATAAATTGTTTAACTGCAGTAAAAAGCAGTCTCTGCTCCAGTCTATCCCCACTTTTTCTTGAATCAGGAACGGCCTTTGAATCACTTATCCAAACAAGCATGTTTGTCTATTGCCTAAGTTGGTTATTCTGAAATTCTGGCATGTGTCAGTTCAGAAATCAGAATTTCGACCAATGCACGACAGCAGATATGGTTTTACAATTAATGCTACAATTCTGAAGTGAAGAAGGAATGTTTAACCCACCTGGCTGAGCGTAATTTTCCATATGACTCCATCAGGCTGACCTTCATTTCATTTGCAAATTTTAGACTTGTGCATGAGGCTTATTCCTAAATGACTCTGAGTGTATTGTGGTCTATTTTACCCCACTCTCAGGCAGCCTGTATTTCACTTATAGTTGCTTGTGAGAGCTTTAGCAAATACTATGTGAAATGATCTATGGAGGTTTAAAATGTGCATAAAGAATATTACAAAGAAAAACATTATGTACATAATTGAAGGGATAGTGTTATTAATCTTAAGCAAGTGTACAAAAATGTTCTCTGAGTGTTATCTTATAAAACTGAGGAAGATGACTAATTAGGATAGGATTATAAAATTACAGTGACATTACCATATGTTACACAGCTGTGTAAAATTGTTTTCTGTATAATTTATAAATAAATTCTCTTTAATTACAGTAGTTAATGCAAATATGTCGACTAAAAAAACTGCTTAAACATTGGATGGGGGGCAGGGTGTCTAAGGGGGGATTTAATTTCCCCAGCTAAAGTGACTCTCCTATTGTCTACTTTATTTTATTTTATGAGGCATTTAATTTCAGCAGGCAAACTAGCAAACTATCATGGTCATTCAAGAAAACACAATATATGAAATATTTCATATTGGGCTTAATACATGACATTGATAACAGTGGGTTTGTTTTTCTCATTTTAGTTAATTAGATATATGAATAATTGTGTATTGTGCAAACTAACACAACTTTATTCAGCAAAAATAGGTGTTTGTGTTGCAAAATGAGATGGTGCCTGCCCATTGCTCACACACTGGACTCACACTTAGGATATTGCCATTTTGTTGTTAATCTATCTCCCACTTAAAGTTCAAGTGTCCCTGATGCTAGCTAGCTAACTAGATATAGCAACAAGCGAAATCTAGTCTCACATTAGTCAAGAGGAACTTCAGAAAAATAAAAAAAAAGAATAAAATAGTATACCTTATATCAGTATTAACTTAAAAAATTAAAATTATTTTTTTAAGTTAATACTGATATATGGTATACTATTTTATTAAGTATCAAAATAAATTGTTTTACATAATATATAGTTTTTCCCCATTTTAGATTTGTTTTGATATTTTTTTCTAGAAGGAGTTGTTTAAGTAATATGTTGTTTGCATATGTTTTAAGTATGTCTCTTTAAATGTGTCTCTTTAAATAAGTCTCTTTAGGAAATGATGTGTTTGTAAATATATATATATTTTTTAAATATATACATATGGTTTTATAATGTAATATTTTTAATTATGATGTTTTCGGAATAAAGTATTATTTTAGGTGTTTTATAAATTTAATTGATACCAGTGATAGGGTAATAGACTTTGTATGACAGCCACCTGAATACACCCATTAAGATGGGTATATAAGAACGTATAGGACATGGATGGGCAGATCTGATGAAGCCGTGAACACGGCGAAACGCGTCCACACGCAAGTTACGAAAGTTACGCACCTTACGTCACGCATTTGAGGAAGTCCCTCCCCCCAGAAGTTTTTCTTGGATACAGACGGTAATAATGGCCGCGAACAAACAGAGGGAACAGTCGACACCCTTATGCTGTATATTACCGAACACTTTGATACCTGATACTGAATGTGGAGGAAGGTGACATATCTGTGCTGTGCTGGGCAATAAATATTTTGGATTATCTTCGTCTGTGCAGTCCTATATTTGAAGAAGCTGTTTAAGCTAGAGCAGGCTCATTCTGCTCTACTTTTGTGAGTGCAATATTTGGCATTTATAATTTATATTTTTTAATACGGTTTTACACTATTGTTTTTTTGTGTCTCTCTTTTCTTCTATGTATATTTTCATTCGAGAGGACATATGTATGTATAATATTTTATATTAATATTACACATTTAAGTGCACTTTATATCACTCTGCACTTTATTATATAGTTTGCACTTGTTGCACTTTGTAACATTGGGTCTTAAAGACACAGCGCACCTTATTATTTTAGTATATTCACTAGAGTGTTTGGAGGAGTTTTACACTTGTTTTTGGTGCAGCTTCATAATATATAACATTTGTTGGTTAGTTATATTCGAGACTATTTTATTACGAGCGCCTACTTTTTACTTGCTTTTTGTGTATATTTTCCATAAAGAACTGTATCTAATGGAGACTGGTCTACTAGTTGCATTTAAAAAAAAAAAAAAAAAAAAAAACTGTAATTCTTAAATATGTAAATGTTTAATTGTTGGGAAAATCATATTTAAGTTGCAGTTCTAAAAAGGTGTTAGGAGATATACTAAATCCTAGTTTACCAATGTTTACCATACCTTTTTCCAACCACTTTGTTAGGTTCCAACCACTTGGTTAGGGGCTTTACAAGAAATTTGGTTTTGAGCATAAAATATCTTTTTTATACAGTCAATTGATTTAAATATTTGAAAGATTATCGAGTTATCAATTTCTAGATTTTTGAACGATTTATTATTTAGCCAAAATAGAAGAAAGGGATCTATCATACCACATTGTTCCCTCTCAATCTTATACCATGTTTTGTCTCTAGATTTTATGTTTTCCCACTCTAAAAAGTGGGAGAACATAACTGAATTGTGAATCAGTTGCATGTTAGGGAAGGACAATCCTCACTCTCATAGGTGTGTTGACATTATTCTCCAATTAATTCTTGCTTTTTTATCTGACCATACAAAGGAGTAGAATAACTTATCGAAGATATTCAATATTTTATTTGTGTCACATATTGTCCTGTTCTGTGGAGTTGTCTGACTTTGGCTTCTGGTTTCCAGTACTCTTTTTACAATTCTTGTTTAGTTTTTCTTGGTTTTTCTGGTTTTCTATTCCATATCTGGTTTTCTTTATGCTGAGTTTTCTGGGTTCATTCCTGTATTCCATTCCTGGAAGTCCCAGTCTCTTGGATTCCTTTAAATGTTTGTTTCTTTGTTGCCACACTCGTTTCTTTCCCATTAATCCTTTTTGTTTCAGTTGGTTCCTGCAGGCAGTTGCTCCAAGTCATCTGCCCATTTCTTGCAGGTAAGGACTGTGTGTGTTTTATTATTGTTTATTTAGTCATACATATCTAGGCAGATAGGAACCCACCTTAATTGGAGTACTTTGCCGCAGTTGGTGGACTGCATACATCTTGGCCATTTATGTATGTCTAAATATCCAATGTTTTACATATATAGTACTTAGTACTAACTGCAGGTACATGGGGTATTTCCCAGAGGTACAGTAAATATGGAGTGGGTGTTAGCCACTGTGTAGTAAGTAAAAGTGGGCATTAGCCACTGTGTAGAAAGTAAGTGGGTGTTAGCCACTAAGCAGACGAAAGTGGGATTAGCCACAAATATTCCCAGAAGTGGGGGTCACCCACAAATTAACAAAAGGCTGACAAACTATAAATCAGTGTAAGGTAAAACGCCAAAAATACTATGTTGGGGGTCACCCACAGCAGAGGTAATAAACAGCAGTGTTGGATAAATATGGATGATGACAAGGGTATAGATAATTGCAGGGAGAGCCTTCTTGTTCAATCTGTAACAAAGGAAAGGAGGGATAATCAGTAAAAAAAAAAACCCTCCTGTCTTGCCATAAAAATTTCAAATTTAAAGCCAAAGCAGACAAACTGAAAGCATGAGTGGCTTGGATAATTTTTCCAATTCAGCTATTTTCCCCTTGAATTTACTTTGAAATCTCACTTTAGTGAATAACACTGGCTAGTTGACTATTTTTGGGGCCTACATGAGAATCCAGTAGAGGAAACAGATAACATTTTCTGATTTTCAGTCAGTATCACAATCAGAATTTAAAGTACATAAACATTTTTTTCTGCTGGTAACCCCTAAAGCATGTATGGTGTATGGTGTGACAATGTGCTGATCTGGCCTCAAGCTGGGCTACTTGTTTGTAGTTGTCCCCAGGCAACCATTCTTCACAGATGACAGGTGTGTCCATGAGTACATTACAGTATGGGATTGTTTAGGATAGCTTTAAAGAGACTTTTCAGGTATTGTGTATGTATATGTATTTGTTATATTATTGATATTGCTACAATGTTTTTAGTTATAGTACTTGTTCTTTAAGTGGTCTAACTGATTAATAAGGAATTCTTAACATTGCTTATGCATATCACCAAGTCAGGGAGATGTTTCTGGTGCTCATTCTTCTTATGAGTGAACATGGTATTGCGGTTTTGGTTATTTGTTAGAAACATATCTTCTAATACTTTTCCAGTCAGTTTAGTTATTGAATTAACTATGTTTCTTTTGGTCCACTTAAAGTGTTGATCCTTGGCAAGATTGTGGTGGATTAAAAAACACCTACCTTATTTTCGCATGAGGCAGTACAGTGATTTTTTATCTACAAACCAAGGGGATTGCGATGGGGGCGAGTTTCGCCCCATCCTATGCCAATTTGTTCATGGGCCTCTGGGAGAGCACCATGATTTTGGAAAATTCGCATTGGATGGGGCGACTCGCCTTCTATCGCAGGTTCATCGACGACATCCTTATCATTTGGAGGGGGGGTTGGGAAGAATTAGAAGATTTTATCTCCTACCTAAATGATAATTTATGGGGACTTACCTTTACCTATCATAGACATTTGTCCACCATTGATTTTCTTGATCTCACCCTGACTGGTTTTCAGGGGAGAGTTCTAACTAGGACCTTCCTAGTGAGTGTTGACGTTAATGGATATCTCCATGCTGATAGTGGCCACCATCCCACTTGGATCCAAAATATCCCTTCTGGCCAATTCTACAGGTTAAGGCGCAATTGTTCCTCCCTTATGGACTATGAGAGAGAGTCACTCGTTTTATGTCGTCGCTTCATAGAAAAAGCGTATCCGGCTGAACAGATCAGACGGGCTTATTTGAGGGCAGGGGCACTAAAAAGAGAGGACCTTGTCCCTCCGTTAGGCCGTTTAAAGAATAGGGTAGGGCCACTTGATCAGGAGTCACACTTGATTAGGGTGTCACACAGTAACAATCACAAACTTATCCTTAACCTTTTGGATGAATATAACTGTCCACAAAAGAGGAGAGCTAAATACAATATCAGTACTAAGGATGTGGGGGTGGGGATTTCTCCTGTCTTTACTACGGTTTTCAACAAATGTTATGATGATATTATTAGTGTCGTTTATAAATACTGGCCTATCCTTAGAAAGGACCCTTTACTTTGTTTTAGTATTCCAGAACTCCCGAAGATTACCTTTAGGAGAGCCCCAAACCTGAAAAATATATTAGCCCCCTCTAAACTAAGGGACAATGTGGAGGGGCCAGCTACTAGTAAGAATGGTGTCAACAATTTACGTTGCGGGCGGAGCAGATGTCTGACCTGTGGGTTTATTTGCCATAATACGTCCACCTTTAAATCATATAGGGGAGAAGAAACTTTTGTGGTTAACCATAGGATTACATGTAGTACCCCCTTTGTTGTATACCTTTTGATTTGTCCGTGTAATCAGCATTATGTGGGACAGACCACCAGACCCCTGAAATCTAGATTTAGAGAGCATAGACTGGCTATATTTAACAAAGATAGGAGATCTTCGGTTGCTCGACATTTTGAGTTGTTTCATAATAGTGACCCGGCATCTATTAAAGTGATGGGAATAGAGTTTATACCTCCCACTAGGGATCTTGCTATTAGGAAAAGACACCTGATCAGGGCTGAGTCCTTATGGATTTTTAGGTTAGACTCCCTCACACCCAATGGCCTAAACGAGGAGATAGAACTTTTTTAGTTTGAGGTCCCTTTTTTATATCTAGTTGGTCTATTGAGGAAAATTATATAGCTATATTATTGAGATGTAACAATTATATAGGGGGCATCTGCAATGCATTCTCTTTGTATGGAGATGTTTTTTTTTGTTTTTTTTTTCCTCTGACCTAGATTTTTGCTGTCTAATAGAATTTATTATAAATGTCTTTTATATTATGTGTAGAGTTTTGATGGAGCTTTATATGTTAATATTAAACCAGTTTGTGTGGAAATAACTCGCTAAAAAAAAAAATTTTGTTTATACGCTAATGTTAAATCAGATTGTGTGGAACTAATTTGTTAAACTTTTTACCTGTGTGTTAAACTGTCAGTTTAGTGTATGTATCATTAGCACATGTTCTATGTTTAACAGGTTTCACTGATGTAGCTTGATTACTGATAATTATCCACTCCGGGGTTCACCTGCTGGTTTTATCTTGAGCAGGTATTTAAACCCTGGGTGGTGATCTATGCACAAGTACTGATCTTGATAAAGTCCCACAGTTTGGGACGAAACGCGTTGATCTGTGGGCTGCTGGCTGTTCCTTTCTTTCCATTTCCCCTGGGTTTGACGTTTTGTCTTCATCTTTGGCTGAATACCGCGGTCTTTTTTGAAAATACCGACCGCAGTTTCTATCTGCTGGTTGCTGTCTGGGCGGTTGCTGTATCACTCTGCACCTACTTTGTTCATCTTCACGGCTTCACCTCCACTGTGGTCTTTTTTGAAGATCCCGACCGCAGTGTGAGAGAGTTGGAGTTCCCATAACGAGGGTTTATCTGGTTGCTCTTTGATCCGCCCGACATCACCTTTATTCTGCCTACCCAGGGAGGACTTCCGGACAATTACTGGTTTTTCATTTTACTTTATTTCACTTAGTATTATTGTTTCTTGTCTTTTGTCTTTTATTTTTATATATTTCATTTATTCATCTTCTGGTTATATCTACCTCAGGTGGGGGCCCACACCGAGGACAGATATATATTTTTTCCCACTTATTATTACTATTGTGTTTATTGGTATATAATTTTTTTGCTTTTTTGTATCCACCCTACCTTCACTTAGTGATCGGACCTCTATATATATATTCTTTATATTGAGGTTATTCCATCTTTTCGGCCATTCAGTGCAGTTAGTTTGTGGATACATTTGGTGTTATTTAATTTTTTTTGTTATTTTGTTTTATGATATTTTTGTATTTAATTGTCCGGTTAAGGTATAACAGTGGTGATCGGAATTAGTCCTTTGCTTATTTATTTTATACTTAATTAATAAATTATTTTTGATAATTTTTACACTATTTATCTAGTTTTATATTCTTAAGCGCACACACCCTATTTTCCATTTCTGAGTATATAACTCATTAAGCCGCTAGAGTGGGTGTGTAGCTGCTGCTCTTCTTTTTTATTCATTTATTGATTTTTTTGTGGTGTTATCACTGCATGTACCGTTTTCTATAAGGCAGTACAGTGATGCAAAAGGTATCATTGACACATCCCCATAGGCTTACCCACTCCATGTCCCGATTTCATACCTCCTATTGTTTGGAGGTAAAACAGTGAACTTCAAATCTGCTGAGCAGTTGAACATCAGACTCCCTGTACTATAACTGTGTGGGTCCTTTCCTTATTAGCCCTTTTTAACCCCCCCCCCCCCACCTCTCCCTCCTAAGTACGTTGATTCACATAAAATACCAGAGTTAGACTTCTAGACAGCAGCCACTCTTAGCAGCTACTGACATTTTAATTCACCTCATGACAATTATGACTGACATTTAATTCTGACAATGATATGATGGTAAAGGAAACTGTATAGATAAATGCAATGCAATTCTGTCTCCTCAACACCTGCACCCACATTTCATTATCAGGAGAAGGTGTGAGTTAATGGTAACTTGCAGAGGCGGCTCTAGACTTTATGAGGCCTTAGGCGAAACGCAAACATGAGGCCCCACTAACAAAAAAGTGTCACATATACACATTGATGCACTGTCTACCTGTGTATGTGCCTGAGAGTGTGTCTGACAGAGAGTATCATTGTGTGTGTGAATGTATGTCTCTGTGAGCATGTTTGCGTTTTTGTCTGAGACCCTGTGTATGGGGTAGCTGCTTGAAGTGTGTTGTGTGTATGGGGGGGGGGGGGGGGTGATGGTGAGAGGCGGGTGATGGTGAAAGGGGGGTGATGTGAGAGGCGGGTGATGGTGAAAGGGGGATGATGGTGAGAGGGAGCGGGGGGGATGATGGTGAGAGGGAGCGAGGGGTGTGATGGTGAGAGGGAGCGGGGGGTGTGATGGTGAGAGGGAGCGGGGGGTGTGATGGTGAGAGGGAGCGGGGGGTTGATGGTGAGAGGGAGCGGGGGGTTGATGGTGAGAGGGAGCGGGGGGTTGATGGTAATGTGAGAGTGAGGGGGGTAATGTAAAAGTGAGGGGGGTAATGTAAAAGTGAGGGGGTAATGTAAAAGTGAGGGGGTAATGTAAGAGTGAGGGGGTAATGTGAGAGTGAGGGGGGTAATGTGAGAGGGGGTAATGTGAGAGTGAGGGTAATGTGAGAGTGAGGGGGGTAATGTGAGAGTGGGGGGGTAATGTGAGAGTGGGGGGGCTAATGTGAGAGTGGGGGGGCTAATGTGAGAGTGGGGGGGGCTAATGTGAGAGTGGGGGGCTAATGTGAGAGTGGGGGGGCTAATGTGAGAGTGGGGGGCTAATGTGAGAGTGGGGGGGCTAATGTGAGAGTGGGGGGGCTAATGTGAGAGTGAGGGGGGTAATGTGAGAGTGAGGGGGGTAATGTGAGAGTGAGGGGGGTAATGTGAGAGTGAGGGGGGTAATGTGAGAGTGAGAGGGGGTAATGTGAGAGTGAGAGGGGGTAATGTGAGAGTGAGAGGGGGTAATGTGAGAGTGAGAGGGGGTAATGTGAGAAGGAGGGGGTGATGGTGAGTGGGGTGAGGCTGAGGGTTATGCTGAGGGTGGTGGGGGTGAGGCTGAGGGTGGTGAGGGGGGTGATGCTGAGGGTGGTGGGGGGAGTGATGCTGAGGGTGGTGGTGATGATGAGGGTGGTGGGGGATGGTGGTGATGATGAGGGTGGTGGGGGGGTGGTGATGATGAGGGTGGTGGGGGGTGGTGAGGCTGAGGGTGGTGGGGGATGAAGCCGAGGATGGTGGGGGGTGAGGCTGAGGGTGGTGGGGGGTAAAGCTGAGGGTGGTGGGGGGTAAAGCTGAGGGTGGTGGGGGGTAAAGCTGAGGGTGGTGGGGGGTGATGGTGGTAGGGGGTGAGGCTGAGGGTGGTGATGGTTGTGGGGGGTGAGGCTGAGGGTGGTGGGGGGTGATGGTGAGGGTGGGGAGGGGTGATGCTGAGGGTGCTGGGGGGTGAGGCTGAGGGTGGTGGGGGTGATGGTGGTGGGGGTGAGGCTGAGGGTGGCGGGGGTGATGGTGGTGGGGGGTGAGGCTGAGGGTGGCGGGGGTGATGGTGGTGGGGGGTGAGACTGAGGGTGGTGGGGGATGATGGTGAGGGTGGGGAGGGGTGATGGTGGTGGGGGGTGAGGCTGAGGGTGCTGGGGGGTGATGGTGAGAGTGGTGGGGGGTGATGGTGAGGGTTGGGAGGGGTGATGGTGGGGGGTGAGGCTGAGGGTGGTGGGGGTGATGGTGGTGGGGGGTGAGGCTGAGGGTGGTGTGTGATGGTGGTGGGGGTGAGGCTGAGGGTGGTGGGGGGTGATGGTGAGAGTGGTGGGGGGTGATGGTGGGGGGGTGAGGCTGAGGGTGGGGGGGGTGAGGCTGAGGGTGGTGGGGGTGAAGCTGAGGGTGGTGGGGGTGAGGCTGAGGGTGGTGGGGGTGAGGCTGAGGGTGGTGGGGATGATGGTGGTGGGGGGTGAGGGTGGCGGGGGTGAGGGTGAGGGTGCTGGGGGGTGATGGTGAGAGTGGTGGGGGGTGAGGCTGAGGGTGGTGGGGGGTGATGGTGGTGGGGGTGAGGCTGATGGTGGTGGGGGGTGAGGCTGAGGGTGGTGGGGTTGATGGTTGTGGGGGGTGAGGCTGAGGGTGGTGGGGGTGATGGTGAGAGTGGTGGGGGGTGATGGTGGGGGGGGTGAGGCTGAGGGTGGGGGGGTGAGGCTGAGGGTGGTGGGGGTGAGGCTGAGGGTGGTGAGGCTGAGGGTGGTGGGGGTGATGGTGGTGGGGGGGTGAGGCTGAGGGTGGTGGGGGGTGATGGTGAGGGTGGGGAGGGGTGATGGTGGTGGGGGGTGAGGCTGAGGGTGCTGGGGGGTGATGGTGAGAGTGGTGGGGGGTGATGGTGAGGGTGGGGAGGGGTGATGGTGGGGGGTGAGTCTGAGGATAGTGGGGGTGAGGCTGAGGGTGGTGGGGGGTGATGGTGAGGGTGGGGAGGGGTGATGGTGGTGGGGGTGAGGCTGAGGGTGGTGGGGAGTGATGGTGAGAGTGGTGGGGGGTGATGGTGAGAGTGGTGGGGGGTGATGGTGGGGGGGTGAGGCTGAGGGTGGGGGGGGGTGAAGCTGAGGGTGGTGGGGGTGAGGGTGGTGAGGCTGAGGGTGGTGATGGTGGTGGGGGGTTATGGTGGTGGGGGGTGAGGCTGAGGGTGGTGGGGGTGGAGAGCCTACCTTTCCCTGGTGGTCCAGTGGGTTCCCTGGTGGTCCGGTGGCCACTGCTATCTAACTATGTAACTATGTAACTATGTAACTGCTTCCGGTCTGCAGCTCCGCATAGCTGCAGACCATGTAATCTCGCGAGCTTTCAGAGCGTTGCCGCGGTAACCCGCGGCAACGCTCTGATTGGCCAATTCTCGCGAGTCACATGGTCTGCAGCTCTGCACACTGCGGAGCTGCAGACCAGTGTCTGCGATGGTGGCCGGGCAGCCAGGAGGGGCCTCGCACCCGGCGGCATACCGGGCAAGCCGCCGGGCCCCCTCCTGGTGTCAGGTCCTCGGTCACTGACCGAGGACCTGACACACTCTGCTCACAGGTGGTTTAGGCGGCCGCGAGGCCCCCGCCAGCGCGAGGCCTTAGGCGGCCGCCTAAACCGCCTAATTATAGAGCCGCCTCTGGTAACTTGTATATATAGCAGTTACTGTCCTAAATTATTATAACAGTCACCAATCTCTGACAGATCATTCTGTGTCCTGGTACTGCCATAGCATTAAATATTCTAATGCTAACCCCAACACTAATGCAATGCTGTAGCTGAGTTGTGTGTAGCAGGAGTGAGGAGTAGGTGTTGTCAGAGGGAGGACATAATGGCAAACAAAGATGGCAGCCATGCAGTTCAGAGGTCATTGGCAGATCACTGTATGTCCTGGTACTGCCATAAAGACTCTAACGTTAATCCATCCTAGCCTGAATCTTCGGCCAACATCTAGTCATAACCATAACTCAACCCTAACTTAAAAAAATCATGTAATTTCAATAAATACAGCTTTCCAACAAACTCAAATGTTTTCTTGTAAGATTAGATTATTAAAATTAATTAATATAAGTAATATTTTATTTGACACTAATTCTCGTTTAAAAGGAAATAACCCAGTGTAATTGAACATCTTTATTCAACCATATATAGGACATGCATTACATTCTCAGAGCCACTGTTGCTTTCTCTTTAACACGTCTCAACTTTAATAATGTAATACAATCCCCTGAAACAGGAAGACTCTGTGAGTCATGGGATTCCATTTCATGGAAACAAATGACATCTTGCGCCGGTAAAATAGTTTTAGACTTACAGTATATAATTTATCTTTTCCAGATGCGGATTTAATTCTCATTCGATGCATGGAAGGTGTTACACACAGATGACACTATAAGCCCATTGTATATATGTAATGCATTTCTAGTATACAGTAATGCAATGAAGCTTTTGAAGGAACTGTTCTTTATCTGATTGGATTGCTGACCTATGCTCTAAATTACGGAACTGGTGAAAATAATCTGATGAAGCAATTACCTAATATATACAATTTATGTTATAAATGTCATCCAATCTAACTAATCTAGAACCCATTTTAAAATTGTCAGTTGAATAAGCTAGCACTAATAGAAACGTAATAAGGATGACACTCACCACCCATGATGGAAGCAGCTGTTATGGTGAATAGGCAATTATTATCCACAGATGCTGTGCTTAGAATAAAAAAAAAAAAACCTGTGCACTATCTGAACACATATGTACTGTACAGCAGAACGCATCATATGAAGTTCAAATAAGCTCTGTGGCTGCATTTAAAAATAAATAAAAGTTTACTCCTTTGTTTTTATATAGATTTTCAATGATATGCTGTAAATCATGTCCAGTACTTAACTTTCTTCATATTTTACATTGTTATTTCCGGTGGTATGTTTAACCACATATTAGCTTTAAAAAATGTTTGATTAAGGTGAAACAAAGTATTGAAGTATGTTCAGGATTAGTGACACTGCATTTAGTGACATGGAACCCAACAACTACAACTGTCCAAGCATTACTCTTCAATCCAGGTCTGGATCTGTGGACAGGCTGTCAGGAAGGACCTGAACCAGGACTGATCCTAGGGTCACAGACTTCTGGGTGCAGATGTTTTTTGCTTCCCCCAGGTGCCTGCGGTCATCTTACTATCTCCGCCCCTTTGCAAATAAACAATCTAGACATACATGTTTCTATAACAACAACTCCACCTCTCCATCGATAAGCCTCACCCTTTTTGTAATCAGAAACATGCTCACTGACAGTCACACACTCTTACTGACAGACAGACACCAACACACTGACAGACACTCTAAATAACAGACACACTCTCAATGACAAACACACACATTCACTGATTTGACACACACTCACTCACAGTCACACACTCTCACTGAGAGACACACACTCTCTCAGAGAGACACACACAAACTCACTGATTTGACACACACTGACAGACACACTGACACACTCACAATGACAGACACATCTCACTGATTTGAAACACTCACTGACAGACAAGAATACTGACAGATATACACATACACACTGACAGACACACTTAAAAACATACACACACACACTGACAGACACTCTAAATGATGGACACACTCTCAATGACAAACACACACTCTCAGTGGTTTAAAACACTTACTGACAGACACTCACTGACAGACATACACACACTGACAGACAGGGCCAGCCTTAGATTGTTAGGCGCCTTGTGCAAAAAATCCTCCCTGACCACACCATTTCCCTTGCCCTGTTAAGGAGGAAAACATATTGCAACATCTAGGCCAAAACAATATGTCTTGGACAATATATCTGATCTGAAACTAAATTACTTGGATATTTTTTCCAGTTCAGCTGTTTTGGAATAGGTTAGTCCTTACCATGCCAATAGATTAGAATAATTGTGTGGTACTTCACACCTCCTCAACCCCTTGTGCATTTGTCCTTGAATGTCTATCCTAATTCCCTCTTTCCTTTTAACATCTTGTCTCTTAACCGACTGTTACTTCTTGTGTATCTCTTAACCCCTTTTAAAACCTTTTTTGACACATACACATATGGACATAACCATAATCACAAACTGAACACATTATTATTGAATAAATCACAGAAAAAAAAACATTTCTTTTAAATGATATAAAAATCAAAAAGTAAAAAAAAAAAAAAAAAAAACATGGTGCTCCAAACTAAGGAGGTGACCACATCTCCAGATATATGTGATACACAAAACAAGGAAGTCTAGCCCTCTGTGTTCTAAATCACAACATACATGATCACACACTTACACACACACACAACCCCATGCATACCTAGACAGTCACACAATACAACACACACACACACACACATTCACACAGGCATATGGACAGTATATCAGTCACAAAAACACAGTCACCTACTTACAAAATATAAGTAACAACTGTCACTCACAGTCACATACACCCAGTCCTTGCTGTCTTGAGCATTCAGAGGAAAAGAGGAATCCAGGGTCCCTGGTGTCTAGTGTTGGGGAGGCAGGCATTCCTTCCTGCTTGCCTTCTCTGCAGAGGCGGCTCTAGACTTGGTGAGACCCTCTTAAACAGTGTAAAGGTTATCTCTATACACTCATTAGTATAAGTTACTATGATTATCTGATACAAAGTTTATATCAATAATATATTTCCATATTTTAGTTTGTTGCATATGTACAGTGATGTGCGCACCCCATATGCACATTAATAATATCTCATACATACATAGAAATGCGCACATTCACATACATATACAGATTATTTGTTAAAGTGAGAAGTGTCAAGAATTCAAAGTGGATTTCATATTTAAGGCTTTGTTTTAGTAGATGTCAGACATGAACTAACACACACCATCACAGTCATCACAGACACACATCATCATGTACACACATTAACAAAAAAGATGCACATACATTAAACATCTTCTGGCAAAGATATCTCTAATGAGACAAAGTATTTTTTTTATACACCCCTATATACTTATTAACCCTTAATAGGGAACACATGGGATGGGCGGCAGCCAGGGCCGGCCTTAGGGGTGTGCGAGCTGTGCGGCCGCACAGGGCGCCATGGACCAGGGGGCGCCCTGTGGCTGACACAGCTCGCACTGTCTCCTAGTGACAGCCTGTGAAGGAGAGCTCAGAGCTCTCCCCTAATACAGGCTGCGCTGTGTTGCGTGGCCGCGCTCCGCCCCCCCTGCCTCTTAATGCTGCCCTCACTGATAGTCCCCAGACTCCCCACTCGGATCTCAGTGAGAGAAAGGGGGCGGGGTTAAACGGTGATCGGAGGCGGAGCTACATGGGAAGCAGGGCGGAGCTACAGGCAGGCGAACCCTCTGGTAAGTTAGGGGAAGCAGGAAGGAGTTCCTGTTCCCCCATCTACCACCACACTGCCCCCTGCTCCCCCATCCACCCTAACCGTGCCCCCTGCTCCCCCCTACCCTAACTGTGCCCCCTGGTCCCCACCTACTCTAACTGTGCCCCCTGCTCCCCCCTACCCTAACTGTGCCCCCTGCTCCCCACCTACTCTAACTGTGCCCCCTGCTCCCCACCTACCCTAACTGTGCCCCCTGCCCACCACCTACCCTAACTGTGCCCCCTGCTCCCCACCTACTCTAACTGTGCCCCCTGCTCCCCCCTACCCTAACTTTGCCCCCTGATCCCCACCTACTCTAACTGTGCTCCCTGCTCCCCACCTACTCTAACTGTGCCCCCTGCTCCCCCTACCCTAACTGTGCTCCCTGCTCCCCCCTACCCTAACTGTGCCCCCTGCTCCCCACCTACTCTAACTGTGCCCCCTGCTCCCCCTACCCTAACTGTGCCCCCTGCTCCCCAACTACTCCAACTGTGCCCCCTGCTCCCTCCTACCCTAACTGTACCCCCTGCCCACCACCTACTCTAACTGTGCCCCCTGCTCCCCACCTACCCTAACTGTGCCCCCTGCCCACCACCTACCCTAACTGTGCCTCCTGCTCCCCACCTACCCTAACTGTGCCCCCTGCTTCCCCACCTACCCTAACTGTGCCCATTGCTCCCCCACCTATCCACTGTGCCCTAGCTACCATAACTGTGCCCCTTGCTCTCCCACCTACCCACTGTGCCCCTTGCTTCCCCACCTACCCGCTGTGCCCCTTGCTTCCCAGCTACCACCATTGTGCCCTCTCTCCCCAGCTACCACCACTGTGCCCCCTCTACCCCAGCTACCACCGCTGTGCCCCCTCGCCCCCAGCAAGCTTATCTGTGCACTGCGCCCCAGCTACCCACTGTGCCCCCCTGCTTCCCCACCTAGCCTAACTATGCTCCTGCTCCCCCAGCTACCCACTGTGCCCCTGCTGCCCACCTAGCCTAACTGTGCCCCCATGCTCCCCCACCTACCCACTATGCCCCACCTACCCACTGTGCCCCTTACTCGCCCACCTACTCACTGTGCCCCTTGCTCCCCCACCTACCCGCTGTGCCCCTTGCTCCTCAGCTACCACCACTGTGCTCCAGCTACCACCACTGTGCCCCCACTCTCCCAGCTACCACCGCTGTGCCTTCTCACCCCCAGCTAGCTTAACTGTGCCCCTGCTCCCCCAGCTACCCACTGTGCCCCCTGCTTCCCCACCTAGCCTAACTGTGCCCCTGCTCCCCAGCTACCCACAGTGCCCCTGCTCCCCACCTTGCCTAACTGTGCCCCCTGCCCCCCACCTAGCCTATCTGTGCCCCTGCTCCCTACCTACCCACTGTGTCCCCTGCTCTGCCAGCTACCCACTGTGCCCCCTGCTTCCCCACCTAGCCTAACTGTGCCCCTGCTCCCCCCGCTCCACACAGTGCCCCTCCTCCCCACCTAGCCTAACTGTTCCCCCTGCCCCCCACCTAGCCTATCAGTGCCCCTTGCTCCCCCAGCTACCACCACTGTGCCCCCTCTCCTCCAGCTACTACCACTGTGCCTTTTCTCCCCCAGCTACTACCACTGTGCCCCCTCTCCCCCAGCTACCCTCTGTGCCCCTGCTCCTCCACCTTCCCACTGTGCCTCTGCTCCCCCAGTTACCCACTGTGACCCTGCTCTCCAACCTACAACTACACTACCCCTGCTCCCCCAGTTACCCACTGTGCCCCTGCTCTCCTACCTATCACTACACTACCCCTTCTCCCCCACTGTGCCCCATGTTCCCCCACCCACCACTACTTTACCTCTGCTCCCCCACCTACCAATACACTACCCTTGCTCCCACAGCTACCACCACTTTGCCACCTGGTCCCCCACCTACCACCATTGTGCCCCCTGATCCCCCACCTACCACCACTGTGCCCCCTGATCCCCTACCTACCACTACACTGCCCCTGCTCCCCCAGCTACCACTACACTACACACCTATTGACACACACAGTACATGGATAAAGGGGTATGATGGGGGGGGGGCGCTGTGAAGATTTTTTGCACAGGGCGCCTTAGGGCCTAGGGCCGGGCCTGGCGGCAGCATTGTAACAAAGCTGTGTGATACAAAAAGTGAATACAAATACAAAAAGATAAAAAAATAAGTTCTGTGTGTGGAATTTTTGGATTTTATCATCAACCTAGGCAAAGTGGAAATGGATCCATGACAAGTGACCAACATCCTTACATGGCCCATACCACAAAACAAGAAGAAAATCCAACAATTTGTGGGATTTGCAAATTTTTATCGGAAGTTCATCCGTAACTTTTCCAAAGTACCAAAGTAATCCAGCCTCTCACTCATTTTACCAAGAAAGAAACAAAGTGGAACTGGACGATCTAAAGGTCCTATTCACCACTGCACCTATCCTTCATTTACCTGATCCAGAAAAACCTTACTTCTTGGAGGTTGATGCATCCGACTTGGCTACGGGAGCAGTACTATCACAGACAGCTCAACCAAACGGTTACACCCCATAGCTTTTTATACTCATAAGTTGACCGAGACAGAATCAAATTACGATGTAGGTGATGAAGAACTACTGGCTTTTAAAACAGCACTCGAAGAATGGAGGCATCTACAGGAAAGGGCTAAATTCCTGATAACTATATATACTGATCATAAAAACTTGATATACATCTGAAATGCTAAACGTCTCAATCCCCGTCAAGTAACGTGGGCGCTGTTCTTTTCACGTTTTTGATTTCTTATCACCTAACATCCTGGATCAAAATATTTTAAGGCTAGTTATCTCTAGAATTTATACAACAGACAGTCAAAAATCTAAACAGAATGAAACCATCCTACAGGATCACCACTTTGTTGGTCTCATGTCTCATACCTTGCAAGAGATCCAGAATACAGCATGTCCCAATAAACTCCCCACTTCATCTGAAGGCTATCCTTTATCACATGGAAAACCTACATACTGGAGAAAACATGTCTAAAAGTATTGTACCACTTTCACGGCTCTCTTTTGGCTGGCCATAGGGGACAAAGAAAAATGCTTCAAAGCATCCAGCGACAATTCTTGTGGCCCTCTCTTCAACAGGACTTCAAAGAGTATGTTGGATCATGCACAACGTGTGCTCGTGCTAAAGGTTGCAACTTGCAATTAATTTCATTGTATAATACTATTATGGTTGTAGTTGATTGCCTGACAAAAATGGCACACTTTAGTCCTGCTAAAGAATTCCCTACTGCTAAACAAACTGGTTCTCTTTTCCTTGATAACATCTTCTGACTAGATGGGGTCCATCCACCTATTCTCTCGGATAGGGAAACACAATTTACTTCCCGTTTTTAGTCAATCTTTTAAGATTTCAGTAGACCTTTCGACTGCCTTTCATCCCCAATCCAATGGACAAACTGAAAGGACAAATCAAACCCTAGAAACATATCTCCGCTGCTATTGCACCCATTTACAATCTGACTGGAAAGATTTGCTCACTACAGCCGAGTTTGCTTACAACTCCAAGCAGCATGATTCCTCCCACAGTTCCCCTTTCATGTTAAACTATGGTTTCCATCCAAATACCCTTCCCAGGAGTTCTTTACTCACTCCAGTACAGATGTGGTCACTCACTTATAACAATTGACACAGAATTTCCAACAAGCTCAACAGATATTACAAGAAAGCCAACAAACATACAAAAAATACGCAGAATCAACTTGTTTGACTATCCACGAAACATCTCAAATTATCTTGTTCAACTAGAAAGTTAGGTCCCAAATACATATCTCCAAAGTAATTTCGCCTATTGTAGTTCGATTGGAACTACCACATCAGTATCATATTCATCCGTCTTTCCATGTTTCACTAATTAAACCTGTCAAAGAAAACCCTTTGGAATACATCATCCATTGGAAGGGCTATGGTCCTGAGGAGAGATCCTGGGAACATGCAAAAAATGTACACGCCCCTCATCTTGTTAGAATATTTAATTCTTCACATCCAGATCGTCGAGAACCCTTATGCCTCCAAAAGGCGGCATCATAAAGGGAGGGTACTGTCACGTCACGCCGTGTCTTCACCCGCGGCTTCAGCAGTCACATCTCGGTGCACGCCGAGGGCCCCAGCATGCCCGGCTGCGGGCGCAGTCAGCCGGCATCCCTGCAGCGCATAGACATGGTACCGCAGCTCTCCCGTGACCCGCGGAAAGCCCCAGCTGAACCCACATGTAATTCCACTTTCACTAGGCACGCGCCCGCATGAAGGCCTCCTCTTAAAGAAAGGGACTAATTACTTTTTAACCAATAGTATGTGAGAGGTGGATATATCTCTATATAATCTCAGTCTACCTCTACATCAGTGCTCAGTTATACTGTGCTTACTACAGTGTTAACGTAAGTGTGCCTATCCTACCTTGTTTGATTTGTATGATATCTGACCCTCTGCCTGTTTAATCTGTGCCACCTCACCTGACACTTGACTTTCCTCGACTACGACTTTGGGTAATCCTTTAATACTTCGCCTTGGCTGATTCCTGCCTCTTGGACTCCTCCTGTCAAATACTTAACAGATGTTACATCCCCATTGTTGCAGCCATCAAGTGATGGGGTGGAAATTTGATTAATCATATGTTGGTGTTGCATACAGATAATATGGGTGTTGTTCATGAGGTTAATCATTCCACATTCTTAACTCCTGTCTTTGCACTCCTGCAGCATGTAGTATTGTGTTGTCCGGAGTTTAATATATAATGATTTTCTCAGAACATAATTGCTTACTCCCTGTCTTTGATTCAGTGAAAGAGTTTTTGAACAGCTGACCCAAGGCAGGAGTTCCTTGTCCAGAACACTTATGGAGCCTTGCTTTCGTACTTTAAAGTGGTTTGTCCAAGAATGTGTTGCTCCTAGGTTTAGGTGATATTAAATTCAATATGGCACCAGTGGAGTCATTTTGTAGTCTTTAAAGGAGGTTTAAACTCAAATTGTGGTAGGATGTTGTCTAATGGAGTTTTTCAGCCTTATCACTTGGTCTTTTGGTTGGAAAGATGTTTCCAATTACTTTTTGGATCAGCAGTTCCTAAAGGGCTGAAGAAACAGCAGGCATCCTGATAGGCAGATGGGCCTGTGACATGTAGCTACTGCACAGAGTGCTGTTGGTTCTACCTGCAGTATGCTCTACTGGTTATTGAACTTTTTTGTTTTAGCTTTTCATTTTTGTCATGTTTCCCTCGTGTGTGGACGGTGGGTGAATTTGTGGCACACACTCCCCTCTGCTCATTTTTGGATCTTGGTATGCATAGTAAATATTCGTCTATTATGAAATTGATCAATATGGCATGGTTCGCTTATTCACATTAATGCTACTAGACCAGACTTTTATCCAATATATATTGCTCAACATTTACCTGTAATCTATCCATGGGGGAGAATCGCTCCTTGCTCAGTTTTCTTTTCTTTTTTTTATTCTGAGCTTTGGTTTCTCTTAACTTTGTTAGCATGTGGCTGCAATACAGGCTCATTTACTGGGTTTTCCTTTTTAATTTTGTTTTATTGTTTTTAAATAAAACAATTTGTTTTATTGACTTTTAAACCTCTTCCCACCCACCCCTTCCCTCTCATTTGAAATACACTCAATTCGCCTTTTCAAACCCTTCTCTGCTAACATTGCTGTTATTTACCGTCCCCCTGGTTCCCCTCTTCTCTTCCTTGACCACTTTGCTGCCTGGCTACCCTATTTCCTCTCTTCTAGCATTCCATCCCTAATTCTCGGGGACTTCAATATTCCTATAAACCCACCTTTGTCCTCTGCAGCCACTAAACTACTTTCAATTACTTCCTCCCTCGGGCTATCGCAGTGGGCACATTCTCCCACCCACGTAGCTGGCAATACCCTTGACCTAATCTTCACTTATGCATGTACAGTATCTAATATCTGCAACACTCCATATCCACTCTCTGATCACCACCTCTTATCATGTGCTCTCGCATACCCCCTCACCCAACAACCTCAGCCTAACCCCCCTCAACTCAGGAGGGACCTTAATTCTCTTGATCTCCAACAGTTGTCAGCTGACATTGATTCACAACTGCTGTCCATCCCTTCCCTCTCCTGTCCTTCACTGGCCATCTCCATATATAACTCTACTCTTACATCTGCCTTGAACACTGCAGCACCACTCCAAACAAGCACCCCAAGGAGGACCCGCCCACAACCATGGCATACTAAATCAACGCGCTATCTGCAAAGATGCTCCCGTTGTGCTGAACGCTCCTGGAGGAAGTCTCGTACCCAATCAGACTTTCTCCATTATAGATTCATATTGTGTTCATACAGTGCAGCCCTTGCCCTTGCCAAACAGTCCTATTTTTCCTCTCTCATTAGTTCATGTTCTCGCAACCCCAGGCGTCTCTTTGACACCTTTAATTCTCTTCTTCGCCCTGCTATGGCCACCCCCAAAACTAACCTTACTGCTGATAACTTTGCATGTTACTTCACTGACAAGATTGAACAGCTAAGGAAAGAATTCTCCCCTCCTTGCCTTTCTGTTTCTCAACCACACATAGATCATGCCTTTCCTACCCTTCAGACATTCTCCCCACCAACTGACCAAGAGGTGGCTGCTCTTCTTTGCTCCTCTCGCCCCACCACTTGCCCGCTCGATCCTGTCCCATCTCACCTGATCAGATCTCTCTCCACTTGTCTCGTGCCTTCTCTAACACACATCTTCAACTGCTCGCTCTCTTCTGGCATCATCCCTGCTGACCTTAAACATGCCACTGTAGTATCTATACTAAAAAAAACATCCCTCGACCCATCCACCCTCTCTAACTATCGTCCCATATCCCTGCTCCCTTTTTCCTCAAAGCTTCTGGAAAGACTTGTCTTTACCCGTGTGTCTCATTTCCTCAATTCCAACTCTCTCCTTGACCCCCTTCAATCTGGCTTCCGCCCTCTCCACTCTACAGAGACTGCCCTTATCAAAGTTACTAACGACCTAATCGCAGCTAAATCCAAAGGCCACTACTCCATACTAATTCTTCTTGACCTCTCAGCGGCCTTTGACACCGTTGATCATGCTCTCCTTCTTCAAACTCTTCAATCGCTTGGTCTCTGTGACTCTGTCCTCTCGTGGTTTACCTCTTATCTCTCCCAACGCTCATTCAGTGTCTCCTTTTCTAATGATACCTCCTCCCCCTGCCCTGTCTCGGTTGGAGTCCCCCAAGGCTCCGTCCTTGGTCCCCTTCTATTTTCTCTTTATACTGCCTCTCTTGGCAAACTTATTACCTCTTTTGGATTCCGCTACCACCTGTACGCTGATGACACGCAGCTATATCTCTCCTCCCCGGACCTTTCCCCTGCCATCCAGCAACGTGTCACTGCTTGCCTTTCTTCCATCTCTGACTGGATGTCCTCCCGCTTTCTGAAACTCAATCTCTCAAAAACTGAGCTCCTTCTCTTTCCTCCTCCTAATACTGATCCTCCTCTTTCGCTCTCCCTTCAAGTTTGTGGTACCAACATCAGTCCATCCTTGCAAGCGCGCTGTCTTGGCGTCATATTTGACTCTGGTCTCACCTTTGAGCCTCACATCCAGCATGTTGCCAAATCTTGTAGATTCCATCTTAAAAACATAGGCCGCATCCGCCCCTTTCTTGCACCAGATACTACCAAGGAGCTTGTCCATGCTCTAGTAATTTCCCGCATGGATTATTGTAACCCTCTCCTGATTGGTCTTCCCAATAGCCGTACTGCACCCTTACAGTCCGTAATGAACGCTGCTGCTAGATTGATTTTCCTCTCTAGTCGTTTCTCTCACACCGCACCCCTCTTCCAGTCCTTACATTGGCTTTCTGTATGCTATAGGAGTCAATTCAAGGTACTAACTCACACCTATAAAGCACTGAACAACTCTAGCCCCTCTTATATCTCCTCACAGATCCATAGGTATGTCCCTTCTCGGTCTCTCCGCTCTGCCCGTGCCCACCTTCTGTCCGTTGTCCGCACTCATACGGCCAACTCGCGCTTGCAGGACTTCTCGCGGGCGGGAGTCTGCCAACCGCCATCAGACTCTCCCCTAGTCTTGCATCTTTTAAGAAGTGCCTTAAAACCCATCTCTTTAGGAAAGCTTATGGCCTCCAAGACTAACCCCTACCTCACATACCTGTCTCTTGTCCTCTCCTAAAAGGCAGCCCACCTTATTTGATTGCAAATTCCTGTCCTAATGTGTTGTACACCCCACCTCCTATAGAATGTAAGCTCAATTGAGCAGGGTCCTCTTCAACCTATTGTTCCTGTAAGTTTATTTGTAATTGTCCTATTTATTTCTAAATCCCCTCTCATGATATTGTAAAGCGCTACGGAATCTGTTGGCGCTATATAAATGGCAATAATAATAATAATAATAATAATAATAAATAATAATAATAGAAATAGCATACTTTTTTGTCAACATTATAACAAGCAGTAATGTATAAACAATATTATATGTGAACGTTGACATAATGAAAACATATCTTCGCTATAGATACTTTATCAATAGTCTTAGTAACCACATTATTATTATTATTACCATTGATATAGCGCCAACAGATTCTGTAGTGCTTTACAATATTATGAGAGGGGGGGTGTATATTAATATAAATAGGACAATTACAAGAAAACTTACAGGAACAATAGGTTGAAGAGGACCCTGCTCAAACGAGCTTACAGTCTATAGGATATAGACTGTGTAAAACAGTATAAAACACATTAGGACAGGAATATCAATCAAATAAGGTGGGAGTGAAGCAGAGCTGGAGGAGAGAGTAAAGTGCTGCTCTATAGGAGAGCGCAAGAGACAGGTGTGTAAGGTAGATGTTACTCTGGGAGGCCATAAGCTTTCCTAAAGAGATGGGTTTTAAGGCACTTTTTAAAGGATTGAAGACTAAGGGAGTTTCTGATGGGGGTAGGCAGGCTATTCCATAGGAAGGGAGCCGCTTGCGAAAAGTCCTGCAAGCGCGAATTGGCCGTACGGGTGCGAGCAGCGGTCAGAAGGTGGTCACGGGCAGAGCGGAGGGAACGAGTAGGGCCATATCTATGGATCTGTGAAGAGATATAAGAGGGGCTAGAATTGTTCAGTGCTTTATATGTATGGGTTAGCACTTTGAATTGACTCCTATAGGATACAGTAAGCCAATGTAAGGACTGACCGAGGGGTGAGGTATGAGAGTACCTACTAGAGAGGAAAATCAGTCTGGTTGGCAGCATTCATTAGCGGGGTGATACGGCTTTTGGGAAGACCAATCAGGAGAGGGTTACAATAATCCATGCAGGAAATTACTAGAGCATGGACAAGCTCCTTGGTAGCATCTTTTGTAAGAAAGGGGCAGATGCAGGCTATGTTTTTAAGTTGGAATCTACAGGATTTGTCAACAAACTGGATGTGAGGCTCAAAGGTGAGGTCAAAGTCATGTATGATGCCAAGACAGCGTGCTTGCAAGGATGGACTTATGTGGATACCACTGACTTGAAGTGAGAGTGATAGAGGAGGATCAGTATTAGGAGGAGGAAAGACAAGGAGTTCAGTTTTGGAGATATTGAGTTTCAGAAAGCGGGAGGACATCCAGTCAGAGATGGAAGAAAGGCAAGCAGTGACACGTTGCAGGATGGCAGGGGAGAGGTCCAGGGAGGAGAGATATATTTGGGTTTCATCAGCGTACAGGTGGTAGTGGAATCCAAAAGAGGCAATAAGTTTGCCAAGATATGCAGTATATAGCAAAAATAGAAGGGGAGCAAGGACAGAGCCTTGGGGAACTCCAACCGAGACAGGACGAGTGGAGGAGGTATCCTTGGAAAAGGAGACACTGAATGAGCATTGGGAGACATAAGAGGAAAACCATGAGAAGACAGAGTCACAGAGACTGAGCGATTGAAGAGTTAGAAGGAAGAGAGCATGATCAACGGTGTCAAAGGCAGCAGAGAGGTCAAGAAGAATTAATATGGAGTAGTGGCCTTTGGATTTAGCTGCGATTAGTCATTAGTAACTTTGAGAAGAGCAGTCTCAGTAGAGTGGAGAGGGCAGAAGCTAGACTGAAGAGGGTCAAGGAGAGAGTTGGAATTGAGGAAGTGAGACACACTGAGAAAACAGAGAAACAAAAATGGAAACACTGGGGGGGAAAAATGAATACATTTCACATCCATAGTATGATATAAAACAATTAAATGCAAATAAATGTGTATAAAGAAATAAGAAGTTTTTAAGTCATATATATTGGGTTTTTTTATTATTATTTTTTTATTTTATCGGTCATGTGGGAACATTGTCAAGCTTGTACTTACTCCTCATAGCTTTCTCCTATTCAGACCAGTCATGTCTAAGAAGTACGTTGGTAGCAGATGGTACCCGGAGAGCCAGTTCACATCTTTTATTTTCAAACAGAAATAGTAAAACGTCTTTAACAGAGGGAATAGTAACAGATTTCCTATATCTTGGAAAGATTGATGTAGCCGAGATAAGGAGGTAGCCTAACATATATTATTATTATTATTATTATTATATTTTTTTGTGTGCTGATAAATCTTCAGGGAAGCGCTTAAGCAAACATAATCTAGGTGTTAAATCGACAGGGAACTCAGTAATAGATATGATTAATTATATTTTTTGTCAGTAATCAGATAATTTTGGACATGACCAAAAAGTATGATATAAAGTATCTGTCTGTCCACAGCCTCTCCAACATAAATTAGATATGGAGAGGTTTAGTCTTTTAGATGGGGAGAGGTACCACCGATAAATTAATTTCAAATGAGTTTCCAAGTGTGAAATGCAGTGAGTAACACCTTTCAGTGCTAGTAATGACATGTGCCATTTTTCTACTGTGAATATCTCACCCAGATTACTCTCCCACTTTGTCATATATAGTAGTTTCAAACTCACCTCACCAGCAAAAAAGGCATAGCACATGGAAATGGTTTGTTCCTGGCCAGGATCTGAGATATAAACCTTTTCTAATTTTGACAGTTCCAATTTTCTAGAACTCAGACCCTGGTTGGAAATCCCCAAATGTTCATTAATTATTTGAACCAAATTTGCATGTGCAGGGGCATCAAAAACACTGAATTGGAATTTATTTTATAGCTGTTCAAATGGTAAAAAAAATTAAGAGGACAAAAATAAATAGTTGATACAATGAATCGAATGAGAGGACCAATAGTCTACATCCAATTCAGGTATAAGAAGTTTTAACACTGATAGATGGGTGGCTCTAGACCAGACAGCAGACGGATTAATTTTTCGGTACAGTAAATTCCAGGCTTAATTGTAGTTTTGTTTGTAAGAAACATGTCCGCCAACCTTGTGCACTAATACAGAAGCAGCCATAAAATATATTTTAGTGAATGTGGAGAGAGTTTGCTAGCCTCCATCTCAAGCCAAAGAGGGCGGTCACGCTCTTGGTTGAACTTCAGCGACATCGCTGCATTAGTTGCATAAAAATAATTAATAAAGTCCGGCAAACCCACACCCCCGCTAAGCCTGAGCTTTTAAAGTATGGATAATTTAATCCTAGATGGTTTCCCATTCCAAATGAGTTTCAAGAGAGTAGAATGTACCTTTAGAAAAAAAGATAAGGGAATCGAAAGGGGGATGGCTCTAAGGAAATATAAAATTTTAGGAAGGAGAGTCAGTTTCACCGCATTAACCCTGACTAACCATGAGATTTCCAGACTACACCACCTCTCAAGATCGTTCCTAAAGATAGACCAGACCTTACCCAGGTTATAAGAATACATCTTAGACAGGTTCTTGCATAGGTTAATGTCCAGATAAGAGATATAAGAGTAGCTCCAGTCGAAGTCAAACCCACCTTTTTTAATGTCTAAGTCATATCAAGGTATGAAGAAATAGCTTGAGATTTGGCTGTATTCAATTAATAGAATGAAAGCTTGCCAAATTCCTGCTGGATCGACATTAAAATAGTGATAAAAAAGTTATAAAAAAAACACACTTATGTGTATTGCTTTCCTTATCTGGTGGCACAATAGCGTGCATTTAAAAACCCCAAAACTTTTTTTTCACTGTAATAGATTGAATAGCAGTTAGTTGTCTGCAAGCGTCTGTGTGTCAGGCTCACAGTGGATACTGTGCACACTTGCCCAGTGCCACCACTCATATCTGGTGTCACAATAGCTTGCATTTAAAAAAAAAAAAATGTTTCACTGTAATAGATTAATTAGTAGTTAGTTGTCTGCAAGTGTCTGTGTGTCAGGCCAACAGTGTGTAATCTGCCAGTGCATCGTGCCACTCATATCTGGTGGCACAATAGCGTCATTTAAAAACCCAAAAACTTTTTTTCACTGTAATAGATTGAATAGCAGTTAGTTGTCTGCAAGCGTCTGTGTGTCAGGCTCACAGTGGATACTGTGCCCACTTGCCCAGTGCCACCACTCATATCTGATGTCACGTTAGCTTGCATTTAAAAACAAAAAAAGTTTCACTGTAATAGATTAATTAGCAGTTAGTTGTCTGTAAGTGTCTGTGTGTCAGGCAAACAGTGTGTACTCTGCCAGTGCATCGTGACACTCATATCTGGTGGCACAATAGCATGCATTTAAAACCCCCAAAACTTTTTTTTCACTGTAATAGATTGAATAGCAGTTAGTTGTCTGCAAGCGTCTGTGTGTCAGACTCACAGTGGATACTCTGCCAAGTGACCCTATGTAGGGGGAACAGTCCCTATTCTGCTCTGTGTCAGTGTGTATCAGGGTCTCAGAGGACAGGTGTCAATCCATATCTGCCAAGTGACCCTATGTAGGAGGAACAGTCCCTATTCTGCTCTGTGTCAGTGTGTATCAGGGACCCTGAGGACAGGTGTCAATCCATATCTGCCAAGTGAACCTATGTAGGGGGAACAGACCCTATTCTGCTCTGTGTCAGTGTGTATCAGGGTCCCTGAGGACAGGTGTCAATCCATATCTGCCAAGTGACCCTATGTAGGGGGAACAGTCCCTATTCTGCTCTGTGTCAGTGTGTATCAGGGTTCCTGAGGACAGGTGTCAATCCATATCTGCCAAGTGAACCTATGTAGGGGGAACAGACCCTATTCTGCTCTGTGTCAGTGTGTATCAGGGTCCCTGAGGACAGGTGTCAATCCATAGCTGCCAAGTGACCCTATGTAGGGGGAACAGTCCCTATTCTGCTCTGTGTCAGTGTGTATCAGGGTCCCTGAGGACAGGTGTCAATCCATATCTGCCAAGTGACCCTATGTAGGGGGAACAGTCCCTATTCTGCTCTGTGTCAGTGTGTATCAGGGTCTCTGAGGAAAGGTGTCAATATGTCATATGTCAGTCCATATCCATTTTAGGAATGTTAGGTGATTTATGCCCTTTATGGATTAAAACCAGACTCTGCATCAACTGTTTAATTTTCCATGGAAGTTTTGCCATGGATCCCCCTCCGGCATGCCACAGTCCAGGTGTTAGTCCCCTTGAAACAACTTTTCCATCACTATTGTGGCCAGAAAGAGTCCCTGTGGGTTTTAAAATTCGCCTGCCCATTGAAGTCTATGGCGGTTTTAAAAATGTTATGTTCGCGACATCACTACGCTGCACCTACCGAGGTGTTCAAACTGCTTTTGGACTATTATCACTTTGCTTCCGCGCTGAATTTATTTTTGGGTGATTTTTGTATCATTGTTAATTAATAAAATGGGGTGAAAATTTGAGCAGACATTATTGTCTTACCAGACATAGGTGTCTTACCAGGTTTGGGTAACGTGACTATCTGTGCGCACAAAGCTTCCCCTGGCATTCCACCTGTATTCCAGTAATGATTGAATACGTGAGTTAAATGAGGGGTAAGAATGCCAGAGAAAGACTTATAATATGTCAATGTAAAGCCGTCAGGCCCCGGGGCTTTACCCTGTGGAATCATAAAAATGTCGTCTATAATTTATTTACTGGGTTTTCCTGATTCTACAGTTCAGCATTTGGGTAGGTTGGATTCTAATTTGTTTAACCTGTATGTCCATCCATGTGTGATGTGAATTCTTATTTTTCGCAAGTGCTCAACCCAATTATGTTTGAATTTTCATTCCTTCTTTGGAAGGAACCTTGGCCTTCTGACTAAGTTGGTGAAGAGTCACTGAAGAGGACAAAGGGTTTGCATTGGGAGCATTCTGATCTTTATTATCCACGTAGATGGAAATTATTTAGGTCACATGGAGACCATTGATTTAATTCACTGTATAAAACATGATTTGGTTTTAAAGTTTAAGTTTAGTTTAGTCTGAGGCTGTTTTTTGTCCTGTCTGGAACTAATGTGTTAGAGCATAGAGCATTTAAAATTTTATTATAGAGCTTTATCTTAACTTGATCATAGTACATATTTTTAATTTGGGAATTGATCCTGCAATAGATACATGGCTTGGTACATTGCTGGATTAGAACATTGTAAAGCTATGGTTGTTGATGTATCCTGCTATTTAATGTTTTGTCCTTATTATTTGGGATGGGGTTGCGAGTGTTAAATCTATTCTAAAATGGTTATTGGTATGCGTGTGGGTCTGCAGTAAAAAAATCCCTCCTGAGCAACTACCGAAGGGGGAATGACTGCATTCCAAATGCACCTTTGTGGTCTAGGCACAATTGGGAACAATGTATCTACCTGATAGCAGGCTGGAAAAAGTGGTAGCGGTTGGTCACCTTCGGGAGTCCCTGTCAGGTTCCCTGCCCTTGTGCCGCTTGCGGCGTCCTTACTTACCCCATCACTGCAAGTGGCGACTTTCGGTTCCTGTCCACAGCTTGCGGTTGTCCCTGTTGCCACTCCTCAACCTGACAGTGTTTCTGACGCTGAACGCTCCAAGGCAGCTATCTTATATTTGTGTCAGACCCCATCATGTGACCCAGCACACAGTGATGACCTCACTGATCACGAGAGGGAAAAGACACCTCCCACGTGTTGTAATTAACACTAATTGGAAATTAGCCAATCAGACACACCCTGTGTGTATATAAGTTCACCTCCCCCTTGCTTCAGTGCCCTGTTGTGGTCTTTCCTAGTCCAATAGAACATTTGTATTGTGGTTCATTCTCTGGTTACTGACTTCGGCTCGTTTCTCGTTTACTCTGTTTTCTGTTATCCTTGACCTCGGCTTGTACTCTGACTACTCTATCTCTTTTGCATAGCCCGGCCATTCTAAGGACCGGTATTGCAATATCTGTGTGTCTATGATCTGTCTGCGTGTTCTCCTGGTAATCGTGACAGTTCCAAAACGAACAAAAAGTCAAATGGTTCCCCTGGCTCATAGGTAGCGATTGTACACCTGGTTCGTGCAAACAATCCTCCCGAATAGCGCTCTCCTGACTTGTCGTGAAATGAAGCAGGCATTCGTACAAAATTACCAGTGTTCGCTGGGTTGAGTGTCCGACTTAGAGTTCCAGCAACTTGCCAACCAAGTACCACTGCCTGCTTTCAGGAGACAAGATGGCCACCAGCGCACATGTTATTCGGTTATATGTACGGCTGCCACACAGAGAGAGCACTTTCCTTTGTGGTTTTCTTTGAAGTTAAATTAACCAGGGGGATGTTCGGTGTTCGGTAGATCAATCTACTGAATGCAGGGAAAATAACTGGGACAAGGAAATACAGGGTTTTGTCACATGGGTCTTGAGTACCTCATAGAAGATGACGAGCAAAGGTATAGTCTGTCCAGAAGTTACACTAAAGTCTGAGTATTTAAATAATATTTATTCAGCTATACTCCACTAAACTAAAGAAAAACTCCAAGCACTAAAACCACACACAAAACTTAGCCTTGAACTCATACATCCACTACTCCAGGGCAGCAATGGCTGCAGTATACATAAACCCAAATACGTAGAAAAAAAGCAACAACAAAAAAGTACTAACACCACTACAGCCCATCATATAACCACTGCAGCTGGCTATATCAGCTATGGTGTTTGAAGTGTTCCTTTAAGTAATATTTTTTTATGTATTTTTTGGGCGACAAAGAAGAAGAAGAAAAGTTACATGCCTATTGTTTAAGATGTCAGAGTGATGTACTGAGTCTAGTTGACATGTCCCTGTCTCGGTACATTATCAATCTCTCTCCATCCCTGTGTGTAATGTCTGCTGACTGTACTGCATTTATAGCCTCTGCTAGTTCCTCTTTTCCTAGAGCTGCAGCAGCTAGATAATACTATTTTACAGGAAGGGCTTCAACTAATACATTTGTTCATTATTAAGCATTTCCTTATAAATATAAAAATATCCATTGTATAATGTTTTAAGAAAGTGAATAGCTATCATTACATACTGTTCTTCTGTTTGAGAACATGACGTGACAAAGTGTTAAAGAAAGGGTTGGATTTTGATAACAAAAGCAAAAAAAGACGAACAATTTTAAACAGCAGGGTTGTCAAGTTTTAGATTTGAGAATTTGGATTAGGACAAGCAGGGTTATGGGTTTTAGAATTGGGAATAATGGATTAAGGAAAAAATGGATAAGGGTAGATTGTAGGGCAAGGGTATATGTCCAAACTAACTACTTTTGTCTAAAAATGTTAATTGTGGTGATTTATTCACTAAAATGTGCATTCAAATGAAAGATCAAAATAGCTAGACAGGAAAAATTCGCCAAGTCAGCTACCATTTCAGTTCTGGTACTCTGTCATTAAGGCCTCAATTTAATAAGCTTTCCAAATGATTCAGTAGTGTTAGATTCCCAGAGATGTTAATGGCTACTTCTGTAACTTAATCATTTGAAACGTTTCTCTAACATTTGGAAAGCTTATTAAATGAGGCCGTAATTTGAAATTAACTTTAGTACATAACCCTAAGGACTCAATTTAATAAACGACCAAATTATTCAAAACAGTCAGAAAAACTTCCCAAATTTAACTACAGAAGCAACCATTAAAGAGAAACTATAGTGACGGAAACTACTTTAGCTTAATGAAGCAGTTTTTCTGTATTGATTATGCCTTTGAAGTTTCACTGCTCAATTCACTGCCATTTAAGAGTTAACTCACTTTTGTTTCTGCGTATGCAGCCCAAGTCAAACCTCCCCTGGCTGTGACTGACACAGCCTGGATGAAAACAAAATACACTGCTCAAAAAAATAAAGGGAACACAAAAATAACACATCCTAGATCTGAATGAATTAAATATTCTTCTGAAATACTTTGTTCTTTACATAGTTGAATGTGCTGACAACAAAATCACACAAAAGTTAAAAATGTAAATCAAATTTTTTTAAACCATGGAGGTCTGGATTTGGAGTCACACTCAAAATTAAAGTGGAAAAACACACTACAGGCTGATCCAACTTTGATGTAATGTCCTTAAAACAATTAAAATGAGGCTCAGTATTGTGTGTGGCCTCCACTTGCCTGTATGACCTCACTACAATGCCTGTGCATGCTCCTGATGAGGTGGCGGATGGTCTCCTGAGGGATCTCCTCCCAGACCTGGACTAAAGCATCTGCCAACTCCTGGACAGTCTGTGGTGCAACGTGACGTTGGTGGATGGAGCGAGACATATGCAGCAGAACGTTCTCCACGGCGTCTCCAGACTCTGTCACGTATGTCACTAGTGATCAGTGTGAACCTGCTTTCATTTGTGAAGAGCACAGGGCGCCAGTGGCGAATTTGCCAATCTTGGTGTTCTCTGGCAAATGCCAAATGTCCTGCACGGTGCTAGGCTGTAAACACAACCCCCTCCTGTGGACGTCGGGCCCTCTTACCACCCTCATGGAGTCTGTTTCTGACCGTTTGAGCAGACACATGCACATTTGTGGCCTGCTGGAGGTCATTTTGCAGGGCTCTGGCAGTGCTCCTCCTTTTCCTCCTTGCACAAAGGCGGAGGTAGCGGTCCTGCTGCTGGGTTGTTGCCCTCCTAAGGCCTCCTCCACGTCTCCTGATGTACTGGCCTGTCTCCTGGTAGCACCTCCATGCTCTGGGCACTACGCTGACAGACACAGCAAACCTTCTAGCCACAGCTCGCATTGATGTGCCATCCTGGATGAGCTGCACTACCTGAGCCACTTGTGTGGGTTGTAGACTCCGTCTCATGCTACCACTAGAGTGAAAGCACCGCCAGCATTCAAAAGTGACCAAAACATCAGCCAGGAAGCATAGGAACTGAGAAGTGGTCTGTCACCACCTGCAGAACCACTCCTTTATTGGGGGTGTCTTGCTAATTGCCTATAATTTCCACCTATTGTTTATCCCATTTGCACAACAGCATGTGAAATTGATTGTCACTTAGTGTTGCTTTCTAAGTGGACAGATTGATTTCACAGAAGTGTGATTGACTTGGAGTTACATTGTGTTGTTTAAGAGTTCCCTTTATTTTTTTGAGCAGTGTAGTTTCATTTTCATTCAGATTTAACTTATTTTAACATGACGAGCCTGGTACACAGGCGAAACGCTCGTCGGGCTAGACACTTGGGAGACATTCATCCAATCTCGACTGCAACACCGATTTCGGGCTAGATACTTACCCGACCGGGCTAGACACTTTGGAGACATTTACCCAATCTCGGTTGTAAACACCGATCTCGAGCTAGATACTTACTCGACCTACTTGGGTTATCCCGGTTCCTCAGATGTTACTATATCCATCGCTACGTCGACTATTATCATTCTTTACCTGATTTGCGTTACCACACAGCAATTCTAAGTTACAATCCACTATAGTCGCCAGTTAGCCTTCTGATTGGAACGGGATCCTCACTGCCGACCAGGGCATTCTATAGATTCTAAATGGGTATTTGAAAACTTCCTGGGTTATCCCCCAGACTATCACAATAAGGCTGTAGACATAACTGAAAACCATTATACTGTTCGTAGTGTTATATCTGTTTCTGTTCTCTTATTATATCACTTTACTATACCTGGTTCCCATGAAGGCACCATTCCTTTTCATTGTTATCCTGCTTTTTGCGATATATATATATATATGGGTAACATGGACCTTTGTGATTAGGTGTATATTACGGAAGGGATTCGGGGTACAGCTTTACGCCTACTTTTACCTCAAGAGTAATCAGTAGGGCGAGTAATCATATATACTACTATTTCTACTAGCTTATGTCCCTTGGGGGAACCCGGTTCCAGTTTGACTCCTTCTGTGGCATATTACCACATTCTCACTCAGCATTTCGGTATCTCCGCTGCCAACCATTATTCTCCTACTCTATGATGTGTCACCATACATAGTAGCAGACCCATCTTGTTACATTTGTGGCATCCGGATTTACTGTAGATTCCGCTGTTATGGGTGAACTCACTCATTAGTATTGTTCTTTTTGACGCTTAGTATTACGTGTGTCTTTTTCTTTAGAGGTAGCAACTTACTGGGTATTGCTCCTATGATAGACACACTTCGTACTAACAGTATTTAGCACGTCCATACACCCTTCTAGGTGGATTGTGCTATCACTGAGGTACCCTTTAGACGTCATTGTTGTATTAATTTATCCAGTTATACTGTACCCCCATTTAGTATTACAGTAGCTCCGCTGCCAATCATTATCTGTTCTTTCTATTTACTTTACGATTTGCTACTATGTATTGTAAGAACCTTATTTTGTAACATACTGTGGCATCCGGACTCACTGTAACTTTTGCTGCCTGGTACACTTGTTTATTAGTATCGCTGTTCATTGATACCTATTACAATGTGTCTCTATTCTTTGTGATATCTATCGCGATCTTACACACTCATAGGTGGACTGTGTTATCACTGAAGTACCGTTTAGACAGCATTGTTTTATTTATCTATTTACCCAGTTAGGGTCCTATTTCACTTAGGTGCGTAGCACCTCACTCCCCCCTTCCCTTTATATATTATATAAATTTATTCTTTTTAACTGTTTTCCATTTACATTGCGTATATATTTATGCGCCATAGGACAGATTTTGCTCCTCTTTCCTCTCTTATTTTAACATGTGTTTATCTCCTGATCTGTAAATTGAAGAAGATCCTGCACAGTCTTGCAAGCTATTAAAAGAGATGGAGATAAGAAATGATAAATTAAACAGAGTTTGCAATAAAGGAAGCGTAAACATTAAATGACTCTTTACAGGAAGTGTTTAGGAAGGCTGTGCAAGTCACATGCAGGGAGGTGTGCCTAGGGCTGTATAAACAAAGTTATTTGACTCCTAAATGCCTGACAATTGAGCAGTGAGACTGCAGGGGCATTCTATACACCAAAATTGCTTTATTCAGCTAAAGTTGTTTTGGTGACTATAGTGTCCCTTTAAAGTCTATGAGAATTTTTGAAGATAAATCCTATGGCAAGTTTTTCTGACAGTATTCAATCATTTGAGAAGTTAATTAAATCAAGGCCTAAGACTGATATGGAGTTACATTATGAAAAAATCTTCCAGTTTTCCAGTAATTCATTTCAGCGTGCAAAGATGGCTTGCATATTCAGAAACAAGGTTGACAATTATCATCATGTAAATGTTACTAACTGGTAAACTATTTGTTTGATCTACTTTGCTTTCACTCAGGCAGTGACTGTTTAGAATATTTTTTTACATTGCTTTTAGTTTGCTTTATGTACATGCACTTGTAGGAAGAGAAAGTTCATTTTACACACCCACAAGACTGCTATAGAAACTTTTGATAGGAATTGATTTTCTGTAATCTCAGCAGCTAACTCACGCAAAGTACATCTGAATCACTAAATGTGTTCAACAGAACAAATATTTCACAGAGTTTTCTGCCTACTAAACCTGTCTACCTACATTCGGTCATTTACATATTTGCCTATTTTTGTGTCACATAGAATCTCACTGAAGGGAATATGCAATTTTTCATTTCTGCAGTTATTCGGTGTCAAGATATATGTCTGGCAGGGGAACAACTACATGGTAATCAAATTTCTATATATTCTGAATTTATTTACCACTGATAACATTTGAGTAATGCGTACCCACAATCGTTTAAAATGAAACTGTTAGCAGAAGATGTATACAAAAATATGTAAATATAGTCAATTAAATTGCTGTTTTTGAAAACAACAGGAGTGTTTTGTATATAAACTGCTAAAGGTGCCATGGTGACTTATTGGCCCCTATCTTTCAGTATACAATCTATTGACTCTGGCTAAAAAGGTAATTTCTAAATATAGCTATTACATTAGGCAGATGTATGCTACTTTGAGACATGCTGTCTCCATCTTCTGTACCTGGGTGTCCATCTTGTCTTGTTATAATTGCATGTTTGTGATGATGGTGTGAGCATCTTTAACTATTCAGTAATCAATTAATGCAACTAAATTAAGATATAATGCCAGGAAAAAAGGTAGAGAGGTGTCATATGTTTAACTGGTCACTATTTAGCAGACAACTATGTATTTTCTGCATTTACATGGACAAGGTTTTGATAAACTCTCACAGTCTCCATCTATACAGCATTAGTAAAAATGTTGACACTTCCAGGAAACTAGGTTTAGATCAGAACTATATAAATGTTGTTACTTGAAAATGGAACAGTACAGAACAGTTTCAGAACAAGAAAATACTTTTAATTGATTTAATGCAAAGAGATTCAGTTGGATCTAATTGCAAATAGGTTATGCCCAACCTAGAGAGTGGATAGTCAAGGTCACCAAACGTAAACCTCAATTTAATACCTTTTCTAAAAGCTTTGTTTTTCTAACAGTATTGAATCATTTGGAAAGGGTATTAAATTGAATCATGTGTCGAAAACAGAGAAAATGGGCAATCAAAAATATCTGAGTGGCTTCGACATGGCCAAATAGTAATGACTAAATAACTGGGTAACGGAATCTCTAAAAAGGTACGTATTGTGGGGTTTTCCTTGAATGCAGTGGTTAATACCTACCAAAACAGAGTTTTACTCAACCATTTCGTTGGAAGCAACTCAGAGAGCCTGATACTAGAGGCATTTAAACCCTGCAATATAGTCATTGCCATTCTGCATGGCATGGCACGCAGACCATTTCATTAAAATGAAGTGGTCTGGTAGCCTATAGTGTCCTTGTAATATGACTATCTAGTTCTAATTTATTGTGACTTATAGGGTCTATGAGCTTAAAGAGAGCTCTAAATATCGCCCTTTAAATTTAATTTAAATCCCAGGAGCTGGAACTTGGTGTAAGCAAAGTCAAATACCGACTCAAACAATGGAGACCCAGGTATCAGATACCTGTGGCTCATTTCCACTTTGTCAGCTGGATACATATTTAGTGACTCCAGACTGAAAGATGAGCAGTATGCAGAGTTTAAAGTGAACACTGTATACAACCCTTCAAATATATTTAAATCCCAGCAGCTTTAACTTGGTGTGAGTTAGGCTCCCTTTAAATCACTGTGGCAGCACAATTACACTGAGATTTAGAATTAGGGATATGTGGCAGACCTGGCATCAGTCCCTGGGGCTGCCCAAACCCATATTGATTTCTTGCGAACAGATTTGTACCCCCCTGTTCGGAAACCGAACAGAACTTGTGTGTTCCCTGTCACGAACACACCCTACTTCAAGAGTCTGCGTGACGTAGGTGTGGTGGTGAAAGGGTTAAAGTTCACCATTTGTCTGCACTAGAACGGAAATAATGATAAAAATCATAATAATGGGGGCGTGGCCACGACCGGGATGCAAACGGACGCATAAGAACAGAGCTCCGCTCAACTAACGGCAAATCAGCCTGAATCCAACCAGGTAGCGACGGCTACAGCACCTCTAAGGGCACTTACCGACTGCCTGCACCCTCGAGCACCCATGGCGAGCAAATCCGCTCGTAAATCTAAGGGCAAAACGCCCTCACTGCAGATCGCGGCCTTTTCCCCGCCAAACAAGCGCTTCCAAGATGGCGCCGGAAGCGAGTGTTCTCCTTACTCGGAATCAGAGCGCAGTGAGTCTGGACGGAGTGATATCACCTCAATATCGCGGACCACTGCCCTACAAGCTGAGGAAACCAATATCCCTAAGCTGCTAGAAGACCTAAAAGCCACCATCAGGTCAGACTTTCAGAAATTAGCAGCAGACATAAGAAAGGATGTTCAAGCTATAGGGGAAAGAACAGCTCACTTAGAAGATAAGACAGAGGAGATCATAGAGGCTCACAATAATCTGGCTGATGCCTATGATACCTTCTCTGCAAAATTGCAAGCGCTCGATACCAAAATCACAGATATGGAAGACAGAACCCGCAGGAATAACATCCGCCTGCGCGGTATTCCAGAGGAGGTCAGGGCCCAGGATTTAAAGCCGTACTTGACACAGCTATTTCAAACCCTGTTGCCAGAGGCTTCCCATCAAGAACTGGAGCTAGACAGGGCTCACAGGCTCATGAAACCACGAAATATACCCGCGGCGGTACCCAGGGACGCTATAGTCCGGGTCCACTTCTTCGCCACCAAGGAGAGGCTGATGCAAGCGGCCAGAGAACCAGCGCGTCTGACAGGGAAATATACAGGCCTTCAACTTTTTGCAGACCTATCACCGGCTACGCTAGCAAAAAGGAGATCCTTTGGTACCATCACTAAAGCACTGAGAGAGGTGCAAATTCCTTATAAATGGGGTTTTCCCACCCGTCTCATCATTCACAAGAACGGAGCAGACAAGATCGTTGCATCGCCGGAGGAAGGAAGAAGACTATTGACTCAGTGGAATATCCCCTTCCAAGCAGAGGTACCAGTGATCAGAGATCCGGAGCCGGCGGCTACCAGAATCGCAGGGGATTGGCAGAAAGTAGCATCCGCTAAGTGAACCATCATTTTGGAACTGTCAAACGACGAGTTCGAGCTATGCAGGGAACCACGGAGAGGGTGTAGTATTATTTACTGACAATCTGATATTCTTGTCTGTTTGGGTTTTTTTTTTCTATTGTAGCATTGCAAAAAAAAAAAAACAAAAAAAAAAAAAAAAGGAAAGGGAAAAAAAAAGAAAAAGGGAGGAAAAAAAAAAAAAAGAGAAAATGTTATAACAAAACTGTAAAAAAAAAAAAAAAAAAGTATTAGAGAGAAAAAAAAAAAAAGAGGAAAAAAGGAAAAGAAAGAGACGGAAGTGCCTATACAATCACGAGACTGTTGCTACTCACCAGAAGGCCGTACTAAGCGGAACTTCGTGCGAAGGCTTTAGTACGCACGCCTTTGTTACTCTCCTACCCACGTCCCCACTAGGCTCACTAGAGAGCCAATGCGGTGTGGTACGACCACACTGTCAAAATGTTTGTCCCTGATCAACACGCAGATGTCTCGGATGAGGCTATCTGGAGTGGGGGGACACCTGTATATAGTTAATTTTTGGTTTATTGCTTTTTATTTCTGTTTACTTCTATTATCACTCATTTTTTCAGTGGGAACAATGTATATTTATGGCTGGTATGACCTGTATGCTTATATGTCTAATGAGGGTGATGTAAGGTTATGGCAATGTGGGAAAAGAATGATGATCTACCCTGTAAGGGGGCCTTTGGGCCCTAAGGTCAGCTCTTAAAACCCCTCCTCACGATGGTGCTTACCATTTTCTCACTTAACACAAAAGGGCTAAACTCTCCACACAAGCGACGCCTGGCACTACAGGAAGCAAAAAGGGCACGAGCCCACATAGCTTTTTACCAGGAAACACATTTTAAATGGGGTCACAGACCTAAATTCAATTCTCAACAATTCCCGATTGACTTCCACTCCTGTTATGCTAAAAAAAAAAGGGGAGTCTCCATCCTTGTTAGCAAAGATGTTGCCTTTACACTGGTGGCAAAACACACAGACAAACATGGCAGATATCTGATAATTCAATGCACAATTAACAACGCACATTTCACACTAGTGAACATTTATGGACCACACACTGACCAACCGGCCTTTCTAGACACGCTTTTCCAAAAAATTGAGGAAAAGAAGCTGGGGGAGGTGATCATAGGTGGGGACACCAATTTTATTCTGGATGACCACTTAGACACCAGGTCCTTAGGGACGGCAGTTCACACCACCGCGACATATAGAGCCCCCACAACGAGGAAACTGAATCAAATCCTCTTAACTCATGGATATATCGACCCGTGGAGGGTGACGCATCCGTTGGAACGGGACTACTCGTTTCATTCGCTTGCACACAACTCCTACTCACGGATCGACCGATTTCTATTACACAATTCAATGATATTAAGGGTACAGGAGACGGGAGTGGGTTTGATTTCTTGGTCAGACCATGCGCCGGTAACGCTCACATTAGGAGAACAATTTCCTAGCAGGGGTAGAGGTTCCTGGCGCATGAATGAACACCTACTCACAAATCCACAAATCCTAGCAAATATCCGAGAGGAGTTGAACCTGTACTTCCATACGAACCAACTGCCGGCCACGAAGCCAGACCTACTCTGGTTGGCCCACAAAGCCTACATCAGAGGGGTTTTAATTAAACATGCCAGCTATGCTAAAGCCAAACGGCTGCAAAATTACTTGTCACTTACTAAACAGTTGACGGAATTGTCCGCACTAAACAAAGTAGACCCATCCCCCAACCGTGCGAAGGAACTTAAACACATACAACGCCAACTAGAAGAATTAGAACTGGCCAAAACAAACTTCATACTGCGAAGGTTTAAACAGCGCTTCTTTGAGCAAGGGAATAGAGCGGGAGCCCTCTTAGCCTCACAACTGAAAAAAAAAGCACTAGCCACTAAGATTGCATACATACACACAGCGCAAGGAGACAAAATATTAAACCCAGATACAATTGTACAGGAATTCGCCAGATATTACGGCTCACTGTACAACCTAAAAGAGGACCCTTCGACCCATGTCCCAACTCTAGATGAGATCAATACGTTCCTAGATAAGTCCCACCTGCCCAGATTACAGGAAGAAGACACGCAGACACTCATAACGCCTATTACGCTAGAGGAGTTACAGACTCACATAAGAGACCTACCTGCGGCAAAAAGTCCTGGCCCAGATGGTCTCCCGGCCATATATTATAAGACGTTCCTGGACCAACTAAGTCCCTCACTACTAGCCTTATTGAATGACAGCTTCCAAAAAGGCACCCTTCCTAAGGAAATGCTCTTAGCCCACATAGCTACGTTACCGAAGCCGGGTAAAAAACCGACTGCTTGCCCGAATTTCCGGCCAATATCACTCCTTAATATAGATACAAAACTATATGCTAAAATCATAGCAAGTAGACTTAGCTCAATCATACCCAAACTCATACATTACAATCAATCAGGCTTCACCAAAGGGAGACAGGGGTCGGACAATTCCAGACATATCCTGAATGTGATACATCACATCGGGGAGACGTCTAGTGAGGGCCTTCTCTTAGCGCTGGACGCGGAGAAGGCCTTCGACAGGCTAAATTGGTTATACATGAAGGAGGTGATGAGACGATTCGGACTCCCCCCTCCGCTTATCACTGCCATAATGGCACTATACACAAACCCTACAGCGAGTGTTTCTAATGCGGGCTTTGTCTCCTCCCCCTTTGCCATCACTAATGGGACTAGGCAGGGATGCCCCCTGTCCCCCCTCTTGTTTATTCTGTGTCTGGAGCCTCTAGCTCAAATCATTAGAGATTCACAAAACATTACCGGCATATCAATTGGGGACCAAACACACAAACTTTCGCTCTTCGCGGATGACATCATACTTACACTTTCCTGCCCAGAGAGATCCCTTCCCGAACTGATAGACTTGTTACGCACCTTTGGACAAGTGTCCTATTATAAGCTCAATGCGGGCAAAACGCAGGCACTGCCTATTAATATACCAAAAAACAAACGGGAGATCCTGGCCAAGCTCTTCCAATTTGATTGGAGAGAGGACTATGTAACCTACCTAGGAGTGAAAATAACCAAATCCATTAACACTTTGATGCAGTACAACCATGTCCCAATGTTGGCAGCCCTACGACAGGAGTTAGGGGGGTGGAGAGATGTCCGAATCTCATGGCTAGGCCGCATAAATGCACTTAAAATGATGTCGCTGCCTAAGTTGCTGTATATTTTTAGGATGCTCCCCATAAAAATTCCGAAAAGCTATTGTGCGAAAGCACAAAAAATATTTATGGATTTTATTTGGTTCAGAGGTAGAGCCCGAGTGGCAAGAGAGGTGTTACAGAGACCATTCAGGGAAGGGGGTATGGGGGTGCCTCAGATATGGGAATATAGCAGAGCGGCTTTACTAGCCCAAGCAATCAATCTCCACGCACCAATTGGCCTGTTAAGCTGGGTGGACATGGAACGAAAACAAATGGTGGGAGACGCTTTATTAGCACATATGTGGACACCCCCCAACCTGAGAACCTCACAACCTCATTTATACTCGACCACAAGGGCATCGTTAGATGTGTGGTCCACCTTTCATAAAAAACAATCACAGCCTAAATTTCACAAAATGGCGCCTTTGGCTGCCCTAAAGGCCATATCTCCATGGCTTTCAATTCGACAATGGGAAATTAAGGGGATCACGAATATATCACAACTACTCCTAGGGGGAGAGCTCCTCCCATTCCCAACCTTACAAGAAACATATCAACTGCCAACGAAATTTACATTCGCATACTTGCAACTTAAAGGGGTGATACTAGAACATGTTGATTATAGGAGAAAAGATACCAACCCCATGGATAGTGATACACAGCTACTGCTAGATTCATGCTGGACTGCACCGATGAAGCCCAAACTCCTTTCTCGTTGCTATAGAGCCCTTGCCGTCCCGGGGTCCGGAAAACCCATGACACTAGAGTCGCAATGGGAGAAAGAATCTGGTAAAATAGTCTCCCAGGAAAGGTGGATAAAACGACTAAATGCACTAAGGGGTGTTACCAGGTGCTATACACTAATCGAGGCTCATCGAAAGCTTGTTTACCGCTGGTACCTTACCCCTGACAGACTAAGCCGGATGTATGGAGGAGCGTCGGCAACATGTTGGCGATGCGGCCTAGAGAGGGGCACCATGACCCACGTATGGTGGAACTGTCGTGCAGTTCAACCGTTGTGGAAAGTGGTGGCGGAGCTGGTGGAAACACTACTGCTCGAGCTACCTACAGAACCTGAAATATATCTCTGGCTGGAGTTCCCCCCTTGGGTGACCTTTCATCAGAGAGCCTTAGTATCACATATAGCTCTTGCGGCCAGGGCACTTATAGCACTTAATTGGAAATCCAGCACCTGCCCGACAAAACAGGCATTAGTAGATAAAATAAACCTTCACTATGCATACGAACGTATGGCAATCCTTTCTGTGGGTGCTAACTGTACAACATCCAGGATATGGGAACCCTGGGAAGCTCTCTTCCCCTCAAAACTGGGGGGCAGCAACCCTAACAACAGGAGTATTTCGAGTAACTCTCCTCACATGACACGTTCTTACCAGCTAAGTCCACAATAACCTACTACTCACTGATTACCTGATATTCTACTGTGTATTCTTGTTAGTTTTTTTTTTTTTTTTTTTTTTTTTTCTTTTTGTTCCTTTTGTTTATCTCTGTTTTAGATGTTTAACTCACACAAGGTAACGGACAAACTAACTCGTTAGCTTATCAAAGAAACACTGTTACCATTAAGGTATCCACTACATGTGTGCATGTAACGCTTCAGACTCCCCCTCCGGCCAGCTCCGGTACGAAGTAGGCGGCTAACGCTATTGAGTTAAAATATGTCACCTAATAACCTCTACGGGGGCACCTCACACAGAACGTACCTGTAAACATAGGTAGCTGAATCCGATTCCGAGAGATGGGGGTGGAGGGAAGGGGGAAATAAGAAAAATGGAGACTATTGTAATTTGAATGTTTATATAAATAATAGAATGGTTATGTCTCCATTAAGGCGTATGTTTTTGATATGACACAATGTGGATGTATGTATTGTAATGAAATCAATAAACTTCAATTATAAAAAAAAAAAAATCATAATAATATAAATATTACTATTTTAATGCTTCCACCAGCAAAACAATTTATAAATGGGGTGCCCCAGGTCCCCCAGGTAACTTAATAATAAAAACCCACCAAATACAACTTAGCACAATATCTAAGTAATTGCAAAACACTAATTAGTCTCTTCAGGTAATGTGATTCTTTACCAGACAAAGGCAGAACTTAATAAAGGAATATTTGTTATGAGCAAAAAACAGTCACAGTGCATACAAAAAGAGAGATGACAAATTAGTTACACCAACAACATATAAAAACAAAAGGGATAAAATAACAGAAGTAACAGAAGTAAGGAATAAAATAACTTATTCCTTAGGTTTTCAAAGTAAAGCTTCTGCCCAGAGGGTCTCTGGCAAGAAAGATGGTGACTCACTCAAAATTAGATTTTGGACCCAAGCAAGTACAATACACACTTCAGTATCATTAGATATGTACCATGTGGATTATCAAGCCTTGCCCTAAAGGTGGAGATAAGGCGTACCTATAGAGACAATAAGTGAGAATCCCCCTTGTGTTCCAGACCAACATCAACCAAATTACAACTTTTTCTTCTATCTCCTCTTTTGTACTTGTTGCAGCTATAATAATTGCATCTATGAATGTGTTACCATTTTTCCATTCCATAGATATGTTACACTCCTTACTTGTGGCTCAATATAGCGGACATCACAATCTCTTCCCCTATGGTTAAGTTACACAAATCATGTTTAGGCTTGATTAGAAGATTGTGCTTGTCCCATTCAAAAATATAATAAAAATAAGGCTTAATTATTAATCTGTGGGTTTCTTTTCAATATGATACTGGAACACAAGGCTACTGGCTATTAACACATTAAACCCCTATCTAAAAGGGAATCTAGACATATAGCAAATTAGAGAGTTAGTTTATATATAAACCAGACTTCCAGGCCACTTATGTGAGACTTCTCCGACCTTAGAGATGAGCTCTGTTGGGGTCTCAACTTCAAAGAGGAATTTAGGCTGTAAAACTTCTGCCCTCCCATACCATGAAATTAACCCCTTTTGGAATTGACAATACCACCTCAATCAAGCAGCCAGTTCATCTCCATGCACTACACAAATTACAGTAAATGCCAATATTCCATAGTGCAACGATGAATTATGCACCCCTGCCATGACAGTTCCCCCCTGTTATTGACTTAGAACTCCGACCACCCCTGGCTGTTAACTGCAATTAAGGAGTAAGGAGTACACCGTTTGTATAACCGAACGCACGTGGTTCAGTGCACGTCGCCCATTTTGTCTCCCAAACACAGGCAGCGATACTTGGTCGCCAAGTGCGTGGAACTGATTTCAGCTACACCCTTTCACGAAACCTGACTAAGATGGAACTGCTGCCTATATACTTTCCTGACCAACTACATGAATCATGTTTGTGAGATGTTATCTCCGACTGGGCATTTGCTACCTAAGAGCCAGGGGGAGCGTTCGTTGGTGTTCGTGAAGGAACTCCCGAACCAAGACCGGCCACTGCGCTGGATTGTCTTGAATTCTTTTGGGGCACCACCTCATGGCCGGCCGGTGAAATCTTCTCCCGAATAGTGATTTCATTCCACCAAACCAATCTGAGCGTTTTTTGGATATGTTGTGCGCTCAGATACAGGCTATTCGGGGATATAAGAATTGTGGGGTTCCTGTAATGTTTTATTACCTTTTATTTATTCCTGGATGTTTTATAATATTTTATGTATTTCATGTAACATAGATAATTGAGTTATCTAAATTCCCAGCTCAATTATCTCTCAGACCCAGAGCATCTTGGGAAAAATTTCCTGTAAACTTGATCTGGAGACCCCATACTATGGGGCAGTGCATAAAAAGCCATGTGTGGGCTTATAAAAATTCAGTTGACTCCCAGAACTGTATGTTGTCCAGTTACTGGGGGAATGGACTATATTCACTAACCAGTGCTTCCCTTATAGTTTCAGAGGATTACAGCAGAGATATTCACTCTCAGCATTGCAGCTCCGCTACACTACATATGGCTGTAGTTGTTCTGGTGGCTATAGTTTCCTTTTAATTAGTCCTCAGGCAAACTCTGAAGTTATTTGGGGGAGAGAAAATTACATTTGCCATTGACAATGTGCTGAATGGCAACTGAATGGGAGCCCTTCCCATATTTTTAGAAAACCCTCCATCTCCTTGAAAAAAGTATCTTAGTGTTTTTAGGTTGCAAATAATTCCCCCCCACATATAAGCATAACCATATTTTTTTTATATTCCCAGATCTGCACTCCTTTTTTGATCACAGTAATAAGGTAATATTGTAACAGACACATTTTTACTCAGCTGTTTACTCTTACCATACACTTGGGCTTATCTCATACTGATCTGATGCACAGTATGTGATGAGTAATCAAATTCTTACTACAGTTCCATACCTTTTATAATCAAAAAGATCTTAATGTGGGTTTAAGTGGCCAACGTAAAGTTGGATCTCAGATCAGTAGTAAAATTAAAAAAACAAAAGCTTGAGTGTTTATATTCTAAAATTATTTACATAATGATACAATAAATGTATCAATAAATGCATCAGTAGCAGTAAATAATAAATTTGAAATTTTTTTACAAACTTCTGGCTTGACTTGCATGATTCATACACCGAGCCATTGGAAGCAAGGCACAAACTCTAAAAAAAATGTTTGTGACTTGTTGTGTTTAGGGGTAGTGACTTACCCCAAAGTCTGAATTGTTTTTCCTGGTAAAATATAGATTTTAAAATTATCTTATTATAGTGTTAACGAAACACAAATACTGAAAATGCTGTACTTTGTTATTCAGTATTTTTTTTTCTGTAGCATCTATGGATCAAAGCATTTTGAGAAAAAGCTGTTTTTTCTGTTTCTTCAGTGCTCTTTGATCCACTTTTGCCACATGTGAACATCTGCATGTCTTTATATTCTTTCCCCTGTCTTTTTTTCTGATTCTAAACTGAAACTATCTGTTCTAAAGGTGGGCGTACCACTGTGGTTTCTGATAATCTCTGCCAGATGTCAGAATGCTACCTTTGATGCAGTAACACAATTAACAAATGAACCGATGTGATCGCGTACATTGCAATTCCCAATTTAAAACAAACATTAAATTTGTATTCCTCAAGTTTTTCCATGACGATTGAATATGGAAGCTCTTTATTGCCACTTTAACGTTTCCTTTAAAAGTAATTCCATTTGGAGATAAAAAAAAAACACATAAACACAAATTAACAAATCGAACATAATAGACATCAAAGTGAGTGTGTTTGCACTAGCCTTTTGCATGGCAATGCAAAAAATAATTTTGTTCATCGTAAGGGATTAGTTGTAAAACAAAAATTAATCAACTGGAATTAGTCTAACTAGCATTTTGGTACAGGCGAATTTCGTCCATATGATTGTTTTGGAAAAAACAAAAATGTGTCTATTATGCAATGCAAAAACCGCTACAACATACTCCAATGGTTCTGCAATATGAGGCATTTTTGGAACTCTGAGTTGCCAACTTGTCATATTAATTATGTTAATTTATATGTGTTTAAAAAAAACAACTATATCAAGTCAAAACTTTTGCAGTCTTGTATTAAAGGGACACTGTAGGAACCGAGACGAGTTCAGCTCATTGAAGTGGTTTGGGTGCTGTGACCCTTTTGCACTTAGTGATGCAATGTAAAACATTGCAGTTCCAAAGAACTGCCATGTTTACATTGCAGCTCTAAGCCTGCCCTCTGTGGCTGCCTACCAGACAGCCACTAGACAGCTTTTGTTCCGTTATCTGACTCTGGGCATCCTCACGCTCTGCATGAGGTCCTCCAGCGTCATATTTTCCCCGTAGGAAAGCATTGAATAATGCTTTCCTATGGGGAGGTCTAACGCGTGCACAGCCATTGCCGCGTTTCGTGTTAGGTTTACCCCCACTGGCTGATGCAGATGGGGAGGAGCATGGGCAGAGCCTGACTCAGCGCCGAGAGACAGGAGGGGGGGGAGGGGGAGAGGAAAAGGTTTAGCTAGTCTTGTGCAGCCCAACAAATTTGCCTGTTTGAGTGAAGATGTTTGGAGCATCAGCTCAGGAGTAGCTGTACTGCAGGAAGCTGTTCCTTATAACAGCCATGGGAACAGCCCCTCTAGTACAGGTGGGGTTGAGATTGTAAGGAAGGCTAGACAGGTTGTGGTGGTAGGGGCTCTATTATTAAGAGAGTAGATATTGTAATCTGCCACTCTGATCATCTCATCCAATAGCATACACTAAACAATATGATATAATAGGCATAGCAGAAACATGGTGAGATGAGACACATGACTGGGCAGTTAACTGAAATGGGTACACGTTATTTAGGAAGGATAGGAAAAACAAGAAGGGTGGTAGGGTATGTTTGTATGTCAACCACGAGTTAAAGTCAAATCTTAGGCATACGGAGTGTGACAAGGAAATTGTGGAAGCTTTATGGGTAGATATATGTTTGGGGCAAAAGAAGGGAAATCAATTATTGGTTGGGATATGTTATAAACAACCTAATATAAATATTAATGAGGAAGAACAGCTTTAAGAGCTGTTATAGCAAATTGGGAAAGCTGCAAATCTGGGTAACACATTAATTATTGGAGATTTTAATTACCCGGACATAAATTGGGATAGAGTGACTAGCACTTCAGCAAGGGGAATCAGGTTTTTGAATGTCTTAAATGACACCTTCATGTCACAACTGGTACAAGCACCTACTAGAAAGGCTGCTTGTTTGGATCTCGTTATAACAAACAATGTTGATCTTTTGACCAACATTCAAGTAGGGGAGCATTTGGGAAATAGTGATCACAATATGGTAATTTTTTTAATAAACTCAAAAAAGCAAAAGCACGTTTGGTGTACTAAAACATATAATATTAAAAAAGCCAATTTCAATAAGATAAGGGCAGCTCTTTAACATTTCGACTGGCATAAACTCTGTGAAAAAAAACCTGAGGATAAATGGAAACTCTTCAAACAAATATTAGAAAGGTACATTTCTCAGTATGTACCATTGGGTAATAAATATAAGAGTAACAAATTGGAACCAATATGACTTAGTAGAGAGATTAAAAATAAGAAAAGGGCATTTAAAGCATTTATATCGGACAAACAGAGGCATCCTATATAAGATATAAGGAAGCCAATAATGCTTGCAAAAAGGCAATTAAAGTGGCTAAACTAGAATGAGAACTTGATAGCCAAGAATCCAAAACCAACCCCCTAAAATTTTTCAAGTACATCAATTCTAAAAAAAAAAAAAAATGAAAGCATAGGTACACTGGAAAAAGAGATGGATCTGTCAGTTAATGAAGACCAGGAAAAGACAGAAATGTTAAATAACTATTTTTCTTCAGTATATATTAATGAGGATCCTATGGCAAGAGATATGCAAATGATTGCTGCAAAATATTTGCAGATAGCTTGTGATTGGATGACTCGAGACAAGGTGCTACAGCAGTTAAAGAAAATTAATGTAAATAAAGCTCCGGGGCCTGACGGTATTCACTCACGAGTACTTAAGGAGCAAAGTGGGGAAATAAGTGAACCTCAAAATTTAATCTTTCAATATTATTTTGTTTCAGGTATTGTACCAGAGGAATGGAGGAAGTCAGATGTCCTTCATATATTTAAAAAGGGTTCAAAATCCTTGCCTGTAAATTATAGACCTGTGAGCTTAACTTTTGTGACTGGGAAAATATTTGAAGGGCTATTAAGGGATAATAGGAATTCATTGGGAAGAACTTTGCTATTAGCAATAATCAGCATGGTTTTATGAAACATAGGTCATGTCAAACTAACCTAATTGCATTCTACGAAGAAGTAAGTAGAAGTATAGATCAGGGTGTTGCAGTGGATGTGATCTACTTGGATTTTGCCAAGGCATTTGATACGGTTTCTCACAATAGGTTAGTGTTCAAACCAAAAAAAATTGGTCTTGATTAATATTCTTGTTCTTGGGTAGAACATTGGCTTAAGGATAGAGTACAACGAGTTGTTATTAATGGTACATTTTCAAGCTGGACAAAAGTGGTAAGAGTGTCCCTCAGGGTTCTATTTTGGGACCGATTCTATTTAACATATTGATAAATGATGATGTTTAGTGTTTGCAGATGACACAAAACTTTGTAAAGTGATAAAATGTGAGCAGGATATTGCTTTGCTGCAGAGGGATTTAGATAGATTGGGGGACTGTGCACTAAAATGTCAGATGAAATTCAATGTAGAGAAATGCAAAGTTATGCACTTAGGGGTCAAGAATGCACAAGCAACTTACACCCTAAATGGTAGTGAATTAGGGGTAACCACACACAAGAAGGATTTGGGAATTGTGATAGACGAGCTACAAAATTGATTAAAGGAATGGAGCATTTTAGTTACAAAGAAAGGTTACAAAATTTAAATCTCTTTAGTTTAGAAAACCAGCACCTCAGAGGGGACATGAAAACATTATACAAATATATTTGGGGCCAGTACAAACCATTATCTGGAAATCTATTCATAAACAGATTGAGTCTAGATTGAGTCTAGAAACGTCAGTTTGGTAGTGGGACCTACTGTCTTATCAGTAGCCAACGGTACTCTCAATGCGGCAAACAGTGCTACTGTCTTGTCTATGCTCTGAGGGGTTGTATACAGGTTTTCTACTGTCAGAAAGTGGTCCAAGTAATGCACTACTAATGTGTCGACTTGTACTTCGGTTAGTCACTTCCTGGGAAAGAGGCGGTTTGGGCACATGGTTTTGGTGCGGGCTCAGTAACAGATGGAGCAGACATGCAACAACCTGCAAGCGCTGAAACTGCAACCCCCTGCGTTGAAGTTGTTCCATATCTGCGCCTTACCGAAAAATACTATTGGTCTCCCCAGTTTGTCTTTTAAACCTTTCTGTTTGCTTTTACTTGTGCTAGGGATGGCGTAGCTAGCGGTGGGTAAACTGGGCTCGCTGACGCACACGTTGGTAGGGTAAGAGTTTAAAGAGCAAATAGCACAACCTGGTGGTACTAGCCCGGTAAAGTGGCGACAGAACAGCTCAGTATCCATGTGACTCCAGTCTATCCAGATGTTGAACTGTGCCAAGGTTTCCGCTGCCTTGGGTGAAAAAGATTTGTGGGAATTGTAAAAATTGGTACCACCATACTTGTTCCCCAGATCTACCAACTTGTGCATATACAAGTCCAGTTCCTCCCTGCGTTGTTGGAAATTGAAGCATATCACATCTCTATACAACCTGAATGCTAGAACAAAGTCTGGAATGGACAACTTTTTGTTCAGCCTTGGATCTTTAGCTTTGAGCACCCCTGACAGGTCACCGTAATTGTAAGTTTTAATCTCGACTATGTCTTGAGATGCTATTAGTAAGGACATAATGTTTACATCCTTCCCCTCCAGTATGTCTTTCTTGATTTTGGGAGGGACCATATGTGCTGGTATAATGATGTGTGTGGTGGAGCCCTGTGCAATCTGAGTACCTGTGACAATACCCTGAGAGACGGTTTGGTCAATGATTTTTGTGGATAAAAGTTCTGAAATTACATGATTGACAAAGTTAAATGTACATTGGTATACATGAGCAAACTCTGATTGACTGACCATATTGTATTTTACCATCAAAAGGACTACTTGACTTCGTCCGCATGATCAGAGAAAACATGTCAATTAAAAACGTGACAACAAACTTATTGCAAGTGCAGGAATGCAGAAACTGAAAACACTTCCCCTCCTCCATTGTTCTGGGTGAGCCATGTGGTCTAACAGGTAAGGGAAGTTAGGCTTTGTTCAGCTGATTGTGTAAAGAGTATATGTGGGTAGAGTTAACTATAGGAGGAGATATATGTCTATATTATGCATTTACACAGTCAGTTCTGGGCTCAGATCTTGTTGTATTTTGGTGACATTAGTCCCTCTGAGCCCCGGTCGGTGAATCGAATAAAGAATCTCTTCCTTCCTGAAGAAACCTGTGTCCACTTCTCTGTGCTTGGCTTCCGTCAGTTTCTCCGGTATCAGTATAGAGTATAATATGCGAATTACCGGGTGTTGGATAAATGAAATTACAACATTTAATCCGCATTCATGCCTAACTGTTTCGTGTCTTATTCGTTTAAGTGGGAATTACGTATGAACTTCCTATTGTGTTCGTACGTTTGTGACCACGTTCGGTAGTTTATCACGTGTTGACGTGTACTCACAGTTGCCGGGTGCTCGTCAGCTGACCCAGAAGTTCGGGAAGGGGCTCCGGGAGCTTAGTGTCGCTGTGAGCGACCGAGATCGAGTGGTTTGGAGCTGGGGTTGGCGGGCCGCGGTACAAAGGCCTGTTGGCTTACCTGGACAGTATGCTGGCTGTGACTACACCGGGAAAGACCACGAGGGAATCTCTTCTGGCGTAACCGGAACCGGAATGAGCCTATCAATGTCAGCCCCGTATGGAGGTAGGTTTGGGCTTATACAGACCGGATCAACCCCTCCCACAACTCCAGGATGTGCCTTACCATATATCTATGACATTGAAAAATTATAGTTGCCCTTCCTTGAATTCCGTATGTTGTGTTTTTCTAAATATTTTCACCAAAAATTGATTAAATATTCTAAGCTGAGATTTTATACATGATCAATAAATTGTCATCATATTTTCCTTCTACTCATCCACCTTTAATAATCAGCAAAATATAATGATGACAATAGGTAGTTGCTCCAACACAAAACAAAACATACATCTGCGTGTTGATTTTTTTTATGTGAACCTTTTTGACCTCTCTTGTTTTTGTCAACAAATTACATTTTCCGGGCATAAGATCTTGATATACTAGAATACAAACAGCCTTGTGCTCTTCTGTTTTTGATTACTAGAGACATCTAGGAGTGGGTGGAACATTGGCTGCAGAAGTATAGGCTATGCAGCATAGTTACTTGATTGATACATGTTGCTATTGTAAACTGTTCATCAAAGTATCAGATAGAAAACTATTCATACTGGTATAAATGCCACAAAAAAGTACAAAATACATTCCATATTTAGTCTATCTATCTATCTATCTATTCAGAAGCCAGTCATATAAATTGAAACTGTGCCTTACACAAAATATCTTTTAATTCTTAGCTGTTGTTTTTCATTGTAATTGTTTAATTTGGTTTTTAAAAATGCATGTAGAATGTAGTTATATGTTCTCTTGTACAAACATTGGTAAAGACACAAGAACATGAATCGGATATAACTTGCTAGTACTTAAAAGAACACTGAAAGGGACACATCAAACTTGAAGTGACTAGTTCTGGGCCTAGTGTGGATGAGAGTTTTTAATTTATTTATTTTTTATTTTTTTATTTATACATTGTTTATATGCAATGGGTACATTTTCAGAGCAGGTATATCAACACATAGGCAGTGCAAATATTATTAGGAAAATTCTTTATTTATTGCTAGGACATCTATCTCAGTCTACTTATCCTAGCATGCTCTATTCTTTAAGAGATATTCCAACATCTGGTCCCTCTCTTTATTAGTTTTGGACTGTTCTTTCTAGTGATGCCGCGAACATAAAATTTTCGGTTCGCAAATGGCGGACGCGAACTTCCGCAAATGTTCGTGGACCGGCAAACCGGGCGAACCGCCATAGACTTCAATGGGCAGGCGAATTTTCAAACCCACAGGGACTCTTTCTGGCCACAATAGTGATGGAAAAGTTGTTTCAAGGGGACTAACACCTGGACTGTGGCATGCTGAAGGGGGATCCATGGCAAAACTCCCATGGAAAATTATACAGTTGATGCAGAGTCTGGTTTTAATCCATAAAGGGCATAAATCACCTAACATTCCTAAATCACAATGGATATGGATTGACACCTGACATATGACATATTGACACCTTGACATATGGATTGACACCTGTCCTCAGAGACCCTGATACACACTGACACAGAGCAGAATAGGGACTGTTCCCCCTACATAGGGTCACTTGGCAGATATGGATTGACACCTGTCCTCAGGGACCCTGATACACACTGACACAAAGCAGAATAGGGACTGTTCCCCCTACATAGGGTCACTTGTACGATATGGATTGACACCTGTCCTCAGGAACCCTGATACACACTGACACAGAGCAGAATAGGGACTGTTCCCCCTACATAGGGTCACTTGGCAGATATGTATTGACACCTGTCCTCAGAGACCCTGATACACACTGACACAGAGCAGAATAGGGACTGCTCCCCCTACATAGGGTCACTTGGCAGATATGGATTGACACCTGTCCTCAGGGACCCTGATACACACTGACACAGAGCAGAATATGGACTGTTCCCCCTACATAGGGTCACTTGTAAGATATGGATTGACACCTGTCCTCAGGGACCCTGATATACACTGACACAGAGCAGAATAGGGACTGTTCCCCCTACATAGGGTCACTTGGCAGATATGTATTGACACCTGTCCTCAGAGACCCTGATACACACTGACACAGAGCAGAATAGGTACTGTTCCTCCTACATAGGGTCACTTGGCAGATATGTATTGACACCTGTCCTCAGAGACCCTGATACACACTGACAAAGAGCAGAATATGGACTGTTCCCCCTACATAGGGTCACTTGTCAGATATGGATTGACACCTGTCCTCAGGGACCCTGATACACACTGACACAGAGCAGAATAGTGACTGTTCCCCCTACATAGGGTCACTTGGCAGATATGTATTGACACCTGTCCTCAGAGACCCTGATACACACTGACACAGAGCAGAATAGGGACTGTTCCCCCTACATAGGGTCGCTTGGCAGATATGGATTGACACCTGTCCTCAGAGACCCTGATACACACTGACACAGAGCAGAATAGGGAATATTCACTAAATGCCAAACATTGTTATACAGGGGAATATTCATTAAATAAGGATAAGGGGGGGACACCTACTGTCCTCCCGCCCGCCCCCACCCGTGAGCGGTGGGTGGGGGCCATAAAAATAATGAGGGGGGACCTACTGTATGATGTTGTATCGATCAGGTAATGTAAGGGTTATGCCCACTTCACAGTGACAGACCAAACTCCCCGTTTAACGCACCGCAAACAACCGCAAACAGTCCATTTGCACAACCGCAAACTCCCCATTTGCACAAGGTTGGATACCAAGCTAGCCATGTCCCGTTCCTTGTCCTCACTGATGTCATTGAAGGTCTCTTCCTCCACCCAGCCACGTACAACATCAATGGTCCCCGAAAGGTGACAACAAGCCCCCTGGGACGCCTGCTGTGTTTGGTCTTCCACCTCCTCAAAGCCACCTTCCGCCTCTGACTCCTCTTCTTCAGACTCAGATTTTATTTATCTTTTGCACCCTACTTTTATTTTATTTTATTTTGTAGTTCCTATTATCATTGGTTCCACTAAACTACATCTCCCAGGATGCATTTCAGCTAAACCTTACGATTTGCGGAAGTGCCGAAACTCATAATTTCCCTCCTTCGTTTTAAAATTGTAATTATTACAATCACTTTGGAGCAGGCTCAATTACCTAAATATATGTGTATTTTTTATGTTTCATGCGGCCGCCATTTGTGGCCAATAAGACTACATTTCCCATGCGGCATTGCGGTTTACTTCCGAAACGCGGAAGTGCCGAAGGTCATGTGACCATTTTAAAACGTTTTAAAATACACTTTCTCACCCTCGTTTTTGATTTAAAGGTATCAGAATCATGTCATAGTATTATTATCTATGTATTTATTAAGTTATTTATGCAATTTAATGTTTCAATTATGTTTTTATTTTTGATTGGATGTACCATTTTTTTGCGCCAAATTTCAATTAGTTCTGTTCTTATATAACACCTATGAGCCAGGTATCACATGTTATTCCATTTGAAAAAGTATTTTTGACGAAACGAATTATGGAAATTTAAATTGTGTTCTTTTATATATATTAAAGTATTTTTGTTCATTTATTTGTGCCAATTACCTTTTTATAGACACATAACCTTTCTTTTTTACCCTGGCTTTTTATTATTATTTTATTTATCTTTTATTGGTTTAATAAAAAACCCTGGAAAATATCCCTGGAAGTTTCCTGTACTTAAAGAAATCCTTAGGTGCGGATCAGTTGGCCTGCTCTTGTCTTGTAATACATTCTTTTATTATTTTATCAATATTACTATACAGTGAGCACTATCGGCTGTCTCTTTTATCCCGAGAATTGGACACCAGTGACGGAGAGGAACCCATTTATATCCCATAGGAGGGGATTAAATCGCTGTATGCGCTTCACTCCAGAGCTGGATATTAGCTCTGGCAAATGTGAGTTTTATACTATTATTCCTTTACGTCTACATTTGAATTTTACATACTGCACCATTGGTTGTCCTTCTCTCTCTTTTTATCTTTTATATAAAGAGGATCCACTACAGCAGTAGAAGACCTCACCACCAAAGACCATTTGTAAGGATATAATAGTTGGACTTTTTCCTTTTAATCTGACTTGTTATTACTGACTTGTTATTACTGGCGCAGGCTTTTTATTGTTTTTACTTGTCTTATTCTAAAGGGTCTGAGGGATCCCCTTTTAAGGTTGCTGCCTAAAAGTTAATCAAGCGCTGTCTCTTTCTTTTATCTTTGTCCACTATCTGCGTTGCCTCTCTCTGCGTTATTATAAGGTGTGTTAAGTAGTACTATTCTTATCAGTTTAATCCCTGTTATGAGTAGAGGACTATTTCCTTGTTTTGCCAAACCCCTTCAAAGATGGAAAAAGCGGTATGAGTGGAAGACACTAGGAAATGTGGTCAGGTGGTGGTGCCAGCCCCACCGAGGGCTTGTACCCAGGGGCGTATTTGCCGCGAGGCAAACAAGGCATTTGCCTTGGGCGGCATTTTCCAGGGGGCGGCAAAAAAAGCCGCCCCCAAACGCCCAGGGCAAATGCCTTGTTCGCCTTGCGGCTAACAGACATCCTGGGCTGGTGGCTGCTGGGCTGGTTGCTGGGCGGGCGGGCGGGCGGCTGGCGAGGGAGCACTTCCTCTGAGCTGTCTGCTCAGCTCCCTCGCGCACCGCAGAGTGAGGCTGGGAGCCGGAATATGACGTCATATTCCGGCTCCGCCTCCCAGCCTCACTCTGCGGCGCGCGAGGGAGCTGAGCAGACAGCTCAGAGGAAGTGCTCCCTCGCCAGCCGCCCGCCCAGCAACCAGCCCAGCAGCCCGACCCGGCAGCCCCACTAGACCCCAGGGAGAGGGAGAACCCCCCAGCATTCCCAAAGGTAAGGAGGCTGGGGGGGTAAATAAAAAAAAAAATGAGTTAATGTGAGTGAGTGTGTCTGTTAGTGTGTGTCTGTTAGTGAGTGTGTCTGTTAGTGTGTGTGTGTGTGTGTCTGTTAGTGTGTGTGAGTGTGTCTGACTGTGTGTGTCTGTTAGTGTGTGTGAGTGTGTCTGTTAGTGTGTGTGAGTGTGTCTGTTAGTGTGTGTGTGTGTGTGTCTGTTAGTGAGTGTGAGAGTGTGTGTGAGTGTGTCTGACTGTGTGTGTCTGTTAGTGTGTGTGAGTGTGTCTGTTAGTGTGTGTGAGTGTGTCTGTTAGTGTGTGTCTGTTAGTGAGTGTGAGTGTGTCTGTTTGTCTGTTAGAGTGTGTGTGTGTGAGAGTGTGTCTGTTAGAGTGTGTGTGTCTGACTGTGTGTGTCTGTTAGTGTGTGTATGTCAGTGTGTGTGAGTGTGTCTGTTAGTGAGTGTGTGAGTGTGTCTGTTAGCAGCTAACAGACACACTCACACACTCACTAACAGACACTCACACACACTGACATACACACACTAACAGACACACACACTAACAGACACACTCACTAACAGACACACTCACTAACAGACACATTCACACTCACTAACAGACACACTCACACACAGACACACTCATACACTCACACACACACACTGACAGATACGCATCCATTAGCTAACAGTTAGCTAATGGATGCGTATCTGTCAGTGTGTGTGTATTTAGAAGGCGGGGGAAGGGTTGGGTGGGGGTGGCGGGGGGGGGGTGGGGGTGAGGGGGGCGCCTGAGTTTTGTCCTGCCTAGGGCAGCACAAAACCAGGATACACCCCTGCTTGTACCCAGGTATGCTAATAAACTGAAAAAATAAAAAATCTCCCAAGAAGGAGATCTAAAACTGGCATAGGAAAAGGTTAGACAACTATAATAAAGTGATACCTACAAATCCTAGTGAGCATAGGTGTATAATAGAGGGAGAAAGGGAAAGCAGAGTAATGCTTTCTAATACTGTGGTTAGTACCCTTTGTTAAAGTAAATTGAGTAATGGACAAAAGTCTTTATTGTATCATTTATAAATAACAAAGAGATACTATACTCATCCCCCTATAGTGGCTAATTGTGTAATAATGGTAATACTATTACCTATTATATAATATTGCCAGGGGCAAGGAAATTCCCTCTAAATAGATGGGTATAGGCAGAGAGTATGGAGACCGGAGTGATAAAGTGTCAATAAGGTGATATAAAGTTAAATGTATCACAGACACACAGCCACCCTTTCTCTTAGCTAGTTTCCAGAAATGCTGGATAGGTAGAAGGGCTATAAAGAAGAATCCTCTAAACTAGCCATAATCTCCTTAAACACCTTCAAGGGTGATCTAAGCTAAAGCTCAATCTAAACGTTTAGATGACTGCCTGATTTCCCATCACAGATGCTGGCTAGGAATAACACTGTGCAAGACAAAGAGTGGGTCTAAGTGCCCATAGTGCAGTAAAGTGTCCCTAATGAAGTGAAAAAGAGAATAACGAGCTGGCGCCCAAGAGAATAACGAGCTGGCGCCCTATTAGGGAACGTGTATATGGCATCGATTTTAGGAACCGAGAGATGGAAAAAGATGCTTGGTCGGTCCTCCTACTTCAAATTTGGGGCACTGCGCGTGCAATCTAATGTGCCACCAGATAGGAGTGGTGTGTTAAGTAGTACTATTCCTATCAGTTTAATCCCTGTTATGTGCCTTTTTTTTGGTTTGTTTTTTGAAGCCACAGTGCAGCACCAGAGGCCCGAAAAATTAGGCATGTACACATGCCTGCAAAATTACATATTGTTGCAGCTGCTGCTGTAGCAGCGGCCAGAAAAATTGATGTTTGTTTCCCAGGCAGAAAGTGCCCTAAAACATTGCGGCTTGAACCCTAGTTGGTGGCGGATAAGTCACGCAAGTCAACCGGCATTCAGAGCTAAAATACAGCAGCGTGTGGACCATTTTTAGCCCAAGGCAGCTTATCTCATCAGGCCTTTTTTAGTCGAATGTATCGCCCACTGTCAGTCCCTTCGGGATCCATCCCTCATTCATCTTAAGAAAGGTGAGGTAATCTAGACTTTTTTGACCTAGGCGACTTCTCTTCTCAGTGACAATATCTCCTGCTGCACTGAAGGACCTTTCTGACAGGACACTTGAAGCAGGGCAGGCCAGAAGTTCTATCGCAAATTGGGATAGCTCAGGCCACAGGTCAAGCCTGCACACCCAGCAGACCAGGTATCAGTGGTCAGATGGATCCTTGCCCCAACACTGTGTGCCAGACATGCCATTACTTCCTTTTGCACAATCGAGTACAGGTTGGGGATTACCTTTTGTGCAAAGAAATTCTGTCCGGGTACATTCCACTGCGGTGTGCCAATAGCTACAAATTTTTTGAACGCCTCAGACTCCACCAGCTTGTATGGTAAAAGCTGGTGGGCTAATAGTTCAGACAAGCCAGCTGTCAGACGCCGGGCAAGGGGGTGACTTTCTGACATTGGCTTCTTACGCTCAAACATGTACTTGACAGACTCCTGACTGTGGGCAGATGAGCGGGAACTGCTCAAGGCGAGAGACGGCGTGGCGGATGGTTGAGAGGGGGCAAGGAGGACAGCAGTGGTTGATGTGGCTGAAGATGCTGGACCAAGAGGAGGATGGCGGCTTTGAGTTTGTGTGCTGCTTGTACTCATGTGTTGATCCCATAGGCGTTTGTGATGTGCGATCATGTGCCTTCGCAAAGCAGTTGTACCTAGGTGGGTGTTGGACTTCCCACAACTCAGTTTCTTTTGGCACAGGTTGCAAATGGCATTGCTGTTGTCAGAGGCAGACACACAAAAAAAATTCCACACTGCTGAGCTCTGCAATGACGGCATTCTGGTGGTGGACACAGCATGCGTTGATTGGCGTGCTGTCGGGCTGACCCGGGGTGCCGATGCATGCTGTCTGACTGTGCCACTAGCTCCTTGCGACGACCTCCCCCTGCTTCCAACTCGTCTCCTCCTCCTCTCTGTCTCCCCATCTGAACTTTCGCCCTGTTCTTCTTCTTGCCGAGCAGGCACCCACGTGACATCCATGGACGCATCGTCATCATCAACCGCTTCACTTGTATCTGACAACTCCGCAAAGGAAGCAGCAGTGGGTACAACATCATCATCATCACACCGTAGTGACCGTACGTCCATGTGTGAAATGCTGCCTGACTAAGACATATCCCTGTTATCTACATCCTCTGGCAATAATGGTTGCGCATCACTCATTTCTTCAAATGGATGTGTAAATAACTCCTCTGACAGATAAAGTGAAGCGGATGTGGTGCTAGTGTTGGTGGTGGCGGCAGGCGGGTGAGTGGTATCTTGAGAGGTGCCCGAAGCTAAGCTCGGGGAGGATGGTGCATCAAGGTTCCGAGCGGAAGCTGTAGAAGATTGGGTGTCCTGTGTTAGCCAGTCAACTATGTCCTCAGAACTTTTCAAGTTCAGGGTACGTGGCCTCTGAAAACTGGGCATTATTCTAGGGCAAAAGGGAATCACAGCACCACGACCATGACGGCCCCTGCGGGGTGGCCTGCCTCTGCCTGTCATTTTTTGGGGATTAGTGGTACTATGCGTGCAAGCTACTGTGAGACCAGATATGAGTGGCGAGTGGCACTGTGCAGTGGCAGAGGTTGGCAAAGTACACGCTGTAGGCTTGACACACCCGCTTGAAGACTACTAACTGCTATTCAATCTATAACAGTGAAAAACAATGTTTGTTTTTAAATGCACGCTATTGTGACACCAGATATGAGTGGCAATGTGCACTGGCAGAGGTTGGCAGAGTACACGCTGTAGGCCTGACACACCCGCTTGAAGACAACTAACTGCTATTCAATCTATAACAGTGAAAAAAGTTTTTGGGTTTTTAAATGCATGCTATTGTGACACCAGATATGAGAGGCACTGTGCACTGGCAGAGGTTGGCAGAGTACACGCTGTAGGTCTGACACCCGCTTGCAGACAACTAACTGCTATTCAATTTATAACAGTGAAAAAAGTTTTTTTGTTTTTAAATGCAATCTATTGCGACACCAGATAAGAGTGGCACTGTGCACTGGCAGAGGTTGGCAGAGTACACGCTGTAGGCCTGACACACACTTATGAAGGACACTGACTGCTATTATATTACAGTCAAAAAAGTTTTTGGGTTTTTAAATGCATGCTATTGTGACACCAGATAAGAGTTGCAATGTGCACTGGCAGAGGTTGGCAGAGTAGACGCTGTAGGCCTGACACACCCGCTTGAAGACAACTAACTGCTATTCAATCTATAACAGTGAAAAAAGTTTTTGGGTTTTTCAATGCACGCTATTGTGACACCAGATATGACTGGCACTGTGCACTGTCAGAAGTTGGCAGAGTACACGCTGTAGGCCTGACACCCGCTTGCAGACAACTAACTGCTATTCAATCTATAACAGTGAAAAAAGTTTTTAAGTTTTTATATGCAATCTATTGCGACACCAGATATGAGTGGCACTGTGCACTGGCAGAGGTTGGCAGAGTACACGCTGTAGGCCTGACACACACTTATGAAGGACACTGACTGCTATTATATTACAGTCAAAAAAGTTTTTTGTTTTTAAATGCAAGCTATTGTGACACCAGATATGAGTGGCAATGTGCACTGGCAGAGGTTGGCAGAGTACACGCTGAAGGCTTGACACACACTTATGAAGGACACTGACTGCTATTATATTACAGTCAAAAAAGTTTTTTGTTTTTAAATGCAAGCTATTGTGACACCAGATATGAGTGGCACTGTGCACTGGCAGAGGTTGTCAGAGTACAAGCTGTAGGCCTGACACCCGCTTTAAGGACACTGACTGCTGTTAGATTACAGTCAAAAACTAATTTTGTTTTTAAATGTATGCTGTTGTGACACCAGATATGAGTGGCACTGTGCACTGGCAGTGGTTGGCAGAGTACACGCTGTAGGCCTGACACACACTTATGAAGGACACTGACTGCTATTATATTACAGTCAAAAACTTTTTTTGTTTTTAAATGTATGCTGTTGTGACACCAGATATGAGTGGCACTGTGCACTGGCAGTGGTTGGCAGAGTACACGCTGTAGGCCTGACACACACTTATGAAGGACACTGACTGCTATTATATTACAGTCAAAAACTTTTTTTTGTTTTTAAATGCACGCTATTGTGACACCAGATATGAGTGGCACTGTGAACTGGCAGAGGTTGGCAGAGTACACGCTGTAGGCCTGACACCAGCTTGAAGGACACATACTGCTATTAGATTACAGTCAAAAACGTTTTTGTTTTTAAATGCACGCTATTGTGACACCAGATATGAGTGGCAATGTGCACTGGCAGAGGTTGGCAGAGTACACGCTGTAGGCCTGACACACCCGCTTGAAGACAACTAACTGCTATTCAATCTATAACAGTGAAAAAAGTTTTTGGGCTTTTAAATGCATGCTATTGTGACACCAGATATGAGTGGCACTGTGCACTGGCAGAGGTTGGCAGAGTACACGCTGTAGGTCTGACACCCGCTTGCAGACAACTAACTGCTATTCAATTTATAACAGTGAAAAAAGTTTTTTTGTTTTTAAATGCAATCTATTGCGACACCTGATAAGAGTGGCACTGTGCACTGGCAGAGGTTGGCAGAGTAGACGCTGTAGGCCTGACACACACTTATGAAGGACACTGACTGCTATTATATTACAGTCAAAAAAGTTTGGGGGTTTTTAAATGCACGCTATTGTGACACCAGATAAGAGTGGCAATGTGCACTGGCAGAGGTTCGCAGAGTAGACGCTGTAGGCCTGACACACCCGCTTGAAGACAACTAACTGCTATTCAATCTATAACAGTGAAAAAGTTTTTGGGTTTTTCAATGCACGCTATTGTGACACCAGATATGACTGGCATTGTGCACTGGCAGAAGTTGGCAGAGTACACGCTGTAGGCCTGACACCCGCTTGCAGACAACTAACTGCTATTCAATCTATAACAGTGAAAAAAGTTTTTAAGTTTTTATATGCAATCTATTGCGACACCAGATATGAGTGGCACTGTGCACTGGCAGAGGTTGGCAGAGTACACGCTGTAGGCCTGACACACACTTATGAAGGACACTGACTGCTATTATATCACAGTCAAAACTGTTTTGTTTTTAAATGCACGCTATTGTGACACCAGATATGAGTGGCAATGTGCACTGGCAGAGGTTGGCAGAGTAGACGCTGTAGGCCTGACACACCCGCTTGAAGACAACTAGCTGCTATTCAATCTATAACAGTGAAAAAAGTTTTTGGATTTTTCAATGCATGCTATTGTGACACCAGATATGAGTGGCACTGTGCACTGGCAGAGGTTGGCAGAGTACACGCTGTAGGTCTGACACCCGCTTGCAGACAACTAACTGCTATTCAATTTATAACAGTGAAAAAAGTTTTTTGTTTTTAAATGCAATCTATTGCGACACCAGATAAGAGTGGCACTGTGCACTGGCAGAGGTTGGCAGAGTACACGCTGTAGGCCTGACACACACTTAAGAAGGACACTGACTGCTATTATATTACAGTCAAAAAAGTTTTTTGTTTTTAAATGCAAGCTATTGTGACACCAGATATGAGTGGCACTGTGCACTGGCAGAGGTTGGCAGAGTACACGCTGTAGGCTTGACACACACTTATGAAGGACACTGACTGCTATTATATTACAGTCAAAAAAGTTTTTTGTTTTTAAATGCGAGCTATTGTGACACCAGATATGAGTGGCACTGTGCACTGGCAGAGGTTGTCAGAGTACAAGCTGTAGGCCTGACACCCGCTTTAAGGACACTGACTGCTGTTAGATTACAGTCAAAAACTTTTTTTGTTTTTAAATGTATGCTGTTGTGACCCAAATATGAGTGGCACTGTGCACTGGCAGTGGTTGGCAGAGTACACGCTGTAGGCCTGACACACACTTATGAAGGACACTGACTGCTATTATATTACAGTCAAAAACTTTTTTTGTTTTTAAATGTATGCTGTTGTGACACCAGATATGAGTGGCACTGTGCACTGGCAGTGGTTGGCAGAGTACACGCTGTAGGCCTGACACACACTTATGAAGGTCACTGACTGCTATTATATTACAGTCAAAAACTTTTTTGTTTTTAAATGTATGCTGTTGTGACACCAGATATGAGTGGCACTGTGCACTGGCAGTGGTTGGCAGAGTACACGCTGTAGGCCTGACACACACTTATGAAGGACACTGACTGCTATTATATTACAGTCAAAAACTTTTTTTGTTTTTAAATGCATGCTATTGTGACACCAGATATGAGTGGCACTGTGCACTGGCAGAGGTTGGCAGAGTACACACTGTAGGCCTGACACCAGCTTGAAGGACACTGACTGCTATTAGATTACAGTCAAAAACTTTTTTTTGTTTTTAAATGTATGCTATTGTGACACCAGATATGAGTGGTACTGTGCACTGGCAGAGGTTGGCAGAGTACACGCTCTAGGCCTGACACACACTTATGAAGGACACTGACTGCTATTATATTACAGTCAAAAAGTTTTTTGTTTTTAAATGCAAGCTATTGTAACACCAGATATGAGTGGCACTGTGCACTGGCAGAGGTTGGCAGAGTACACACTGTAACCCTGGCACCCGCTTGAAAGACACTGACTGCTATTAGATTACAGTCAAAAACTTTTTTTGTTTTTAAATACACGCTATTGTGACACCAGATATGAGTGGCACTGTGCACTGGCAGAGGTTGGCAGAGTAGACGCTGTAGGCCTGACACACAGATGCTTGCAGACAACTAACTGCTATTCAATCTATTACAGTGAAAACATTTTTTTTGTTTTTAAATGCAAGCTATTGTGACACCAGATATGAGTGGTGGCACTGGGCAAGTGGGCACAGTATCCACTGTGAGCCTGACACAGAAGCTGGCAGGCAGGCAACTGCACTTAGATTACACATGAAAAAAAAGCAGACTGATGTTCTAGCCCTAAAAATGGCTTTTTGGGGTGCTGTCCTTACAGCAGAGATCAGATGAGTCCTTCAGGACTGTAGTGGACACTGAATACACTAGCCTAGCTATCCATTTCCCTATCAAATCAACAGCAGCTACACTTTCCCTCCTCTCACTAAGAATGCAGCTTCAGAATGAATCTAAAATGGATGCTGTACAGGAGGTGGGAGGGTCTGGAAGGGAGGGTCTGCTGCTGATTGGCTGGAAGGTGTCTGCTGACTGTGAGGCACAGGGTCAAAGTTTACTCAATGATGACGAATAGGGGGCGGATCGAACCGCGCATATGTTCGCCCGCCGTGGCGAACGTGAACACACTATGTTCGCCAGGAACTATTCGCCAGCGAACCGTTCGGTAAATCACTAGTTCTTTCTAGTGTCCTAACGTGTGAAAGTACAATGAGTGGTGCAGCGCCTAAAATGTCCTTAAAATATATATATATATATATATAAAAGCATGGAGAAAAATAAAAAAGGGAAAATATACAGTCTAGTAAGTCACTGTCTAAATAAATAGAATAAAACAAAAGATATACACTTACAATTTCCTGGAGCTAAAATTGTAGCTCCAACTTGAATGCTTGGGCGGGACAATCCCTGCCTATGGAAATAGTGTGGTTCTTGGTGGTTGCAGTCACTCCAATGGTGGAAACATAGGCAGCTCTGCGGAAATGGGCTTAGGATATTATAGTGTAGTGCCCACTTGTAAGTATAGATGATGGTCTTTTCCCTCCAGACTTATAGGAGAAAAAGGAAAAAGATAAACCAAAATAGTGTGTACCGTAGGGCACAGAATACAATTAAAGTAGTAAGAAATTTACTCACATTTGATGGAGCAGATGTGGACTGCGTTGGTCCAATAAAAATTAACTTTTATTTAAAGGTAATTAATATAAAAATATAAAAGAAAAAATACACTCACAGTGAGGTAGATAATAATAATAAATACACTTAACGTGTTTCACCTAGCAAGAGGCTTTCTCAAAAATGTTTCCTAACATGTTGACTATTCAGTAAACTCCTGCTGCCAGTGCTGCTTCAATACAGTAGTACAGGAATTTGGTTGTGAGATAGATAGATAGATAGATAGATAGATAGTCATAGATTGCCATAGATTTGTCATACATAATTTTTAGTTGTTCATTGCGTTGTTGTCGTCTCTGGGAATTATTCCGGAACACTCTTAAAAATTGTGATGGTGGAAGTGACTATTTTAGGTGTTTTGGGTGAACGCTCTCATAATCTAAAATTGTATTACGAGCAGTCGGTTTTGTATACCATATGTACTCCAATTTGTGGTCAATTAACATGATTCCAGAAATTGTATACATCTATCGTCAATATTCTATGTAACCTTAACTGTAGTATTTAAGTTGTTAATGTACTTAACGAACATTGAAGCTTCCTCCTTAGTGCCCTTTCATAATATCGTCAAAGGGCACTAAGGAGGAAGCTTCAATGTTCGTACAGATTGTATACAAAACCGACGAGTCGTAATACGATTTTATAACTCGGAATAACTCCCAGAGACAACAACGAGATGAACAACTAAAAATTATGTATGGCAAATTTTTGACTAGAGGATACAAACGTATGATGCTAGACAAGACATTAGTGAAAGCAGAAACTCAATTTAATTTCACAGAGACTCAAGAATCCAAAGAAACTAATATGAGAAATGTTTTTCCGATGAGGTTCCACACTGCAAGTACTGAACTCACAGAATCTATTTGTCGCAATTGGAATATTTTAGAATTTGACACTTCTCTCCCAAAGGAATATCAACAGAAACCAATGTTTTGCTATAAACGCAATAAAAATGTAAGGGATCTTTTGGTCAACACGGACCCAAGGCACTGTTATAATCCCATCAAGCATGACAGTAAGAACATTGGATGTGTAAGGTGTGGGCATATAATCCCATCAAAAACTTTCAAACTGTCATGTGTCCTTAAGGGGTTAAGAATCTGTGAAAATACATTTGCCAACTATCCCCAATATGACCAAGCTTTATCAAACCTTTGAGAAGAACGATCAAGATTTCCAGAATTCCGATGTAAACAATTGATACAGACTTATATCATGCATGTTAATTAATGTATTATATAGTGTTAGGCATGTTGAAAATACACATGGTAAAATTTCCAAAATATCAATTTTTATTACAGGTTATATGCTATAAAATGTTGAAATATCCCAGGGGAGGTGAATTATTTTGCAAGGCACTACAGTATGCACTGTCTACAGTACTCCATTGACATTGCATACATAACGTACTAATGAGCAATTCTCATGATATAAATATTGCCTGCACATTGCTATAGTTTAGCCAGTTAAGATTTTAGGGTTCCATGATTCCAGTGTGTCTAACGAATAAAAGGCCAATCATTTGTGTGTTTTTCTCTATTTCGATATGTAAAAACATGCACTGTCCATTTAAAATATAGTTGATTGTATTGGAAACTGTTTAAATTAAAATAAATAATCCTATGAAATTCTTAAAGCTGCAATAAATTTAAAATAAAAGAATGTTAATTATATCTTGATATATTTTTCTTTTTAGTAGATAACAGGAAACCAAATTCAGCTTATATAAACCTATTAAGTGTAATATGAATTGCATTTTCACAAATGAAGCAATCATGTATTGAGCTAAATGTATGCTATACTGTGGTATGCCTTGACCCTTATTCTCTATTTGCAAGGTTTAGGTACAAGGCGGCCAATCACCTATTTTAAACAAATGAGCATAGCAGACCATGCCATCTTTCATGATCTTCGGAGGAGAACAAACGTTTAATAGATCCATCCCAATAGCTGACTATGATGATTAGTTATATTATTATGAATAAAAGAGGAAATTTCTGTGTTAGTGGTTTGGTCTCTATATTTTATTCAAGAATTTAGGTTAATAGGGTAATCAGGTGATAAATTGTTTAAGCACACTTCTCATTGTCTAGATGCACCCTCATTAACCACAATATAAAAATTATAGCCTCACTTTTATCTTCTCATAGACCATCTCTATATCTTATACTTATTATATATTGCTTTACTAATGAACAAAAAACAGATAGAAGTTGATGCCACGCCTAATCAAGGAGATCCAAGGAGACATCTGACTGCCTGCCATTCTGAGGTCAAGAAATGGAAGAGATTCATACTGGGTTTTTTGCCTTCTTTTGGATCTACAGCAAAAACAAACGTGAGAAAGGCTAGACTTCATGGACACATTTTACTTTTCAGCTATGTAACTATGTAATTATGTAATTATGAATGCTGAAAGTGATCTCAAAAAAGAAAGCAATAGTTTAGGTTTGCCTTTAAAGATTTTACTGCTTCCTGATGTTTGAATTATGTTGACAGGCCCCTAATGGAGCCCTGAATCTTCTAAATATTTTAGCAGGCTGCCTTTAGATCACAGTGGGTGCACCCATATGGACCAGGACCTTACTCATCATTGGAATGCTAATTTCTTAGCACATCAAAGCCAATAAACAAAAATATATTGTCATGTTAAGAGCATGTCAAGAGCATCATCTAAGATAGTGCTTTAAGATTTGAACATTTCTATTGGATATTATCTTGATTTAAGAATTATTTATGCATCATGACACTGATAGATCATAATCTCTATAATTGGGTTTAATAATGATACAATACAAATGAAACACATTTAAAAATAGAAATGTATTAGATGCATATGTTAAATATCTTTGTGTTGTAAAAGAAATACACATTTAATGTCTAACTTGATGTTATTGGCATCACTCAGATAGTTGTTCTCTGCTATGAGAACTTTTCAAATAGCATTCCAAAAACCATCCTATTGCTTTTCCTATGGAAAAATTATTTTACCGCTTATATCACAGAGGAGACTTAAAAGATTATAGTATTAAAATGTATACACTTTTCTCAGTGTTCAACATGAAAAACAACTGTTAGAACTGATATCATATGGAAGGGAACACGTATTTGTGGTTAAAAACAAACTATCTATGACTGAAACAGGAAAATGACATGTTAACAAGGTATGCAACTTCCAAAGGTCATATTTTATTTAAGTGGGACATTTTACATGTACGTGTTACTTTATTTGATGTTTGCAAGACACGTGTAGAAACTCATGGGTATCTGCTACTTTTATATTGATATTTACCATAAAGTTCACCTTAACCACTGCACATCATGGCACATTATTTGCAGGTAAATGTTTTCATCATAAACCTTTTATTCTCACTGCCAGCACATTCAATGTAATAAATTATCATTTGCTATTAAGATTTGAATCTCTTGTTTCTTAACCTCAGATTTATAATGCCATTTTTCCTCAGTGATATGTTGATATGTATTACTTAAAGGGACACTCCGCTGGCCACTTAATGCATTTTTTCCATTGGGGTTTATCTAAAAACAAAATGGAAAAAGTTCTCTGTGCAATATAAGGCGCTTCGAGATTTTAACAAGGCAAATATATATGTATACAGCCGCTCAACACTCGTGTAAATACCCCAAAATTACACACAAATAGTCAAACCAAAAAAGTGAGCCCGGTGGAACACACCACCAAAACGTCTACTTAGTGGAGCGCTTCAATTGGATACACTTACCCCACTAGAATCTGGGGGAGGTGTATAATGATAAAATTCTAGAAAAGAGAAACCAGTGCAAAATAGTGTAGTATATCGACACGAGAGTGATATGTGATGGGATATGGACCACACTCACATGATATAGAGCCCCGTAAGGATAGGCTCAGATCTCGTAGTTCAAGGTATATTAAGTAATACCAAACCCTCTCTGGATTCTTGACCCTATCGTCCTCAATGTGGAGACAAAAAAGAGAAAGAATATCCTAGTGCAAGATTGCTGAGGTTGAATATAAAACCAAAGTGCAGGTGCAAGTAATTGCTCACCTTTTGGGGAGCCAGTTAAACTAGGCTCTCGGTGTCATAGTGTATGTGCCTTTAAGGGAAGCACTGCCCTTCTTGTATAGCATGAGCAGGAAACAGAAAGGATCCACAGAACTTGGAATCACAAATAAAGTACACTTTATTATTAAAAAACATTCGGCGGGTGTGTATATTTACAGCTCTTGCTCATTTTTAATTAATCCGAAACCGGATGTGACGTTACGGACCAGACACAACGTTGTGCGGGATCCACCAACCTCATGTCAATACCTCAGATGTATCCACAATACGTCATTTCCTGCGGAGTGCGTGTGGACAACTTTAGTGTGGGCAGATCTCTTGGATAATGGATTTAATAGCATTCATCAATTGTTGGCAATATATCACAATGCTTTTTGTAGAGAGTATAATTCATCAAAGGAAACTCATAGATACAGAGTCCAATATCAATATGGGTAATATAGCATCAAAGGGGAAGAAAATCATAAAATTAATGAATAAAAAAGGTAAATAGGAAAAATAATGCATAAAAAATCATCTATTAGTATTTACGTATACCTTTTACATCAAATTGATAGTAATTATATTTGAAGATGTTTTAAGGAGATATATATATATATATACTAATATGTCTAATACTATTTATAAGAAATGGCAGAGCTCAAAATCATTGTTAAAACCATTGGGTTGTAATGTGTTTAAATTAAAAATCCCCTTCATTTCTGTTTGTCCCATTTTATTTTATTTTTTTATAATATAATCACCCCTCCAATTAAAACTCACTTTTTCGTTGCCCATAAAACTCATATGGTTTGGGTCACTATTGTTCTTAATTTTGAAATGCAGGGACAAACTGTATTTAATAAAATAATTTGTATTATTACGTATATGTTCCTGTATTCGGACATGTAGAGGACGAGTAGTACGTCCTATGTAGGTTAGTTTACATGTACATGTAGTCATATAGATTACATGCTTAGAATAACAAGTAATAATTTCTTTAATCCTAAAATTGATGTTGTCATTCTGTGGATGTTGAAATTTTTATACATTCCTTTTAAAGCTTTTTGTGTTTTTACAGGCTCCACACATCCCTCATTTATAAAAATCCTTTAATTCTTTAAACAGATTTTGTGTGGTCTTTTTGGTAGAGAATTGATTTTGTGTTAGATTACATTTTAAATTAGAAATGCCCCTATATATAATCTTTGGCTATTCTGGAAGAATTGAATTGAGTTTTTTTTATCACTTTTTAAGATTGGCCAATATATAGACATCATTTTCTTCAGTTGTTCACTTTGGCAATTAAAATCACAAATAAAAGATATAGTGTTATCGTTAGCATTTTGTTGTTTTTCCTTATAACTTATTAAAGTCTCTCTGTCTTGGGTATTAACCTCTTGAAAAGCTTTATCCAACAATTTATCATCATAGCCCTTATCACTAAAAATCATCTATAAAAACTTTCTGTGCTTTTCATAAAATTTAGCATTATCGATACAATTCCTTTTAATTCTCATTAGTTGGGCCTTAGGGGCATTTAAAAGCCATGGGGAATACAGTCCTGATGGTGATGCGTAGTACGTGAGCTGTGAGAGAAGGCGGGGACACGTCCGACTATTTGCGGGTATAAATTCAGCGTTTAAGCCAGTAAACTAACTAAGGAAAACTCAAGCAAAAAAGAAGTACCGGAAATCTGTGTAAAACCACCCGAACGTCCACATAAGACCATAGAAGAGCAAACAAAGGAAAAGATAAGTCTGGACATTATTTAACTCCCCTTGTTTCTCTTTTTTTACCTTAAAAAAACTGTCTTAGAGAAAAGGGGGGGGACTTTTCTTGAGGGATATGGAGGGATGTGAAGGATTTATAAAGGAGAAATCAAGTAGATAAGAAAGTGAACTAAAAAATAAGAAAAAAGTAAAGGGGCAAATCAACTAAATCCTTTTTTTCTTGTGAAGAGGACAAATCGACTAAATCCTTTTTCCTGTGAAGGGGCAAATCGACTAAATCCTTTTTTTTTCCTTCAATGAATTTTGGATAAACATAGATGAGCGGATAAAGAAAAAGAAAAAAAACAAGGTCACGTGACTCTATGTTTGTGTTCAATTAGAACTTATTATTTATTGAGGAAGAGACCCAAATAAAACAGTAGAGAGAAAGAAAAAAGAGAAAAAGAGACTGAGAGAGCTAGAAGGTTAATGTAAATATAAGAAATGCTGGTTAAATCTGGAGAAAACGATACCTTATTGAAAAACCATCAAAGATAGAGAGAGAGAGAGAGAGGAGAGAGAGAGAGAGAGAGAGAGAGAGAGAGATTTAAAAAGTGGGGAAAAAGACACACACATAAAAAACTAACACACACACATATATATATATATATATTTTTATATATATATATATATATATATATATATATATATATATATATATATATATAAATACCCACACCCTTCTCTTTGAAGTGGAAAGGTGAATACCTGATCAAAAGAAAACACAAGATTTGTCAATATAGCATAAAAAAACAAGCGTTCCAAAAAATACTAAGTAAAGTAAAGAGGAAAAAGAAGATAAAGAGGCAAAGCAAAACAAAACTCTATGATCATACTGCATAACCCCAGATAGAGATAACCAGCAGAATAAAAAAGGGTTTCTCTTTCCCTAATGGACCAATCTGACAAAGAAGAACTAAGTGATCATTCCAAAAATTTAAACACCAAACTAATTACAAAGGAGTTTCTGATTAAAACTCTAGAAGAACATACCGTATATACTCGAGTATAAGCCGACCCGAATATAAGCCGAGGCCCCTAATTTTACCCCAAAAAACTGGGAAAACTTATTGACTCGAGTATAAGACTAGGGTGGGAAATGCAGCAGCTACTGGTAAATTTCTAAATAAAATTAGATCCTAAAAAAAAAAAATTAATTGAATATTTATTTACAGTGTGTGTATATATTGAATGCAGTGTGTGTGTATGAGTGCAGTGTGTGTGTGCATGAGTGCAGTGTGTGTGTGTATGAGTGCAGTGTGTGTGTATGAGTGCAGTGTGTGTATGAGTGCAGTGTGTGTGTATGAGTGTAGGGTGTGTGTATATGAGTGCAGTGTGTGTGTATATGAGTGCAGTGTGTGTATGTGTGTATGTGTGCAGTGTGTGTATGTGTGTTTGTGTGCAGTGTGTGTGTGTATGAGTGCAGTGTGTGTGTATGAGTGCAGTGTGTGTGATGCAGTGTGTGTGTGTGTGTGTGTTGCAGAGCCTTGGTGGGGGGTGGGCATTTTTATTATTATAACTTTTTGTATTATTTTAATTTTATTTTGTTAAATTATTATTATTATTTTTATTATTATAAATATTTTATTATTTATTTATTTTTTCATCCCCCCTCCCTGCTTGATACATGGCAGGGAGGGGGGCTCTCCTTCCCTGGTAGTCCAGTGGCATTGGTAGTTCAGTGGGGGGGGGGGGACTGGCTGAGAGTTTACTTACCTCTCCTGCAGCTCTTGTTAGCTCCCTTCTCCTCCGCGCCGGTCCGTGCAGCTCCCTCTGTCAGCTCACACTAAGTCTCGCGAGAGCCGCACTATGACCCCGCGGCTCTCGCGAGACTTACACTGGGAGCTGACCGAGGTGCTGAACGGACCAGCGCACAGGAGAAGGGAGCTGACAGGAGCTGCAGGAGAGGTAAGTAAAGTTTCTGCAGCCCCCACAGCCCCCAGTCTGTATTATGGCAATGTAAATTGCTATAATACAGAGAGTGACTCGAGTATAAGCCGAGCTGGGGTTTTTCAGCACAAAAAATGTGCTGAAAAACTCGGCTTATACTCGAGTATATACGGTAGATATAATATCAAAATAAATGCCTTGATGCTGTAAAAGAATTGAAAGAAGAAATATATATCCTTCATCAAAAAATAAAAAAAAATATTGAAACAATTGAGTCTTTAAAAATTGAAAATTCGCAACAGTTAGACTTCCTTAAAAAATCTGAAATTAAATACAAAGAATTACAAAGGAAAATAGCTGATCTGGAGGATCACTCTAGAAGAAACACCATCAGAGTAAGCAGTATCCCAGAAGAAATAAAGTATGAAGAATTAAAAAACTACATGCTGGAGTTTATCAAAGAAATAACAGGCGATTTGGAGGAAAAAGAAAATCTAATTGGTAGAATTCACAGGATCCCCAAACCTGCAACAGTCTCATCACAACATCCGAGAGATGTTATTGTTTGTATTCACAGTTATTCTATCAAAGAAACAATCTGGAGACAAAGGAATATTTAATGAAAAAGTTCATAAAAAATGTAAAAATATAAAAATTTTGACCAATCTCTCTAACTATACTTGACCTAACCTACGACCTATCACAGAAATACTTTTAAAGGAAAATATTAGATTCACATGGATTTATCCAGCAAAAAAACTTTTAAACTATAAAGTAAGAAAATATGAAATAACGACTAAGAAACAAGGGATGGAACTTTCAGCTCAATGGAAAATCATTAAAAAAAACACAAAATGGTAAACAATAGTGAAAATGTGGTAAAAGTGAAGAATCTGGTATTTAGACATCCCCCCTATAAACATGGAGTGATATTTCAAGTTATGCCCAACAGAAAAAAATGAGACATCCATGATATATCACAGAAAAAAGGAAAACACAATTTTTTCATGGATCTATACAGCCAATCTATATGAACACGAAAAAACAAATAAGGAAAAAGGAAAGGAACTTTTGCTCCAAAAGAAATCATCTACAATCTTAAAATGGCAAAGAAAGAAAAAAGCATGAAAAAAATAAGAAAGATGAGAAGAAGAAGGAGAAAAAAGTATATGTATATATATATATATATATATATATATATATATATATATATATATATATATATATATATAATTAAAATGAGGGAGGGGGGAAGGGGAACAAATTTGAGCTTTAGGCTTCCCCTTTGCAAATGTTATCCATTCTTTTCCAGTGCCCTCGATATATTACCCCATTCTTCAGCCTTTAGCTTTGATTTAATGCTTTGGAATGTTCTATGTACCTATAGAGAGTATCCAAAAGTTCCAACAAGTTGAAATGGGAATCAGGATAACCTCACAAATGAATGAGTTGTGTGTGAGACTTGGAAGAGGATTCTTTTTAGAGAGATATTTTTATATGCTTAAACATTGCTCTATCAATGTCCAAGGGTTTAACACTCTATAAAAGAAAAATGCTGATAACCACATTAAAACAAGAAAAAATAGACATAAGACTAATTCAAGAAACACATTGGGTCACTTCACATAGAAATATTAAATTAGGTAAAAATTATTCTCACCACATTATGTCTTGCTACAAAAAAAAAAAAAGTAGTGGCACATTAATTTTAATCAAAGATCTTCCTACTTTTGAAATTCTATATAAAAAGACAGACAAAGAAGGAATAAACATTATCATTGTCTGTAAAATCAATAATTCACTATTGTAAATGTTTACGCACCGAATGAAAATGCACTTAAAGGCCAACTCATAATGGATGGTGATTTTAATTCTATCAGTAATGTTAATTTAGATTAAAAAAATACACAAAGGGAAAACACTTAATAAAAAACAAAAAATAGGAGCAATATAATTCTCAAACTTTGAAAAAAAAAATACAGCCTATTTGACATTTGGAGAACTTTCAATCATCTTTCTACTGAATATGCGATTTATTCCATACCATTTTGTTCATATTCCCAAACAGATTTGTTTTTAACTGACAGCTCTTTATTCAATGGAAAATTGGATTGTAAAATATCTTATACCGTGTGGTTGGACCATGCTCCTGTATTTTTAAATATAAAAATTGAAATGAGTCGAATTCCAAGTGAATGGAGAGTAAATGAATCATTAATAAAACAAGATCATATTAAAGAAGAAATTATAAAAGAGATTAAAAACTATTTTAATGAAAACGATGATAAAGACCCCTCAAAAAGGAATGTATGGTGTGCCTTTAAAGCGGTAATAGGAGGCCAATTAATAAAAACAGCAGCCTATGGAAAAAAAGAGTGGATTAACTTATCAACAGTTATATATAAAATTGGCCTGTCTAGAAAAGGAGAACAGAGATAATGCATCAAATTCAACATAAATAGAAATAGCAAAAGTTAAAAAAAATATTGAAATTAAAGAGACTGAAAAAAGTAATTATAATTTAATAAAATTAAAACAAAAATGATATAATCAAAGTAATAAAGTACACAAATAAGTATGTAGACAACTCAAATCACAGAACAAAAAAAATCTAATTCATAAAATTATAGATAAGGGTGAAACAATATTAGATTTAAAAAAATAGGACAAGCATTCTCAAAATTAAAAAAAACGATATAATTTAAATAGAGATATCAGAGAGACTAAAGTTAAAGAACAAACAATGAGCTATTTAGAAAACATAAATGTATCCAAATTGGAAGAAGAACATAGTAATATGTTGAATGCCCCCATTACACAGCAGGAAGTTAAAAAAAAACATACAAAAAATTAAAAATCAATAAAGCACCAGGACCTGATGGGCTCCCAAATATTTTTTTAATATATTTAAAAAAAAAATCAAATTACTCATTTAACGGAATCATTCAATGAAATTCTAAGAAAAAAAGAAATGCCCAGTGAAATGTTAAAGGTTAATATCTCCCCAATTTTAAATCCTGAAAAATATAAAACACAAATAAAGAACTACAGACCAATATTCTTAATAAATGTGGACACTAAGATATATTCTTCAATCTTAGCAGATAGGTTTAAACAAGTTATCCCCAAATTAATTCATGAGGATCAATCAGGTTTCATTCAGGGGAGAGCCCAAAGGACAATATTACGAAAAAATCTAAATATAATGTCAATATCTAAAGCAAGGGGGGAAATCCAATCTGGCCCTGTCACTCGATGCCGAAAAGGTTTTTGACAGGGTCAGGTGGAGCTTCCTCAAAGAATCTCTGGAAAACGTTGGTATAAAGGGATTTTTCTTAGAAGCAATATGGGCTTTACATAGTATTCCTTCAGCTAGAATTTTGGGAACAGGACTAAAATCACATTGGTTTGAGATCTATAATGGCACAAGACAGGGTTGCCCACTTGCTCCCATACTATATATACTCTCTATGGAACCCTTAGCTCAAAAAATCAGACAACATAAAAAAATAGAGGGTATAACTATTAATGAGAAAATTTATCAAATCTACCTTTTTGCGGATGATATTCTGTTAACATTAAGATTTCCACAATGATAATTGAAAGAATTACTAAATGGAATTCAGGAATTCTCATCAATATCACAATACAAAGTAAATATAGAGAAATGTCAGGCGCTGGTCTTAAACCAAGGTGATAGTGAGCTTAACGAGCTACAGAAAACATTTAAATTCCAATGGGAGGATGAAACACTGAAATATCTGAGAGTAAAAATATAATTCGACTTAAAGACAGTTATAGAAAACAATGATTTACCAATTCTAAACTCCTTTAAAAATAAATTAATGAATGTAACAAAATCCTATTGACTTGGATAGGGAGGATAAATGTTATTAGATCATATATCGTTCCAAAGCTTACATACTTATTTAGATCAATACCTCTCCAACTTGAAAATTATTTGCTTTCAAAGTTTCAAAAACTATTTGATAAATATATTTGGAGAAACAGAAAATTGAGAGTTATATTTAGTTTAACCTCAAGGAAAAGGAAAAAAGAAGGAATGGGAATTCCAAATATTCAAATCTTGCACGACTCTAACGTGCTTACTCACATAACCAAATGGTTTTCAAATAATAATTTAAAATATCAATGGTGCCATATAGAGAAGAATAACATTAAAATGGAAATAATTAGCTCTATATTATGGCTGGAGGGAAAAACTAAAATAAATAATACTATTGTCCAAAATATGACAATTATGTGGAAAATATATACATATATATATCTCAAATTATGACTTATCACTAGACACTCCTATTGAAATAGTGGAGACAAGGATAGAAAGCATCAATCTAAATCATTGGAGGGGAAATGGTATATATTCAATTAAACAAATTATATCAAACTGCAGGATTATTTCTTTCCCAGATTTAAAATTAAATTTAACCTTTCTTCAAATTAAATATATAATTACTTAAGAGTAAAACATTTCATAGAAAAATATATATTGAGAAACTTAGAAAAATAAGAACAAAATCTAAAGATAGAAGTAATGATTACAGGTAAATGGAAAACAAGATTAAGCATTAAAGCGTTTGATCGAATTGACAAATCACACTTTTTTAACTCACTTTCCCCAATTAAAAAATGGGAAGAAGAATGCAATTTAAATATTGAAGAAAATAAATGGCTTTTCACTATAAATCTTACAATTTCCTCAGTCCATAATACAACTCTATGGGAAGTATACTATAAACTTGTATGCAGATTTAATTGTACCCCACAGAGGCTAAATAAGTTATTTCATCAACAGGATGCCAGTTGTTGGCGATTCAAGTTGGAAGAGAGATCATATCACCATATTTGGTGGAACTGTAGAAGAGTTGGGGACTCTTGGAAGATTATATTTTCACTGATTTAATTTTTTACTGAAATAACAGACACACCAGATATGACTTTTGCCCTCCTACATATTGGGTTAAAATAAATTCCCACTAATTGTAGAAATCTGGTCAAAAATATTTTACTAGCGTTCAAATTATTGATAGTCAGAAACTGGAAAAAAAATAATCAAATCAATTTAAAAACGTGTTTATTCTAATGGAACACCATATGATTATGGAAAAAGGCTTCTATCTGAATACTGATACAAATATAGCAAAATATGAAAAACAATGGTCCAAGTGGAATAAATACAAATGTCAAGTCTGGACCTCTATAGAAACAATAATGAATTCATTAAGTTATTAATCTTCTCTTCAGTGTGGTGTGAAAGAATGAAATGAATGATAATATTTGTGTGTCATGGTATTGCAATATTGGGGTACAAAATTGTATTTGAATCTAAAAAAAAAGTAAAAATTTTTTAGTTAGATAACCTTGTATACATATATATGTGTATTCATATATGTATATAAACAATATATATATATATATATATATATATATAGATATATAAATATATACAGGTAATATATAGAATTGAGGGGGAAAAACAAAAGGAAAAAACTGTATATTGTATACCTTTTGTTGTAAAAAGTTTTGGTAAATAAACATTTTAAAAAAAAAAGCCATGGGGAATAGTGGCAGCTGTTACCTTGGATATAGCTATTTACATCAACCTTTTAAAAATAGGTACTAGTTTTAATTTTATTCCCTTCTGTATAAATATTAAGATCTAGAAAATTTACTGAACTATTGCTAAAAGTACTGGTTAATCTAATGCCCCAGTCATTGTCTTCTAGATGAGTTAAAAAAAGCAGTGAGGGATAATTCATCTCCCTTCCAGATCATCTATGTATCAGCGATAGGTCACCAGATTCGCATCTCACATGTGATTTTCAAAACTATGTCTGTGTTGGTTAAACAGGGTAACTGGGTACGAATCTGGTACCCATCACTGTACCACATATTTGAAGGTAAAAAGTGTTGTTGTGCCAAAAATAATTGTTTGTTAGGATCCAATAGATTCCTTCCAATAAAAAGTCAATTTAGGTTGGTGGAAATTTGTCTGAAGTATCTAAAAAATATCTAGTTGCGACACAGCCTTTGTCATGGGCAATAATTGTATACAACGAACTGACATCAGCTGTGACTAGAAGATAATCTTCCTCCCATTTAACCCCTTAAGTACAAGGCTTCAAAAGCTTGTCTTGCACTTAAGGACGCAAGCAATCTTTGCATTTTTTGCTGTTTGCGTTCAATTGCAATTTGCATTTTAATACTTTATTGCATCAACACTTATTATATACCGTTTTTTAAAGGACAAAACAGGCCTAAATGTGATGTAACATATACATATATAAATGCTTATTTATTATAAAAACAAGTACAAAAAAAATACAAAAAAAGGAAAAATATTGTTGTTTTTTTACAGTTTTTGCAACAATAATGTGTGCATAATTAGTGCAGGTTAAGGAAAGTAATTAAAAATAAATTAGTTTAGTTGTTCTGATTTACAGAATATATAATGTGTCTAGGATTTTAAGTTTTTTATTTTGGTAGCTACAGGTCACAAAACCACAAGGAGTGAAAAAAACTTTTAATGTGTTGCGATTTTAGAATTTGGTATGTTTGTCTTGTAAGCTTAATAGCCATAAAAGAAAACAAAATTGCCACACAAAAGCATTTGTTTATATAAAGTAGACATTACAGACTAATGTAAGCCAGAGCCTATTTACTGAGGTTACGTTTAGATATATGAATTGATACAATAATTAAGCATTTAGTTAATATATAGCAGGTAGTAGAAGGTGACCGCTGAGCTCAAACAAGGTAGCAAAGCTCTTTAAATAACATTTCTATGCTAGACAACAATTTTATGCTAAGCAACATTTATGGTTATGTTCTGCTGATTGCTTCAGTGGAGATGCCGAAGTAGGCAAGGAGTAAGGTAACTCTGTGGTGCCAATCAGCGTGGAACCCTGTAGAGGCTGTCAACCCACACCACATGCAGGACCGGTGCTAGGATTTTTAGTTACACAGGCGAAGATGCATTTTGGTGCCCCCCACCCTCGTTTAAAATAAGGTTCATACAAACACAGAAATAATCATACAGAGACATACAGACACAGACAGAGACATACATGCAGGCATATAGACATACATACAGAGGCATACCGTCATACAGACACATACATACATACATAGACAGACATACAGAAACATACATACAGAGACATCCAGGCATACAGACACATACATACATACAGGCATACAAAGACATACATGCATACAGAGACATACAGACACATACATATATACAGGTATACAGAGACATACAGGCATACAGACACATACGTACAAAGACATACAGGCATACAGACACATACATTTGTACATACAGAGACATACAGGCATACGGACACATACATTTGTATATACAGAGACATACAGGCATACAGAAACATACAGACACATACATGCATACAGAAACATACATACAAAGACATACAGGCATACAGAGACCTACATACATACATACAGAGACATACACACATACAGAGACATACACAATTACATACTAGTTCAATCTTGTCCCCTGGATGCATGCTGTCTGGCTCCTTGGAGTCCTGTCCTGCAGCCCAGCCCCATCACAGGGCGCCAGCCGCGCTGTGTGGTACACAGGGAGCAGGGATATGATGTCATTCATATCCTCGCCCCCTCCAACACATGACGGCGGGCACCTGGTCGCAGGGGTTGCAGGGCTATGACCCCTGCGACCGCGGTTTTTACGCCAGTGCATGCAGATGCACACACAATTAAAGGACCACTACAGACACCCAGATCACATCAGCTCAATGAAGTGGTCTGGGTGTCAGGTCCCTCTAGTTTTAACCCTGCAGCTGAAAACATAGCAGTTTCAGAGAAACTGCTATGTTTCACCGAGGGTTAATCCAGCCTCTAGTGGATGTCTCACTGACAGCCGCTAGAGGAGCTTCCGCTATTCGAAAACACTGAACGTCCATAGGAAAGCATTGAGTAATGCTTTCCTATGGGCGGTTTGAATGCATGCGCGGCAAGAGCATTCGGAGCTGAGAGGCGGAGGGATCCCCAGCGCCAAGGGAGTCCGGCGCTAGAGAAAGGTAAGTGCTGAAGACACACACACACTCTCACGAACAGATGCATACACACCAGCTAACAGACACACACATTTACTGACAGACACACTCAGCGACAGACATACATACACACTCACTTACAAAACATACACTCTCACTGACAAACACTCACTAACAGACATCAAACAGACTCACTAATACACACACAAACACACTCAGTAAGAGACACACAGTAACACACTGACACTCACTAGCAGACACACTCACTGACACTCACTAGCAGACACACTCACTGACACTCACTAGCAAACACACACACTGACACTAGCAAACACACACACTGACACTAGCAGACACACTCACTGACACTAGCAGACACACTCACTGACACTAGCAGACACACTCACTGACACTAGCAAACACACACACTGACACTCACTAGCAGACACACACACTGACACTCACTAGCAGACACACTCACTGACACTCACTAGCAGACACACACACTGTCACTCACTGACACTCACTAGCAGACACACACACTAACACTCACACTAACACATGTTTTTTTATTTTTTTATTTAATCCCTCAGCCTCCTTACCTTTTTGGAGTGCTGAAGGGATTCCCTGGGGTCCAGTGGTGCTGCTGGGCTCCTTGGCTGGCTGGCTGGCTCCCTCCCTGGCTGGCTGGCTGGCGTTTTCCCTTGCTGGCTGGCTCCCTCCCTCCCTCCCTCCCTGGCTGGCTGGCTCCCGGGCGGGCGCGAGGGAGCACTCTCCCATGTGTGCTTCCTCTTCAGCTCCCTCGCGCACCGCGTAGGGATGCCGGCGCCGGAAGATTACGTCATCTTCCGGCTCCGGTATCAGTATGCGGCGCGCGAGGGAGCTGAAGAGGAAGCACACATGGGAGAGTGCTCCCTCGCGCGCCTGCAGAACTGGGCGCTCGGCCACGCTACAACAGGTCGTCGGTTGGAGGGGAGCGCAGTGCGCTTCCCTCCTTCCGGTCAGCCTGATTTTGCGCCCCCACGGCCGGTGCGCCCTAAGGCGGCCGCCTGGGCTGCCTTATGGTAGCGCCGGCCCTGACCACATGGAGGCTTTGGTGGAGAGTCTGTCACTTTGGGACATACAGCCGGCAAGAGGATGGTAAGGTAGTATCCGGCGTCCCTCCAGCCCCGGATCTTTGTGGGAGCCAACACCACTGTGCCACAGACTTGGGTGGTATGCGAGTCCGAGTCCTTCCCGGGATTGGGATTGCGAGAGGTCCTGATGGTGTGGCACTGGTGCTGTCCGGCAGGCCTCCGCTTATGTTGATGGTGTTTCCTGGGCAAGCCCATGATGGCTCTCAGTCCAGGTCGCTGTTCTTCGGGGGTGACAGGAGCATGCTCGATATGGTTGCCCAGCGGGAGCCTTCTCTGCCCTTTCTTCCGGTTCTGCTCTGCCAGCATTGTGGGTGAGGAGGTGGGGTAGCCATGTGTGCCCTCAGCTTTTCCCAGAATTTGGCAAAAATAGCCTCCAGCGAGGACATTGTGCCGCTTAAATGGCCGGGTTGCTCGGTAGGGATATGCAGTGTACATTGCGGTATGAACTTGGTTGCCTCCGCCATCTTGGGATCTGCAGGGTCACTGTATCTTCCAGTGCTTCCCGCCATGCTTTAAAATCCGCCTACCAGCAGGTCAGCAGGGACCGGAATTACCCCCACCAGTCCAAGGGCTGGGGTGGGAGCGTACTGTGTGACTTCAGCTTGTGGAGCAGGGAGAGCATAAATCTCAGCGCATTATGGCCAGTGAGGTCAGCTTGTATGCCAGAATTGGCAGTTAACTCTGGAATGCCTGTTGAAAAATTATTAGGGGGTGCCCAGTCATCTGCACCATGTTCAGCATCAAGGGAATCAGCGATTTTCTCCTGATGGTCCTGCAGTATCTGGCACATAGTCCCTGTCCCCTGCGTCACTCTCTGAGGCAGTGCCTGTCGCCTCTGAGTCGGCCACTAACAGGGAATAAGCCTACTCTGCGCTATACCTTCTAAACATAATAAACTTTAACTAAATAACTAAACTTTTTTTTTTTTTACTTTTCTTCCCTAACTAGCTTATCACTAAATTCTCCAACTACCACTAAATTCCACCCACCCCAACTACCTAAATCACAAATTGATAAATAAAATATTAAATTTAACCCCTTAGGGTTACTAAAAAATCTAATTTAACCCTTGAGGGTAAAAAAAAAAATAGATCACAGTAAAGTACTGTGATCTGTATTTTGATCACTGCTGGCAGTGATCAATCAGCAGGGAAAGGGTTAATTTTTTTAAAAAGAACAGGGGAAAGGGGATTTGGAACCTCTTCAGACAATTTATTCTCTTCAGGAACACAATGTCACAACGATCCGTCTTTCAACACTTCAAAAACCCACCAGAGGTGGAGGGAGGTCGGTCTGATATCCCAGCAGCATTGTGACCGCTATGACTGGCTTTCACAGCGATCACGTGCACTAGGACATCACGATTTGCTGTTGCTGGTCTGCCACTGACTCAGAGGCACCCAGCAATAGCTTTAACCCAGCACCTGGCACAGCGGCGATCTGGGGTTAATTTTAGCGCATTACGGACCTAGTTCGTCATGCGTCGTTAAGTGCTTTCCCAGCATGACGGACTGGGTCTGTCATGTGTCCTTAAGGGTTAATGTCCTTTAAAATCTGTAAAATGTTAAGAGTGTCCTTTAACTCGGACAGTTTCGTACAACTGGCTGTAAGCAGGTGTCAATATAATGGGTCCACTTTGTAGAAAGGGATCCTATACCCGAAACGATAGGGCGTCCTGGTGGCTTACCTATATTTTTGTGAATTTTGGGGAGGTAATAATATAAAGGGATTTTTTTGGATATTGGTCATTTAAAAATTCTAATTCTTTTTTATTTAATATACCTTCCATTTTCTACTGGTTATAACTTGTTTTAATTTCATTGGTTGGGTCTTTATGTAATATTTTATAGGTTTGACTATCTCCTAATAGTCTCAGGGATTCTTCCAGACAGTCATTCTTTTCTAAAAGTACAATCCCACCACTTTAACCACCGGTTTAGTGACAAGAGTGTGGTCATCCCTGAAGTCTTTCAGGGCCTGGTGTTCTACATGATTTAAATTGTAATTGGTCTTTTTAGGATTCTTACTTTTATTTACACCATGCATGACTATTTTTTCGAACGTCACCATCTCATCAGAGGTGTAGTGTTTTGGGAAGAATTAAGAGGGATGTTTTAGTTTAGTGTGTACAAACTCTGTGTTGGTACTAGTTTCTGGTCTCAAGATCGGGTTTTCTTTTAAATTTGTTCAAATCAATGCATGTGTCAAATTTATTCAATGTCTTAGTAAGGGAAAATTTCAAACCCTTTTCTAGTAAAAATATTTGTGAGGTAGATAGTTCACTAGTCGTTAATTTAAAAAATACTGTTGCTTTTTAAAACCTTTCCTTTCTTCCTTTTTTGTACATGTTATCATCCTCGATTTCCCCTTCTTCTATACTCCTTTCCTTCTTGTTGGGTGACCTTAATGTCATAGGGATTGGCTTGTGTCTCCCTTTGGTGTTCCAAAAATCCTCTTGTCTAGGTGAGTGGGTCAAATGTGCAACTCTATTTTATGTGTAGATGTCTTCCTCTGTGTCGCGTGGATGTTTATCTCTTTTAGTGGAAACATGCGTGTCTTCTTGTCTATAGGTCTTATAAGAGTCCCTTTCTCTAGATGTACGTATGTGATTGTATTCTTGTATATGTGGTCTATCTCTATGTGTAAAATCTTTCCTTCTGACTACTCTTTCTGATGTGTTGGATTTCTCGTTGAATGAAACATGTTTATTCCACAACATAAATGGTTTTTTGAATGTTTATATATGTTGATTCAATAATATATATATATATATATATATATATATATATATATATATATATATCCTTAAAACATCTTCAAATATAATTACTATCAATTTGATGCTATATGTAAATACTAATAGATTTTTTTTATGCATTATCCTTCCTATTTACCTTTTTTAATCATTCATTTTATGATTTATTTTCCCCTGTGATGCTATATTACATAGATAGAGTAGGGTTGCACTCAGTCACTACAAATAAACACAGGGTGCTACTGAGCATAGGTCAGCAAAGAACCCCAAGGGATATGTACAGATAGAAAAAATCCCAGGCACTCATTGCGATTGTCTCCAGGCAGATTTATTGCAATGTTTCGACCTGTTAAGGTCTTTATCAAGCTATATTACACATATTGATATTGGACTCTGTATCTATGAGTTTCCTTTGATGAACTATACTCTCTACAAAAAACATTGTGATATATTGCCAACACTATCTATTATCCAAGAGAACTGCCCACACTAAAGATGTCCACATGGACTCTGCAGGAAATGGCGTATTGTGGATATGTCTGAGGTATTGACATGAGGTGGGCGGATCCCGCATAATGTTGCGTCTGGTCTGTAACATCACTTCCATGTTCGGATAAATTAACCACGAGCTACAGCTGTGCATATACACATGCCTGATTGTCAGCTCAACGATTGGCCGCCAAAGGAGCGCGGCGACCAATCAGAAGAGGTTTACACACATATAAACTAAGACCTAACAGGAAATGGACATCCCGATTGATAAAGCTGTCCAGTAAAACGCGTCTCGGAGAAAGAAGAAGGATCACCCAAGACTGTGCACTGGTATCACTAGCACTTTGATATTTTTATTGGTTATTGTTTTTTCATAATAAAGTGTACTTTAATTGTGATTCCAAGTCCTGTGGATCCTTACTGTTTCCTGCTCCTGCTATACAAGAAGGCACACTATATATAACACCGAGAGCCTAGTATAATAGGTGAGCAATTACTTGCACTTGCAAGTTAAGATATTCTGTCTCTTTTTTGTCTCCACATTGTGGATGATTGGGTCAGGAATCTAGAAGGGGGTTTGGTATTACCTCTTACCTATGAGATCTGAGCCTATCCTTGTGGTGCTCTATATCATGTGAGTGTGGTCCATATCCCTTCACATATTACTCTGGTGAACTCGATATACTTCACTATTTTGCATTGTTTTCTCTTTTCTAGAGAATTTTATAATTATACACCTCCCCCAGATTCTAGTGGGGTAAATGTATCTAACTATATCTAAAAACAGCTTGCAAATGCTGCAATTCTATTGTCTTCTGCCTTGTTTTCCCCAGCCTAGACTTTCTGTGGCTGTCCAATTACAGACTTCCCACTGCAGATCAATGAGAAGTGTTTGCAAGGTGGGTGCTCTAGGTAATTGCTGCCTCTTAAATCAAGTTCTACTGAGCTAAACAACCAGGAAGTAAGGATCTGTTTTCTGATTGACAGACAGGGGAGTGTAACATGGTTAATTTATAAAAGTGCCAATTTCTATTGAAATCTGCACTTTTTGTAAAATGAAAAAAAGAGTTTGCACTCTTCACACAAATTATTTCAGAAAGACTTTGACTCTATATGTGATTTTGTTGCTAATATATATATATGTAAGTGTACTTCTTTTAACCACCTATTCATTTTAATATTGTTTTACACTTATATTTTGATGATACACATTTTACTTGTTTTATCTCTTTTTTTATACAATTGTTTTTTGTTTTTGTTTTTTTATTGTCTAACATTGATTTCCTTTTAATTTCATTTAAATATTGTCTTTCAAAATAAGTGTGTTAGGCTTGAGAAGGCTAGGGGATTCTAAAACATTACCAAAACTATGTATGCACATTTTATTTTTACTTTGCAAAGTAAACATGTTTCAATCCACCCATACAATGTCTGCAAATGTCCTAAAAATGACATGCTCCCCCTCCTTTCATACAGTAAAGGAAACTTCAAAGATCATACCATTACTACAGTCAAGGAGGAGGAATGTAGTATTACAGAGATCACTATATCTTTTTGATGCCATCAGGTTCTTTACAAACACATACATGCAGGGTATACTTAGTTATCTATTTTTGTCACACCTACTGTATGTGAGAATTTTTTTTTTTCTATACTAATATCTCGGAACCTTTGTGAAATGTTGGAAGATAAAATAAATTGTATATTAAGGGGTTGACAAATGTGGGTCCCCATAATGCATTTTCAATTTTAAACTGCAAAGCATCATAGCAGTTGTAGTTCTGCAACAACCTACTATTTGTTCAGTTCTGCTACATGCTGTATTTTTATTGCTCTTAAATTTCTTACAAAAATTAAAAAATGCATGAAAACATTTTTCTTTATATCTTTACATTTATAGGATATGAAAGCCATAAATGCATTATTGAAGTAGATTTATTATTGGAAAGAGTATTGTTAATGAGCATCCTTTTTGGCAACTTGAAGTTTATTGAGTTTTAAGATATGCATTAGAATCACACATAGGAAAATGTGGGGAGAAATGTAAAGCATTACTTGGAGTACATAAGATTCATAAAAACAGTTTAGCTTTATATTAACCATTTTCAAGTTTTGCTTTATATTGACCATTTTCAAAAACGAAGGCTTTTTACCTTCTATTTAATTTTCTTACTGTATTACAAAATCGATATTGCACATTACACTTTCAATGTTCATACACAATCTAATTTTAACAACATTATTCAACTGAAAGGCATTATCGTGAAATTCAAGATTCAAAATCAACAAATGAACGCTCAAAACTGAAATCTTTCATAGAACTTTGAAAAAACTAAATATGTATTTGGCAAAGCAGTCGGACAATAGATCACATATTTCCACTTAATTTGACCTTTGATGAGATAAAAATAAAAATTTCTCATATTTTCTTTCCATTCTAAAGAAAGAGATATAATAAAACTATCCATAATCAGTATTACACAATATGTTAACACATTCCACAAATTCCCTTTTAAACATGGAAAGTTCTGTACAGTTTTTGTTTTTTTTTTGTTTCTTCTGGTAATGAAGATAACAACTTTTATATTGCTTCTACACTACAATATGTGTGTATATGTGCGTAAGTATGTGTGTGCTATGATAATGCTGTTTCTATTGCCATATTTGGGTTTAGAAATTTTGCTCATAATATGTAAAGTAAATATGAAGAACAATGATAAGTTAGTTGTGGTCATATTTTCTGTTTATCAGAGAGCACCATGATGTAAGTTCTGTGAAATAAATAAAGTGAAGATAATAATTCCACAAAGAGGAAGATAAAATAAGCTTTCTTCTGAAAATAAAGAAATATATGAAATGCACACATAATTACATAATTAATATGTCCTAAATCGTAAGCTCCTTTGAGCAGGGACTTATTCACCTTTTATGTCTTTCATATTCAGTATGTCAACTACTTGTCATATATCCCAATTTTTTTTTTTTAAAAAGACCATAGGCTTATATTATACATAGTTACATAGACTAAAATGAGACGTGTAAATCAAGTTCAGCCTTTCTCACATCTGTTTTTTGCAGTTGATTATGCTTTAATTTTTTTTACTACTCAAATAGCAGCAAACAGAGAAAATCTTGTTTTACAGTGCAAACATTATAACATAGGAGAAACATGCTGAATAACAGCTATAATGAACCACCAATCACAGTCCAGCACAGTCTATATGGTATTATAACGTAATACCATAGCGACCCAGTCCTCTATCTTTGCTGATAAGTGTTTTATTAAAGTAATTAATGCGTGTATACTTCGAAAAATAATATATCTCTTTAAAACAATCTCATTGAGAGTACAAACCAAAATATTAGACAAATTTACAACCCTATTTAAACATTATATTTGGTTAGATAAACATCCAAGAATAGCTCATAACATCTTAAAAAACAAAAAAGAAGGTGGAGTATCATACCCTGATATACATCATTTACACAAAGCAGCTATGTTAGCTCAATTTACCTCATGCTTTAAATCCAATGCCAGTGACTACGATTGGTTTTATTTTGAAAAAATAGACATGGGCTCCTGTGAAACATAAAAAAAAAAAATTGGTCTAATCTATCAGTGCTTCGCTTGAATTCCCAGACAAATCCAATTATTAAGGATATCAATTTTACCTTAACAAAATAAAAATAAAAAATCTACTTTATAATATAATATCACAGAAAGTTCCAATAGAAATTATCCCATATGATATATCTGACTTAAATCTAACATCATGGAAAGCAAGAAGAATTTAAAAATTGCCGATGTTCTGGAGGATGGTAAATTAATGCCCTTCAGCCAACTCCAACAAAAATTTGATTTACTAAGTAGAGATATATTTACATATTTAAGAATAAGAAACTATTTATTAAATAATGAATGTATCTCAAATCATTGGATGGATAATTTACTTCACTATTCCCTTACTCATACAGGAAAAATGTTATCTAAAATCTTAAAATCACCGATATTCACCTATCTAAATGCAACCTATGAATGGCAAAAACTCTCACCTATATGCAAATAGTAAAACAAGAAATGCTTATTGAATATTTAATGGAAGTATGGTGGAAGGGTATTAAATGTGTATCCCAGGCCATCCACTAATCTCTATGATAGAACTACATTATAAAATTATTTATAGGTGGTATCTAGTTCCAACAAGACTTATTCAAATATCAAGAAACAATTCTGAAATCTGTTGTAGGTGTCACCTAGAAAAGGGAAACTTATCACGTACCAAATTAGATAATATTAAATATCAGATTAAATAATGTTTACAAAAAAGGTTTTAACATTGACTAATGTAATTCTAATTCATATGGGACATAGATTTTCCAGTTAGCAATAAATCTTAAGAATATTTAAACACATTCTATTTGCAGCTAAGATAACAATGGCATGCTACTGGAAATTAACTAAGGTAGAATGGTCATGGTCAAATATTTGTGAAGAAATTTCATACCAATATCGCATGGAACGTAGTTTCTTTGTAATTACAGACACAGTGGAGGAATTTGAAAAGTATTGGCTACCCTGGATACATTTTATAAACAATTAGCTTTATGATAAGTACCTTGCAAAACTTAACTCTGACTAATAACTTTAGACAAACAATGTTTATTACTTCTTCTCTCTTTCAAGAACCCATTGTATGAATGAAGTATGAATTAAATCTTATTGTAACGATTTACTTAATCACCTATTATTAATTCACAATTAATTTTTTTTACATATAAACATTTATATGAATATACTTATAATATACAGTGAGGGAAGAAAGTATTTGATCCCCTGCTGATTTTGAAAGTTTGCCCAATGACAAAGAAATGATCAGTCTATAATTTTAATGGTAGGTGGATTTTAACAGTGAGAGACAGAATATAAAAAAAATCAAGACAAATGCATGGCAAAAAAGTTATAAATTGATTTGCATGTCAATGAGTGAAATAAGTATTTGACTCCTTCGACTTAGTACTTGGTGGCAAAACCCTTGTTGGCAATCACAGAGGTCAGATGTTTCTTGTAGTTTGCCACCAGGTTAGCACGTATCTCATGAGTGATTTTGTCCCACTTCTCTTTGCAGATCCTCTCTAAGTCATTAGGGTTTTGAGGCTGACGTTTGGCAACTCGAACCTTCAGCTCCCTTCACAGATTTTCTCTGGAATTAAGTTCTGGAGACTGGCTGTGTGCTTTGGGTCATTGTCATGCTGGAATACCCATCCATGACCAATTCTCAATGCCCTGGCTGAGGGAAGGAGTTTCTCACCCGAGATTTGATGGTACATGGCCCGTCCATCGTCCCTTTGATGCGGTGCAGTTTTCCTGTCCCCTTAACAGAAAATCCCCCCAAAGCATAATGTTACCACCTCCATGTTTGACAGTGAGGCTCGTAGGGAGAATTCCTCCTCCTCCAAACATGGCGAGTTGAGTTGATGCCAAAGAGCTTGATTTTGATCTCATCTGCCACAACACTTTCACGCAGTTCTTCTCTGAATCATTCAGATGTTCAGAGGCAAACTATAGATGGGCCTGTACATGTGCTTTCTTGAGCAGGGGGACCTAACGGGCGCTGCAGGATTCAGTCCTTCACAGCGTAGTGTGTTACCAATTGTTTTCTTGGTTACTATGGTCCCAGCTGCCTTGAGATCATTAACAAGATCCCCCCGTGTAGTTCTGGGCTGATTTCTCACCAATCAAATGATCATTGATACTCCACAAGTTGAGATCTTGCATGGAGCAGCAGACCGAGTGAGACTGACAGTTATTTTGTGTTTCTTCCATTGGCAAATAATTGCACCAACTGTTGTCACCTTCTCATCAAGCTGCTTGGCGATGGTCTTGTAGCCCATTCCAGCCTTGTGTAGGTCTACAATGTTGTCCCTGACATCCTTGGACAGCTCTTTGATCTTGGCCTTGGTGGAGAGTTTGGAATCTGATTGATTGATTGCTTTTGTGGACTGGTGTCTTTTATACAGGTAACGAGCTGAGATTAGGAGCACTCCCTTTAAGAGAGTGCTACTAATCTCATCTCGTTACCTGTATAAAAGACACCTGGGAGCTAGAAATCTTGCTGATTGATAGGGAATCAAATACTTATTTCACTCATTGACATGCCAATAAATGTCTAACTTTTGTGACCTGCGTTTTTCTGGATTTTTTTTTTTTTTTTTATTCTGTCTCTCACTGTTAAAATACACCTACCATTAAAATTATAGACTAATCATTTCTTTGTCAGTGGGCAAACATTCAAAATCAGCAGAGGATCAAATACTCTTTTCCCTCACTGTATATTGTCATAGTTCACATTTACACTTAATGAAATATTTCTGAAATACCAAACAAATTGTAAACTGTATGAAAAAGAAAAAGAGAAAAATAAAGAATTATAATTAATAAAAAGATAAGTGTTATATAATATTACTCTACAAATACCTTTTCATTTCTGCTGTCAAGATCAGATTCTTCTTGATCAAGTGTCAGGTTTACAGTATGATCCAGCACGTAGAATTGTGTAACACAGAGGACTGATAGGTAACGTATACCGGACCTTAGAATGGCCGAACTAACGTACCAAAGAATAGTCAGGAATAGCCGAGGTCAAGGGATACAGAAAGAAACACAACAATAAGGAAAAGCCAGGGGTCAGCGATGCAAGAAAACAGGGAAGTCAAAACAATTCCAAAGTCAAATAAGCCAAATTACCAGAATCAATAACGCGCTCTCGGACAAACACATGGGAAACCACAACAGGGCACTGAGCAGGATGAGAACTGGGCCTAAATACCCCTCCTCTGGATCTGATAGGCTGTAATCTGCCTTTGACCCCAAAGGCAGTTACCAGATTTCCATTTGCATAATTGCTGCTCAGCACAAACCCTCCAGTGGATTTGATTGCTGCTCGGCACAACTTTTCCTGTCAGGAAAGTAATATTGTTCGGCACAACTTTTCCTGTCTGAACAGTAAATTCCATTAATCACATTTTATAAGCGGATGAATATGTGACATCAAGAAATTCATCTATTATTTGAAAAAGTAGTGATTTAAGAGATTCCCTTATATTTTCCTGGATACATCAGCAATATTTTCCTTGCATACAAGAAGGATGAAGGACTTCAACCAGTAATCCACTTATAACATTTCAATTAATAGATTTGATACAATCATTTTAAAATGGAAGGAATCCATTGTTTGAGGGATCTCTGGAAACACAGAGATCGTATGATAAAAATAGACTTCAAGGATGCTTACTTAACAGTACCTATTCATGCATATCAACATTTTCTGCAATTCCTTTGGAAAAGCTGAAAATGGCAGTTTACTTGTCTTCCTTTCAGCCTTTCCTTCACACCTTGGTGCTCCACCAAGTTATTCAACCCAGTAGTTGATAATTTTATAAGCAGAGGTGTTTGACTTATTTACCTAAATGATATTCTGATAATGTATCAGGATGTTCACACTTCTTATTTTCACAAAACATGGAACATCACACTTATACAAAGTTTGTGCTCTTGTATCAGTTAGGAAAAAAATGTTATTGAACACTTCTCAATCCACGGAAATTCTGAGAATCATTAAAGACTCCAATCAACAGTACCTCTAAAGAATTGAAAGTCTATTTGGAAAGGAATTGAGGATGGTTCTAAAGAAAGAAACTTTATCCCTTCATCTTCTAGCATGTATTGTGGGCCTTTTAGCAACTTCCATCAATACCATCTTTCCAGTTCTTCTACATTATAAAGCTCTTCAACAATTAAAGGCTTATGAAACCGTCTATCTTATTTGTACACAATTTGGTGGCTGAAGGGGAGATAATTTGGTGGCTGAAAAACATGGATGCATGGAACAGGAAATTGATTTCTCTACAGCACCAGATATTATGATATAATCAGATGTCAGCCTAGTGGGCTGGGGAGCCTGATCAGGAGTACTAACTACAGAATGAAAATGGTCTCTACACAAATCAAAATTACACATAAATCATCTAGAGTTATTAGCAGGATTGTTTGCTCTCAAATGTCTTGCAAGGGACATAGTCAACTGCTGCATTCTTCTACAACATTTCTGCAGTCCAACATATCAAAAGATTTGGAGGTGCCAAATACAAAGATCTGACAGAGTTTCCAAACATTTTTCACGTTTTTATCTAGACTGAAATATTACTCTGAAACCGGAATACCTACCAGGACTGTCCAACATCGTAGCGGATTGGATTTACAGACATCTAAACAATGCCGGTGATGGGAGGATACCCGATATTATCTGCCAAAAAGTCATCAAATATGAGTCCACAAGATGGATATCTCATTGCGACTTGCTTAATTTGCCAAAACCAAAGAATTTCAGGTGATTTCCAGATCCAGAACCTTTTGGAATTTGATGACTTCTTGCTAGACTGGTCAAAAATACATCATTACGTCTTCTCTCCATTCGCGATGATTCCACCTCAACTTCGGTTTCCACATCTGCTGGAACTACTCATAGATTTTCCTAAAATCATACCATTTTGGGAAGATCTTCTATCAACTCTCGATGGAGAATACCATCCAGTGATTATAAATCATCAACTAGAAAAGCTACAATTTCTGGGGAAATTGTGAAGTGTTCTTGCCTCCACCAGTAGTATACAACTGGAGTGGGCGGAGTAACTGTTATTATTTATTTATATAGCACATTTAATTGCAACGTTGTTGCACAGTTACATTAAAACATACAGTTATAAAAACATTAGCAGGTGCAAATGGCCCTGTCTATGACATCACGTGCTGCTGCAGCCTTGCACAGGTCAGAGTATTTTTGCGGTTGCCATCTTCAAACGGTCGTATTTTAAAAACCATAAATCCTACAGTGAAGAGCTTTATATTGTGAGAATCACAAGACCCAGACCTACATTTTGATGTATAGTATGTCTCTGAGATATTAACAAGGAAGGCACAGTCGCAGTTTAGAAATTGCCCTTCAAATGTGAGCTTTGCAGAGTGGCGTTTCAATGAATGTCAATGGACTGCGTGAGTTGCAAACAAATGGTCATATTGCGAAAACAATCAGGACTATGGCTTAGCCGTGGACATTTTTAGTGGCAGCAGGGATAGCTGAACGTTTTGATATAAGATTTGTGTAGGTGGGCTTGAAAATGAGGGAGTAGTGGCAGTTTAGAAATCATGTCCTGATTTTTCAGCTTTTGCCAGCTCCCACTCTAGCTTTGCCATTCATTCCTATGGGACAAATTTCGCCACAAGAACGACGATATTCCGAGAACCATTCAGCGAAACGTTCCACAAAGTAATAGCAACGCGATCGGGAACAATCTGCACGTTTTGGTAAATTTTTGTCTATGTAGTGTAAAAACTGTGGGAGGAGTTAGGGTGGCAAATTTGGCTATAATAAGAATAATAATAACTAGAAAAGCTACAATTTCTGGGGAAATTGTGAAGTGTTCTTGCCTCCACCAGTAGTATACAACTGGAGTGGGCGGAGTAACTGTTATTATTTATTTATATAGCACATTTAATTGCAACGTTGTTGCACAGTTACATTAAAACATACAGTTATAAAAACATTAGCAGGTGCAAATGGCCCTGTCTATGACATCACTTGCTGCTGCAGCCTTGCACAGGTCAGAGTATTTTTGCGGTTGCCATCTTCAAACGGTCGTATTTTAAAAACTATAAATCCTACAGTGAAGAGCTTTATATTGTGAGAATCACAAGACCTAGACCTACATTTTGATGTATAGTATGTCTCTGAGATATTAACAATGAAGGCACAGTCGCAGTTTAGAAATTGCCCTTCAAATGTGAGCTTTGCAGAGTGGAGTTTCAATGAATGTCAATGCAAGGCGTGAGTTGCAAACAAATGGTTATATTGTGAAAACTATCAGGATTATGGCTTAGCTGTGGACATTTCTAGTGGCAGCAGGGATAGCTGAACGTTTTGATATAAGATTTGTGTAGGTGGGCCTGAAAATGAGGGAGTGGTGGCAGTTTAGAAATCATGTCCTGATTTTTCAGCTTTTGCCAGCTCCCACTCTAGCTTTGCCATTCATTCCTATGGGACAAATTTCGCCACAAGAACGACGATATTCCGTGAACCATTCGGCGAAACGTTCCACAAAGTAATAGCAATCCGATCGGGAACAATCTGCATGTTTTGGTATATTTTTGTCTATGTAGTGTAAAAACTGTGGGAGGAGTTAGGGTGGCAAATTTGGCTATAATAAGAATAATAAGAACTAGAAAAGCTACAATTTCTGGGGAAATTGTGAAGTGTTCTTGCCTCCACCAGTAGTCTACAACTGGAGTGGGCGGAGTAACTGTTATTATTTATTTATATAGCACATTTAATTGCAATGTTGTTGCCCAAAGTGCTTTACATTTACATTAAAACATACAGTTATAAAAACATTAGCAGGTGTAAAAGGCTTTGTCTATGACATCACTTGCTGCTGCAGCCTGGCACAGGTCAGAGTATTTTTGCGGTTGCCATCTTCAAACGGTCATATTTTTAAAACTATAAATCCTACAGTGAAGAGCTTTATATTGTGAGAATCACAAGACCCAGACCTACATTTTGATGTATAGTATGTCTCTGAGATTTTAACAATAAAGGCACAGTCGCAGTTTAGAAACTGCCCTTCAAATGTGAGCTTTGCAGAGTGGAGTTTCAATGAATGTCAATGGAAGGCGTGAGTTGCAAACAAATGGTCATATTGTGAAAACTATCAGGACTATGGCTTAGCCGTGGACATTTCTAGTGGCAGCAGGGATAGCTGAACGTTTTGATATAAGATTTGTGTAGGTGGGCCTGAAAATGAGGGAGTGGTGGCAGTTTAGAAATCATGACCTGATTTTTCAGCTTTTGCCAGCTCCCACTCTAGCTTTGCCATTCATTCCTATGGGACAAATTTCGCCACAAGAACGACGATATTCCGTGAACCATTCGGCGAAACGTTCCACAAAGTAATAGCAATCCGATCGGGAACAATCTGCACGTTTTGGTATATTTTTGTCTATGTAGTGTCAAAACTGTGGGAGGAGTTAGGGTGGCAAATTTGGCTATAATAAGAATAATAAGAATAATAATAATAATATATATGTGAGATAACATTAAGTGGTCTTGCTATGCAAGAACACTTAATAATAATAATAATATATATGTGAGATAACATTAAGTGGTCTTGCTTTGCAAGAACACTTAATAATATATATGTGAGATAACATTAAGTGGTCTTGCTATGCAAGAACACTTAATTAACGATTGTCGCCTAGCGAATTCTAGGAAATCCTAAGAAGGAAGTTTCACAATAAACTCAAGACATCTTACCAGAAGGTTGGGTTTCCTGTACCAGAGTCAATTACCGATTAGGCTGGAAATTTTGGTGTGATTGGCTTGGAGATGTCTTAGAATCTGATTGACACCTCTCTTCCTAGAATCACGAACTTCTTATCTAGGGAAAGTGTGCCATACGAATAATGTATACAGATCAGCTATTTCTGCAAAACATGTATTTTCTGAAAATGTACCAATTGGAAGGCATCCTCAAGTTTGCAAACTCATGAGAGGTATTCACTTGAAACGTCCTCCTCACCCAAAATATTCCCAAACTTGGGATGTATCTTTGATTCTAAATTTATTTGATTCTTGAAATTAAGGTACTGAAAATGTATCATTACATTTTTTATCATTTAAGCTTGTCATTTTATGGTATCTCATTTCTTTGAAACATGTATCAGATATCAAAGCACTTGATATCTATTAGAACATTTTCTCTCCAGATGGCAAAAATGTTCAAGTGGCAAGACGCATTAAGACTAATCTGTCTTCTGGATTTTATTCTGCTTTCCCTCAAAATCCTGTTAAGGATGTAGAATTCTAAGCCTAAAGAGATGGTTTTATCAAAGTCTGTACAGATGTTAAAACTGCAACTCGATAAATACTTGCAAAAATATAATATTTAAGTATATAATTTTTAATTTGTTGTGTAATAGCTTCTTTGTATTTTACAAAAATCAGAAAGTGCTTCAAACTGGGGTTTTTGCCTTCTTTCTTCTTTTGGGTCATCAGCAAAACTAGCTGTGAGAAATGCTGAACTTGGTGGATACATGTTTCTTTTCCGTATATGTAACTATGTAACACAGGTTCCTATATTTTAAAGCACCAAAGTTTCAGTCCTTGTTTAAAAATTCACTTGATAAAGGCCCCATTGTGAGACCGACATTTTGTTCATGTTTGATCCAACAAATGCTGAATGATGCTAGTTGTATATCAGGTCTCTCTTTAAACTTGTTTACAAATGAGTCATATGGAAAAAAAAAGACAAAAAAAACAATATGTAAAGTAAAATTTACAATTACGCAAGATGTGTAATGAAAATGTGGACCATATGTCTGACTTAGTAACCTGGCTTTAGTTATAGCAGCCCTAACAGGTGTCATACAAGCAAAGAATGTGTGCTAGCTTCCAGAAATTGCATACAGCAGAATAGAATAAGAAAATGTACATGTATAAGACAATATAGTAGATATTGTAAAGCAAATAAAAGGGTATTTTACTAGTTAAAAAGACACTCAGCTACGGTTGTAGTCTCATGGACATATTTTACTTTTTGTTATTTAATGCTTTATGCTTTGCCAGTCAATTAGCAATTTACACTTTATATGAAGGCATTTGTGTCATTCTACATCCGTACATATCATCTTTGGTGTTTGACATGTTTTTGTGCCACATTTAACATTAAAGAAACCCCAAGATAATTTGCACAAATTGAAGTACTGATTCCTCTTGTAGGGACAGCTATTGCAGACTGCCTTTTTTTTAAAAAAAAAAATGAATAAAGAAACAAAAGAATAACTAAACATAATAAAACAAGTTATCTATGTTAGATTGGTTAAGGTATAGTATACAGTCAACAGGGCTGGTGCAAGGATTTTTCCCGCCTTAGGCGAAAAAAAATTTGCCACCCCATTTGATCCACCTTCTCATACAGACTTACATACACTGACCCATACACACACTGACTCATAAAGACACACACACAATGACCCATGCAGACACAGGCTGGCCTATACACACAAACAGACCCATACACACAAGCAGACCCACACACTTACCCATGCAGACACATGCTGACCCATACACAGATGATACATACACACACACACTGACTCACAAAAACAAACACACACTGACCCATACACACACTGACTCATAAAGACACACACCCATACACACACTGACTCATAAAGACACACACACACTGACAGACATACCCCTTAGAGAAGGGGTATGAAGAAAACCACCTACAGGGGGTATTGGAGACCGTAGAGAAAACGGATAGATATCTACTTTTACAATACAAACCAAAAGACAAGAAGGACATTTTTAATATCCCTTTTATTTGCAACTACAACCAAAACAGTAGACAGATTCAACAGATTTTAAAGAAACACTGGCCTATTTTAAGAAAAGACCCCATGTTGTACACGGTATTACCAGATATGCCAAAAATGATACACAGAGGAGCACCGAATCTAAAACAGAAGTTGACACATAATCATATTAGGGATAAAATATCGAGCACCTTTTTTCATCAGGAAGGTTTTTTCGGATGCGGTATTTGTTTGGCCTGTAGAAGTACTAAAGAGGGAAAGAGACACCTCACAAAATTCCAGGACCCGAAAAATAAAAAAGAGTATAAAATAAAGGACATGATCACATGCTTCTCGAAAAGAGTTATTTACATACTCTAATGCCCCTGTAACCTCATGTATGTAGGAAGGACTAAACGACGTTACAAGTGAGAATAAATCAACACATACGAAACATTAAAAAAGGATTTGATAAACATAGTGTTTCGGTACACTTTAACCCCTTAAGGACCAAACTTCTGAAATAAAAGGGAATCATGACATGTCACACATGTCATGTGTCCTTAAGGGGTTAAAGAAACACATGAAAGCAACCCCCAATTTTTGGAATTTTTTGGTATACAAAGGGTAAACTTAAACTGGCGGGGGGAAGATGAGATCCCAAAACTAGGAAGAATTGAGACCAAATGGATCTTTAATTTGAATACCCTGATCCCATTTGGTCTCAATGCAGACTTTGAACTATGTCATTTTTTATAATCACTTCCCCTATACAATATGTGTTAAATACATCCCTATAACCCTTTGAGTGTCTACAGATAAAGCTATTTCAATACCAAAGAGTCTAACCTTCGATTTTCCAACTTTATTCTGAGTCTAATTTTATTTTATAGTTTTTTTATATGCATTTTAATAATCTGTCTGTTATCCAGAAATATAAGACTATACATGTGCACCCTTTAACATACATAGGAAAACGCAAATACACTCTATGTGCAATATTATCACCTCTATTCTTAGGACTATGATGATTAAGGACATTGATACACACAAAATAATAATGTTCAGATATATCCATATAATATCTAGTCCTGCAAAAGAGTTATTTCCACCAGTAGCACTGCACTTTACCATCAGTGGATTTACATTGCACTCTATATAGAAGTATATAGCCCATTTGTATTAGATGAAAGAGTATTGGAAATAGTTAAAAAAAAAAAAAAATAACACACTTTCTTCTGATGTAATACTTTTATCTAGAGGTGAATGCGCATAAAGATTCCGAATTTCGGAAAGGACTTTTTCTCTCCGCTGAAAAACGGACTGAACCGGAAGTTACGAAGGAGGAGCAAAGTACTATGGGATTTGGAGTTCACTAAGGTACCGTAACCGGAAGTGACGTAACACCACTAAAGCATCGGGAAGGAAGGAAGCCAATTGGCTAATTGACGAACAGGCGGTTTTTTGAGCGTATAAAAACCGGAACCGGCAGAATGCAATCCACGGCCAACTGAGGAAGCTGTTTTTCAGCGAAACGCGTCTTGGCAGAGGAGGACGGAACTACTACTGCACCTTAAACCTATATTGACTATTTTTTATTTTCTAGCATTGTGTTTATTTTATATATATATTTTTAACCATAGTTAATAAATTATTTATATTTGACTGCTGCATCCTGCATTTTGTCCGGTAAGGGGAAGTGTCACCTCAATTTGACACTAGGCCTACAAACTTAGAGCCGAGGACAAGTAGGCTCTAAAAACGGTGAGCAATTTTGCTTTCATTATAAATTCATCTAAAGAAAGTATTTTTGAAAATACTACACCCAGAATCCGGTCTCTATTTTCTCTTATACCCATATGGTGGCAAGACAAAAAGAACGGAAAGAAAAAGAGGGGTTAAGCTGTCTACCTTAAAGACACGGAGGCCTGGAAGTTTAGAGCCTAAAAACTAAAAAGGCTCTAAAAAATTTGAGTAATATTGTACTCACACCTAATACATATCATTGTGTACATACAATATTACACTATTATTCTGTATTTTTTTCTCTTTTATTTTTCATGTATACCCCCACAAGCTAATTAGATTGGGGTGAGTTATTCATATTATTCACTAAGCGCTGCACTCTAATTTGAGACCCGAAGAGTGGAAACACTAACCAGATCCCGAGTTATTTGGTTTTTTTTTGGTGTTGTTTTATGGTGGGATATTGGGAATACCCACAGAGTGTTCACAGCAGCTGAACCTACTGTCATCACAAAATCCCTTACTAAAGCGCCATTTTCCACACCTTTTGTTGTTTACATTACAGGTTGACCTATACACAAAAAGAGACCCATACACACAAACAGACCCACACATACACACACACTGACCCATGCAGACACATGCTGACCCATACAAAGACCAATACATACACACACACTGACTCACAAAAACGAATACACACTGACCCACACATTCACACACACAAATCCCCCCCCCACACACACACACCCATATGTACAAACACACACACAGACCCATTACATACACACACAGACCCAAGCAGACTGACATACACAAACATAATAACTGACGGTGCTTGACTGGGAGAGGGGTCCTGACTTAGCAGGCTGTGGTAAATGCCAGGCCCACATTCTACCGGGTGTTAGTCTACAAGTAAGTGCCGCGGCCCACTATATTTAATCAATCCAACTTGATAGGGGAACAGCCAGACAAGCAGTAAATCCACTGCTGGCACCCCACCAAGTAGACGCCTAGGTGGCTGCCTACTTAGCCTATAGGACGCGTCGGCCCTGACAGTCAATCAGGTTTTAAATTTTTAGAAAGATAACACAAGCTTTGAACTGCAGAACCTGCACACAGAAATTATCTCTGCTAAGAGCAGAGAACAAGGTGCAAATCATGCATCAGGTGCCCTAGCGCTTGGACGCCCCATAGAGCACAGTGTGAAGTTTTACTTTTCAGTAACCTTTCCATTGTGGAGATTAATTAAACATACTGCTCTTTTTTGTTTCTTAAAATGTATACATGTTATACTTTTAATGTATTCATTTTTTAGTAAACAAACGAGAGCAGTGCGTTGCATTGCTTGCCACTGTGGCAATGGAAAGGTTACCTTTTGCCTAGGCATTTATGCCTAGTCAGTGTGCACAATGAAGCCTTGCTGGTGATCCTCAGTTAGTGGAACCTTAAACACTGAGAACATGCAATGACACCTCCTTCAAGGAATACTCCAAGCACCATAACCACTACAGCACTATTATTTCCTGTTGTCTTTTGCACGAGAATACAGTTGCAGAGGCGGCTCTCTAATTAGGCGGTTTAGGCGGCCGCCTAAGGCCTCGCGCTTGCTGGGGCCTCGCGGCCGCCTAAACCGCCTGTTGGGAGAGTGTGTCAGGTCCTCGGTCAGTGACCGAGGACCTGACACCAGGAGGGGGCCCGGCGGCTTGCCCGGTATGCCGCCGGGTGCGAGGCCCCTCCTGGCTGCCCGGCCACCTTCGCAGACACTGGTCTGCAGCTCCGCAGTGTGCAGAGCTGCAGACCATGTGACTCGCGAGAATTGGCCAATCAGAGCGTTGCCGTGGGTTACCACGGCAACGCTCTGAAATCTCGCGAGATTACACGGTCTGCAGCTCTGCGGAGCTGCAGACCGGAAGTAATGGCCACCGGACCACCAGGGAGCCCACTGGACCACCAGGGAAAGGTAGGCTCTCCCTCCCCATCACCATCACCACCCCCAGCCGTACCCCCCACAGCCTCACCACCCCCATCACCAACCATCACCCCCACCACCCTCAGCCTCACCCCCCCACCCTCACCATAACCCCCAGCCTCACCACCCCTCACCATCACCCCCCTCAGCCTCACTCACCATCACCCCCCTCAGCCTCACTCACCATCACCCCCACCACCCTCAACCTCACCCCCCCTACCCTCACCATCACCCCCATCACCCCCACCACCCTCAGCCTCACTCACCATCACCCCCCACCACCCTCAGCCTCACCCCCCCCACCCTCACCCCCACCACCCTCAGCCTCACCCCCCCCTCACCATCACCACCCTCAGCCTCACTCACCATCACCCCCACCCTCAGCCTCACCCCCACCACCCTCAGCCTCACCCCCCCCCACCCTCACCCCCACCACCCTCAGCCTCACCCCCCCTCACCATCACCACCCTCAGCCTCACTCACCATCACCCCCACCCTCAGCCTCACCCTCACCCCCACCACCCTCAGCCTCACCCCCCCTCAGCCTCACTCACCATCACCCCCCCCACCCTCAGCATCACCCCCACCACCCTCAGCCTCACCCCCCCTCACCATCACCACCCTCAGCCTCACTCACACCACCCTCAGCCTCACCCCCCTCACCATCACCACCCTCAGCCTCACTCACCATCACCCCCACCACCCTCAGCCTCACCCCCCCTCACCATCACCCCCCACCACCCTCAGCCTCACCCCCCCACCCTCAGCCTCACCCCCACCACCCTCAGCCTCACCCCCCACCCTCACCATCACCCCCACCACCCTCAGCCTCACTCACCATCACCCCCCACCACCCTCAGCCTTACCCCCCACCCTCACCCTCACCCCCCACCACCCTCAGCCTCACCCCCCACCACTCTCAGCCTCACCCCCCACCACCCTCAGCCTCACCCCCCCCACCCTCACCATCACCCCCACCACCCTCAGCCTCACCCCCCCACCCTCACCATCACCCCCACCACCCTCAGCCTCACTCACCATCACCCCCCCACCCTTAGCCTCACTCACCATCACCCCCACCACCCTCAGCCTCACTCACCATCACCCCCCACCACCCTCAGCCTTACCCCCCACCCTCAGCCTCACCCCCCACCACCCTCAGCCTCACCCCCCACCACTCTCAGCCTCACACCCCACCACCCTCAGCCTCACCCCCACCACCCTCAGCCTCACCCCCCACCACCCTCAGCCTCACCCCCCACCACCCTCACCATCACCCCCCCTCACCATCACCACCCTCAGTCTCACTCACCATCACCCCCCCACCCTCAGCATCACCCCCCACCACCCTCACCATCACCCCCCACCACCCTCAGCCTCACCACCCCCACCACCCTCAGCATCACTCCCCCCACCACCCTCAGCATCACCCCCTCGGCCTCACCACCTTCAGCCTCACCACCCCCCACCACCCTCAGCCTCACCACCCCCCACCACCCTCAGCCTCACCACCCCCCTCAGCCTCACCACCCCCCACCATCGCCCCCCCGCCACCCTCAGCATCGCCCCCCCGCCACCCTCAGCATCGCCCCCCCGCCACCCTCAGCATCGCCCCCCCGCCACCCTCAGCATCACCCCCCCACCACCCTCAGCATCACCCCCCACCACCCTCAGCATAACCCTCCGTCACCACCCTCAGCCTCACCCCACTCACCATCACCCCCTCTCACATTACCCCCTCTCACTCTCACATTACCCCCTCTCACTCTCACATTACCCCCTCTCACTCTCACATTACCCCCTCTCACTCTCACATTACCCCCTCTCACTCTCACATTACCCCCTCTCACTCTCACATTACCCCCTCTCACTCTCACTTTACCCCCCTCACTCTCACTTTACCCCCCTCACTCTCACTTTACCCCCCTCACTCTCACATTACCATCGCGCCCCCGCTCCCTCTCACCATCGCGCCCCCGCTCCCTCTCACCATCGCGCCCCCGCTCCCTCTCACCATCGCGCCCCCGCTCCCTCTCACCATCGGAACCCTGCTCCCTCTCACCATCGCACCCCCTCTCCCTCTCACCATCACTCTCACCATCACTCTCACCATCACCCCCCCCCCCCATACACACACAACACACTTCAAGCAGCTACCCCATACACTTGTCTCAGACAAAAACGCAAACATGCTCACAGAGACATACATTCAGACACACAAGGATACTCTCTGTCAGACACACTCTCAGGCACATACACAGGTAGACAGCGCATCAATGAGTATATGTGACACTTTTTTGTTAGTGGGGCCTCATGTTTGCGTTTCGCCTAAGGCCTCATAAAGTCTAGAGCCGCCTCTGTACAGTTGGCTCTACACAGCTAACCAAAGCTAAACAGGACTATGCAGGAACCCACTCTTTGCCTGAGAGCATAAGCTGAACGCTCTCCAACAATTAGTGCAGTCTTTCATTAGTCGTGCTTTGCTCTATAGCAGCGTTTCCCAATTGGTGTTCCGTGGAACCCTAGGGTTCAGCAAGAACAAAACTGGGGTTCCCCCCGAGGCTGGGCTGACGGGCATGCGAGGGAGCACTGTCCTCTGTGTGGTCCCTCTTCAGCTCCCTCGCGCACCTCACTGATACTGGAGCCGGAAGATTACGTCATCTTCCGGCTCCGGCATCAGTACGCGGCGCCCGAGGGAGCTGAAGAGGGAGCACTCAGGGGACAGTGCTCCCTCGCGTGTCCGCCAGCCTGCCCACCCAGTGATCAGCCGTCAAAGTAGCCCAGCAGCACCACTGGACACCAGGGAATCCCCTCAGCACTCCAAAAGGTAAGGAGGCTGGGGGATTAAATTAAAAAAAAAAAAACGTGTGTGTGTGTTAGCGTTAGTGTGTGTGTGTGTGTGTTAGTGTTAGTGTGTGTGTTAGTGTGTGTGTGTGTGTTAGAGTGTGTGTGTCTGCTAGTGAGTGTCAGTGAGTGTGTCTGTTATTGAGTGTGTGTCTGCTAGTGAGTGTCAGTGAGTATGTTACTGTGTGTGTCTGTTACTGAGTGTGTTTGTGTGTGTCTGTTAGTGAGTCTGTTTGATGTCTGTTAGTGAGTGTGTGTTTGTCAGTGAGTGTGTATGTTTTGTAAGTGAGTGTGTATGTCTGTCTGTCGCTGAGTGTGTCTCTGTCAGTAAATGTGTCTGTTAGCTAGTGTGTATGCGTCTGTTCGTGAGAGTGTGTGTGTCTTCAGCACTTACCTTTCTACAGCGCCGGACTCCCTTGGCGCTGGGGATCCCTCCGCCTCTCAGCTCCGAATGTGCATGTGCTGCAAGAGCCGCGCGCGCATTCAAAACTCCCATAGGAAAGCATTACTGGATTAACCCTCAGTGAAACATAGCCGTTTCTCTGAAACGGCTATGGTTTCAGCTGCAGGGTTAAAACTAGAGGGACCTGGCACCCAGACCACTTAATTGAGCTGATTCGATCTGGGTGTCTGTAGTGGTCCTTTAAGTTTAAGTGCATCTGCATGCACTGGTGTACATACTGCGGTCGCAGGGGTCACAGCCCTTCAACCCCTGCGACCAGGTGCCCGCCGCCATGTGTTGCGGCAGAGTAAGCACGGGGAGGGTGGCCCACGGATCAATTTTCGCACCGGGGCCCCATGGGTCATGTGTACGCCACTGCCCTGTAGTCTCGGATGCTGGGAGGAAGTGACTCCCAGACATGAAGAATGCCACGCTGGAGGTAAAGAGTGGGGAGTGCAGGCCACCCCGCAGGGGCCATCGTGGTCGTGGTGCTGTGATTCCCTTTTGCCCTAGGATAATGCCCAGTTTTCAGAGGCCACGTACCCTGAACTTGAAAAGTTCTCAGGACATAGTTGACTGGCTAACACAGGACACCCAATCTTCTACAGCTTCCGCTCGGAACCTTGACGCACCATCCTCCTCCAGCTTAGCTTCGGGCACCTCTCAAGACACCACTCACCGCCTGCCGCCACCACCAACACTAGCACCACAGCCGCTTCACTTGGTATGTCAGAGGAGTTATTTACACATCCTTTTTAAGAAATTAGTGATGCGCAACCATTATTGCCAGAGGATGTAGATAACAGGGATATGTCTCAGGCAGGCAGCATTACACACATGGACGTACGGTGTGATGATGATGATGTTGTACCCGCTGCTGCTTCCTTTGCTGAGTTGTCAGATACAAGTGAAGCGGTTGATGATGACGATGCGTCCATGGATGTCATGTGGGTGCCCGCTTGGCAAGAAGAAGAACAGGGCGAAAGTTCAGATGGGGAGACAGAGAGGAGGAGGAGGAGACGAGTTGGAAGCAGGGGGAGGTCGTCGCAAGGAGCTAGTGGCACAGTCAGACAGCATGCATCGGCACCCGGGGTCAGCCTGACAGCACGCCAATCAACGCATGCAGTGTCCACCACCAGAATGCCGTCATTGCAGAGCTCAGCAGTGGGGCATTTTTTTTGTGTGTCTGCCTCTGACAACAGCGATGCCATTTGCAACCTGTGCCAAAAGAAACTGAGTCGTGGGAAGTCCAACACCCACCTAGGTACAACTGCTTTGTGTAGGCACATGATCGCACATCACAAACGTCTATGGGATCAACACATGAGTACAAGCAGCACACAAACTCAAAGCTGCCATCCTCCTCCTGGTCCAGCATCTTCAGCCACGTCAACCACTGCTGTCCTCCTTGCCCCCTCTCAACCATCCGCCACTTCATCTCTCGCCTTGAGCAGTTCCCGCTCATCTGCCCACAGTCAGGTGTCTGTCAAGGACATGTTTGAGCGTAAGAAGCCAATGTCAGAAAGTCACCCCCTTGCCCAGCGTCTGACAGCTGGCTTGTCTGAACTATTAGCCCGCCAGCTTTTACCATACAAGCTGGTGGAGTCTGAGGTGTTCAAATAATGTGTGGCTATTGGGATACCGCAGTGGAAGGTACCCAGCTGAAAATTCTTTGCACAAAAGGCAATCCCCAACCTGTACTCGATTGTGCAAAAGGAAGTAATGGCATGTCTGGCACACAGTGTTGGGGCAAGGGTCCATCTGACCACTGATACCTGGTCTGCAAAGCATGGTCAGGGCATGTATATCACCTACAATGCACATTGGGTAAACCTGCTGATGGCTGCCAAGCATGGAATGCGTGGCTCTGCAGAGGAGTTGGTGACACCACCACGACTTGCAGGCAGGCCTGCTGCCACTTCCTCTACTCCTCCTACTCCATCCTCTTCCATAACCTCCTCGGCTGAGTCCTCTTCTGCTGCTGCGTCTTGCTCCACATCAACGGCACCCCCCCAGCTCCCCAGGTACTATTCCACATCCCGGATACGGCAGGGTCACGCCATCTTGGGTTTGACTTGCTTGAAAGCAGAGAGTCACACCGGACAAGCACTCCTGTCCGCCCTGAACGCACAGGTGCAAAAGTGGCTGACTCCGCAGCAACTGGATATCGGCAAAGTGGTTTGTGACAATGGAACAAATTTGTTGGCGGCATTGAAGTTGGGCAAGTTGACACATGTGCCGTGCATGGCACATGTGTGTAATCTGATCGTACAACGCTTTGTGCATAAGTACACAGGCTTACAGGACGTCCTGAAGCAGGCCAGGAAGGTGTGTGGCCATTTCAGGCGATCCTACACGGCCATGGTGCACTTTGCAGATATCCAGCGGTGAAACAACATGCCAGTGAGGCGCTTGATTTGCGACAGCCCGACACGTTGGAATTCAACACTCCTAATGTTCGACCACCTGCTCCAACAAGAAAAAGCCGTTGGGAATTTTTTTGCCACGTTACTGGATGCTCATGCGCAATGCCTGTAGGCTCATGCGTCCTTTTGAGGAGGTGACAAACCTAGTCAGTCGCACTGAAGGCACCATCAGCGACATCATACCATTTGTTTTCTTCCTGGAGCGTGCCCTGCGAAGAGTGCTGGATCAGGCCGTAGATGAGCGTGAAGAGGAAGAGGAAGAGTTGTGGTCACCATCACCACCAGAAACAGCCTTATCAGCATCGCTTGCTGGACCTGCACCAACGCTGGAAAAGGATTGTGAGGAAGTGGAGTCAGAGGAGGAATGTGGCTTTGAGGAGGAGGAGGGACCCTCGTATAAAAAGGCTGAAGGAGAACGACCTGTACTAGGTGTCCACGCTACTAGACCCCCGGTATAAGCAGAAAGTGGCTGAAATGTTACCAAATTACAACAAGTCAGAAAGGATGCAGCATTTGCAAAATAAATTAAAAAGTATGCTTTACACAGCGTATAAGGGTGATGTCACAGCACAACGGGAATCTAACAGGGGAAGAAGTGAAAGTAATCCTCCTCCTCTCACGACCACGCCGGCAAGGACAGGACGCTTTAAATACGTGTTGTTGATGGAAGACATGCAGAGCTTTTTAAGTCCCACGCACTGGCACAGCCCTTTGGGATCCACCCTCAGAGAACGACTCGACCGACAGGTAGCAGACTACCTCGCCTTAACTGCAGATATCGACACCCTGAGGAGCCATGAACCCCTTGACTACTGGGTGTGCAGGCTTGACCTGTGGCCTGAGCTATCCCAATTTGCGATAGAACTTCTGGCCTGCCCGCTTCAAGTGTCCTGTCAGAAAGGACCTTCAGTGCAGCAGGAGGTATTGTCACTGAGAAGAGAAGTCGCCTAGGTCAAAAAAGTCTAGATTACCTCACCTTTATTAAGATGAATGAGGGATGGATCCTGAAGAGACTGACAGTGGACGATACATTCGACTAAAAAAGGCCTGATGAGATGAGCTGCCTTGGGCTAAAAATGGTGACCCTATGTAGGAGGAACAGTCCCTATTCTGCTCTGTGTCAGTGTGTATCAGGGTCCCTGAGGACAGGTGTCAATCCATATCTGCCAAGTGACCCTATGTAGGGGGAGCAGTCCCTATTCTGCTCTGTGTCAGTGTGTATTAGGGATCATTAGGATAGGTGTCAATCCATATCTGCCAAGTGACCCTATGTAGGGGGAACAGTCCGTATTCTGCTCTGTGTCAGTGTGTATCAGGGATCATTAGGATAGGTGTCAATCCATATCTGCCAAGTGACCCTATGTAGGGGGAACAGTCCCAATTCTGCTCTGTGTCAGTGTGTATGAGGGTCTCTGAGGACAGGTGTCAATCCATACCTGCCAAGTGACCCTATGTAGGGGGAACAGTCCCTATTCTGCTCTGTGTCAGTGTGTATCAGGGTCCCTGAGGACAGGTGTCAATCCATATCTGCCAAGTGACCCTATGTAGGGGGAACAGTCCCTATTCTGCTCTGTGTCAGTGTGTATCAGGGTCCCTGAGGACAGGTGTCAATCCATATCTGCCAAGTGACCCTATGTAGGGGGAACAGTCCCTATTCTGCTTTGTGTCAGTGTGTATCAGGGATCATTAGTATAGGTGTCAATCCATATCTGCCAAGTGACCCTATGTAGGGGGAACAGTCCCTATTCTGCTCTGTGTCAGTGTGTATCAGGGTCCCTGAGGACAGGTGTCAATCCATATCTGCCAAGTGACCCTATGTAGGGGGAACAGTCCCTATTCTGCTCTGTGTCAGTGTGTATCAGGGATCATAAGGATAGGTGCCAATCCATATCTGCCAAGTGACCCTATGTCACTTCTGTGTCAGTGTGTATCAGGGTCTCTGAGGACAGGTGTCAATCCATATCTGCCAAGTGACCCTATGTAGGGGGAACAGTCCCTATTCTGCTCTGTGTCAGTGTGTATCAGGGTCCCTGAGGACAGGTGTCAATCCATACCTGCCAAGTGGCCCTATGTATGGGGAACAGTTCCTATTCTGCTCTGTGTCAGTGTGTATCAGGGATCATTAGGATAGGTGTCAATCCATATCTGCCAAATGACCCTATGTAGGGGGAACAGTCCCTATTCTGCTCTGTGTCAGTGTGTATCAGGGTCCCTGAGGACAGGTGTCAATCCATATCTGACAAGTGACCCTATGTAGGGGGAACAGTCCCTATTCTGCTCTGTGTCAGTGTGTATCGGGGTCCCTGAGGACAGGTGTCAATACATATCTGCCAAGTGACCCTATGTAGGGGGAACAGTCCCTATTCTGCTCTGTGTCAGTGTGTATCAGGGATCATTAGGATAGGTGTCAATCCATATCTGCCAAGTGACCCTATGTAGGGGGAACAGTCCCTATTCTGCTCTGTGTCAGTGTGTATCAGGGTCTCTGAGGACAGGTGTCAATCCATATGTCAAGGTGTCAATATGTCATATGTCAGGTGTCAATCCATATCCATTGTGATTTAGGAATGTTAGGTGATTTCTACCCTTTATGGATTAAAACCAGACTCTGCATCAACTGTGTAATTTTCAATGGGAGTTTTGCCATGGATCCCCCTCCGGCATGCCACAGTCCAGGTGTTAGTCCCCTTGCCTTGAAACAACTTTTCCATCACTATTGTGGCCAGAAAGAGTCCCCTGTGGGTTTTAAAATTCGCCTTCCCATTTAAGTGTATGGCGGTTCGCTCGGTTCGCCGGTTCGCGAACGTTTGCGGAAGTTCGCGTCCGCCATTCCCGAACCGAAAATTTTGTGTTCGCGACAACACTATCAAACACCAATACTACATAGAAATGTATATCCGCATTTAAAAATGTTGATACACCATGTGAAAGGGTTCGACGGGAAAAATCAATTGGGAACTCCTGCTCTATAGGTACTCCTGGCTTTACATGCAGGAGAAATCGTACGCAGTGTCGGTGCCCAGAGAAGCTGGGTAAACTGACAAACCATAATAAAATGTTTACACAACTTAATGTGGGACAAAGTCAGGGTACTTCCTTCACCAAAACCACTACAGTTGGTTATACTTGTTATAGAGCTTGAGGTGTACCTTTACCAAGGTTTCTACAGGCTTCCTTTAACCCTACTTCCTCACATCAGATACTAAAATAGATTTTGTGGTTAAAAATGCAGCTTCTGAAGAAAGGATCACAAATGCTTAAAAAATCTAAGCCACTATCTTGAAATAAATAGATTGTATCATTCATAGGAATAAACGCTATCTTTGTTTAATGTATCAAATCACATTTACTTTTTAGTACTTAAAAGAAATCTGTGACCTTCAAGCTAAACATATTAAAACTTCAATGACCCTTAGACAAATCCACACCTGACTCCAAGTCCTGAGCTTTTGGTTAGTTTTATTTTTTCTAATCATAACAAAACACAGCTTTCTATTCATGATCACTGGTCTGTAAAATAAACATAAAAACTCTGGATACACCCACAACATTTCTATCTCTTGATATTTGTATTGATGACATTATTCACCTAATGCACCATCCACCTCCACTAAAATAGTACGTTTACCAATAGTTAGGGAGGCTTAGCCTGCTCATTCATAAGAGAGGACAGAGCTGGAGGTTTTGACTGGAATCACACACATGTAAATTAGCAGCTAGTGGGAGTGACTTAGGTGGGTTCACAAAGTAAGGAGTATTGAGCTCTCTTTGCTTTGCAAACTCCAGACATTACAGCACAGACAGCCTCTGTGCTCCAGGACCACACTCCAAGACCCTGTTCCAGAATTCCTCATGGTGATGAACTTGCATAGCAAAGCAGCCTTTTAAAAGTAAAAAACAGCAAAATCCAGGAGTGATATTTCATTTCTCACCTTGTCTTCTCAACTCATCCCCTTCACCAACTTCTACAGCCCACAGACATGGCAGTGTTTTTCTAGTCTGCTGCTACATAGAATTGGGAGAAATCTTTTTTTTTGCCTTTTACTGTCCCCAAAGGCGCACTGATACCGTGGCATGATCTACAAGGATTCCAGTGGCATTCTGTGGATGTTTTCAATGTGACACCTTTGGGATTTTAAAACCAGGATTCCCTGAAAGAAGTAGGCGCTCTATGTAGAAAGGTAAAGGAAAGAAAACTCAGGATCTTTTTTTTTTATATATATAGATTTTTGGCTTTGACTGCTGTGGTTATAATCCTGCAACGTGGAGCGCAAGAAATATTTGGAGCAGGTAAATGCATTCATTTGTCCTAGCACACAGATATTTAATGTACTGTATCAACTGTTGGCAGAGGTTACTTCTTACTGCATTGGAAGTAGTTAAGTTATTAGTTTCATAGTGTTTTTATGAGTCTTTATTTTTTTTTATTTTTTTATTTTTTATTTTTTAGCAAAATGTGCAGTTAATTAGCACTGATGGTCTGTTTGAAGTACTCGGACTGCAATTCTCCTCACTCTCTGCCAGCCGTTCATAGTTCTCTATTTACACGTGTTTACATATGTTTATGATTGTGAGTGATTAGGACACAGTGACGTCAGCTTGTGATGCAACTGATTAAAAGGTAATACTAACTATGGTTAGAATTAAGTGACAAATAGTGAAAACACTGTGTACTGTGTGTAACCAGTGCTCTCTCTGAGTAATCAATGTCTTGTTTATCTGTGTTCTAAGTTGTGTACGAGTATGAAATGTATAGTATGTAATATAGATGCACTATGCACTGTAGTGCGTGGTGTATGTAGAATAGTAAATTCAGTGTATAACAGTGTGTAACACACTGTATTCCATATATGTGTGTGTGCACTATACAGCAGTAGTGTATGTATAGTATATGCGGGATTTATCATAGTGTGCAGTTGGATATACCGGTGTTTCTGGACTGTGGTACTCCTTATGAAGTTTCAGAAAGTACTTTAATGGTTTAATTATGCAGTGTTATTACTATTCTTTACAAATCTATTCTTTGCCATTTTATATCAAAAGGTATAAAGTGTTCGGTTATTTATTGCTAAATGGTCTCACTTTATCTAGCTTCAATTTTGTTTACTGTAGATTTTATTTTGGCTTTGGTCTTCTTATGTATGTTAACCCAGTACTAAAATTCTGAACTTGTATTTATAAAATGCGTGTGATGACAGTAAGAGCAAGTAATGCAAAAATGAGCAATCAGTACAGTAATAGTTAAAAGAGAGATGATAGAACACATTGCATAGTATTAACATGAGACTGGTTCTACTCATCATATTCATAAGGTTTAAAGGAAAAGACATCATTTTACCAAAAATATTACATTTCAGTTATTTTTATTCCACTTTGCCTGTGTGTTTTCCCTTTCAATCACTTTGGTACTTACATGTAAGTATTTAAATTGGGCAGACTAGATGAGCTGAATGGTTCTTATCTGCCTTCACATAATGTTTCTATGTTTATGAATGTAAAAAACAAAATAATACATATAAATATGTAAGATTAGTTGTCAGCAAATATACAGTTTGTTAGAACTGACATAGTTAAAGAAACAGTGTATGCTCCTAAACCAATCTATTTTAAAGGAACACTCCATGCACCACAGCCACTACAAAACAATGTTATGTACCAGGAGTTGCCTGGTTTCTCTCCATTGTAAGTTTTCAAATCATCAACCAGGCACCGTTTCTCCCCTCCACAACTTTCTATGGAGAGCTGAGAGTTCTCTATCTAGCAATCGGCTGACTAAATGATCTAACGGAAGCTTCTGCTTAGGCTCTTATGACTCTGCATATGAAGTAGTAGAGGAGCTGCCCCCAGCGTACCCCAGATAAGAAGTCAAACCATTGTAAAATGGGTTGACTCCTTAGAATTGGAGGGGGAGTGTCCCTTTAATCTAGTGGTTTTCTGTTCAAAGATGTTGTTCATTTTCTCAGACAATGTAGAATATTGCTGTTTTTTGGAAAACATTGAGAAGCATTGGATTCAGTCCAGTCCCAGCAGCCATCTGGGATTTAGGCATCATCTCACAAGACATAATCTGTGGAAGCTTACATGGGCTCACAGGATCCTCCAAAGATTTCAGTGTTGTACTCACATCAATGCACAAGACTACAGCAATGACATAGCTCCTGGCAGATGTAGTGCCAGGAGCTGTAGAGGATACCCAGGATATAGATGGATGTGGCTGTGAGTGAAAGCTTCAGGTAAGTTCTGTTAGGTCAGGAATATTTGGGCACTGATACAATGTTCACAATTTTGGCTCTGTACGCCACCAAAATGGATTTGAAATGAAACAACTGAGATCCAAAATGTTCATTTGTAATACTTTGTTGAGAATCCTATGCAGGCTATGACTGCTTGAAGTTTGGAACACATGGACATCACCAAATGCTGGGTTTCCTCCTTTGTGTTGATTTGCTAGGCCTTTATTGCAGCTTTCTTCAGTTGTTGTTTGTTCATGGCTTTTTCTGTCTTAATTTTTGTCTTTATCAAGCGAAATGCATGCTCATTCGGGTTGAGATCAGGTGATTGACTTAGCTATTGCAGAATAATCCACTTCTTTGCCTTAAAAAACTCCTGGGTTGCTTTCGCAGTATGTTTTGGGTCATTGTCCATCTTTAAATGAAGCGCCGTCCAATCAACATCCCTGAATTTGCCTGAATCTGAGCAGACAACATATCCCAATACATTTTAGAATTTATCTGGCTGCTTATGTCTTCGGTCACATCATCATCATCAATAAACAGTAGTGGCCCACTGCCATAGGAAGCCATGCATGCCCATGCCATCACACTGCACCCACCGTATTTTACAGACACTGTGATATATTTCAGAACATGAGCCATCGCAAGCCTTTTCCATACTTTTTTCTTCCCATCATTCTGGTATAGTTTGATCTTAGATTTTTAGGAGATGATTATAAGGAAAAACGTTATAATCAGTGGGTGGAGTGCTAATTAATCAACAGGCAGATATTTGCTTACCCTTGACTGAGAAGTTATATGGGATCTCGATGTGGGGTAATATGTAAAGAGAAAAAAGAACAAAACAGATCTAGTGCAGATGGTATTTTAAAAGTGCCAAACACAAAGTAGAATAAGTCGACACGCTCAAAATCTTCAGAGCCTGAGGATAAGGCTGTATAACAACGCTGATGTGCTTTTATAGGCAGCACCCCTCCTTCTTGGATAGATGAAAAATCTCAGAGTAAACAAGACAATGAATTATGGTGCAGTATATCTGGATGTATCATTGACAATAACCACTTTTTAAAAACACACTCTCACCTTTTGAGAGCCCATAGGGGCCTTGGCTCTCAGGTGTAAATGTCTGGTGTCAAATTTTGGGGTGACACTCCCCTATCTGGAACCTGGAACAGGACAGACTACCAAATCTCGTGCAAATCTACTATTTATTCAGTATCAATACGCGTTTGGTTGGGTAAGCTTCTTCAGTTGGCTATGATGTCTTCCAGGTCTGGAAATTCATTTAAATATCCATGTTCAATTAATCCATTCCGGTCACATGGTGCGTGTCCTCCAATCAGGGAGCTCTATGGGCAAAATGCCCTTACTCTAATGTGATGGTTCCTCGTTCCACCGGAAGTGAGGTCAATTTCCAGCAGTTTTTAATGATGTGTATCTCCAGCTGAGTCTACTGGAAGTGACGCGACGAGATTTGCGGCGCGTCACTTCCAGTTTCGTCAGTGGGTATATTGGCTGTTTTCATAGTCCCCTGTATGCATTTTCCCCTCATGAAAATTTTCAATGTCCATTTTGAAAGAGGGAGAGGGAGAGGGAAGAGAAAAGAAGAAAGTATCAGATTTTAGGATAATGATGAATTATATTTATATGAGCACATATACTTAGTCCCGTCGCGTCACTTCCGGTAGACTCAGCCGAAGATACACATTATTAAAAACCGCCGGAAATTGACCTTACTTCCGGCGGGACGAGGAATAACCTTCACATTAGAGTAAGGGCATTTTGCCCATAAAGCTCACTGATTGGAGGACACGCACCATGTGACCGGAATGGATTAATTGAACATGGATATTTAAATGAATTTCCAGACCTGGAAGACATCACAGCCAACTGAAGAAGCTTACCCAACGAAACGCGTATTGATACTGAATAAATATCAATTTCCTAAACCATTCCTCCAATTTGGATGTGAATACACTCAAAGTAAAGCTGTGATATTGCACTTTAAGCCCATATTTAACTAAAATAAATGTTGTCAGTGTCTAAATATTTTCAGACATAGCTGCATATCTACCTTCCACTGCACTCCACATATACCAGATGTTAAGCAGAGATGTCACCTTTACAGGTCTTTGCAAAATATGCAAATACCCTAAAACTGATAGATACACTTTAATGAACCAAAACCAGAAATCCACATAAGTAATTATGTATATGTATGTATAAGGAAAGTCCTATAGTTTGAATAGAAATGTTGACCAGTTTTTGTACTGCCATATATGTATATAAAGAGAGATATCTTAACTTTAAATAAAGTTGCACCATGGCATTTAACGGACTAGGAGACGTCATGTTCAAGTCCTTGTTTGAGATATATATATATATAAATGCACGTGGTTCCAGCACTCGCTCTCCCAGTCTTGCCCTTGCCTCGGTGCAAATCACTTATGCCAAAATATAAATATCAAGTAAGGTGCACTCACAGGACTTTGTAAATAAATCTTGACCTTTTATTTAGTAATTATACACCAGAAAATTTGACAACGTTTCAGTCCTCTATGGGACTTTTCTCTCTCTCTAACATAGGCGTGCGCACGGGGTGTGCCGGGTGTGCCTGGGCACACCCTAATCCCCGCGGCACGCCTATGTATTGAGACCGGCAGGGGAGATCTCAGCCTCCCCTCCCCGTCTCACATGCAGGGAGGGAGGCAGGAGAGGACCGGCGGAGCTCTTGCCAGCAGCTCCGCCGGGTTCCTCTCGCGAGATCTGAGCGTTGCTGCGGGGCTAGAGTTCACTCTCCACTGGACCACCAGGGATGGCAGCAGCAGTACAAAGGATCCCCCCTCCCAGGCATAAGGTAAGAAAGGGGGGGGGATAACTGATCTGCCCCCACCTCCACTGGACCACCAGGGAAGGCAGCAAGGAAGGATCCCCCCTCCCTACATGAAGTAAGAAGGGAGGGGGGATATTAAGTAATGTACCCCCACCTCCACCCCCCACAATCACCCACACACACACATACACAGCACCTACACACATACAGCACCCACATACATACACAGCACCCACACACATACACAGCACCCACAGACATACATAGCACCAAAACACATACAGCATCCACACACATACACAGCACCTATACACATACACAGCACCCACACACATACACAGCACCTAAACACATACAGCACCTACACACATACAGCACCCACACACATACAGCACCCACACACATACAGCATCCACAGACATACATAGCACCAAAACACATACAGCATCCACACACATACACAGCACCTATACACATACACAGCACCCACACACATACACAGCACCTAAACACATACAGCACCTACACACATACAGCATCCACACACATACACAGCACCTATACACATACACAGCACCCACACACATACACAGCACCTAAACACATACAGCACCTACACACATACAGCACCCACACACATTCAGCACCCACAGACATACACAGCACCCACAGACATACAGCACCCACACACATACAGCACCCACACACATACAGCACCCACACACATACACAGCACATACACACATACAGCACCCACAGACATACACAGCACCCACACACATACACATCACCCACACACATACACAGCACCCTCACACACATTACACAAACAGCACCTTCACACTCACACAGCACACTAACAGTACCCTCACAAACACAAACAGGACCCTAACAAACACACACACACAGCACACTACCAGTACCCTCACACATAAACAGCACCCTCACACACAGTACATTTACAGCACCCTCACAAGTGCACACACACACACAAACAGCACCCTGACACACAGTACATTCACAGCACCCTCACAAGTGCACACACACACACAAACAGCACCCTGACACACAGTACATTCACAGCACCCTCACAAGCACGCACACACAAACACCCTCACCCACATAGTACACTACCAGCACCCTCACACACACAGCTTTGTGTGTGTGTATATATGTGTATATATACATACATACACATATACATATATATATATATATATATATATATACCGCGTGTGCTTGTGCTTTAGGGTGCACACCCTAATGCAATAGGCTGCGCACGCCTATGCTCTCTAATATATATATATATATATATATATATATATATATATAATTTATATATTTTTTAAATTAAAATAATGATTTAAATAATTCAAGTAGGAGTTGTGGGGAATTGACAAGAGTGTACATTTTAGGCCTAAATAGCAGAAGTTTGCAAATCCTTATTTAATTTTCTACATTTTGTGGTTAACCCCAAGAATAAACTCAATGTGCTAGCAATATTTTGCAGCCTTTTAATTGCTAAACAACATTACAAATTTAAATGAGCATAAATTGAAATAATTATTTTGTTAATGTATGTTACTAGTAAAAAGTGAGCTGCTCTACCATAGTAAATGGCAAATCACATGCGAGGCATCTTTGGGAATAAGTTGAGCGCACAGAACATGGTTAACATACTCCCTCCTGTGCCCCATGATTTGATTGTGATGGTTTCAGTTGTACTATGTGTTTACTTTGAAGTGGTCTTTGACGTCTGCATGTGCAGCATGTTACACAATATAAGTTAATGTGGTTTCTGCAGCCGTCTGCTATGTGAATATATGCAGGCCCCACACTTCAGATGTTCAGTGATTGTACTTTGTAGTGGTTGCCTACTTTCCAATAAAACTTTGCCTCCTCCTCTCCAGATGTGCAGAACTCAGCAGCAGTATAATGTTATTACTGGTGCCATCTACTTGCCGTTTCAAATCCCTACAGCTTTTCTATAGTTTCAATCCAAATCCATGCTCATCTAGGATTTACATCACCAATGGCATAGGCAGGTTGGTAGAAAGTAGTGTTCCTGATAGAAAATAGACTCTATTCTGGTACACAGATTAAACACATGCATATACACTAAAGGAACACTATGGTCACCAGAACAACAATAGCTTATTTGTTCTGGTTTAGTTTAATCATTCCCTTCAGGCTTTTTGCAGTAAACACTGTATTTTCTGAGAAAATGCAGTGTTTACATTTCAGCGAGGGATATGTCCACTGGTCACTACTCAGATGACAGCACTGCCATTCAGTGTCTCCACCCTCGCCATGGAGACACTGAACTTTCTTCATAGAGATGCATTGATTCAATTTTTATGAGGAGATGCTGATTGACTTGTGCTGACGCTGCCCCTTATCTGCCTCCTTGACAAGCTCAAGCAATCCAATGCTTCCCTATGTGAAATCATTGTGATTGGTTCAGAACACAACTTCTGATGCTGTCAGCCAAGCAGGCAGATCAGGGGCAGAGCCAGCAGCAGAAGACTGGAATAAAGGTAAGATTTTACTTTATTTAGGGGAGCAAGGGCATGATACATGGTGGTTTTAACACAATGGGGTCAGGAAAACATGTTTGTGTTCCTGACCCTATAGCGTTCCTTTAGGTGTATGGTAAAAAAAAACAAGACACCGATATTACGCCTTGTATAGATCACAAGGGATGGCTGAGTATCTACGGATTTGCAGTCCACAGAAGCAACACATTTTATATTACCTATAATAATAATATAAAGCATTCATTGGTATTTTTGAAAATTATTTAATGGAAACTGTTATTCCGACTCTTATTCTAGAAATCTATCATTCTTGTTCTGGCCCTGAGCACTGTAATTTCAAATGATCCTCAATAGGGGACAGTACTTACCCAACCAAATATCCCTATTTTCACTCAGATTGCGATTACATCATTATTCATGGCATGAGCTCTTTGTTGAAGAGAAATTAGGTTAGCTAACATTCTGATACCATGGCTTCTAAAGAGCCAGTGGTGCATGTGTGCGCCAAAATTATGGATGATGTTATTCACATGCTGCCTGGCAACACAAAATAATTTTGGTCAAGAGGATAAAATGGCAGAGCTTAGGGAAGGAATATAGGGATGTCCCTGCTGGAATGTCCTCTTAATAGATTACTAGAAGGATATCCATTCCCCCTTGTACTAAATGGTAACAACCCATATTCTAAGCATGCTAGGATGTTCTTATTCCTCCTGACAAGATTTCCTATAAAAAAATTTAAAAAAATTGCTACTTCTCTACTCCTAGATATATGTGGGCATAGGATTGTGCCATCCATAAAGTCGTTCATCGGGACGAAGTTAAACTAGTAAGAAGTGTGGAGTGTGGAGATAATAAGATTTAGATGTTCACCTAAAGAAAATGTGCATCCTCATCCACAATACATAGACATTTTTTGCAAACGACAGCAGGCACCCAAGCTGATGGTGTGTGTCATATACTTATGATTCAAATGGGGGAGCAACATTAGAGGTGAAACCCTTCATTAGTAAAATTACTGAACAGACCTTTACTTCTGTTCATATGGTGACTTGTGTTTGTTGTTTGTATATGTATTCGCCCCTACTTATGCAAATGTGCAAATCTGCTTTCAAAATTCCCATGTGTAGTTGAATTAAGTCCATTTGTGTAGAAATGGCCACACAATATCAAAATATATACACCTGTTCTGTAAAACCCTGGAGTTTGTAGAGCGAAATAAACATTGAGTTGTACGATGAAAAAAATATCCTACATTTTGAACATCACCGGAGAACCAATAATAAAATAAAGAAAGAACTTGGAACAACTGTGACTCTGCCTTCAAAAGACCATTCTCAGAAATGGAAGGCATCTGCAGCAGGATCCAGATGATCCACAAAGTTAAAATCCATGGAGGTGTGGCAATAACAGAAAAACCAGTGTTGACAAAACTCATATTAAATCCAATTTGTTGCCAGGGAGTGAGAAACCGATCTGAGTTGATGGCAACATGGAAGGAACAGTATACAAGAGAATTCCAGGTGAAAGCCAGTTTCATTCTACAAAACATTTGAGACTATGGCTATAGTTTCAAATGGTCATAATTACCCAAAGCATACAGAACAAGTTGCACTGGAGTTGTTGGAGCCAAGAACCTGAATGTTGTAGAATAGCCCATCCAAATCAAGACCTCGATCTTATTGGTAACCCGAGGAGAGACTTGAAAAATTATTTTCACTGACGGCCCCTATATGTTATGCCAGAACTTGATAAAATTTGCCAAGAAGATAGGCAAAAAATGTAAGATCAAGATATGACTGGTAGAGACTTTTCGCAAATGTTTCCCAAATGTAATTGTAGCCGAAGATGTTTCTACCACATATTGACCCAACAAGATGAATAATTAATGCAACCATTTTAGTGTGGGGGTTTTTTTTACAGTAAAACTTGTATATGCACTTTGAAAGTATTTGCTACATTGCAAAACTGGTAACAATTTCAAGTTTTAAGACTATGGAGTGTGGAGGCACCCATTTGTCGAAGGGTGTGCAAGTAAGGATGTTTCAGCTCCAAAACACATCAGGTTAGTTTTTGAATTTTGTTCTGATCTGCTCTGTTTGCACATCATTAAATTCCACCATTCTTTTAACAAAACATTTCACAATATTTCCAGCATACAAATCAGTTTCTAGAATCAAGCCATGAAATATTTATGAATTCTCACAGAATAGTTTTTACTTACTTGTCCAGGCAACAATGTTCTTTAGCCAACATTTGTTGGTTTAAGATGAAGATGTCAGTCTTTAAAACATCACAGACTTCAACTATCCTAAATACATATTACAATGTATCCAAGTCTAAGAGTAACAACCATTAAATTAAATAATTTGTGTCAGTGATAGCTAGACATAGCACTGTAATATCCCTGAAATATATTGTAACGGATCGCCTGGCACCCCGACTGGGTACCTCCGTTAAAGGATGCTCCTAGCGTTTCCTGAGGACTCCAAGCACTCTGGCAAACACCACAATCACCGAATCTGAGAAGCATATAAATCCTCTCAAGCCTCTGAATGCTGTAGACAGTTGAATAGGAACCATACGAATAGGTTTACACTCCTAGCAGTCAAACTGAAACAGCATGCAATAAATCCTCCCCCAAGAATGAGATGACACTTCACTTTGAGGGTTAAAACAGGAACTCAAGATTTATTCACACACTGTCTTATAAAGGATTCTCCCATGCAAGGGAGGGATTTACAATACAATACACCAATCACACAATGGTTACATCCCACAGATTCCCTCCCCTTAGCCTGAGAGGTAATCCAATTATACATACAGTTTAAAACATACTTTTTAACCAACATTCATAACTCTAAAACCATACATCCAATTCACATAAAAAATTACATATTCACAATTAATACATTCAGGGGAACAACATATCAAAAAATGGCATAAATCAGACCAGGGGTTCAGAAGTTAGTAAAATATATTTTGGGCCCTGGCTGGCACATGGCTATCTGGCCTAAACCGGTTTCAGAGTCTTCTATCCTGGAGATAATTGAGAAGTAATTCAATTATCTCCCAGGACAGAGACAAGACTCCATTATGCACATGGTGAGCACAAAGCATTAAAATACTATAAAATACACAAAGTCACATTTTATACATAAAACACAGACATGTCACATATCCCCAGATAGCTTGGATCTGAGCGCACAAAACTACCAAATAACGCTCAGATCCTATTCACACAGTTCAATTGCCATGGAGCCGAAGTCTTTAACTACACAAATGGGCTCCATGGCATAGCTATCTGGGTTAACACATTCACATAGTCGGGTCCATAGTCCAAAGGCAAGAGGCGGGCAAGCAGCCCCCTCCAAGGACACGTGGCGAGGTCGGTTTCACCACATATCTTTACTATAATGCTCAGATGACTTAAGGATAACTTGACATCATGGGAAATGTAGTTCAGACACAGATGAAGATTCTCAGGCACTGGAGGGACATAACATTATAAGAATATAAATTGCACCTCATGCAACCCATGAGGTCTCCTGTAATCAAATTTGATACACTATCTTTAAAGAGGCTGTAAGAAGAATGGAATATATATGTAATGATATTGATGTTACAAAGTTTTGGAGTCCAGTAGCCAGGTCAGCAATGTTTTCTGCCAGAGGTAGCCACTCGTTACCCAGGTGGTTGAGCCCCTGAGCCTTGAGTGGCCTTCTGGTCTTAAGCAGAGATGGGAGACTGGAACAGAAAGATGATAATCATAGTGAGGCAAGCCAAGGTCAGTGGGAAGGAGAAGCAGCAAAGTCAAAACAGTCCAAATTCAGCAACAGGTAGGAGAAACAGGAACAAGCTTGATTAGAGAGTACAGGAACCACAATAATCTGGCAATGGTACAGAGACAGGAAGTGGCTTTTATAGGCCAAGAACCAAACACCTGACCAGACACAGCTGAAGAGAGTTGTCACTGATAACCTTGACTCTACAAGCAACAGTATCAGATCTCAGGTAAATTTGCAAAAGGCAGGCTGGTGTACTGGTAAGGAAGAGGTTTAGCACCATGTAAACCAGGGTTTGAAACCCAGCAGAGTCAGTTCTTCACAATATAGTTCTGTAAACTAATTTAAAGGGACACTCTAAACTCCAAACAATTACTTCTAAAAGAAGTGTTTTTGGTGCATAAATTCTGTCCCTTTTCTTGGACCATGTAACACATTGCCTGAGAGTTTACAATTGGTCAAAAATACATCACTAGACAGACAGAAACTAGAGATGATTGCTCCTTAAAGAGAAACTATTGTTGAAAATTGATCATTGATATTCATTTTTTAATTAAATTTTTTTGGCTACATTATGACCCTAGTGTCCCCCTCCTTTTTATCTTAAAACATTAACAGTAAAGAACCCTTTACTTACCTTGTTTCCAGTAATGAGACTCCATTATTCCAGCTGTCCACTTCGCCCCCTGTCCCATTTCCCTGCAGGCTGACTCCTCTTTGACTTCATGTCCAATTAAATGCTTCTCATAGAAAAGCATTGCGGATGAGATGCACATTGCTTCTCTAATCAAATTCTCAAAGAGAAATTGTCAATTATCCCCATTCTATGATTGTATATTAATACTAATAAATGAACACAATGTCTGGACACTAGTACAGACTACAGGGCGCCACAAACACTAAGATATATAGTAATGTAGTTCAGGATAATGCCATAAATAAAAAGCAATTCGTGGAAATATAAAGTCCACTTTATTAAAACAATGTCCAAAAGTGCAACATGCACAAAATGAATAAAATGACAAGTAAATATACAGCCAAATTGGCCAAGAACCCCTAAGGATAGCAGCTATATTCATACAATGTGCTAAAATATAGTAAAGTGCCAAGTGCTAAAGTGCAAAAGATACAAGATGCCAATAATATTGCTCCATGAGCTAAAGACAGCATAAAGTGCACAAATACTATAAGATAATAAATGAGTCTGACTCGATTCTCACTGGGAAAACACCATCTAGTGTAACAGCCACTAGAGGTGTGTTTAGGCCCACAGTTTAAACATTGCTGTATCTCTAAAACTGCACATTTTACATTGCAGGAGGTAAATGCCATTGGCACTGTACACAGAACCATTCAATGAAACAAAGTGGTCTGGGTTCTTTTGAGTCCCTTTAACCCCTTAAGGACCAAACTTCTGGAATAAAAGGGAATCATGACATGTCACACATGTCATGTGTCCTTAAGGGGTTAAAGGGACACTCCACACACATTAAATACTTTAGCTTGCTGAAGTACTTATGTGTCAGAAGCCTGGTATATTTTTCACAGTTTATGAAAGTGCAAGCTATTTTTAGATAAAGCCACAAAGAAAAAATTCAGAAATAAATGCATGCATATTTTCATTGAGGTTATGTCTACTAAAATAGTTCAGAATATACAAAGAAAAAAACGAAACCAATACTAGTTCACTCAGAGTCAGGAGGAGAATTGCCCAAAAGGATATGTCCTTTTCAAACTACCTGACATGGAACTAGTATAATAGTAGCAACCCACATTCACACACATGTAGTAGTAGTAACTTAAAATTTAACTTTTAATAAGAAAACTTTAAAAATATATGTATAAAAAATATATATATTTAGTTCAACGACATAAAGTGAGGGCTGCAGTCAGCAGTCCGTCTAAATTTCAGAGAGAGGCTGGGTTGCCTGAAACTAATAGCAACTTAAGGTGGATTGGGTAGAGGAAAAAAATATATATACAAAAAAAGCAAATAATAGTATATTAAAATGGAAACATTTCCATACTGTAGTAATGTAAGCGTCTGTTAGTCCCAAGGGAGAATCCTCAAACCCAGATTAAACACCACCCCGGAGAAAGTTTCAGTGAAAAAAACACACAATTAAACCAAATCCCCTTATGAGTTGCAGTACGAGTCCCATTAACCCCAAAGGAGCTCATGCAGTGACCTGCTAAATATCGTGATATAAGCTACACTGAATTCGAAGTGTCACACTGGAAATAAAAGTAATCCGTCTAACTGCCAGTGTACATAGTAGCTAAATGTTATTGCTAACTGAGCATCCCTGCGGCTAGAAACTCAAAAGCGATACAAAATGTCAAATTACTTAAGCTAGAAAATCCGGAGAGTAGGTAGTAAAAAAAGCTTCTATCTGTCCCTGATCTCGAACTCCGTAACTAGCTAGTAGATGAAAGGCTAAGGTCCCGACGCGCGTTTCGCCGTTACACGGCTCGTCCAGGGGAACCGGGTAAGTAAACTGAGATCATTTAAATATTCCGCTCTCCGTTTTGATTGGCTGATGTCATCAGCCACTATCACGGAGAGGGGAGAAATTTCATGAAAACCAGAGTTAACCCTTTTTTAGCCGGGTTTCAATCATAAATAAATAAATTAAAATGCTAAAATTGTAACTTGCATTTAGGCAAATAGAAAAAAATTCAATATTAATAAGTCCTATTCAAAGGTTCAAAACGGTAGTAAATCCTTGTAAATACTGAAAAAAAAGGGGGGGGGTGGTCATAGACGTGGAGACTAGTCCCCAAAGATGAATAACAATGTGGTCTAAAATAAAGATACAATATTCAGTAAGTAATTATGCAATAAAGATGTCAAATCTGAAAGGTGTAGTAGTCTGTTGTATAAGTGTTAGGCTGGGGATCTCATCCTGATTTAAATAGTTTTGCAAAGATTAAGAGGTATTATATTTATTTATTGGTTAGTTTAGTCATTAATAAAATTATTCAGAAATGGATAAGACAAAAAATTGTATGTTAATTAACCCTATGTGTCTGTGTAGTTATAATGCACGCACAAAACCCACTGTTGTGAAGAGGGGTGAGCTTCCCAAAATATCCCTGCGTGGGGAGAGGGAGAGGGGGAACAGAACCCCAAGGGATATGGATAATCACATTGTTGTTATAGTACTAAAACCAATTATTTTTCTTTATCCTGACAATGAGTTATGATACTCAGTTGAATGTGTTATACTGTAAGGAGTAAAATTGTTAGGCATTAGGAGTGAATAAATGGGGTGAAGTTGAACTCTTCATTGAGTCCTTTGGGGTAGAGAGTCTGGAACTGATAGATCCAACGAGATTCTGCTTTTAGGAGGGCTATGTTGATATCTCCTTTTCGGTGATTGAGTGCAAGTTTTTGTATCACCTGAAATTTTAGAACATCAGGTTTGGAGACATGATTGGTTCTTACGTGTCTTGAGATAGGGGTTTCGATATGCATATTGGAGACAGAGTTAGTGTGCTGTAAAACTCGTCTACGTAATTGCTGGTACGTCTTACCAATGTACTGTAGTCCACAGTCACAGGTAATAATGTAGATAACATTGGTGGAACTACAGTTGACAAAGGCATTGATAATTATCTCCTGTGATGTTCTTTTGTTCAGGACCGATTTTGTGGGTAAAATAAAGTTGCAGGCCTTACAGTGGCCGCATCTATAAAGACCATTAGTTGTTTGAAGCCAAGTGGATGTGGATGGTGTATTGGAGGATGGCTTGAAATGACTGTGCGTTAAGATGTCCCCTAGGTTGCACGCTCGTCTAAATGTCATTGAGGGTTGCTTGGTAATAGTGTTCCTCAGACTAGTGTCATATTCCAAAACCGGCCAGTTTTTGCTGAATATCTGTTGTGCCATATTCCAGTGTTTATCATATGTCCCGATAAACCTAGTTACACTGGGAGTTGTGCAGGGTTCCCTAAGTTGCTATTAGTTTCAGGCAACCCAGCCTCTCTCTGAAATTTAGACGGACTGCTGACTGCAGCCCTCACTTTATGTCGTTGAACTAAATATATATATTTTTTATACATATATTTTTAAAGTTTTCTTATTAAAGGTTAAATTTTAAGTTACTACTACTACATGTGTGTGAATGTGGGTTGCTACTATTATACTAGTTCCATGTCGGGTAGTTTGAAAAGGACATATCCTTTTGGGCAATTCTCCTCCTGACTCTGAGTGAACTAGTATTGGTTTCGTTTTTTTCTTTGCAACTTTAACATAGGGGTTACCCCCCACAAGTTTAGCAACCTGACAATGTCTCCCTACTTAAGTCCTTCTTTTCCTTACAATTTGCATTAGGTTTTAATACCACCATTTCAAGTTAGTGAGACAAGTGACTATCTAGCATTTATTACATTAATACTATTGTACGGTTAAGTCCGCTCTTTATTTTATCTTAACGTTTAGGCAAATATGATGTTTTTAGGTCAGGTCGTCCATCCTGACTTTAGGTCTGAAGATGTAGCCAATGTTTTTTCAAACAATCCTCTGGGAAATAGCAGTATTGATTTTACTGATATTAATCATGCCTTTTTCTCAATTCAAAAGTTATACCAAACCCAATTGAAAGGTTTTTGGGAACTAACGAGTCTTAGACACTATATAGAACAGAAACTGGTACCCAGAGGGCTCAGACCAGATATTTTACTTCCAGATAAAGTAAAAACCGAAGAACAGATTGCAGAGTGGAACTCTATTCTGTTAGACTGCTCGGCAAAAATTATGCAATTTTTGATAAAATTAGAGCAAGAAAATTTAGATAAAACAAATGGGGATCTTGATATTGAAATCAAAAAAATCAAAACATTTGATAAAGAACCTACCTTTACAGCCATGGAATTAAAATTACAAAAAAATTTGGAAAATTTCAAAAAGAATATAAGACAAAAGAAACATTATAAATTTCAAAGGGATTATAGGGATTTCCAAGAAGGAAATATCTTTAAAAATAAAAACAAACGGAGACTGAGAAATACTAATATGGGCAACAAAGGGTTCTCCTCATCAGACGAAACAGAATGGTCTGAGACTGAAGGGAGACCTCGGTTTAACAAAAGACCTGGGTCTAGATATATGCAAACAGCACCAGCAGTACAGACCAGAGGTATTCTGAGAAATTCTGATAGGAATATTTCCTTCTCGGATATTTCTGCTGGGGAACCACCTTCTGTGCGATAGGGTGCTTCTGGTTCCTCTGGCCCCACCCAGTCCACTTCTACTTTTTTAGACCAGGACTGGCCACGGCCACAAAGGGAAAGACTAAGGGACAGGAAGAAATGGGGTTACAAGATGCACAAATCCAGTTACCAATAGACACCACTATGGAGAAAAACAAGATTATTAACTTATCCAATTTTGAATTGAAACCCAGACATCTGACATTACTCTCAAAGGGGCTATCTTTTATTCCTACCCCTTCGAGCAATATGTTCAATTGGGTAAAAGATGTTAATCTATTTGGACGAAAACTGGCTCTTCATGCCTATCATGAAAAGAGAAACCTCAAGACCCTAAAAGAATTAGGTTTATCTCCAGAAGATGCGGACATGTTCCAACTCCTGACAGACTTAACCTCTGAACAGGAACTTGGTGACTCCCTTACAAATTTGAAACCACTCTCCTGGTTCACCCCCAATCTTAAGGAATTCCCATGTATTGACCTTTTTGTTCAGATCTGCACTAATGAGTTAGAGAATCAAACTATCTATCAATCACCTATATCTAACCTGAACTATGAGGAAAAACTGGCTTTACAGGAATTAAAACGACAAGACAATATCATCATAAAACCCTCTGATAAAGGGGGCAATATTGTCCTCATGCAAAGAGAACAATACTTGGAGATGTGCATGGCACATCTATCCGATACATCTGCCTATCAAACACTTACAGAAGATCCGACTAAAGCCTATCTCAAGGAATTACAAGTGCTAGCTCAGACGGCTGTAACAGATAAAATAATCACTCAAAATGAATTTAAATACATCGTTTTACAATCAAATGTAACCATAGCAACTTTTTACTGTCTCCCCAAGGTGCACAAAGATATGCATAAACCCCCGGGGAGACCAATTATATCAGGAAATCATAGCCTGACCGAACGAGCAAGCAAATTCCTTGATAAAGTTTTGAAACCATTGGTACAGAAACTTAGTTCTTACATACGGGACACTAAACAGACCCTCCTGGTTCTAGAGAACCTTACAGTGCCCCCCTACACGTCTATAGCGAGTCTTGACGTGGTGGCGTTATACAATAACATCCCACATGAGAAGGGTTTAGCCGGAGTGGCTTACTTTTTGAACAAAGAAGGGACCTTTAGTGATCAGGAACAAACTTTCATTCTGACCCTACTTAAATTTGTTTTAACACACAACTACTTCACCTTTAATGGGAAATATTATTTACAAACAATGGGCACTGCCATAGGGTCATCTTGTGCACCCAGTTATGCAAATTTGTTCTTGGGATGGTGGGAGGAAACTATAGTGTTTCATGTGTCAAATTCTATTTTTTTTTTCATCTATACACAAGTGGTATCGTTATATAGACGATATTCTGATTTTCTGGACAGGCCCTTTCTCTCTTTTTGAACAACTGGTTGAAAACCTCAATCATAATGAAATCAACCTCCAACTCACTCATGTTGTAAATGAAAAACATCTGGTCTTTCTCGACCTGAACATCAACATACATGAGAATGGAAATGTGAGCACCTCGTTATTTAGGAAACCGACGCAACAAATAGCCTGCTCCATTGGCAGAGCTACCACCCATATTTCCTTAAAGCCAACATACCATACGGCCAATATCTAAGAGCCAAGAGGAATTGCTCAAACCAGGAGCATTTTGAGAAGGAGGCCTACACAGACCACCTAGGGAACCCTGCACAACTCCCAGTGTAACTAGGTTTATCGGGACATATGATAAACACTGGAATATGGCACAACAGATATTCAGCAAAAACTGGCCGGTTTTGGAATATGACACTAGTCTGAGGAACACTATTACCAAGCAACCCTCAATGACATTTAGACGAGCGTGCAACCTAGGGGACATCTTAACGCACAGTCATTTCAAGCCATCCTCCAATACACCATCCACATCCACTTGGCTTCAAACAACTAATGGTCTTTATAGATGCGGCCACTGTAAGGCCTGCAACTTTATTTTACCCACGAAATCGGTCCTGAACAAAAGAACATCACAGGAGATAATTATCAATGCCTTTGTCAACTGTAGTTCCACCAATGTTATCTACATTATTACCTGTGACTGTGGACTACAGTACATTGGTAAGACGTACCAGCAATTACGTAGACGAGTTTTACAGCACACTAACTCTGTCTCCAATATGCATATCGAAACCCCTATCTCAAGACACGTAAGAACCAATCATGCCTCCAAACCTGATGTTCTAAAATTTCAGGTGATACAAAAACTTGCACTCAATCACCGAAAAGGAGATATCAACATAGCCCTCCTAAAAGCAGAATCTCGTTGGATCTATCAGTTCCAGACTCTCTACCCCAAAGGACTCAATGAAGAGTTCAACTTCACCCCATTTATTCACTCCTAATGCCTAACAATTTTACTCCTTACAGTATAACACATTCAACTGAGTATCATAACTCATTGTCAGGATAAAGAAAAATAATTGGTTTTAGTACTATAACAACAATGTGATTATCCATATCCCTTGGGGTTCTGTTCCCCCTCTCCCTCTCCCCACGCAGGGATATTTTGGGAAGCTCACCCCTCTTCACAACAGTGGGTTTTGTGCGTGCATTATAACTACACAGACACATAGGGTATTGAAACCCGGCTAAAAAAGGGTTAACTCTGGTTTTCATGAAATTTCTCCCCTCTCCGTGATAGTGGCTGATGACATCAGCCAATCAAAACGGAGAGCGGGATATTTAAATGATCTCAGTTTACTTACCCGGTTCCCCTGGACGAGCCGTGTAACGGCGAAACGCGCGTCGGGTCCTTAGCCTTTCATCTACTAGCTAGTTACGGAGTTCGAGATCAGGGACAGATAGAAGCTTTTTTTACTACCTACTCTCTGGATTTTCTAGCTTAAGTAATTTGACATTTTGTATCGCTTTTGAGTTTCTAGCCGCAGGGATGCTCAGTTAGCAATAACATTTAGCTACTTTGTACACTGGCAGTTAGACGGATTACTTTTATTTCCAGTGTGACACTTCGAATTCAGTGTAGCTTATATCACGATATTTAGCAGGTCACTGCATGAGCTCCTTTGGGGTTAATGGGACTCGTACTGCAACTCATAAGGGGATTTGGTTTAATTGTGTGTTTTTTTCACTGAAACTTTCTCCGGGGTGGTGTTTAATCTGGGTTTGAGGATTCTCCCTTGGGACTAACAGACGCTTACATTACTACAGTATGGAAATGTTTCCATTTTAATATACTATTATTTGCTTTTTTTGTATATATATTTTTTTCCTCTACCCAATCCACCTTAAGTTGCTATTAGTTTCAGGCAACCCAGCCTCTCTCTGAAATTTAGACGGACTGCTGACTGCAGCCCTCACTTTATGTCGTTGAACTAAATATATATATTTTTTATACATATATTTTTAAAGTTTTCTTATTAAAGGTTAAATTTTAAGTTACTACTACTACATGTGTGTGAATGTGGGTTGCTACTATTATACTAGTTCCATGTCAGGTAGTTTGAAAAGGACATATCCTTTTGGGCAATTCTCCTCCTGACTCTGAGTGAACTAGTATTGGTTTCGTTTTTTTCTTTGCAACTTTAACATAGGGGTTACCCCCCACAAGTTTAGCAACCTGACAATGTCTCCCTACTTAAGTCCTTCTTTTCCTTATAGTTCAGAATATATTTACACACACGTTTTATTTCCATGGAGTGTTCCTTTAAGGGCAGCTTTTTATCAATGGTGATAATGTATTGCTTTAGTTTTATCTGCAAATGCTTGCATATGCCACAGGTACAGAGAAACTAATATTAACTTAAGAACATATTTGAGGGAGGTGCATCAAAAGCTTAAAACCACATTAACAGGGTTATGCCCTACTAAAGTAAGAATTTAAAGTGAATTCAAAGTGATATTAAATTTAATGTCAGAAAATGGTAGCATAGGTGACCTGAGGCCATTCCTTCAATCAAATGTATATTTCAGCCTTATATAGTTACAGGGTTATTCCCTAAGATGTTTATGCACTAAAGTCAGATTTGCTGGGAATTTCTGTAAATTCAAAGCAAATTACAAATAGAAAGCCATACTAGCCAATTCACTCACATTGTTCTGATTCAGCTGTTTTGAACTATGTTTTGAAATACTGTACTTTGAATTTACCATGAATTTCTGATAATTCTCGCATTAGTGAACAACCCTGTATATTCTAAATAGTTTTGAATGAATTTCAAGTGTTAGACCAAAATGGCCAAATTGAAGCTGACTTGCACATTTTTAGATTCAGTAAAATTTGACAATAATTTTTCATTCACATCAATGAATGCTTCAATGAATAACCGTGTGAAGCTTGCTATGAAAGACTGTAGGCCCAGAAATTCTACCACCAAGTTCTGCTTCTATGAGTGAGTTTTACGCAATATTCTTGTGGATTTGAAGAAATATCAAGTCTGGCTCCTGAAAGATGTCACAACACTCAATGAGTTGGAAGAAAAACATAAATAAATGTATGTCTCTGTAAACTCAGCTTGAAACCTCTGATAAAACAACAGTGAACTATTTTAAATCTGAGTAATGGCTTTTCCCAATGCACAGTTTTTAGATTTCTAAAGGAGGGATAGCTTTGGGATTTGAAAGGGGGAACTTTTTCCTCTTCTGAAACAGGCATCACATTTCTGTTTGGCATTTAAAACTCACCCAGATTTCCTTTCCGTCCTGCACAGTGAGAGACTGCCCTGAAACAGTTTAACTTTCTTAAAGTCATAGGGTAACAATTATTTCACATTTCTTTATTATTCTTTCCCAAATTAAAAAAAACAAAAAACAATGACTCTAAACTTTGTATCTGTGATCTGGCATTATGTATAAAGCTTACCCTTGGTGATGAATTTCTAGCATACATTATGCTTTATTAAGTAAGAGGGGGGAAAATACTAACACAGTTAGCATGCAATAGATAGAAAAAGGGTAGTTACTGTGATTAAGGTGTCAGTATGTCCCTATATATACTATAACATGTGAGAGTGAGGGGGGGGTAATGTGAGAGTGAGGGGGGGTAATGTGAGAGTGAGGGGGGGTAATGTGAGAGTGAGGGGGGGTAATGTGAGAGTGAGAGGGGGTTAATGTGAGAGTGAGGGTAATGTGAGAGTGAGGGTAATGTGAGAGTGAGAGGGGGCTGATGTGAGAGTGAGAGGGGGCTGATGTGAGAGTGAGAGGGGGTGATGTGAGAAGGAGGGGGTGATGGTGAGCTGGGTGAGGCTGAGGGTGGTGACGGAGGGTTATGCTGAGGGTGGTGAGGGGGTGATGCTGAGGGTGATGAGAGGGTGATGAGAGGGTGATGCTGAAGGTGGTGGGGGGGTGATGCTGAGGGTGGTGGGGGGTGATGCTGAGGGTGGTGGGGGGTGAAGGTGAGGGTGGTGGGGGGTGAGGCTGAGAGTGGTGGAGGGTGATGGTGAGGCTGAGGGTGGTGGGGGGTGATGGTGAGGGGGGTGGTGGGGGGGGGTGATGGTGAGGGTGGTGGGGGGGTGATGGTGAGGCTGAGGGTGGTGGGGGGTGATGGTGAGGCTGAGGGTGGTGGGGGATGATGGTGAGGGTGGGGGGGTGAGGCTGAGGGTGGGGGGGTGATGGTGAGGATGAGGCTGAGGGTGGTGGGGGTGATGGTGAGGGTGGGGGGTGAGGCTGAGGGTGGGGGGTGATGGTGAGGCTGAGGCTGAGGGTGGTGGGGGTGAGGGTGAGGGTGGGGGGTGAGGCTGAGGGTGGTGGGGGGTGATGGTGAGGGTGGGGGGTGAGGCTGAGGATGGTGGGGGGTGATGGTGAGGGTGGTGGGGTGTGAGGCTGAGGGTGGTGGGGGTGAGCCTGAGGGTGGTGGGGGTGAGGCTGAGGGTGGTGGGGGTGAGGCTGAGGGTGGTGGAGGGTGATGGTGATGCTGAGAGGGGTGATGGTGAGGGTGGTGGGGGGGTGATGGTGAGGCTGAGGGGGTGGGGGGTGATGGTGAGGGTGGGGGGGTGAGGCTGATGGTGGGGGGGGTGATGGTGAGGGTGGGGGGGTGAGGCTGAGGATGGTGGGGGTGAGGCTGAGGGTGGTGGGGGTGAGGCTGAGGGTGGTGGAGGGTGATGGTGAGGCTGAGGGTGGTGGGGGTGATGGTGAGGGTGGTGGGGGGTGATGGTGAGGCTGAGGGTGGTGGGGGTGATGGTGAGGCTGAGGGTGGTGGGGGGTGATGGTGAGGGTGGTGGGGGGTGAGGCTGAGGGGGGTGGGGGGTGATGGTGAGGCTGAGGGGGGTGGGGGTGAGGGTGGTGGGGGGTTATGTGGAGGGAGAGCCTACCTTTCCCTGGTGGTCCAGTGGGCTCCCTGGTGGTCCGGTGGCCACTGCTCCCGGTCTGCAGCTCCGCAGAGCTGCAGACCGTGTAGTCTTGCGAGGTTTCAGAGCGTTGCCGTGGTAACCCGCGGCAACGCTGTGATTGGCCAATTCTCGCGAGTCACATGGTCTGCAGCTCTGCACACTGCGGAGCTGCAGACCAGTGTCTGCGATGGTGGCCGGGCAGCCAGGAGGGGCCTCGCACCCGGCGGCATACCGGGCAACCGCCGGGCCCCCTCCTGGTGTCAGGTCCTCGGTCAGTGACCGAGGACCTGACACACTCTGCCAGCAGGCGGTTTAGGCGGCCGCGAGGCTCCCGCCAGCGCGAGGCCTTAGGCGGCCGCCTAAACCGCCTAATTAGAGAGCCGCCTCTGGACATATCCATCCGCACACACAATTCCACAAACATCCCCATACATAGGTATCATACACGACACCATAAACTACTCATGAACATGAATATAATGGCTCATATACGCACAAATACAACAATACAAAGCAACTGCAGTAGAAATAGCGCAAGCAGAATACGGCAACATGCACACCTTAATTTAAAATAATAGGACCGGCACGCTATGGGACATCACAATCTTATTTTGGCACAGTGCTGCTAAAAGGTTGCCTACCCCTGTTCTAGATATTTTAGAGCTTTCCACTGTAAACATTTTTTTGTAATAGTTAATGCTTTATGCCAAAGCCATCTGAATTGTTATTGTTTATACAGTCAACCCAACCCATATTATAGCCAGTATCATACATTCTCTTCCTGACTTTTTTATTGGATGTCCTCCAAATTAACTTGCAAAAAAAGTGTTGATTTCATGTTTGCCTTCCACCCACACAGCATATCTATACTTTGTATTACTCTGGACAATGTCACAATAATCTCAAAAACCCATTGTTATTTGACAGGCTGAAATTCCTCTTATAAGTCAGCTATGACACTTACAGGGTTATTCACTAACGTTCACACCACAACAGTCAGACATTGTTCACACTATTTAACATTGTCCAGATTGTGCAATTCAGGCCATGCATGGGCCTGGATTTTCGCCGACGAAGCACTGCCGGACAGCTGAAATCCTGTAATGCTTCGAATCCAAGTCCAGATTTGAGGTAGCAAGCTGCACGCAAATAATTAAAAACCCCTGGCAGTGTGAGAGTTAATTCTATGACAGATAGACAGCACTTGTTAGTCAGCCACCACAATAAATAGTTGAAAAATATCAATAAATAAAAAGCCTATGGGAGAAATAAGACTCATCGTTTCCCCATGTTGAAAAATACAATGCTTTATTATAGTTATTTAATTGAGAAAACTATTATATTTTGATTCAGTTTTGTTAAAAAACAAAAACAATATATATATAAATGCAGACAGCTCTCGCACTCTTCACTGTATGTTCAATACCTGGTGCTCTGGTAGCTCATGCACAGCAATAGAAAAAAAATATACCAGCACTCCTCGGATTTCCAAATGAAGTTTTCCTTTTATTCCAATATATAGATTCGACGTTTCAGCTCTCTCTCAGAGCTTTCATTAGGACATATAATTTTTTTTCTATTGCTATATATATATATATGTATTGTAAATGGAAAAATCCCTGAAATATGATTATCATAGTCTCAGTAGAAACAATGACACTGGTGTCAAATGTCAGAGAGTCAATCTAATAGCCTCTGGTCTAGCTGAGTATCATAGTTTGTGTGTTAACCAACTGAACTTCTAGTTTTACTCAAAAGGACCATATCTAAAAGGTACCTAATGGATGAGCTGTTTAGAAGATAGCTCCCTAATTAGGTACCCTTGTGTAGGATAACCCTATATAAAGGGACCAAATTAGGTAGCTCTCTACTAAACCCAACAGCTCCCTAATGTTGTAGTGGCACCCATAAATATGGTAATCCCAAATAAGGATACCAATTTAATAGATTTAAAAGAATGATCTAATAAACAAATCATGAATGGGAGAACTTCTAGTGATTAGTTCATTCTTCCACTGTTCCAATCGGAAAGTTGTTATTCAGACTAATATACAAATGAGATAGTTTTAGTACGAGTAGCAATATTGCGTTTTACTAATGTATTTCCTAGCAAACACTTGTTCTCTTGCTTACTCTCACTTTTGCGGTTTTTTTCCACTCACTTAAACTGTATTTAGTGTATAGTTTCCAAACCTGTTCATACTTAACTGCAGGGTGGGCCCTAGGAAGTGAATACAAATTGAATTGGATCCAAGATGCACGTGGATGAATATGACAGAGCTCCAAGTGTTATGTAGCATGTATCAGGGTATAACAGTGCTCCAAAGTGATGTGTAGTATGTTTGAGTGTATTATAGAATTGTACCTTAATGCACAGTGCGTAAAAGTGTATCACTAATTACTATCAACTAATGTAATGAGCAATTGCAAGGGTGTATGTAGGTAATATGTAACTATTTGCAGTATCTTATTTTATAATATAAATGGGAGTTACTCTCTTTACTGATAACAAAATAGCCAGATGGTACCTGAATTATTTGAACAAACTAATCAGTCAGACACACCTTTAGTGTACTATATTATTTTGTGCAAAATTCAATACCGAGTGTTCTCTTGTTCAATGGCACAGTGAATGATATTCTTTAAGTTACCTATACCCAAATATTTTTTTTACTTTCTATCAAATCATTGAAAACTCACTTCTTCAAGAAAGCATATCAATTAAACTGTTAGCAGGTTTTCATCCCCCACCCTCAATGACTCTTCTCCTGCAACTGTCAAAAATGACCTACTAAGCCCTCAATTAATACTTTTCTAACAACCTACTTCGTACCCCTACTTTTACCCTTTGTGTCACTATACCCCACTCCCTCTATAATGTAAGCTCGTGGAGCAGGTCCCTCCACCTCTCTGTCCCTGTACATCCAGTTGTCTGGTTACAATTACATGTCTGTTAGTCCACCCTTTGTACAGAGCTACGGAATCTGATGGCGCTATATAAATAATAAAAGAATAATAATAATAATGGTAGTGATTGAGGGATTATGATACGTATGACAGGAGATTAAGCATATGCAGTGCAATTGCCATGTGTGTTGATACCTCTGTGTTAATATGGACTTAAAGACAAAAGAAAAACAGCAATTAATTTTGAAAATAAATTTAGAAATTTAGAGACTAAAGGTTGCTTTGCTGACCTTGCAACCAACTTTTCAGGTAAACACATTTTATGAAAAATATACAATTTGAATATTCATTAATTTATGATGTTTGCAAAATTTCCTATTGCAAATAGCTAATTGTAACTGGTTTTATTTATGATGAGTACAGGAAGACAAGCTATATGTAAAGGGACACTATAGTCACCAAAACAGCCTTGGTTTATTGAACAAGTTTTGGTGTATAGATCATGCACCTACAACCTCACTGCTCAGTTCTCTGCCGTTTAGGAGGTAAATCCCTCTTTTTATGCAGCCTTAGTCACACCTCCCTGCATGTAACTGCACAGCCTTCTTAAACACAGTATAGTGAAATTTAATGTTTATACCTATTTTATACATTTTTGCACGTTCTATTTAAGTTAGCATTTATCATCTCCTGCACTGTTAATAGCCTGCTAGACCTTGCAGGAGTCTCCTGTGTGTGATTAAAGTTCAATTTACAGAACAGGAGATAACTTGCTTTAGAAGTTAACATCTGATTGAAAGCGAAATCATTTTTTTTCATACAGGCTGTACCAGTCACAGCCATGGTTGGTGTGCCTAGGGATGCATACACAGCAGCAAAAATGAAATAAATGGCAGAGAATGATATGGTATGATCCATCTCTGCGGAATATGTTGGTGCTTTATAAATGCCAATAATAAATAAATAAATATACACAAAAAACACTTGAATAACCTAAAGTTGTTTTGGTGACTATAGAGTCCATTTAAATTGGTCCCAATATCTTTTCCAAATCAGAAAACAGCAAACAATTGCCTTGGCATATCCTCATGCCCTGTGCCAGAGGGATATAAGCAGTGGCGTACATACCAGGGTCGCAGGGGTCGCGGCTGCGACCGGGCCCGGCCCACCAGGGGGCCCAGCCGCCCCTGCGACCCGGTATGTAGCCACTGGGCCAGCCTCTTCTCCTGGGGGGCCCTAGAGCCGGCCACCTCCGGGCCCCCCCGAGGCTGGCCCTGCTGCCAGCCGGCTGGCCGGTCCTGCGGACGCGCGAGGGAGCACTCTCCCCTGAGTGCTTCCTCTTCAGCTCCCTCGCGCGCCGCGTAGGGATGCCGGCGCCGGAAGATGACGTCATCTTCCGGCGCCGGTATCAGTACGCGGCGCGCGAGGGAGCTGAAGAGGAAGCACTCAGGAGAGAGTGCTCCCTCGCACGTCCGCCAGCCTGACTGCCCGCCGGGTGACCGGACCCCCAGGAGCCCAGCAGCACCACTGGACCCCAGGGAATCCCCTCAGCACTCCAAAAGGTTAGGAGGCTGGGGGGATTAAATACAAAAAAATGTTAGTGTTAGTGTGTGAGTGTTAGTGTGTGTTAGTGTTAGTGTGTGTGTGTGTGTGTGTGTTAGTGTTAGTGTGTGTGAGTGTTAGTGTGTGTTAGTGTAAGTGTGTGTTAGTGTAAGTGTTAGTGTGAGTGTGAGTGTGTGTTAGTGTTAGTGTGTGAGTGTTAGTGTGTGTTAGTGTTAGTGTGTGTGTGTGTGTGTTAGTGTTAGTGTGTGTGAGTGTTAGTGTGTGTTAGTGTAAGTGTTAGTGTGAGTGTTAGTGTTAGTGTGTGTTAGTGTGAGTGTTAGTGTGTGTTAGTGTTAGTGTGTGTGTGTGAGTGTTAGTGTGTGTTAGTGTGAGTGTGTGTGTTAGTGTTTGTGTCTGTGAGTGTGTTACTGTGTGTGACTGTTACTGTGTGTGTTTGTGTGTGTGTGTTAGAGTGTGTGTGTCTGCTAGTGTCAGTGAGTGAGTGTGTGTCTGCTAGTGAGTGTCAGTGATTGTGTTACTGTGTGTGTCTGTTACTGAGTGTGTTTGTGTGTGTGTTAGTGAGTCTGTTTGATGTCTGTTAGTGAGTGTGTGTTTGTCAGTGAGAGTGTATGTTTTGTAAGTGAGTGTGTATGTATGTCTGTCGCTGAGTGTGTCTCTGTCAGTAAATGTGTGTGTCTGTTAGCTAGTGTGTATGCGTCTGTTCGTGAGAGTGTGTGTGTGTCTTCAGCACTTACCTTTCTCCAGCGCAGGGGAACCCTCCGCCTCTCAGCTCCGAATGCGCATGCGCGGCAAGAGCCGCGCACGCATTCAAACGGCCCATAGGAAAGCATTACTCAATGCTTTTCTATGGACGTTCAGTGTCTTAGAATCGCGGAAGCGCCTCTAGCGGCTGTCAGTGAGACAGCCACTAGAGGCTGGATTAACCCTCAGTGAAACATAGCAGTTTCTCTGAAACTGCTATGTTTTCAGCTGCAGGGTTAAAACCAGAGGGACCTGACACCCAGACCACTTCATTGAGCTGATGTGATCTGGGTGTCTGTAGTGGTCCTTTAAGTGTGTGCATCTGTATGCACTGGCGTACATACCGCGGTCGCAGGGTTCGCAGCCCTGCAACCCCTGCGACCAGGTGCCCGCCGGCCCCGGTCCGCCAGAGTAAGCGCGGGGGGTTGGGGGGGGCCCACGGATCAATTTTCGCACCGGGGCCCCATGGGTCATGTGTACGCCACTGGATATAAGGTTCCCTAACACCAACAGTGAATATAATGCCCCAACCTACAGTACCTGAGGGTTTGCCCTATCCATCTTTTAGAAAACTATCTCCTAGTAAAGTTCTCTGCCTAGTACCACCATGCACCAAAATATATCTGTGCATAGAGTGATTGTTTTTCCTAATTTGCAACAACAATTGAATACTTCCTGTAGCTTAATCCAGTATTGTTGAATGATGGTAATGATTGGTTAACAACATACAAGTGTATGCTATAGGGTTAATGATCAATATGTTTAAATACATATATCTTTAATAAATATAAATATATTTTAAAAATACAGAATGTGAAGGTGACTTTTAAAATATATTTTAAAAACTCATTTCAAATTTAAAAGTACAAGAACAACTGTTAGGACTAGCAGAAATCTCACATGCAGATAGTTTACTGAAATAAAATGAGAATGAAACTTGCATTCAAATTTACTACACGTCTGTCTGTATATCTATCTTGCTGTATCAAACTATCTAGAAACTGTATAGTGTCAAATCAGCAGGAGAGGTACACGAAGTGAATTAAACGTACATGAAATATTAGTTCTGATGGAAGAATACCACATCAAATAGTCACGTCTTCAATTTCTTTGGCATGGTTCTCCACTTTTTGATGTGTTTTAGAGCTGTGCACCCTACACTGATGGGGATCGACATCTTCATCTTATCTTCTTGCATCTATCCTAGTTATGGTGGAAAGCCTGGTTATTTATTTCATCTTTTGGAAGCTTAATATGTTCGTTTTTAAAAATAAATTCTAGTTGTAGATTTTAAAATGTTAAATACGTTTTTTTTTTTGGTAAACAAAAAAGAAACAATTTATGAATCATTCTTCATGTTGTGAATTATGACATTGTTTATGCAAGCATGAGCAAGAAAGTGATATCTATACTTAACCCTGAGATTTTACAGTGAATTTACTGGTAATGAATAGACCGTGGAAATTGGGAGAGGGTGGAAATCCCCTGAAGAATGCTAAACACTGTCATGGTTAATTACAGCAATTCAGATCTATTAGTATACAGTACTTGTGCTATAGTTGCACTGATTATTCAATTTATAGCTGCAGGATACCCTATTGAAGCACTTAATGCAAATACAGGAAACACTTATAGTAAGTATAAATGATTTGATAATGATCTCTGCTTGTTGATTTTGATGAATGTTTGTTATTCACTAAAACAGAAATTAGGAAATACAAATTGTAGGTCCAAATGATTGAGATGGGAAAATTCTCAAATTCAGTCGCCTTTGCAGCTTGGCTCTTTTGCATAAAATTTGTAGCTCTCATGTAAACTGTTTACAATTCATGTTTTTTGCAAATAACATTCATCTATACACAGAAGACATTTTTAAAAGTACACTCTTAGCTCATGGCCCCGAAATGTCCCAATTTTGGCAGAAATGTTCCAATTTCATCAGGATCATCCTCATTCTGGTGGCCCAGTCCTGCCATCATAGACTGGTTCCCTGGTGTCCCCAGATGTGGGAACTGAACATAGCTGGCATAGAATAAGCACATCATTTAACATGTTTGCTCTGTGCTGAGGGCACTTTGGCACTGAAATAGCAGTCTTATAACTGTGTCAATGTTTGTAAATAGTCTGTGACTGTGTGCAAGGGCAGGAAACTAATTCAAGGGGCATAAGGGAGTGTCCTTTTTAAAAAAAGAGCATAACATGGGAAAACAATATAGTATCATAATATGTTAGTATCCGAATGTGTTGGGATCCTAATATGTTAAATATTAAGAGCCCCTTGACCTGTGATCTATCTTTAACCCCTTAAGGACACATGACATGTGTGACATGTCATGATTCCCTTTTATTCCAGAAGTTTGGTCCTTAAGGGGTTAAATAAGTAAGGAAATATTTTGGTTTAGACTCAGACAAGTGTTTGCGATTGCATTTGCGAACAACTATTTGCTATCCCTGATTATAAGAGGAAGTTAATCACACACAACATAAACGTTATTTACAAAAGCTTATATTACATATGTATATAATAATAATAATAATAATAATAATAATAATAATAATAAATTCATCACAACACAGAGACTAATAACTTCCTTTATTTATTGTTTGAAATGAAAATATCCCTTATATTTACACAATTTTAACACAGAATTATATCACAATAAAACAGCTTTAAGACCTGTATCCTTTGGATCAATCACTAATTGTCTTTAGGTCATGTCACAAATGGAGAATTTGTGGATTTCCATAGGGTTGTTGTGAATTTGATCAAATACAGAAGACATATCTTAAAAGAAACAGGACTTACTGGGCCTGGCTGCATTTAGTAAAAAGAGAGAGAAGATTGCTTTAATGGACACTCCGGAGCCCCAAAGCACCTCAGCTTGCAGAAATGGTTTATGTGTGAAGAGTTGTCTTCTTTTATTACAATTTTACAAAGCATGCACATTTTCAGTAGAAAATGGTACTTTTAGAAATTAGCCTTGCAACCACTCTTGCCCGTTCTGGCTGTTTAGCTCAGTGGCCCTGAGCACATGCCTGCAGAGACCTCTCATTGAGTTGCATTGGAAAGTCTGTGAGTGGACAATGTTTTCATTGGAGGTATATCTACTAAACAATGTTTTCATTTATTTATGTATTTAACTGGGCATTGGAGTGCCTGTTGTTCTATTGATACTGGCATACCCTGGTACTGCCCCTCCATTGAGTGTTAAATTATTTTCAAGCAGTTTAACAATAAAAACAGGCCTTTGGTCACCCACAGTCCAGCCCCTACCCAGTTGAGGAATGACTAATTTTGAGCTTATAATCTTCCTTAGCCATACCAATTCATACCAGCAATGGACAGCTGTGATAGACTGAAAGCGGTCACCTGAAACTTTCAGCCAATCACTGCTGCCCATTATTGATCTTGCTAATGGTTTATTGTCAGAGAAAGTGGTCTCCCGAGGGCTCTCTTTTGCTATTAACCTAAACTTAGGCACAACAGTATTTTTCAGTTTGTCTGAAAGAATTCATACAAAAATACATTTCCATTTGTTCAGACCGAATGTTGTCCATTGGGCCAGTAATTTGGGATCGGAATTTCATTTGGAATTTCATTTCATTTAGATGAATCAAATTCCACAATCCACAGCCGTTTAGCAGATAACTCCTTAAACTGGTACTCTAATGTGGGATTGTTTTATTTAACACCAAAGCAGGGAGTTATTTTGTAGATAGCTCACTTATTTGGTATCTCTAGGGCAATCAAACATAAGGATACCAACAAAGTGAATTATCTACTAAGCAACTGAAATATTAGAGATTAAGAAAAGCTGTATATTTAAAAAGTAAATAAATACATTTACCTATTCTTTGTACCTTTAAGAAAATAATTATATTTTCTTTGTAACATAATTATTTTATATTTATTTTATATAAGATCTCACTTAGGCATGGTTGCATTTTACTTAATCTGCCCCATTACTATAACTTACCTGTTAAGGTATACATAAATGTATTTGAAAATACGTGTATGTCCATAGGCTGTATGCTTGGATTATATTATATGAACTGCTTAACAAAAAATGTTCTCTGGTATAATGAAATTATTTTGATGCAGGGGCAGATTTAGAGTTCAGTTTGTAAGAGAGGAACTGATGGATTTTGGGCAAAATTTGAATTTATAAAATGTAGACATTAATTTTCACAAACACAGATAAACCCTTACAAACATGATAGAGTGACAAATACGGACACCTGCACCTATACATACACATTCATACATATGCCGATACACAAATACCTATTCCTGCACAGAGACAGACACACAGACATTTAAAACCACATTTGTTGGGGTGGAGAGTGGTCATCCATTCAGCCTCTTCTGCCAGTCAGACATAAATTGCATTGTTTTGTTGGAGGGAGGGGGGCATTTAATGGTGCTCCCCAACTGGATCTGCCAAAGTTTATATTACTTTGCATTCTGAGAGTTAGAAATCATTAATGTAAGGATATTAGTTCCCATAGTACTGGCTCGCAGCATCCAATTTAGTTCACGACCTTTAGGAAATGTACGCTTCTGTATTGTGTGATTAACAAGCAATCACTTCACTTCCCTAAGGATATGTTTCTTAGATGCTATCAAGGAATTACCAACTTCCCACCCATGAACAATAGGAAGCATCAAACTCAAGAAACATTTCCACCTGTCAAAGTCTTCAGATGTAAATCCGTATGAAGTCTTCTAGTCCAGTGTTTTAGAGCATGCTATTTATCTTCAGGGTTGGGTGTAATAATAATGAATAATAGTTTGTTTTCAGTAAAATAATATTATCTTTTATTTATAATGTGTAGATTCTGTAATTCTGTTGGTGGCAAGAGTTTATTAGACAAGTTCTTAGGGAGGTGTTAAACCTCCCTTGTTGTAATATAGTGGTCTTATTGAATTCCATAGGCTTTTTCTTTATATTTGTAATTATTATTTTATTTTATATTTTTAAGCAAACGCTAACCAGCCACCACAAATGAAGTCTCTCTTAAAAATTTGCCCACTGGTTGCTGTACTTAAAATTATTGTTCGCTAGCATTAAAGCAAATTAATGATGATTTGCGAATGTGCATCCTTCTGGATGCATTCAATACCTATTCAGTAAATCAGTGTTTTGTATAGGATTCACGTGTAAAAGCACTGATTGTAATCCAGATGCAGTGTGATTGCTGCAGATTCGCTTGGTCTGATCGAATTCTGACTGGATTTGGCTTTAGTACGCATGGAAATGGAAAATGCAGTTGTAATTCGGTCCTTTTGACCAGATTTTGTCCATCCAGACAAAATTCTGTGTTTAGTGAATAACCCTGTATATATTGCATTGGAAGGTATCAATGCCTCTCATTCTGAGATTCAGTTAAGTTCAATAAAATAGACAATGGATAATATGACAGCTTCCTTAAAGGGAACCTCTACACAATTCTACAAGATCTGGGATCCTTGGATTGGGGAGCATTTGGGTTAGATTGCCTCTGGCCATCTCCCTTAGGACATCTTTCCCTCCCACAGATTTTTTCCTTTTTTTCTCTCTCTCATTTTTCTCTTTGCCCCACCCCACCCCCTCTTCCTTCCTTTAGCTTATCTTGTTGTTATCGGCTCTCCCAGATTATTCTCATAGTACATATCCCTCATGGCATGCATTTTCCTCATTGCAGTACTTCAATATCATTGTTTTGTTTTTGTTTTTTACTTTTTTTATTTCTGTTGTAAGGCCTCTTCAGAAAAATATAAGGTGCAAAAAAAAAAAAAAGTAATGTGTCATGCGAGAAACATCAGAATCATATTTGGTTTGCCTAAACAGGCTAACTATAGATGTGAAAAAACAAAACTGCAAAGTGGAAAGAACTATATGAACATTTGCATAGCCTGTCGTGAAAAAGGAGATCTACATCTCAGAAGTAAAAAAAAATGCACATTGTTTTGAAAACAGGGACCAGCGATAGGAAAAAAATATTAAATACAGTTGAAATAGTTATAAACTTTTCTCAATTGCAAATGTCAATGTTTATACGTAGATAAACTACTGAAAACTATGGATTAAAGTAGATTGCTATCCTACTATATGCTATAGTAATTTATGGCTTGGCAATGTACCTAAGTCTAAACAGTTGTACTATAAGAGCTTTAAAATAAAATTAGGATAAAGAAAGGATGTTTTTTGCTTTTTTATGGAACCACAAGGTGAGTGTCATTAATGCACTTGCCATCTCCGTCTTCATACAAGACTGTGTGTCCTATGGAACTTTTGTGATTACGAAACAGTCTGGCCAGCCAAGTCTAGCATACACTGAGCAATATGACATAACAGGCGTAACAGAAACATGGTGGGATGAAACACACAATGGGCAGTTTACTCAAATGGTTACACATTATTCAGGAAAGATAGAGAAAACAGGAAAGGTGGTGGATTTTGGATGTTAGGATGTTAACCATGAGTTACAGCCAAATCTTAAATAAACGGAATGTGATGATGAAAATGTGGAAGTTTTATGAGTCAATATCTGCTTAGGGCAAAAGAAGGGAAATCGTTTATTGGTTTGGTTATGTTATAAATCACCTAATGTTAATATTGATGAGGAAGAACAGCTGTTAGAGCAAATTGGGAGAGCTGCCCATCTGGTTAATTATTGGGGATTTTAATTACCCTGACATAAATTGGGGTAGGGGGGCTAGTAGTTCAGAAATGGAAATCAGGTTTTTGAACGTGTTAAATGACACCTTCATGTCACAACTCGTACAAACACCAATTAGAAAGGATGCTTGTCTGGATCTCGTTATAACAAACAATGTTGATCTTTTAACCAATATTCAAGTAGGGGCACACTTGGGAAACAGGAATCACTATATGGTCTTTTGAAATAAACTTAAAAAAGCAAAAGCACATGGGATATACTAAAACATATCATTTTAAAAAGGCCAATTACAATAAGATCAGGGCAGCTTTACGCTATATTGACTGGCATAAACTCTTTAGTGAAAAAAAAAACACTGAGGATAAATGGAATAACTTTAAACAAATATTAGATAGGTGCATTTCTCACTAAGTACCACTGGGTAATGTATATATATTCTTGAAATAGCCATTGAAGGCCATGTTTCAGTGTTTGCAGATAACACAAAAGTATTTTAAAGAATATGATGTGTAGGATATTGCTTTGCTGCAGAGGGGTTTAGATAGATTTGGGGACCGGGCATTCAAATGGCAGATGATATTTAATGTAGACAAATGCAAAGTTATGCACTTCGAGCAGTGGCATAGCAAGGGGCGGGGGTCCACCCCGGGCAGCACTTTTTTTTGGGTTGCACTTTTTTGGGGGACATGACGTGGGTCTAGATAGAGGCGGCAAACTGAGGTGCAGCCCGGGGTGGCAAAAGCTCTAGCTATGCCCCTGACTTTGAGGTGAATGCATAAGCAACTTACACCCTAAACAGGGCTGGATTAAGAGCCCAGTGGGTCTGGTGCTGACAAATATGAGAGGCCTAAATACAGAATTTTATCGAACCAAAAACACTAAAACAGTCATACCTCTCAAGCGTTATGTATCTGGTGGAGATATTGCCGGATGGAAACTCATAGGATGCAGCTATAAGAAAACTCAGTTTCTCTTAAAATATGCTAATCTCTTTCTAATTCATGCTTTCATCTATCAAGTAAATCCATACCCCCTAACAGCAGTGTAGCAGGAAGTCAATGGGTGGTGTAAAAGGGTGGGCCACTGACGCGGATCATGTAACCAGAACTTCCGTAAGGGCCGAACATGTGCAAAAAGGAGGCGTGTCTGCCCAAAGAATTGGAAGGCTAGTCTTACATGAATGCGTGTCAGGCTACCCGCCAATCATGCATGCTGGCCAATAGCATCCTGAGCTTGGCATAAATGCGTCTAATGATGCGCTCGCTCCATGCTTTCTAAAGACTGTCCCCTAGCACTCACATGTCCACTTGTCTCCTTACCTTCTTACTAGCAGGCAGAAGCTCCTGGTATACAGTCTGAGACAGAGAAAAGGTGGATCTAATGAGTGTAGAAGAAATACCATGCCACAGTGTTAGAGAGACCAAAGTCAGCATTACCTAAACTAATTTCATTTCAGCTAGTCCACACATGTTTTGTTTCCATATATCCCTTTTAAGTTTCCATACTTAGGCAATAGTATGTGAAGAGTAGTTAGGGTTGCCACCTTTCTTGGAAAAAAATACAGGCCTTACTAATTTGCATAACTAATTATGTATTCATGACTTGATGTTAATCACAAGGAATGACATAAGAGAAAATTCTGTAAAATCACCAAAAACTACTTACATGTATAGATGGATTGCTCCCAGTGTCCCCTAGTGTCTGTGTCCCCATGTCACTAGGAGACACTGTGAGACATGGGGACACTGGGAAACCTGGCATACAGACTATGTATTACAGTGTCCCTATGTATCACAGTGTCTCAGTGCCCCATGTCTCCCAGTGTCCCCATGTTGCCCAGTGTCTCCTAGTGTCTGTGTTACCATGCCTTCCAGTGTCCCCATGTCACTAAGGGGCATGGGGACACTGGGAGACATGGGGACACTGAGACACTAGGGACACTGGGAGACATGGGGACACAGACACCAGGGACACTGGCTGGGAAACATGGGGACACAGACACTAGAGACACTGGGAGACATGGGGACACTGAGATACCAGGGACACTGGCTGGAAGACATGGGGACACTGATACACTTGGGGACATTGTGTCCCTAGTGTCTCAGTGTCCCCATGTCTCCCAGTGTCCCCAAGAGTCTCAGTGTCCCCATATGTGTATGTTTCCCCATGTCTCAGTGTCCTCAAGTGGCACCATGTGTGTCTGTGTCCCTAAGTGTCTGTGTCCCCATGTCTCCCAGCGTCCCCTAGTGTCTCAGTGTTCCCGTGTCTCAGTGTCCTCAAGTGTCACCATGTGTGTCTGTGTCCCTAAGTGTCTGTGTCCCCATGTCTCTCAGCGTCCCCTAGTGTCTCAGTGTTCTCGTGTCTCAGTGTACCCAAGTGTCCCCATGTGTGTCTGTGTCACCATGTGTCTGTCCCCGTGTCTCCAAGTGTCCCCAAGTGTCTCAGCATCCCCAGAGGTCTCCCTGTGTCCCTATGTCTCACAGTGTCCCCTATTGTCTCAGTGTCCCCATGTCTCCATGCAGCCTTTACCCTATCCCTCACTTCCCTGAGCCGTAGGCTGTCTCTGCAGGCTGGGAGCTGCTGTCTGGACTGTCTGTGCTGTGTAGCTCCACCCCCCCCCCGCCCAGTGGATCAATAGAGAGATGCAGGTATATACTTTAACTTCCTATCCCTAGCTCTCTCCACACACACACACACACACACAGACACCCCTACTGGCCGATGCTGGTATTGCAGAGTAATCTCTGTTTATTCTGAGAAAATACATTTGTATTGCCGGTATTACTGTAATATTGGCACCAGCCAGGTGGCAACCCTAAGAGTAGCATGTAAATACCAGCCAGGTGGCAACCCTAAGAGTAGTGTGTAAAAAAAAAAGAAAAGAAAAAAAAAGTTTTAAAAAATTATTTTTTTTTTTTAAATCAATGGGCCTATTCCATGGGCCTGGAGCTGCAGCTCCATCAGCCCCTATGTTAATCCGGCCCTGACCCTAAATGGAAGTGAATTAGGGATAACAAAACATGAGAAGGATTTGGGAACTGTTAAAAACAATAAACTAGGCACCAATTTGCAATGTCAATTGGCAGTTGCTAAGGTCAGTAAGGTATAGTCATGTATAAATAGGAGCATTAATTCTTTTATGAAAATTCAACATTTTCTATTTTCTTTATAATTCACTGGTAAGACCACATATGTTGTACAATTTTAGGCACCTGTTCGAAAGAATGATATTATAGCACTAGAAAAATGCAGAGATGGGTACAAAATTGATAAAAGGAATGGAGCATTTTAGTTATGAAGAGTAGCTTGGAAAGATGGCACCTCAGAGGTGATATGATAGCATTATACATATCTATTCATCAAAAGGATTATACATAGGACAGAAGGTCACGCATTTAGACTCGAAGAAAGGAGATTTATTCTAAGGCAAAGGGAAAGTATTTTACACTAAAAACAATAAGCATGTGGAATTCTCTGCCTTAAAAGGTGTTTTTTCCAGAGTCCATACAGATGTTTAAACATACAGACATACATACATACAGACATACAGATGTTTAAACTTGCAACATAATATACAGGGATAATAGCTTCTTAATCATAGGAGATATCTGACTGCCATTCTGGGGTCAAGAAGGATTTTTTTCTAGTTTGTTGCACAAATGGAAACGCTTCAGACTGGGTTTTTGGATCCTTTTGGATAGCAAACTAGAACTTGACTTTTCAGCCTATGTAACTATGTAGTGATGGAGAGAACCATGCTTTGAGGGTTCAAAGCTCCCACTAAATCACCCTTCTCCACCCTTCTCCACCAAGAATGATCAGGCATAAAGTTTGCATTGTTAGGCTGCGTATTAAAGGAACTGTATGGGCACCATAACAACTTAATCAAAATTAGATTTTATGGTTCCCAGAAATCCCTGACTCTTTCTCACCTGAAGAGGCTAAACCATTTTCAAATAATTTAACCTAACTCTCCAGCGTTGGATCTCCCTTTCCCCAGTAGCATCCAGATTGAGCTTCAGGAAGCACATGGCAGGGGTGTATATATATATAATCAACTTATCAGCAGTAGGAGGTTTAACCTTGTGAAAGTAAACTTTTTATTTTTAATGAATTAGTCAATTGTATGAGTGTAAGAATGATCGATCGTTAGAATACTAGTTTAACACAATCAGTCCTGGAGAAAGTCAGTTGAGTTATGGAAAAAAAACCCTGTCCAATTATCATTCACTAGTGTCTGGTAGTTAGCATTACATTTATTTGGCTACCCAAGCACAGTACTGCACAGCAAGGTTTCTAACTAAAAATGCACATATGTGCAGTGATACATTTTTCAGACATTTTACACTTTGTTGCTTTATTTAAAGGGACACTCCAGGCACCCAGACCACTTCTGCTCATTGGAGTTGTCTGGGTGCCAACTCCCACTACCCTTAACCCTGCAAGTGTAATTATTGCAGTTTTTCATAAACTGCAATAATTACATTGCAGGGTTAACTCCACCTCTAGTGGCTGTCTACTAGACAGCCACTAGAGGTCACTTCCTAGTTTCTAGCACAGGAAACCTGTGCTAGAGCGTCGCTGGACGTCCTCACACTGTGTGAGGACCTCCAGCGTCGCTCAAAACCCCATAGGAAATCATTGAAATGATTTTTCAATGCTTTCCTATGGGGAGACGTAATGCGCATGCGCAGCATTTCCGCGCATGCGCATTAGGTCTCCTCGGCCGGTGGGCGAGATCAGTCTCGCCCACCGGCCGACGCAATCACAAGGGGGAGCGTCGCGGAGGAGGAGACAGCGGCGAGGGACATTGTTGCTGCCTCAGGTAAGTCACTGAAGGGGTTTTCACCCCTTCAGTAACCAAGGATTGGTGGGTGGGAGGGAGAGGGACCCTCCAGTGCCAGAAAAACGGATCGTTTTTCTGGCACTGGAGTTTCCCTTTAACAGAGAATTTACCCTATTTTTAGAGTGGACAGAAGCAGATAGCTGCCTTTCACCTGGTTGTGGTAGTGGTGTAAAAAATAAATAGATGGAAACAAAAACAGTCTCTCCTCAGAATGTTCAATATTACGTTTTACATACATATATATTTAAATGTATGGAAAATATAATTTAAATGCAAAAATCCAGACTTCAATTCTGCAACTGGGAGTTTCTGCCTTTGCTTTACTGTCAGTCTTTGTTACAAACCCTGTCCTTTGCCCTGGCAATCTACAAACTAGATATCTAATAATCCAATTTATGATGGCCATAAAAATAGAACTATCAAGATATTGGCTACAGAAAAAGAATCCATAGCATAGAACACCCACAAAGGTGTTTCAAGGAGATTGCAGGGAATTAGAATAGTGGTGCCTTTAGCAGCCTTGTCCTTTAGACTAGACCAACCACTGGACATTGGCCATCAATCCCAGTGACTTATATATGCAAAGGGCGGTTTTGATGTATATTCTCCATTGTTCCCTCTATCTACCTGCTTATCCATCATAGATGGACTGAAGGGATTTATTTAATCTTATCTTTCCCATATATCTTTGTCTCTAGGTTGACTGCATGGACAGGGCTTTATTATTATTTTTGTATCGTTTCGAATATTGAGAACGACCATGTTTTGCCATTTAACTGTTATTGAGACAGTCTCCTAGATGTATATAGGGATTTAAAGCACTACTATTTAGAGTACACTGAGGCAACTGTATCATTTCGGCAATATAGTCAATAAAGTTAAAGTGTCACATTAGTTTCGCTATGATACATTGTTGCCCAGTTCAACCATTTATTGTGCTTTTTTGATACTTACTATCCTCCCTCCTATCCTCTCCATATAAACTTATAGGTATAAGTGTTTTGTCCAAACTGTGTGTTCGTCACATTGATACCAGTTTATTGGGAGTACTCCTTAAAGGGGAACTACCCGATTATAGCTTGTTTTGTATCTAAATATCCGGGTTCAAGACCATATTAGGTGGAACTGGTACCACCATCCTGACCTATTTCCCTAGACCTCTATCTAATCTGAGGGTTGGTTGAGGATCAAGGGAAATTTCATTTTATTTTTTTCATTAAAGAAAAAGACTCCATCCTGGACCCAAGTGCTAACTCAGCTTAAATACCAACACAATATGGAAAGGGGAATATCTTTTCAATATGATAGCCACTTAAAATTTTATGAGACATGGTCACCTTGGCTAGATAATCTGATATAACTATATACCCTGTTGCGTTCTCTGTTATGAATATCCTTATATATAAAGATCACTCTAGTTCTTCCCTATGGTACTGTATTCAGGAAAGTTATAAAGTAACCTAATTATTATAGTTTAGGCCCGCCTAATCCGCTCAGTCCTTTTAGAAACATAGAAACATAGAATGTGACGGCAGATAAGAACCATTCGGCCCATCTAGTCTGCCCAATTTTCTAAATACTTTCATTAGTCTCTGGCCTTATCTTATAGTTAGGATAGCCTTATGCCTATCCCACGCATGCTTAAACTCCTTCACTGTGTTAACCTCTACCACTTCAGCTGGAAGGCTATTCCATGCATCCACTGCCCTCTCAGTAAAGTAATACTTCCTGGTATTAAATTGTAATACTTCCTGGTATTTTATATTGTGATATTTGTGTTTCTGTGTGTGAAGTTTACTCAACAGTTCATGTATCCTTCTATTGTAAATCAAAGTCTATATGTCTAATTCTGAACTGCTTTTGTCTGTGATGTTACATATGTAAAATTTTCAAAAAAAAATAAAAATATAAAAAAAAGAATGTGTACAGATTAGAAGAGAAATTAAACAATGTTTCATATTACTATGTTTGCAATGCATGCTGTGGCTGTGTTAGAAGAAAACTGGATTGTAATTTATTTTGCTAAATATTTAATATAAATAAAAAATAAAAAAAATAAAAAAACTAGAGTCTCATATGATCATATGAAAAAGGTTAATGCAAGTTTAAGGTGATTTTCAATATCTTTTTCATAGGCATACTTTCCAGGGAAGTGATGGTTTCCATTAAAATACTGAAAAAATGCATCAGTTAATGATGTGGTGATGCAATCTGTTACGTGCAAGACACACTAGGTTATTTACTAATGTACGCATTCAAAGTGCATTTCAAATATAAGGCCAGAATAGCAGAGCTGAAAACATAGCAGGCTGAAATAATTTTTCCATCATACATAGTTACATAGTTACATAGCTGAAAAGACACTTGCGTCCATCAAGTCCAGCCTTCCTCACATATGTTTTTGCTGTTGATCCAAAAGAAGGCAAAAAACCCAGTCTGAAGTGCTTTCAATTCTGCAACAAACTAGGAAAAATTCCTTCTTGACCCCAAAATGGCAGTCAGATATCTCCTTGAATCAAGCAGCTATTACCCCACTAAGTATAAATTATATCCCTGTATGCTATGTTTTTGGAAGTATTTATCCAATTGCTGTTTAAACATCTGTATGGACTCTGATACAACCACCTCTTCAGGCAGAGAATTCCATATCCTTATAGTTCTTACTGTAAAAAAGAAAATCATTTTCTTTGCCTTAGATTAAATCTCCTTTCTTCCAGTCTAAATGCGTGACCTCATGTCCTATGTATAGCCCTGTTTATGAATAGATTTCCAGACAATAGTTTGTACTGGCCCCCGAATCATACTTTTATCAGAACTTTTTTTGCATGGTATTAGAGGCAATCAAGGTGGCCATAGACAACCAATACAAAAATAGGCTAGGTAACTTCAGTCTCATTTTGTTTCTTGTGCAAAACATGGCACTAAAATATTATATAATACATGTCATTTATCAGGTGGTGTTTATATTATAACAGTTGGATCATTGGATATATATATATTTACTATTTTAGTAACTAACGCTAAAAAATATAAATGAGAGCTTTATAGATAGAAAATATAGGCTTACTAAGCCTATATATAATATATATATTGCTAATATTCTGGTTGCATATCCCCTATATTTAACAAATATAAGTTTGTCTTACCACTGCATTAATTGCTATTTTGAAACAGAATCCCTCCATCTTGTATCCCTGTGATTCATTGTTGTAATATCTTCCCTTAACTGTATTTTTGTATTCTGTAAACAGCCGTTGCACCTGGTAATTAGCATAGACAATACCCCACAATTTCTCTCAAATATCTTTATGGAGGTGGTGACAATCAGTAGCCAAGATGGAGCACAGTAATGCCTCGTTTCCACTGAGCGGATCGGTTCGGGTGGGTACAGTTTGGAAGGTTTAGAATGGACCAGCCCATTCTGGTGAGCGTTTCCACTGCAAGTCAGACCTTCAGGGCCATACGGGGCTTAGAAAAAATGCTCTTCCTGTCCACCAATCAATAGATTGTATAGTAGTTCCGCCCTAACCAAACCGTTCCAATTTCTATGGCCCTACATCTGAAGCAGGACCCTGAATGGATTGGTACGGTTCGCTTGTATGGACCACTTTCGTAATGGAAACACCCAAAATAGCGAACCGTACCGAACTGAACCGAACCGATCCGCTCAGTGGAAACGAGGCATAAGTGGATGATGTAGAAACTGAAACAATGGAACATTCTAGAATAAAGTTCTAGAAATGGACGAGTCACCATGGAAGCCAATGAAATGATCTGCTGATTGTTACACATTTATAAAGTGTCTCCAGAATTATTATTCATTCAGGCAGTAGTGGTCTTTGTGCTTAGAATGCCCTTTTAATGTTTAAATATGGTATGGCATTTAAATTAAGGAACATTCACTTTGCTTAAATGTGCCAAACAGAACACGCCGTCTTGCTTTACAGGGCTCTGGAATCTTTTAGTACTTTACAAACCAATTATAAAAATGACATATTAATAGTAATATATTGCATTATATTTTTATAGGATTATTAATAATATTTTTCAATAAGCATTATTTGATTTTTGTGTCTGTAGAGCACATGTCCTTCTGAGAACCATAGAATAAAATGTTACTTACACAATTGTTTAAGCAGTCTAGACTACATGATTTTAGGCTACTGTATTTTATCAGAACACTGCCAGCCAAGGGGAATAATTAGCACTCTTTGAAGAGCATAGGCCTGTAAACAAAGACAAATTTACAGCCCCAATAAAAAAGTGTTATCTCATTTACAAGCATTCCTCTAAAAAGGTCATTTTGGTGACCAGTAAACAATCTTATCTTAAGTAATCAGCAAGACATCTTACAGTAGACTGTGATCACAATGCCTTGTTACTGGTACCTGTGTAAATGTTACTTAAATGCTTTTCCTACATAAACATAGTAGTTTTTAGTTATAAAGAACAGAGTTACTGTTAGAAAACCAGACCTAATAAATCAAATCCAAAAAGTTGTCTTACATCAACTATTATGGCACTCCAAAGAACAAGCGAGGTCCAGAGGAAGCTAGTTTTAACTTACCTGAACATGCCGGACACTTGCAGTTGTCGCCATGTTCTTCTGCAGGGTTTCTTCTCAGCTCCTGTCGTTCAACAGCCAGGAGCTTATGACAGTGCTGTACTCTCGCACATGTAACAATAAAGTCTATTCAGGATCCACAGAGAAACCCTTTTTACTCTCAGCTGTTACTAGTGACGACTGAGGACTTGACAAAGCTTGACTTTATTTCACTTAGGGCTGTCTATCACCATGTGCAGGCAACCAACATTCTAAGTATGGTTATGCACATGGAGCCACTTTAATCTTTGTCCCTTTCACCTCTATTTCTTACTTGGGGTTTTGGTCACTTTTAACTATCTGTTGAGCATTCTCTCTCACAGACACAATAAGTTGGGGTTTCCAGTGTATATACTGCAACCATTATTTGTTTAGCGTTACAGTTACCTAGCTATTGATTTAGGGGGACTTTATTATCTCCCATATGCTAGAGTCCTTCCTTTTATTACATACAAGGAATTGCTATATTCTACCCCATATGCCAGCTAGGTCTATGACTCAGTGTACTACAGTTCAGATACTGCATACCTACAGACTATTAAGAGTTAGAGTCATTCACCAGCTACACGGCATAAGAACCGTTTGAAGTTATACTTTCGTGACCATACCCCAGATACCCATGTCAGTCGTATGACATACACCTACTCTCTATGCTCCTAGCTCTGGACTTGACCATTCTTCTACTCAATAAAGTCACTAGCCAGTTAGCACTATTTGGAGCTCTGTAGGCACCTAGGTATCACTTGATATACATAGAGGTGAGCCATTTAGGCAAGTTTTTCACTATTATTTATTGGTGTTTCTACTAGATTGTATTTACTCTATTTATTTTCCTATCATATCCAGTTGTATACTCGGCCAGCCTGGGTCACTCCAGCGGTTTGAGTATTTCTATCTGTTCTTGAAGCTATAGGGGTTAAGCCCCAGGACACCACTGGAGTGTCCATTAAGGTGTTCCTCCACCAGTGAAACGGTTCCTATCCTTTGGACCCATCCTCACAGGTGGAATTTTTGTTATATGAGGTCCAGAGGAAGCTAGTTTTAACTTACCTGAACATGCCGGACACTTGCAGTTGTCGCCATGTTCTTCTGCAGGGTTTCTTCTCAGCTCCTGTTGTTCATCTGCCAGGAGCTTATGACAGTGCTGTACTCTCGCACATGTAACAATAAAGTCTATTCAGGATCCACAGAGAAACCCTTTTTACTCTCAGCTGTTACTAGTGACGACTGAGGACTTGACAAAGCTTAACAGCAGTAGCTCCACCATTTTTTCAAGCGCAGGAAAAATACATAAGACAATATAGTCCCTACTTTTCTTATAATATTTTTTCACTGGGTTGTAATTTCCGTGACATTCCAACATTCTTTATGAAATTCTGGGGCAGGAGGTGCGGTGGTGGTGTCAGATTCGCTTTAAAAACTGCTTTATTATAAATCAATGAGCATATATGGGAGAAGTAGTACTCTCCTTTTATCTTCTGTATAATGAAGATAACGTTATTTTGGTCATCTGCCTATGAATATGTGTGAGTTTTTTTTAGTAGATTTGACTGTTTTAGTCATGTTTGGCATCTCCTCTTCATAAGAGTGCAGTTCTATGATATAAAATGTATATTGATAATGTGGAAGGGACACTATAGGCAGTGGCACCCACATGACTTCATCATATTGAAGTGGTCTGGGTGCAATGTACATATCATTTTAGCCCTGCATCTGCAAACATTGCAGTTTCAGACGCACTGCAATGTTTACATTGCAGGGTTAATCATGCCTCTAGTGATTGTATACCAGAAAGCCACTAGAGGTGCTTGCTGGCCTTTCACTGAGTTGGATGTCTAGAATGATTTCCTATGGAGAAGACCTAATGTGGGCGCAGCACTTGCTGGGCATGCGCCTTAGGTTCCCCATCGACTGACGTCAAAGGAGGAGGAGCCCTTTTTTTTTTTTTGCAGGGAGTGATCACGGGGGGGGGGGGGGGAGGACTCTTTAGTGTTAGGAATACAGTTTTGCATTCCTAACACTATACAATTCCTTTCATTTTATATTATAAATGCGACAGAGCCCTTGTTTATATCCTACCATTTCTAAATGGGTGATTTTAAAGTCAGGGCACTTTAGGTAACAAACACAACAGCGAGCTTGACTGGATAGGCAGTATAGAGAGGTTGTAGGCAACGTGGAGAAGATGTGAACTGAACTAGAATTGGTGATCAATGGGCCCTGTCTCATCTGTGGTTTTTGCCCAACCAACAACTAACTGAAGGTTAGTTAGGGTTTGCAATTGTTTTTTATAAATATCAAATGCTTTTAACAAGGTCAACAAGGCCTATAGTGAAAAAAATATCACTATATCATCAATGTGAAGCATGTTGGTGGCTCACTGATGTTTTGGGTGTAAGCAGGGCCGGCGCCACCTGTAAGGCGACCTAGGCAGCTGCATAGGGCGCACCTTAGCAGGGGGCGCCGGATCCCTGTGCCCGGAGTCCCCGCTGTGGCTCCTCATGCTGCGCCGCCTGAGCGCTTTGTCAAGCCCCAGGCGGCGCAGCACTGCTGTATGGAGGGCGGGCCGGGTTTGAGTGACCGGCAGGAGGGAGGCGCAGAGCGCTCCTTCCTGACGGTCTCTCAATGTAGCATGGCCGGGCGGCGCGGAACGCAGGACAGGAACCTCTGTTTCCTGTGCCCGGCCGCCGGCGGAATGACAGGAAGTGCTCACTCAGTGTGCACTTCCCTTCAGTCCGCCGGCGGCCGGATACAGGAAACAGAAGTTCCTGTTCCGCGCCGCCCGGCCACGCTACATAGGCAGGAAGGAAGAGGAGGGTAAGGACCATTAGGGGAGGGGGGGAGCAAGAACCATTAGGGGAGGGGAGAGGGGGGGGAGAAAGGACCATTAGGGGATGGGGGAGAGCAAGGACCATTAGGGGAGGAGAGGGGGGGTAAGGACCATTAGGGGAGGAGAGGGGGGGAGTAAGGACCATTAGGGGAGGGGGGGAGCAAGTACCATTTGGGGAGGGATGGTAAGGACCATTAGGGGAGGGGAGGTGAGGTAAGGACCACTAGGGAGGGGGGAGTAGGGACCACTAGGTGAGGGGGGGAGTAAGGACCACTAGGGGGGGGAGGGGAGGGGGTAAGGACCACTATGGGAAGGGGGGGAGTAAGGACCACTGGGGGAGGTGGGGGGGAGTAAGGACCACTAAGGGGTTTGGGAGAGGGAGGACCACTAAGGGGGGGAAGGACCACCAAAGGGGGTAAGGAGGGAGGACCACTAAGGAGAGGGGAGGAGGGTAAGGACCACTAAGGAGGGGGGGGAGAAGAGGATAATGACCACTGGGGGGGGAGATTACCACTAAGGGGGTGGGGGGAGGAGGGGAAGGTTTACTAAGGGGTTTGGGAGAGGGAGGACCACTAAGGGGAGGGATGGAGGACCACTAAGGGGGAGAGGGGGGAGTGAGAAGACCACCAAGGGGGGACTGCAGAGGAACAGGGGGCCAAGGGAGAGCACTAAGGGACAGAAGGGGAGAACACGGAGGGACAGGAGGGAAGGGGACATCAATAATTGACAGGAGGGGAGAGCACTATGAAAATGTTTAAAAAAATAAAGAGCTGCTCCCCTCTCAGTCCCTATCCTACCCCTGAAACCCTCTCTTTTACACTACACACACACACACACACACACAGAAACATACAATGCATTCCTACTCACACACAGACACACCCGAAACACACAATGCATCCCTTACATTCACACAAACACTCATTCTCTTACACACAGAAACAAAATGCATCTCTTACACAATCAATGCACCCCTTACATACACACACTGCATTCAATTACATACACAGAAACACACCTTGCACCCCTTACACACAAACATACAATGCATTCCTTACACGCAAACACACACTGCATCCCCTATAAACACACTACATCCCTTACACAAATTGGTATCCCTATACACTACATTCTATAAGAACACACACACATTGCATCCTCTACAATAACTCATACAATAATCCCCTACACACAACACTCCACTTCCTGTGAGAGAACTCATGGGTGGGCCATGTAGGTATTTATGGGTGGGCATTGTAGGCATACTCACGATCAAGTCCTGGGGGCTCAGACCTTGAGCTGTGTAAGGTGCCCTAAAAATGGAGCTGCTTCCTGTTCGTTAATTGTTGTGAGCACTGTTAAAAACAGTCTCCAGAGAGCCACTTCTACACCAGACCTGTGGAGCCAGACTGAGCCCATCATCAGCCTCTTGTCCTCATCTGGTGGTAAGTAGGCAATCCAATATACTATTAGTGGCACTAATCTCACATTAAATGGATACTATAGTCACCAGAAGCACTACAGCATAATGTAGTGGTTCTGGTGTCTATAGCCTGTGCCTGTAGGCTTTTTAATGTAAACACACTGTCTTTTCAGATAAAAGACACTTTGTGAAGACTGGCGTTGGCCCATATGGCAGAGCATATGGGGGGGGGGGGGGCGGAAATGTTTTTTTGCGTAGGGCGACAAAAATCCTTGCACCGGCCCTGGGTGTAAGGCACGGGTAATCTTGAAAATTGATGGCAAGATGAATGCAGCATGTTATCAGAAATACTGGCAGACGATCTGCATTATTCTGCATGAAGGCTGCACATGGGACGCTCTTGGACTTTCCAGCATTACAATGACCCTAAGCACAAGGCTAATGTTAACCCTCCAATGGTTACAGCAGAAAAAAAGGTGAAGGTTCTGGAGTGGCCATCACAGTCTCCTGACCTTAATATCATCGAGCCACTCTGGGGAGATGATATTTAGGTCCGGAGAAGTGCTTTGCAAGTAAGTGTTTTTTTTTATTCTCCACATCACCAACTAAATACTTTGCTTTTTTTTTTTTTAAGCTGACAGTTCCTCTTTAAGACACGCCAACACTTTAGAGAGAGAATGGATATAAGCCAAGACAGGAAATAATGAAACACAATAGAACAGGTTCTGTATTTCCAAGGAATAAAACACATTGCACGCATAAAAAAAAGCTTGCAATAGTCAGTTGTGATCTAACACTGGACATAAAACTGAAAATAAAAATCTATGCTGGGGGCATACATCAAAATGTTAAATTAATATGTTACAGTTGTGCTCAAAAGTTTTCATACCCTTGGAGAATTGGTAATATATGTACCATTTTTAAAGAAAATATGAGTGAGCAGGCAATACACATTTCTTTTATTTCCTATGGGATTCATATTCAACTGTAGGTTATAATAGAATGGCACAATCATAAAAGAAAACATGGCAACAAAAACATAAAATAAAAAAAGAAATGACCCCTGTTCATAATTCTGCATTCCCTTAGTTCTAAATACTGTGTATTGCCTACTTTAGTATCAATGACAGCTTGCAGTCTTAACACTTGTCTATGAGGCCCCTAATTCTTGCAGGTGCTAGAGCTGCCCATTCGTCTTGGCAAAATGCCTTCAGGTCAATCAAAGTCTTTGATCATCTTGCATGAACCACATGTTTGAGATCTCCCCAGAGTGGCTCGATGATATTAAGGTCAGGAGACTGTGATGGCCACTCCAGAACCTTCACCTTTTTTCTGCTGTAACCATTGGAGGGTTAACTTGGCCTTGTGCTTAGGGTCATTGTCATGCTGGAAAGGCCAAGAGCGTCCCATGTGCAGCCTTCATGCAGAATAATGCAGATCGTCTGCCAGTATTTCTGATAACATGCTGCATTCATCTTGCCATCAATTTTCAAGATTACCTGTGCCTTTAGAGCACACTTAAACCCAAAACATCAGTGAGCCACCACCATGCTTCACATTGGGGGTGACATTTTTTTTCACTATAGGCCTTGTTGACCCCTATTTAAACATAGCGCTTATGGTTGTGACCATAAAGCTCTATTTTGGTCTCGTCACTCCAAATTATGGTGTGCCAGAAGCTGTGGCGTGTCAAGGTGTTGTCGGGCATATTGTAACTAGACCACACTGTATATTTCCAGAGCAGCCTGCATTTCTCCTGAGGTTACCTGTGGGGTTTCTTTGTATCCCAAACAATTCTTCTGGCAGTTTTGGATGAAATCTTTCTTGGTCTACCTGACCTTGGCTTGGTATCAGTGGCGTACACACAATCCAAGGGGCCCCAGTGCGAAACTGATCCGTGGTCCCCCCCCTCTCTCCCCCGGATCCGTGCTCCCTTCTCTCCCCCCCGATCCGTGCCCCCCATCCCCCTGACACATACATACATAAAGACACACACACAAACATACACACAGACAGACACACACATCCCTCGACAGACACATACATACAGACACACACACATATATAGACACACACACACATACATACATAGAGACACAGGCACACACACACACATAGACACAGACACACACACATACATAGACACAGACACATACATACGGGGCCCCATGGATTGTGTGTATGCCACTGCATACATAGACACACACACACACATACATACAGAGACACACACACATACAGAGAGACACAGACACACATACAGAGAGACACACATACAGAGACACAGACACACACACATACAGAGACACAGACACACACACATACTTACAGAGACACAGACACAGACACATACAGAGACACATGCACACATACTGAGACACAGAAACACACACATACAGAGACACACACACATACAGAGAGACACAGACACACATACAGAGAGACACACATACAGAGACACAGACACACACACACATACAGAGACACACATACATACAGAGACACAGACACACACATACAGAGACACACGCACACATACAGAGACACAGAAACACACACATACAGAGACACACACATACAGAGACAGAGACACACACACACACGCATACATACAGAGAAACACACAAACATACACAAAATGTTTCCTACCTTGTTACTTTCCCTGGGGTCCAGTGGGGGCTCAGCCTGATGGGAGTCAGAGTTCCCACTCTGACTCCCTCCTCCTTCCTCCCGCGCAGGCTGATAGCTGGGAGGCGTGACCGGGGAATCACTTCCTCCCGGCTCTGATGTAATCACAGGGGGCCCGGTCGCGCTCTTAAAGCGCCCAGCACTGACTGGGCCCCCTCACAATCCATATCTATCGTGTGGCCCTGACAGCATGGGCCACCCGATGGACCCCTCCATATGCGGCCCCGGCAGTTTGCCGCGTGGGCCGGACCCGCAAAATGTGGCAGCAGGCCTGGTACCCGGTCGCGGGGGGCCGCAGGGCGGCCGGGCCCCATGGAGTGCCAGGCCCGGACGCAGCAGCGACCCCTGCGACCGCGGAATGTACGCCGCTGCTTGGTATCGAGAGATCCCCAAATTTTCCACTTCTTAATAAGTGATTGAACAGTACAGACTGGGATTTTCAAGGCTTTGGATATCTTTTTATATCCTTTTCCATCTTTATAAAGTTCCATTACCTTGTTACGCATGTCTTTTGACAGTTCTTTTCTGCTACCCATGGCTTAGTGCCTAACCTGCTCAGTGCATCCACTTTGCATGATCAGTCATATATTTCAATATCAATATCAATGCCAAAATGTCACAATTTTTCCAGGGTAAGCAAACTTTTGCGCACAACTGTATCAATATATCTGTCTGTCTGTCTATCTATCTCTCTATCTAGACATGACATATATTCTGCTAGTCTTACAATAATAAAGGTCATTTTATTCAAGGGTTAATCCAAGCACCAAGAGTATTTCAGTGATTTGAAGTGGTGATGGTGTCTAGAGACCAATTTCGCTGAAATGCTGCACATACATAGATTAACCCCTCTGCTGCGGGAGGTGTAACTCCACCTATGCAGCATTATTTGCCAGCCCAGAACTCAATCAATTGGTGTCTGATGCCAGCACACACACCGCATTTTGGTGCCAGACAGCCAAATACCCCCATGCTGCCACTGTCCTCCCCTCAGGATGCCCTCCATGATGTCCATTCAGGAATAATATGAGCCAAGAAGCATTGGACTGAGGGGAGAACTTGACTCAAACTAGCAAAATGCTTCGAACAGAGTTCAGAGCAAAATGCCAGGGGGCCAGATAAGGACTGCAAAGAGCGTAACCCTTGTGTGAAGTAATTAAAAGGATACAAAGACCTTATATTTTATTAATAAACAGGACTAACATAGGACACAAGGTCATGCATTTAGAGTGGAAGAAAGGAGATTTAGTCTAAGGCAAAGAAAATGTTTTTTTACAGTAAGAACAATAAGAATTCTCTGCCTGAAGACATGATTTTATCAGATTCTATACAGATATTTAAACAGCAATTGGATACATATTTGCAAAAATATAATATGTGGGGGTTTCATTTTTAATATGTGGGGTAATAGCTTGTTGATCCTAGGAATTATCGGACTGCCATTCTGGAGTCAAGAAGGAATTCTTCCTAGTTTGTTGCAAAACTGGAAGTGCCTCAAACTGCTTTTTTACCTTTTTTTGGATCAACAGCAAAAACAGATGTGAAAAAGACTAAACTTCATGGACGCATGTCTCTTTTCAGCTATGTAACTATGTAACCTGGTAATGAATGTATCTTTACTTAAACCATATACAGAAATGAATACTATAAATATGTGCAAAGTGTTAAAATAAATATCCTGTCCGAGAAGGAAGTAACCATGTGAAAGAGGTACAATGTCTCAGAAAGTGGTGAAACACACCCTCCGGTTTTAATATCACACTGCCTATGTGGTTCACCATTAAATTAGATATTAAAACCGAAGGGTGTGTTTCACCACTTTCTGAGACATTGTACCTCTTTCACATGGTTACTTCCTTCTCGGACAGGATATTTATTTTCACACTTTATTAACATTGCACTTATTTGTAGTATAGATTTCTGCATATATTTCAAGTAGGGATACATTAATTACCAGGTTAGACTTTAAGGGGAGAAGGTGGTCTTGGCAATGGAAAAGAGGTATATTTAAACCTTTTTCCATTTTTTTGCTGGGGGTGGGGGGCAGACACTAGTTTTTGGTTGGAGTAACCCTTTAAAAGTTTAATCTGTATTCACCATTCTTCTGCAGCCATTCTTATCAATATTTGCATGTACGTCGTAGTGCACGTCGGAACTATGGATCACCTACATGGTAAAGCAAGTTATACATTCTTTCCAACAGGATACACATATGGGTCAGTGTATTACTGTCACGTATTCTTCGTATCCATGTGGCAAAAACTGAGATAATTACCTTCCGAAGATTGAGGGGAGTGCCGCTCAGCGGTCTTCTGCCATGATGCCTGGCTTGTGCTGCATGTCTGTGCACGCCGGCTGCTGTGGACCCACGCAATTATATAGCCCCACATCCGTCCACAGTAAAAACGATGTCGATGTACGGATGATGTCACGCAAAAGACGCACATGCGCATTTTGGGGTCAAGGGCTAGATACAGCCAATCGGATCGGCAAGAGGGTTATTTGAACTCACTTATTCCTTAGCTCATTGCCCTGTCGTGGTTTCCCTTAAATGTTTTTCTGTTTTTTTTTACTTTGGCTTAGTTTTGACTTCCCTGATTTCTGGTACCCTTGACTTTGGGCTTTTCCTTATCGCTGTGTCTCGTTCTGTGTCCCTGACCTCTGCTAGTTTTCTAACTGTTCTTGGGTATGTTAAGTCTGGCCATTCTAAGTCCCGGTAAGACGTTACCCATAGTTCTAGAGTGTGATAATATTCTGCGTGCTGGATCAATATAATCCTGACAATGACTTGACCAATCTGCCTATTGAACTAAACACATTGTCACAGGTTTGTCGTTAGGCAACAGACTCGTGAGTTTAGATCTGACATTTTTTTCTTTTAAGATTTCTTTAAACCTGTAACTCCCCCCTCAAAATTTCTAGAAATACATAATTTATGTCAACTAAATATTGCTGCTAATTGTGTCTAAAAGTACAGACTAGTACAAAACCCCTGCAGTGTTTCATGCCAGCATCAGTCCATAAATAATCCCCTCATTTTCAGTCCAGGCATGCTGTAAACTCTTGAGCATGTTATACTTAGAGGGCTGTTTCAGCTAACCATCTCATTGGGACACAACGTACTGCAAAGAAGGTCATGCTACAGCAATGTGGTTTCACTCAATTGTATAAACTAAGCATTGCTATTACAAATTATGACAGGGAAATATGCAAAAACAGGCATTCAAATCAATTGAAACTTTAATTGCATCATTTGGAACTCACATAAGAAGAAATTACAGAATTTGATTTGTGCATTTGTATGCTAGGCAAAGCACTCTGTAGTTCTTAATCTAATTCGTTATGTGTCTGCATACTTATTTCTTTTGAAATACATCTTAAATAGGGTGCAAATTAAGGACACAATTTTACTGTGTGCATTGTATTTTAAATATTATATAACATAATACCTAACATATTCAATCCCTCTGTTCCTGTGCGTCCAACTTGTCTAGTTTCAAATACGTGTCTGTTAGTCCACCTATTGTACAGCACTACGGAACTTGTTGGCGCTTTATAAATAATAATAATAATCACAGGAATATAGTTAATATATTATAATGATACTAACATTTAAATTACTTTATAGCTACTTTTCTCCTTGGAGGAAGCATGGTAATATATAATAACATAATAACACATATTTAAACTATGTGTTCAGTAAATAGAAGAGTAAGGGACAGCTGATTCAGTATTTTTCAAGATTTATTTTTTAAAATTTTTAGATGTTATAGCAATTCGTATTTCCTTTGTGTATTGTTACTGTGCTATAGGGCAATAAATAGTAATTTAATTTATCCAAAAAGAGTAGATCAAGCATGAATCATGCGACAAAAAATAATAAATTCAATAGTTTACTCATTTAAAAATTTCCTAAAAGATCGCTTACATAATACACAATCTCACTGACCAACCAACATTGCTGGATTTATTTACCTTGGACCCAAAGGGAGAGAATGATCAGATGGATGCTTATTTCTTCACCCTCTGATTTCCCCCACAAAAAAAATTAAAATAAATCAGGTTGGATATTTAGTACCTGACACTTATGCCCTTGGACTTCCATTTTGTCTGCAGGGTTAGTTGGGCGACAGCTGATAGGCTTTGAGTGTCAGTTCATGTGTTTATTTACTGAGCAAAAAAATATGTATTTTTATGAAACATCACCTCAACTGTGAATTGTGATAGACTTCTTACATTGTATTACCCTATTAATGAAAATAGAACATTATTAGTATTAGTATCTTATTTTTGGTTCAGCATTGTGCAATTATACCACCATGGAAAACATATGTGGGATATTGGGATATTTTTATTTAGAGAAATCTGCATGTGAGAAGCTGGTGTTGACTGAAAGATACCTTTATATTTCAGGTATCATTTAAGCTGATGATTATATAATCAATTGAGATTATATAAAATGAAGGAATTGTAAAGGTATCTTTTTAATCTTTTGTTATTCTATAATGGTTATTTTGGCAACTGTCTCCATCAAGGATAGCGTTGTTCAGGGCACAAGGATCCTACAGCGCTCCCTGCATATCCTACCCTTAGTGGGCTGACCTCACACGATTGGCAGGGAGCCTGGCATGCATTCATGCCAGGCTTAACTCTCAGTTTATCTGGTGATCCCTCCTTTTTTGGGTGGGTCTACCCTGCCTCCTTAACCGCCTTCCTACTGCAAACAGAAAGCTTCCAGCTCTCTGGCTGAGATAGTGGAGGCAGCAACCAGCGCCCAGCAGGTCACAGGTAAGAAGTCAAACCAATCTACTTACCGGTCAACTACTTATTATGACAGCCACCAGAGGTGGACTTAATCCTGCATTTTAAACATTTTAAGTTTCTATAAAGCATAATGATTTACATTGTAGGGTGAAAAGGACAGGGATACTGCACTCAGACCCTTAATCTCAATGAAGCATCTGGGTGACTATAGTGTTCCTTTAATGCGGTCTGTGGTGGAGTGCATGGCCTACATCTCTGCCTTGTGCAAACCATATCTTACGCTCTGTGAGGAGGTCAGAGCACAGGCTGGAACTCATGATGTTCTGACCGCACGTAAGCACCAGGCAGAGGTGCAAACCATGCACTCCACCACAGACAGCAAGGGAATAATTTGTATTTAATAATTACTAACTTTCTGGCTGAGCGACATGGGGAGGGGGTGTAGCTGGCTATAGATATATATCTATATCTCTACATTGAGCATTAAGTATCTAAGAATACAGCTATTTGTTCAAATGTACATCTACCAGTAGTTGCTCTGGTAACTGCAATGGCGGCTGATGAATTTTAAAAATGGTGGGGCGTTGCACCCATGACCAGGTTCATCTCCAGACATCAATAAAGGGGAGAATTGGAACTACAGATATAACAATGACAGACCTTTTTTTTCTAACACACATTGTAACGTCAGAGTGACTGAAGGAAAGGTCAGTGAATGAGACTTAAACAGCTCCCAAGGTCACTCACATTGTTATGCAATTAATGTCTAGCACAGGTCATTATAACATGAACTTTGAAGAGGTTATCTGGAGTCCTATGTTTTAACATCCTATTGTAATCTACGGTAACATGTTATTTGTACCATTACTGGCTGTCAGATTGCAGGATGTTCACCAAATACTGATAAGGTGCTGCTACAATAACATAATTTTGATATTTGCACTGCAAAAGTGTTTACAGTAAACAAGCAATTTGTATGAATGCAAACAGCATATTCATTGAATAACAGGTTTATGCACGACCAAATGCTGTCAACACCTTCATTACCAAATTAATTTTGTTAAAAGTGTCTCTTTAAGGTCATACATAAGCAATCTTTTGTTCAACATAAGTGAGTAAAACCTAACTCGTTCTCGTACTGATACCGGAGAAACTGACGGAAGCCAAGCACAGAGAGATGGACACAGGTTTCTTCAGGAAGGAAGAGATTCTTTATTGGATCACCGATCGGGACTCAGAGGGACTAGCGTCACCAAAATACAGCAAAGTCTGAGTCCTGAATACATAGAGTACATTCCTTATATAGCACTGTAGCTCCTCCCACAATTAACTACACCCACACATACCCTTAACCTATTTAATGAATAGAGTCTAAACTCATCCATCCGGTCTAACCACGTGGCTCATCTGATACAAAGGAGAGGGACGCGTAATTCCAGTTCTTACATTCCTGCACCTGGTCAGTACAGTGATGACAGTATCTTAGCTACGTGTTATTAACTAACTGATACTACAAACACATATACATACATATGCCTTGTGGCAATCTTAGCCTGCTAAACTTGTATTTTACTGGAATTACATCACATTCCCCCCTTTGATGCCTCTGATATTTCACAATTACTTGAGGCATCACTTAACCTTGGTTTGCATATACCTCAGGTTACCATGAACCAGACCAGACTTATCTTATGATGTGAATCTTCAACATTCATCTTCTTGCATTGGTTCTCCCTGATCTAGAGCCTTATACTTATATATCGCCATTATCTGTGCAGCAGCCTTCCTCTCTGCTATACTTCCTATCAGGCTTTGCACAGACCTAACTACTAAGGGTATAAGACACGGTAGGAGTAGACACAACAGTAAAATCAGTAGGACTCCACCTACCACTGCCTTAAGCCCTCCAAACCACTCATACCAGCTACCAAACCAACTACTTGGATTATACCCTTTCCATACCTGAGTAGGCACATGCGCTAGTTTAACCATATGGCTAGTAAGCTCAGCTATTGCTTGCCCTTCGTCATCTATTTGAAGACAGCAATTACTTAGGTTAAACTTCCCACATACACCTCCCTCTACTGCCAAAAGGTAATCCAAGGCTAATCTATTTTGGTAGACTGCTGTCCTCATCCTGGTGTTATGCTTCGCTAGAAGATTGAGCGCTTGTGATGTTTCATTAGTGATAATCTCAACCACCGCCTGTAATCTTATAATACGGTTGAGCATATAAATAGGGGTTCTATAACCAAAGGTACCATCCTCAGCCCACGTGGCTGGCCCATAGTAATCTATAATACGCTGGGGAGGCCATTCATCATCTTCCCAGGTGCCTATCTCTATGGGTCCCCTTTTCTTCCTATGATTCACATCATACACTTTAACACCTAAAGTCTCACCTGTTTCAATCGGTAACAAGAAGAAGGATGGTTTGAGCATACCCAACACACATGCCCCTTCCCAGTCCTGTGGCAGCTCCGAATAGGCTTTCTTACCACAGATCCAGTACAAATTTGCTGGGGCTCTCCAAGTAGATGTGATGGATAGATCAAACCACACATCCTTTAAATTGGCATATCTAGCAAACGGGTTAGATGGTTCTGAGACATTTGAAGCCGACCACCAAGTTGTATTCTTTGTATCATCATCATAAGCTTTTTGCCCTAGACAAGTTAATTCTCCTACAGAAGTATTATACATTATTCCTTTCCTTGCTATGCAAACATAACCTATGATGGAGGTCTTTAATCTCCACTCAGATTTACCTCTAACACTCATCTGATAATCGGCTTGTGAAGATATTAATTGTTGAACTGCCTCAGAACCGGACATTACCTCCTTTGCTTCCTAAGGCCATTGGTCTCCCATGTTAGTACCTCCACACACATAGCAGTTGGTAACATTAAGACTACCGGCAATACTTTCAGCTAAATCGATGAACAGGTTTTTAGCATTATGGGGGATCTTATTATCTATACTCATCTCTTCGTAAAAGGAATGGTATACTTGATGAGTCTGGGAGGATACCGTATCAGTCTCTATCCCTATAAATAATATTGTCCCAGGGTCTAAACCCGTCCCGTATATTTGAAACCCAAATAAATTACCATATTTATCTAAGAACTTGTCGGGGTTATTTATAAGAATATGGACTGGATTGCATTCCATAGACTTACAGTATGGATTGGTAGGCAACTTAGTAACAATCATGTCTTTGTCTACTGTCTGTCCCCAAGTCGCCCACCCCACACAAGACCAATATGGACAAAAGTTATAGTCTTTATTTGGGCATCTAGGACTCACATATTTATTTTTGCTACTGGGACAAATATATTTATCGTTAGACCCATACGTCCTCTCCCATCTAAGATCCCCACATACATTCCACGGCTTTCTACCACTCGATATCGCTTTACACGCATCAAATAGCAGAACACCCGAAGAATGTACGGATTCTAACACCGTTTTATTAATTAGGGTCCCCTGAGGATCTCCATTCCTGAGAGTCAACCAAATTGTACGAGGCTGATACTCCGGACTGAAGCACTTAGGTTCTCCTACTCTTAAATGGCACACACTATAATCTATATTTAAGTATTTACATCTCGATACATCTCCTTTACATTCGTATTGTGAATGCCAAATTAGGGTTTGGGAAATATGGTTACCTGTTCTCGTAGTCTTAATGCATACCTCACAGCTAGGAGTGTCGGTACCTCTACCTTCCTGAATATAAAAACACATATAAATAAACACTATCAAAAGCACATCTTTCGCCGTCATCCTCAGTCTTCGTCCGTGCGATGGCGCCTCAGCTTCCAGGATGTGAGGGGCTGCAGGGAATGGAGTTCTGCTCATCTTCACAGGTGTCCCTTCGAGACTTTCCTGGCTTATACACTATGTGATGGTAAGCGGACAGGCTTTATTATGGCCTTCTCACTCACACCTGTAACAATAAAATTTGTAATCCACAATAATTCCTCGTTACTCCGACTGAGTAGTGCGTTTTAACCGGATCTTGCAGGGATTCTCTGGATCTGCTGTAACTTGCCAAGAATCGACTGCTGCTGGTTTAACCCTGGAGTGATGTATCCACGGAGTCACTTCTGCTACTTTTATCGCTGTAGGGGTAGACAAAAGAACAACATAAGGACCTCTCCACTTGGGCCCTAACGGTACATTATTCCACTCTTTAATCCACACTTGATCTCCTGGATGATAACTATGAACAGGGGGATAAATATTCACAGGTAATCTATCTTGTACCCATTTCTGTACCTCCTCCATAGTCTTACCCAACTCTACAACCTGCTGCCGAGTAATTCCTTCTCCCAACTGACTCAAGTCCCCCCTTAAGTTACCAAGTACGGGAGGTGGTCGCCCATACATGATTTCAAAAGGAGAGAGGCCCATCCTTCTGGTAGGGGTACTGCGGATTCGCAATAAGGCTATAGGTAAGAGAACGTTCCACTTAAGTTGGGTTTCCTGACACATTTTAGCCAACTGGTTCTTTATAGTTCTATTCATTCTCTCTACCTTACCAGAACTCTGGGGTCTATATGCAGTATGAAGCCTCCACTTTATACCAAGCATATGAGTCAGTTGTTGTAGGCACTGGTGAACAAAAGCTGGACCATTGTCCGATCCTATAGAACAGGGTAGTCCATATCGGGGTATTATTTCTCGTAGCAGGAATCTCACAACTTCTCCTGCTTTCTCTGTACGAGTAGGACATGCTTCTACCCAGCCTGAATAGGTGCACACAATTACCAGCAGGTAACGATGTCCACCCGATTTAGGCATCACTGTAAAGTCTATTTGTAGATCGGACATGGGGAGTCCCCCCATAAACTGAACTCCTGGTGGCTTTACTGGTCCTTGTCTTGCATTATTCTTAGCACACGTTACACATCTGCGTACAATGGCCTGAGTCAAGTTGGACAATCTTGGTATGTAGAAATGTTTTCTAAGAGATTCTTCAGTACTGTCTCTCCCAGAATGTGTCCCGTTGTGATAATTTTGGACAATTTCTACCGCTAGCGATGCTGGTATAACTATTCTTCCATCTTCTAGCTGATACCACTTGTTCTCCAGATACTTTCCCGGTTCAGTCTTTAACCACTCCTCTTCTTGAGCTGTATAAACTGGAGTCCATTGGGACAGTGGAGTTGGTATAAGAGCAGCTATATGCCCTACATACTCCTGTCTTCCTGATTCAGCAGCACGCTTAGCTGCACTATCTGCCATCCGATTTCCCTTGGTTACATCACCATCTCCTCTCAGATGCGCTCGACAATGTATGATACCGACTTCTTTCGGCTCCCACACTGCTTCCAATAGTTGTAGGATTTCGGCTGCGTACTTGATTTCTTTGCCTTCTGAATTCAGTAGTCCTCTTTCTTTATACAAAGCTCCGTGGGCATGAGTGGTTAAAAACGCATACTTAGAGTCCGTATAGATATTTACTCTTAAACCTTCAGCCAATTGTAACGCTCGTGTTAGTGCTATTAATTCTGCCTTTTGTGCTGATGTTCCTTTCGCCAGTGGCCGAGCTTCTATCACCTTGTCTATTGTTGTCACTGCATATCCTGCATAGCGGATCCCTTCTTTCACATAACTACTGCCGTCGGTGTAATATTGAACATCGGGGTTCTGGATGGGAAAATCACGAAGATCTGGTCTACTTGAGAATACTTCATCCATTACTTCCAAACAATCATGTTGACTTTCAGTAGGTTGTGGCAAAAGGGTAGCTGGATTTAAGGTGTTTACAGTCTCTAAATGCACTCTTGGGTTTTCACACAACATTGCTTGATACTTGGTCATACGGCTGTTACTAAACCAATGATTTCCTTTGTAATCCAACAACGTCTGTACTGCATGTGGGACTCGTACATAAAGTTCTTGACCCAGAGTGAGTTTATCGGCTTCAGCTACTAGCAGGGCGGCTGCAGCTACGGCTCTTAGACAAGGTGGAAGTCCGCTGGCCACTGCATCCAGTTGCTTAGACATGTAGGCAACAGGTCTTTGCCATGATCCCAAGTACTGTGTCAATACTCCCACAGCCATTCTTCTTTGCTCGTGTACATATAAGTAGAATGGTCGTGTGTGATCAGGTAGACCTAATGCTGGGGCACTCATCAAAGCCTTCTTCACATCTTCAAATGCCGTTTGCTGTTCTTGGGTCCATAAGAAGGGGTCGTGCTCTGTACCTTTGATAGCTGCGTACAGAGGTTTTGCCAGTATCGCATAGCTGGGAATCCATATCCTACAGAAGCCTGCTGCCCCCAAGAATTCTCGCACTTGTCTTCTATTCTTGGGTATTGGTATTTGGCAGACAGCCTCTTTTCTCTCTGGCCCCATAATTCTTTGACCTTCAGAGATATGGAATCCTAGATACTTGACAGTTGGCAAACACAACTGAGCCTTCTTTCTAGACACCTTGTATCCTGCCTTCCAGAGAATGTGTAGTAGATCGTGCGTTGCTTGCTGACAGATTTCTTTTGTAACTGCTGCTATCAACAAGTCATCTACATATTGTAACAATACACACTCTCCTGGGATGGACTCGAAATCCAATAGATCTTGACTTAGGGCTGAACCAAATAGGGTAGGTGAATTTTTAAACCCTTGGGGCAGTCTTGTCCAAGTCATTTGGCGTTTTGAGCCCGTTACAGCGTTCTCCCACTGGAAAGCAAAAATACATTGACTTTCTGCGGCAATTCGGAGGCAAAAGAAGGCATCTTTGAGGTCTAAAACTGTGAAGTAAGTAGCCCCGCCCGGAATTAAAGCAAGCAGGTTATATGGATTGGGTACAACTGGATGTATACTAACAACCGCATCATTGACTGCTCTTAAGTCCTGCACAGGTCGATACTCATCTGTGCCGGGCTTTTGAACAGGCAGCAATGGGGTGTTCCAGGGGGAAGTACAGAATTTTAGGATACCATACCGTATGAACTTATCCAGATAGGATTGGATGTTCTTCTTAGCCTTCTGCGGAATGTGATATTGTCTTAGGCTCACTGGATAAACCCCATGTTTCAGTTCAATTTTTATTGGTGGAATATTGCGGGCCAGTCCTGGTGGGTTGTTCTCTGCCCAAACTCCTGGTATGTTAAACAATGTCTCATCACTCCTAGGGTTTTGGCTAGTCAACACTGTATAAAGTCGCCACTCTTCTTCCTTTGGTACGGATAAAGTCATAATACCTGAAGGTCCATTAAACTTTAAAGATGTTGTTCCATCTGGTAGGAACGTAATCTGCGCTTGTAATTTGGATAGCATATCACGTCCCAGCAATTGGACTGGACATTCAGGCATATAAAGGAATTGGTGTTTTACTACGTGGCCTCCCAATGTACAGAGTCGACTTTTAAGAACCGGTCTTTCAGCACTTCTTCCAGTTGCTCCTATCACAGTAATAGTCCTTCCAGATGGAGGAGCAACTAGATTAGTCACCACTGAATGTTCAGCACCAGTGTCGATCATGAACGCACTCCTTTTCCCCCCTATTGATACATCGACCATAGGCTCCGCTCGACCAAGGGGGATGGAGCCCGGTCGGTATCAATAGTCCTCCATGACCGTGTCAGCCAATCCTACAAAGTCCCTACCTTCTCTATCGCGAGACCTTTGCGCTGCTGGAATATACCTGTCTTCCCTAACACTTCCTCTGTTCCCATTACTCCCTCTATAACCATTACTCCCTCCGGGACCTCCTCTACCTCTCGCTCTGCCTCTAAAGTTTCCGTAGCCTGCCCTGGGTTGGTCTCTCTCGTACTGCTCTCTTTGCGGACATTCGTTCCTCCAATGCCCTTCTTCCTTGCAATACGCACACTGATCCCTACTCAAAGGCTCCCTACTCCATCTATTATTGCCTCTATCTGGGCCCCGTTTATCTACGCCTGCGATCGCTACCGCTAGCATATCAGCCTTTTTACGCATCTTGCGCTCCTCCTCTTTCTTGCTTTCTGTTTCCCTATTCATATACACCTTATTAGCTACCTCCATTAGTTGGGTGATTGACATACCTGCAAACCCTTCTAACTTTTGTAGCTTGCGCTTAATATCTCCGTAAGCTTGGCTGACAAAGGCGGAGTTCACCATTCGGGAATTGTCTGCGTCTTCCGGATTAAAGGGGGTGTACAAGCGGTACGCCTCCAATAATCGGTCATAAAAGACACTGGGCGCTTCATCGCTTTTCTGGATCACCTCAACTGTCTTCGACATGTTAATGGCTTTCTTTCCTCCGGCTTTCATGCCAGCAATTATAGCGTCTCTATAGGCTCTGAGTTGAACCATATCAGCACCATTTACGTTCCAATCGGGATCAGTGTTGGGATAATGTGTTGCGGCCCATGCTGCTGGATTAGCTTGGTTCAAAGCACGGGCTCTATCCTCTAATGCTTTAATGGCTGCTTGATTTATTCTTGTCCTTTCCTCATTGTTAAATAAAGTCATTAATAACTGCTGGCAATCAGCCCATGTCGGATTATGTGTCTGTACTATTGAGGTGAACAGATCAGTCATGGCTTGTGGTTTCTCAGTATACGAGGAATTATGGGTCTTCCAGTTTAAAAGGTCGGTAGTGGTGAAAGGGACATATACGAAGACAGGGTCAGCGTGTGCCATTTGACCTGCGGCATCGATATAAGCTGACCCGGGATTTAAGCGAAGAGGCATCTGATAGTGCTTTAATTGTTGGGCACCAGTCAACTGTCGGGTTTGGATGGGGCTACGTAGGGAAGCGTCAGTCATGGGTTCCGGTCGGGGAGAGATAGGGTATGGGGATGTGGGAGGTTGGTTTTGGGAAAAGGTAGTGAATAGAACACTTCGGGCCGAGCTAGATGAAGCTTGACCGGAAGTCTGAAGTGGCGCCAAATCAGGATATTCGTTTCTAATGGGGGTGGGTTCTGGTTCCGGAAGGGGAGATTTAGTACGAGGGGGGGTGGATCCTGTACTGGAGGAGGAAGCGGAAGTGGATGAGGGTAATGAGGGAAGGGTTACAGGACTTCCTGTATTTGCGTCACTTCCTCTTACCGGAAAGTAAGGGGGCGGCAAAGGGATCTCGGACTCAGGGGGCGTGTCCAAAATGGGCCTAACACCAGCCCTAGTGGACGAACAAGTCCTAGCTACCATGAGGCGACACTGTTCCTCGTGGCATGTCCGGAGCCATTTTGGCGAGTCATTTACGGCCTGTCTCCAACAATCAATATAAGGAAACTGGCCGTAAAGTTCAGGCCTACCTGATACAGCCACGTGTAAGCGCTGTACCAGAGTTGGATCCAAACTGCCACGTGGCGGCCATGCCGCAACCAAAGTAGGCCACTCCCTAGTGCACAAAGTGACCAAACGTACAGGAGACATCTTTACCCCAAAATCACAAACTTTGAATCCCTTTTTAAAATTCTTAACCATACATCCTAAGGGATCCGGAATCGTTGACTGCGACGCACCCATATTTAACAGTGGAACGTCGTTGACAACGATTACTATACACGCGTACTATTCAACAGTCACACCCGTTTCCTCTGGCAACAGCACCACGTGGTACGGTTACCAAGTGAAACGTACACAATAACAATAAACACTCAGGGAATTCCCGTACAAACACAGCTGCTACACCAGTCACTATATAATCAATATTATGCCCTTTGGCGTAACTACACAGTCACCCACGCTATAATTCTCTATATACGAATTACCCGTCTATAACACACCCCAGTAACATCGTCTTTTACAAATAGCGGTTACAGTACGGTTAGCATAGGTCAAAGCACAAGTTAAGGTCACAATACAATTATTAGTGGTTATGGTGTTAAACATGCAATGGACGACAATGATTAGTACTTATTATATAATGTCAGTAAATATACAGGGTTATGGTACCGTGCACTATAATACAGCAACACACTATTAACACTCTCGCTAGACGGCTGAGCTCGCGCTATCTAACAAGATATACACTTTACTAAAACAATCGTTAACACATTTACAATTCCCAACTAAACTATTGGCCAGTACCTTGAATGGACTACCTAAAACTATATACACCCGTTTTGGTTAGCCACACTGCCCAATCACCACATATACATAGCGAGCTAGAGAACCGAATTTACACAGGCGCCTCTTAGTCGCACTATACAACGAGCTAGAGATCCGAATTTACACAGGCGCCTCTTAGTCGTACTATCAAAAGTCTAGTGGGTTCCAAATTTACACGCCTTCCCACTTAGCCCAGATAGGATGAGAACTAGCGAACCGAATTTACACAGGCGCCGCTTAGTCTCCCGGTCCCTCCGACCTAGCGAACGTAATATACACCCTAGAACGCTAGTCTAGACAAGACACCGGTGTCCGGCTAGGGCTATCTTACACCAGGACCCCGCCTGACTAACCAAATCAAACGGTCTGACTAAAGAGCGTTCGATCGAGCGGTGCGCCTTCGCTCCTTCCCTCCGACAGAGGGGGCAGATACAGATTCAAAAACCCCTTTGGGCCTACCGCACAATCGGTATACCCCTAGCGGGTCCTGCCGTCTAAAACAGCAGTTATCTTACCTCCTCGTTCCTGAACCTGAGTTCACACTCATCGACGGGGACACCCCAGCACTTCTCACGTAGAGGCCGATGATCTCCTGGACAACAGACCAGTGGCGCCGAGACGAAGGGAGGTCCACGCAGAAGTTCAGGGGTGCAGCCGTAGAGAACGTGGGCAAAGATAGACCGTCTCACGCCTCTGCCTCTCAGCTACCGTTGAACGATGAGCTTCCCGGCCAATGCACCAAATGATACCGGAGAAACTGACGGAAGCCAAGCACAGAGAGATGGACACAGGTTTCTTCAGGAAGGAAGAGATTCTTTATTGGATCACCGATCGGGACTCAGAGGGACTAGCGTCACCAAAATACAGCAAAGTCTGAGTCCTGAATACATAGAGTACATTCCTTATATAGCACTGTAGCTCCTCCCACAATTAACTACACCCACACATACCCTTAACCTATTTAATGAATAGAGTCTAAACTCATCCATCCGGTCTAACCACGTGGCTCATCTGATACAAAGGAGAGGGACGCGTAATTCCAGTTCTTACATTCCTGCACCTGGTCAGTACAGTGATGACAGTATCTTAGCTACGTGTTATTAACTAACTGATACTACAAACACATATACATACATATGCCTTGTGGCAATCTTAGCCTGCTAAACTTGTATTTTACTGGAATTACATCACAGTACAAAATCATGTATATGCTCTACTGAACATCTCATCAATGTAAAGAACATTGGTGGGCAGAATAGAAAATATTTTGGGCATCATAAGCACATCCTTAAATGATCTTGCACTGCACTTTATTTCTATTCCTTAGAAATGGGGCACCAGAGGACAAATTAGGGATTGTAACAGAGGTATTCTTAGGATTTTACATATTTAGTGGCTGTATAAAGACATGAGTAGTTTGTTTATGAGTCAGAGTCACCTTGTCCTGATATCAATTTTTTTATAAATTGTTTGAATGCTGATAGAACATATCCATCAGTATGTATATGAGGTAAAAATGGAGAGTGATGTAAGTTGTTCTTTAAAACATCATGTGGTTTTGTTCATGGAACAACAGCTATTTTTTATTGTGGTTTTCTTTTTTAAAGAGAACTGTCATTTCCCATGAATTTTAATATTATGTTTACTTCACTGTATAATTAAATGTATATATATGAGGTGTGACAAATACACTGCTCAAAAAAATAAAGGGAACGCTTAAACAACACAATGTAACTCCAAGTCAATCACACTTCTGTGAAATTAAACGGTCCACTTAGGAAGCAACACTGAGTGACAATCAATTTCACATGCTGTTGTGCAAATGGGATAGACAACAGGTGGAAATTATAGGCAATTAGCAAGACACCCCCAATAAAGGAGTGGTTTTGCAGGTGGTGACCACAGACCACTTCTCAGTTCCTATGCTTCCTAGCTGATGTTTTGGTCACTTTTGAATGCTGGCGGTGCTTTCACTCTAGTGGTAGCATGAGACGGAGTCTACAACCCACACACGTGGCTCAGGTAGTGCAGCTCATCCAGGATGGCACATCAATGCGAGCTGTGGCAAGAAGTTTTGCTGTGTCTGTCAGCGTAGTGTCCAGAGCATTGAGGCGCTATCAGGAGACAGGTCAGTACATCAGGAGACGTGGAGGAGGCCGTAGGAGGGCAACAACCCAGCAGCTGGACAGCTACCTCCGCTTTTGTGCAAGGAGGAACAGGAGGAGCACTGCCAGAGCCCTGCAAAATGACCTCCAGCAGGCCACAAATGTGCATGTGTCTGCTCAAACGGACAGAAACAGACTTCATGAGGGTGGTATGAGGGCCCGACGTCCACAGGTGGGGGTTGTGCTTACAGCCCAACACCGTGCAGGACGTTTGACATTTGCCAGAGAACACTAAGATTGGCAAATCCACCACTGGCGCCCTGTACTCTTCACAGATGAAAGCAGGTTCACACTGAGCACATGTGACACACGTGACAGAGTCTGGAGACGCCGTGGAGAACGTTTTGCTGCCTGCAACATCCTCCAGCATGACCGGTTTGGCAGTGGGTCAGTAATGGTGTGGGGTGGCATTTCTTTGGGGGGCCGCACAGACCTCCATGTGCTTGCCAGAGGTAGCCTGACTGCCATTAGGTTCCGAGATGAGATCCTCAGACCCCTTGTGAGACCATATGCTGGTGCGGTTGGCCCTGGGTTCCTCCTAATGCAAGACAATGCTAGACCTCATGTGGCTGGAGTGTGTCAGCAGTTCCTGCAAGATGAAGGCATTGATGCTATGGACTGGCCCACCCATTCCCCAGACCTGAGTCCAGTTGAGCACATCTGGGACATCATGTCTCGCTCCATCCACCAAAGTCACATTGCACCACAGACTGTCCAGGAGTTGGCAGATGCTTTAGTCCAGGTCTGGGAGGAGATCCCTCAGGAGACCATCCGCCACCTCATCAGGAGCATGCACAGGCATTGTAGGGAGGTCATACAGGCACGTGGAGGCCACACACACTACTGAGCCTCATTTTGACTTGTTTTAAGGACATTACATCAAAGTTGGATCAGCCTGTAGTGTTTTTCCACTTTAATTTTGAGTGTGATTTCCATTTTTTTATGTTTGTGTGATTTTGTTGTCAGCTATGTAAAGAACAAAGTATTTCAGAAGAATATTTAATTCATTCAGATCTAGAATGTGTTATTTTTGTGTTCCCTTTATTTTTTAAGCAGTGTATATTAAATATAGAAACCCACACCTCTTTATCATACAACTGGGCGCCTCCATCTTAACTCCCTGTCAGCCATGTCTATAAACTCTGTCTTTTGGATCTGAGAAAATGAGAAATGGAGCAATGTTTAAATTTAGTATATCACTATATCCCAAGAAGAATTTTGTATATATATATACATATATATATATATATATATATATATATATATACATATACATATACATATACATATATATATATATATATATATATATATATAGAGAGAGAGAGAGAGAGAGAGAGAGAGAGAGAGATGTAAAAATCAGATAAAATGTGTATCTTGTAATACCTTTTTTATTGGACTAACAGAATTTTTTAATGACAAGCTTTCGGGAGAACCTCCCTTTCTCAAGTCTGAAGCATTTCTGAGCAAGACGACACATAGAATTCAAAGTTGAGTTGTGATACAGGGGTTAAAGCGACATGAGTGTAGATATATATATCTAATCTGTATTTCTCTGATGATAATTCAAGAATTCATTCTACATATGTGTGTGTGTGTATATATATATATATATATATATATATATATATATATATATATTATATATATATATATATATATATAATATATATATATATACACACACACACATATGTAGAATGAATTCTTGAATTATCATCAGAGAAATACATATATATATATATATATATATATATATACACACACACACATATGTAGAATGAATTCTTGAATTATCATCAGAGAAATACAGGCTTTGTGGAGGATATATCCAGAGTCAGATGGATCTAAAATAGAAATGACAGAGACATAGTGCACTCTGTAATAGATTTATTGGTATAAAAAAAACTGATAAAAAAATACACTCACAGGAGACGGTGGGGGGGTCTGGAATAGATGTTACCTGAAGCGTCCCACTGCAGTCTGTGCTGCGTTCCACTTCGCTGCACTCTTATGTGTAGTGAGAACCAATGCTGCCTTGTGCTTTTCGTGATTCAAATGATCACTTTACCATTTAACATTTCAACACTATGAAAAATTCTTTCAATTAGCTATAGTTGCAGTAAGCTATTTTAACTTGCATTTTGCAATTAGACTTTCATACCTCCAAACATTAGGGGTATGGATCTGGGACTGGGAAAGAGGGCATGATGCAGCACTCACTCCAAACAAGGAAATCTCCTAGCAGCTGTTGTAACATGCCAGGACATCACCATTTCTATGACCTTTAATTAATATGGAAAATAGGAAATAGGGTTTTTCATCAAACATTGAATTGTAGTGAATTTAAATGCAATGGCAAAATTTAGCTGATTTGAAAAATGTTTCTAACAAAGCAATACTCACAGCTTGGTTATATGGTGCATTAGTTGTCATGGTGTTGGGCTTAAACAGCTACGCTTATCAAGCATACCTCCCAACATTTCAAATGAAGAAATAGGGACACTTTAAATTTAGGTGTGAATAGGGGCAGGATTATTCTAAGACATTTTCATTCTACGAAATTTTAGGTGTCTTACAAACAGTTTATGCTACTAAAATGTAACAAATGTAACAGAATAAATAATAACAATGTATCTAAAATTCAGATTGCTACCCACGTGTATTGTAGTTTAAAGACACATTACTGTGAGTATTATTCATGTAGAGCTCTGTTATACACCCAGACACACCAACAATACGGAGCTCCCAGAATAGAGGGATATTGGGATAGAAGAGAGGAACAGAGGGATTTGGGCCCAAAATAGGGACTGCCCCTCCTAAATAAGGACACCTGGGAGGTATGGCCAAGTGATGTAATCATGTATCAACACAGTAGATGATTAGGAGATATGACAAAATAATAAATAGAACTTTGCTGGAAGTTCATCATCATGATACAACAAAATGGCAAATTATTTTCAGTTCACATGGCTATTTCCATATTTTTCAGTTTGAACATTTTATGGCAGCAGCAACATTTGGATTTGTTAAACAACGACTCGTGAAATATGTTTTATCTGCACTATGTTGCAATACTTTGTCCCATGACTGTTAAACACATGCTTTTTTTAGATAGGCTGACGTCACATACGTTTAGCAGGGTTGCAGTCATTAATATAAAAAGTAACACAGGCTTTTCTTCCCATGATTCACTCTGATTGTATAATTGTGTTTTACTTATTACAATGTGAACAAAGAACGGAAAGTAATACTTTTTATTTCTAAACTAATAGTTCATGCCTTAAAACAATTAGCCTTTCCTGTTTACATTCCATATAAAATGAGTCTGATAGCATTTTTGTTTTTATGAATGAAACTCAGGAAATATTAATGCTGTGATTTGTGAGGGGTAACACAAAATGGTAAATATGAAAAAATTTACAAACAATAAAGGTTAGGTTGGTCTGGTATGCCTATTGCAACACCCAGGGATGAGGGAGTCTGACTTGTAGTGAAATGGCTCAAACTGGATACAGGCAGAAATTTCACCAAGTAGTCTGCCTAGAGTAATAGATTATTTTGAGTCGCAACTGAAATCAAAAGAGGTCAGGTGCAGTGGGTCCAGGAGTCAATTCATTCAGAAAGGCTTATTTGAATGTGTTCTGGTGATTAGGAAGGAACACAGCACTTGCATATATGGGGTGTATGACTTTAAATCTGCCAAAGGCAGAGTCAATTTTGCTACACACCAAATAATATACTTATAATTCAAAGCTCCAAATTTAAAGGAATGCTATAGGAAAACAGTATGAGGAACTGTTTCCTATTTGTAATAAAAAAAATGGAAACAATTATGTATGGTGTATATGTCTTTAAATCTGTTATAGACAGAGTAAGGTGAAGTATATACCAAATGTTATACTTTGTGTTAAAGATGTAAACCTCATGTATTAGATAATAGATATGCAGTATATATGACTGTATTCCATAATACACTATAAAACCGCATCTCTTTAAAATAGTAAAAAAATATATATAAAAAAGAGAATAAATAGGTGGGTAAATGTAGTTAATGCAGAGTTTATTGGATATAATATTTAAATCAAAATAGAAACACTAGAAATTTATAAAAATAGTATTAATATTAAAAGTATAAAAAAATATGAGCCAGGAACGGATAACAAGGATATTACCAGCAGTTTGGCAGTTCTTAAATCAGATAAACCGCAGGGACCTCCCAGGATGGATATAGATACAGTGTTGCAAAAAACTGTGATCTTCTGGCTGTCAGCTGTGAGGTTGGCGTGCGTCCCAGACCTCACTCTGGGTAATGCGCGCTGTTGGCCGATTGGTCCCCAGATCTTAGGATGCACACTCTCAATGGAAGGGAGAGGAGAAGGAATCCCTTGCTGCTGGTTTTCGAAATACTGCGTCCGTATCCTGCTCGGTACTGGTATGGTCTAACGCGTTTCATGGGTGTTAGCCCCACTTCTTGTCTCTGAAGCACCTGTCTTGCAAAGACTTCTTATTGAGAAGTCTGTGATTGGACAGCCACAGAAAGTCTGGGTGGGTTTAGAAGAGGAGGGCTTTCAAAGGCAGCAGATACGAGATCCGCAGTTTTTGCAAGCTGTTTTAAAATATAACTCCATTTAAAAAAAAAAAATCTTAATTTAATGCATGCAATTTTTCATCCTTGGTATATCTACTAAACAGTGATTTGCATTTTTTATTTTTATTTTGGCCAGTGGAGAGTCCCTTTAAAGAAACACCATAACATTAATGCAGAAGGTATTTTAGTCATGGTGAAACCAAATTCTCAGTCCATTAACCTATCCCCAAGGGTGGGTATACACTACACTATTTTATGGCACACCTACACCACTCTATACAGACTCATATAGTGTCAAATCTTAGTTGAGCTCTTTAGACAGCTGTCCAATGGAGCTAATTCCCCTTAAAAAATATGAGATCCAGAAAAACAATATTGAAAACATCTCATTGGCAGTCCATGGTACGTATTCCAAAACCAGTAATATCTATGTCAGAAAGTAATTACTCTTATAAAAATCTTGAGAGGGTATATTTTACATTATATATAGCATCTTTAAAATTCCCCATAATTTACTATCAAGTTTATTCACTAATCACTTAACAGCAGCTGAATTAGGTCAGGTATATTTGCAGTTATTATCATTTACATTATTACTATTACAAGCATTTATATTGTGCCAAAATATTTCATAATGTATTGATCATTTATAAGGTATTCCATATTAATTAATTTGAGTTCCCATTCCACCACATTGGGGATAGAGCCATACCTGCCTAATTGGCCTGTTATTTACTCTCACCTCAAGTGTAAGGGAAGAGGAGGGAACATATCTCCAAATAACTCCTGGTTTATAGAAGTTCAAGGGACCCCTGTTTATTCTATTTCATTTATTTTACTCTGTGCAGCTAGCTGTGCAAATATTGTAGATTTCTGGTCTATCTCCTTCAAAAATGAGGCAAACAGAAATCTTCAAACTTTTCTCCAAGGGTGCCAGTTTAGAGTAATTAAGTAAGTATTTTCATTTGAATTAATGCATAACATAATTATTTACACGTACAGATTTGGCCCATTGAGTGATTTGCCAAATTCTTTGGAGCTTAGGGGAAAACATCAATTCAGTGGATCATTCTGTAAAATTATTGTAAATAATTCAGAAAACCAGGAATTGGTGAGTATTCACATAGAAACAGCAAATTTTAGGTTAAAATAGCCAAAACTGGAAAAGTTTTAAACTCACATTTGCTTTGGTGTAACGTTTTTGTATTCCTGATTCTCTGTGACTTAGTGAATAAATCTATTTTATAAGCAAGCACATGTGAACACTATCCCAATTTGCACAGTCACTTTAACGAGACTGTGAAAAGCTCTACAAGTGTTTTCTAAGTGGTTGTCATGCCCACTTCGTCAGCCATGACATCTATCTTCATTGTTGAATAGAATTCTCCTGAAATTTAAATGAAATTAATTATCCTTTATGGAATCCAGAGAGTTTGGAATGTTACAGTCTATGCTGGAATGAATGGCATGTAAGGGGGGATCCAGAGATAGCATTAACAGGAAGGGATGATTGCTGGAGCAGGAAGATACATTTACCAGTTCATATGAATGAGGTTATAGTATTTTAGTTTTAAAATATTTTTATTAATTTTATCACAAAGTATATAAAACTCAATTTACATAGAAACTTCTTTACAATAATATTACGTTGACACATATTACAGAAATACAAAGACAAGAAACACCAAAGACAACAAACAACTTATCAATTCACAGTGTATGAGTAATCTATAATAACCCAGAATGGGTTATGACCTATACCCTTTATTAGTCTTCACAGATTGACCACTTCCAAATTCTTACCCCAATTTCCCCTTTTGTCCTATACTAATCACAGTCAGCAACCCCTCACCTAGTCGCCAATAGACCCCAAGTTATGGGGGGGAGACCATATGAAATATGCCCATCTCTAATACTAAGGATGAGGTTATAGTATGACAACCCCAGGAGAAGCTTCCATTGTTAAACATTGCCTGGGAATGTATTGGTTTAATGGAAAGGGTGAGAATTTTCTCACCTTATTTACTAAAAATAAATCTTTGCAGAACTTACAAAGGAATTGCAAATTCCAAGCCAAACAAGTTGAATTGAAAACAAATCTCTATCGCAAGTAGTTTTCCATCTCAACTATATTGGCCAAGAAGTCTTTGTTTAATTCTCCACAATTACAAATTTATTTAATTACCTTTTGCATTAATTTGCTGTAAAACTTAACCAAGGTCCTTTCGTTACAGCTGATTATTGTGGATGCAGATAATTTTTTCAACTGAACTCTTACTGAAGATGAAAAGTGACTGTTTTCTTTTTCTTTCTCCTTTTTAAAGGGAGATTTTGCGGATGCCGTTATAATTTATCATAATAAACCTGATGGTTATTATTTGCCAGTTTAGACTAAACTGTCTAATAGCAACATAATCCTGAATACTGTATAAACACAAAAAATTACAGACTAGTCTTTGTTGTTATCAGCTACAATTAAAGTGATTTTATTCAAGCCAAAATTTAAAAAAATAGATATTTGACTTGAATAGACTAAATATATTAAGGACATATTTAATATTGTATTAGTCACTCAACAGTTTGACAATTTTACACTCCCACTACCACCATGAATCTCAGAGACAGTGGTTGAGAATGATTAAAGTGTTCTGTAAAGAGTGGTCTAAAGTACTAAAACATGGGGCAATCACCATAGACGCCAGTGGGCACCAGGAGGCACAATCCATTAGTGACTTAGAACAGAACACTTCGATAAATCTCTCCCAGTGTGTATATATTGATTAAAATATAATTTTGATTTAGATGTCTAATGGAATTAGATTGCAATTTGTATTTTTTTTTTTATAAAGATGAAATTGGATGCTATCTGTTAAAGTACAGCTGCATAACAGTCAGTATTAGAATTTTTTTTAGTTATATTATTATATTATATATAAATCAACATGCTTAAATTTCCCAAATGACCTAAGCAGATTCAAGTTGGTACATATAAACATAATACACATTTAAGATTTTGGATACAAGATCTGTCCAGAGAACAATTATTACACAAACAAGCCAGATGCAGTGCTTTAGAGGTTTGCATGCACTGTAACTCTGTGTGCCTTAGTACAATGACAAATTAGAAAATGTCTAGCTGGCAAGGGTTTATAGAAAATATATAGTTTTTCCATAGGTTTTTCATATGAGGTTACATCTCTCTTAAATTTCACCAAGTTGGTACACCATACCTGGAGCATCCTTTTTGCTAAATGTCCCAGGATTTCTATGAATGTTCATGACCAGCACACTTTCCCTATGTGTTTATTTATAAAAAAAAACATGTAAAGGTGTCATATATTTCTAAAACATATAATTATACAGGGGCATGTTGCCTTGAGAAGCTATGTTCCGATCAATGTTTCAGATCAACACTTTTACTACTAGAATATACAAGTTTATGTGGCTAAGGATGTGTTTCTTATCTCTCCACACATTGGCCATGTTTATTTTCTTTGTTTCTAAACAAGGGATTGGCACCAGTTAACAGATATTGTCTCAACTTCGCTATTAGACTTAGTTATCAGGAAAAGACCTATAACCAGTAGCAGATTCAACCAGCATCTTAACAATAGCATTCATATATGAAGGGAAAGAATAGTCTTGTCAAGCTGATAAAAAGATAAAAAAATTGACAATTTTAAAAGTTAAACATTAGACTACATTACACCTTTATAAAATTTAATCTGTCCCACTTTTTTTCCCAAGCTTTTTGGTATTCTCCAGTCTTCTGTTAGCATCCCTGCTAGCGCTGGGCACAATAAATAACCAGACATATCATTTTCTAATGCAGATAACACCACAAGTGGAGTTCCAGAGACTTGATTCCTGCTGAACAATATGGAAAGTACAAAACACAAAGGCTAAGTACTTCCTAATAATGTGCTTAAGGCACATACATCGCGCATACACACACTCATATGGAAATTATAGGTTTCAGAAATCTGCTCGTGTTATATTGCATAATACAGTTTCATACCTAATGTAGGAAATTGAAACTGATCTAGCAGCTTCATATTCTGCTGGTCGAAAGAAATAAACATCACGCAATAGCTTAATGCAATTCCATGCTTCCTGTACATAGCACGGTTCTCTGCTCTCAGATGATTACAGTAGAAGAGAGCTTTTGGGATTTTGTTATGTGAGGTTTTTCTCTTTACTGGAAAAATGTGACTCTTTTGAAGAAAATTCGATGAGATATGCACAATTCATTCCATAACTGGAAATTTGGAGACTGTTTTTGCTATATTTACAAAATCTGTCTTGCAGAAGTAATGTAATAATTCAGGGGAATTTCCATTATATGCTTTATTTTATTTTTATAGAATATAGAGGTCTGTGACAACTGCCAATTTACAAAATGCAGAACATTATAATCAAGTTATGAGAATACTTCTGGTTATTTGATGTGAATAGTTTCATTTCACTATTAATGCTAATCTGCAATCAGCCAAATCAGATAATTCCAAAAGACCTGTCACTCATTGCCGGATTAACATAGGGGCTGATGGAGCTGCAGCTCCAGGCCCAAGCCCATGGAATAGGCCATTGATTTAAAAAACAAAAAAATACTCTTAGGGTTGCCAGGTATTTCTTAGGGTTGCCAGGTATTTCTCAGAAGTATTTCTCAGGTATTTGAGGCTGCATAGCCTGTGCCGGTATTGCAGTAATATCGGCAATAGAAATGTCAGTCTCATTATAAACAGAGATAATTCTGCAATACCAGCGCCAGCCAGTAGGGGTCAGTGTGTTTGTGGAGAGAGGCAGGGATAAGAAGTTACAGCATCTCCCTCCCTGCCTCTCTCTACTCACTGATCCGCAGGGGAGCATCTCTGCACAGAGAGTACCAACAACAGCTCCGAGCCTGGAGACACAGCCAATAGCTCAGGCAAGTGAGGGATGGGAGGAAAGGCTGCAGGGAGACATGGGGACACAGACACTAGGGGACACTGGGAGACACTTAGACACTATGGGGACACTAGGCGACACTGAGAGACATAGGGACACTTGGGAACACTGAGACACTAGGGGGTACTGGGAGACCTGGGGACACAAAAACTAGCAGAAACTGAGAGATGGGGATGGTAAGAAACTTGGGGACACAGAGACATAGGGACACTTGGTGACACTGAGACATTAGTGGGCACTTGGAGACCTGGGGACACAGACACTAGGGGAAACTGTGAGACATGGGGATGGTGAGAAACTTGGGGACACTGAGACATTGGGACACTGGGAGAGATGGGGACACTGAGACACCAGGAAACATGGGGGCTGTGAGACACTAGGGACACAGTGGCCCTATGTCACCCAGTGGCCCCTAGTCTCGCAGTGTCTCCATGTCTCCCGGTGTCTCTCAGTGTCCCTAGTGTCTGTGTCCCTAGTCTCCCACAGTCCCCTAGTCATTCAGTGTCCCCATGTATCTCAGTGTCCCCATGTCTCTCCCAGTGTCCCCTTGTGTCTCAATTCCTCCCGATGTCTCTAAGTGTCCCCTAGTGTCCTAGTGATATGGTGACACTGGGAGACATGGGGACACAGACTCTAAGGGACACAGTCACATGGGGACACTGGGGTACACAGGGAGACATGGGGAGACTGAGCAACTTTGAGAACTGGGAGACATGGGGCACTCCCAGTGTCCCCATGTCTTCCAGCCAGTGTTCCTAGTTTCTCAGTGTCCCCATGTCTCTCAGTGTCCCTGGTGTCTCTCAGTGTCCGTAGTGTGCCAGTGTCTCTAGTGTCTCAGTGTTTCCTAGTCTCCCAAAGTCCCCTAGTCTCCCAAAGTCCCCTAGTCTCCCAGTGTCTCAGTGTCCCAATGTCTCCTAGTGTGTCAGTGTCCCCTAGTATAAAAGAAAAAATCTCAGGCACTCACTGTGATAGATTTACAGGTTTATTGGACACCGCAATGTTTCGACCTGTACCCAGGTCTTTATCAAGACTCCAGTGTCCCCTATGTATCATAGTGTCCCCTATGTATCACATTGTCTCAGTGCCCCATGTCTCCCAGTGTCCCTGGTGTTACTTATTGTCCATAGTGTCTTAGTGTCCCCTAGTCTCCCAGAGTCCCCTAGTCTCTTGGTGTCCCCATGTCTCACAGTGCCCCCAAGTGTCTCAGTGTCCCCTAGTAAAAAAGAAAAAAAAATTCAGGTACTCACTGTGATAGATTTAAGCAGGTTTATTGGACACCACAACGTTTTGACCTGTACCCAGGTCTTTATCAAGTCTCCAGTGTCCCCTTTATATCACAGTTTTCCCTATGTATCCCAGTGTCCCCTCGTGTCTCAAAGTCACATAGTGCCCCAATGTCTCCATGTCTCCCAGTGTCCCCAAGTGTCTCATTGTCCCCATGTCTCCCAGGGTCCCAATGTCTCTCAATGTCCCATAGTGTCCTAGTGGCATGGGGACACTGGGAAACATGGAGACACAGACATGGGTATGTTCACCCCTTTCGGCAGTTCTTGTTATGTGATTTGGGTCAGTGGCCCACCCTTTTACCCCGTCCATAGACTTCCTCATTTACTGGACACTGCTGCTATGGGGTATGGATTTACTTGAAAGATGAAAGTGTGAGATTAGCATAGGGTGTGTGTTTACTCATAGCTGCATCCTCTGAGTTTCCCTCCAGTATCATCTCCATCAGATACATGATGCTTGGGAGGTAGGATTGTTCTAGTTATTTTGGTTGATAACATTTTGTAATTAGGCCCATCATAATTGTCAGCACCAAGCCCACTGGGCTCTTAATCTGACCCTGCTGCTACTATGTAAGTAAAACGATGGTTTGCACAACACAAGCTGTATACAGTTTTGTACAAGGTTGGCTGAAAGGGATTCTGTAGTGCCAGGAATACAAAGCTGTATTTCTGGCACTATAGCTCCCTTTGGCTCCCCCCCTCTCTCACAATCCCACTCACCGGTAAATAAAGGGTTAAAAACCCTTTATTTAATTACCTGATCCCAGCGCTGAGGTCCCATGGTGCTGGGCCAATGCTCCTCCCTCTCCGATGTCCCACGACGAGCGGGTGCTAATGCCACTGAGGGCAGACTTAGAGCTGCAAAGTAAACATTGCAATTTCTCTGGAACTAAGTGGATAAAGGACAGTGCACCCAGACCACATCTATTAGCTGAAGTAGTCTTGGTGCCTAGAGTTCCCTTTGAATATGGGGTATTAGGGATGGTTGTCTCAAGCCCAATGCCCAATGCCATATTGCTTCCACTCTCATAAATTACTTCATACTGACTCAAATCCACAGTAGCTAAATGAAGGGTGAGCAGGTGAGAGTTCTTCCCCGAATGCCCAGGTTCCCATTTTTTTCTCCTTCTGCCAACCAGGTACACTTTCTCACAAATACCTTAAGGTGTACATCCCAGTTTAGCCAACATGAATCTGTGAAGAAAGATATTTGTGAAAATGTTAGAGGACTGTTACTAACATATGCATACATGTTATGGTGTTATCAGTGATTTTTCATCAGGAGCAATACCAGCCTACAAGGAGTATCAGCATGGCATGAGGCACGAGTATGCTGAGCTGACACCTATGTTATTAAAGTATGCTTATTTGCTATAAGAAGTGGCGTACACCCCCCCTTTTCCTCCCCGGGGCCGCTACACATGGCAGCGGGCACCTAGTGGCAGGGCACATACACATACACTTAAAGGACCACTTTTAGGCACTCAGATCACTTCAGCTCAATGAAGTGGTCTGGGTGCCAGATCCCTTTAGTTTTAACCCTGCAGCTGAAAACATAGCACTTTCAGAGAAACTGCTATGTTTCACTGAGGGTTAATCCAGCCTCTAGTAGCTGTCTCACTGACAGCCGCTAGAGGTGCTTCCGCGATTACGCTGGATGTCCATAGGAAAACATTGAGTAATGCTTTCCTATGGGCGGTTTGAATGCGCACGGGGCTCTTGCCGCGCATGCGCATTCGGAGCTGAGAGGCGAATTTGGGCGGAGAGATCCCAAGCCCCAAGGGAGCCAGTTGGAGAAAGGTAAGTGCTGACGGGGTTTTAACCACACACACTCTCACGAACAGACGCATACACACTAACAGACACACAAATTTACTGACAGACACACACTTATAGACAGACACACATACACACTCACTTACAAAACACACACTCTCACTGACAAACACACACTCACTAACAGACACACACAAACTAACACACTCACTGACACACAAAGTAACACACACACACACTGACACTCACTAGCAGACACACACTCAATAACAGACACCCAAACTTATACACTCCATGACACACACACACACACAGTAACACTCACTGACACTCACTAGCAGACACACACACTAACAGACACACACACAGTAACACACTCACTGACACACACAAACTAACACACTCATTAACAGACACACACACAGTAACACACTCACTGACACACATACATTAACACACACACACACACTCATATTTTTTTTGTGAAATTTAATCCCCCAGCCTCCTTACCTTTGGGAGTGCTGAGGGGATTCCCTGGGGTCTAATGGGGCTGCCCGTCGGCCGGTCCTGCAGGCGGCGAGGGAGCACTCTCCCCTGAGCGCTCTCTGCCCAGCTCCCTGGCGCACGGCTTACTGATGCAGGAGCCAGAATGATGTCATCTTCCGGCATCAGTGCGGTGCGCGCAAGGGAGCTGGGCAGAGAGCGCTCAGGGGAGAGTGCTCCCTCGCGCTCCCGCCAGCCGGCAAAGTGAAGCCACTGCCAGCCTCGGGGGCCCTGGGTGGCCAGTTCCTGGGCCCCCCAGGAGAAGAGGCTGGCACACTGGCGTACCTACCGGGTCGCAGGGCCCGATCGCAGCCGCGATGGTATGTACGCCAGTGGCTATAAGCTTGTTTGGTGACTTGCTCGTGTTGTGCTTCTGGGTGATTTCTTTTTGGTTCCCTCAAGAAGTGGGAATTACTAGGATTGGAGGGACAAAAATTAGGTGTTTTCCAAAATACTGGTGACAGAAAGGTCATTTCTTCTCTGTATAGTTACATAGTGAGCTATGAGTAAAAGGGAGAGTGCTTAAGCTAATAATATTTTTCATTGAACTCTGCTGAATCTTTTAGAAAGTACCATCTTTAGAAAGTACCATAAGTTAAATTTCAGAAAAGAATCATGCGTCCATTAAAATCAGCCTTTCTCACAACCATGTTTGCTGTTGATCCAAAAGAAGGCAAAAAAAAGGTTTTAAGTGCTTACAATTTTGCAACGACCTAGGAATCTTGATCAGATCTCTGCTTGGATAAAGAAGCTGTCACCCACTAATTAAAATGATATCCATGAATATTATGTGTTTGCAAGTATTCATCCAATTGCTGTTTAAACATCTATACAAACTCTGATAAAACCCCCTTTTGAGGCAGAGAATTATACATCCTTATTGTCCTTACTGGGGAAAAAAATAACAGCATTTTTCTACATTAAAGTTCACCTGTCATTTGAGTGTCCAGTTCCCCAATCTATATAAATCCCTATGCAGGAAAGCAAGGTACAGCTCACATTGTATTACTTTACAGAGTTTCTTGTACTTTGCAAACACTGAAATATTTCAATATCAGTCATAAATATGTTAAATAGAAGAGGTCCCAGAATAGAACCCTGAGTGACACTACTTACCACTTTCATCCAGCTTGAAAATTTACCTTTACTGACAACTCTTTGTACTCTCTCTTTAAGTCAATGTTCTACCATGCACAAGAATTTTTATCTAGACCAATTTCTCTTAATATAAAGAAATACAGTAAAACCAGTGGGATACACAAATATAGAAATAAACCAAGAGATCCTCATACACCTTAGTGAGTACCCTTCGCCCTCACAATAAACGAAATATACATACAATGTAAGGTGGAGTTTCTTCTTGTTTACAAAGTGAAGCCACTGCCAGCCTCGGGGGCCCTGGGTGGCCAGTTCCTGGGCCCCCCAGGAGAAGAGGCTGGCACACTGGCGTACCTACCGGGTCGCAGGGCCCGATCGCAGCCGCGATGGTATGTACGCCAGTGGCTATAAGCTTGTTTGGTGACTTGCTCGTGTTGTGCTTCTGGGTGATTTCTTTTTGGTTCCCTCAAGAAGTGGGAATTACTAGGATTGGAGGGACAAAAATTAGGTGTTTTCCAAAATACTGGTGACAGAAAGGTCATTTCTTCTCTGTATAGTTACATAGTGAGCTATGAGTAAAAGGGAGAGTGCTTAAGCTAATAATATTTTTCATTGAACTCTGCTGAATCTTTTAGAAAGTACCATCTTTAGAAAGTACCATAAGTTAAATTTCAGAAAAGAATCATGCGTCCATTAAAATCAGCCTTTCTCACAACCATGTTTGCTGTTGATCCAAAAGAAGGCAAAAAAAAGGTTTTAAGTGCTTACAATTTTGCAACGACCTAGGAATCTTGATCAGATCTCTGCTTGGATAAAGAAGCTGTCACCCACTAATTAAAATGATATCCATGAATATTATGTGTTTGCAAGTATTCATCCAATTGCTGTTTAAACATCTATACAAACTCTGATAAAACCCCCTTTTGAGGCAGAGAATTATACATCCTTATTGTCCTTACTGGGGAAAAAAATAACAGCATTTTTCTACATTAAAGTTCACCTGTCATTTGAGTGTCCAGTTCCCCAATCTATATAAATCCCTATGCAGGAAAGCAAGGTACAGCTCACATTGTATTACTTTACAGAGTTTCTTGTACTTTGCAAACACTGAAATATTTCAATATCAGTCATAAATATGTTAAATAGAAGAGGTCCCAGAATAGAACCCTGAGTGACACTACTTACCACTTTCATCCAGCTTGAAAATTTACCTTTACTGACAACTCTTTGTACTCTCTCTTTAAGTCAATGTTCTACCATGCACAAGAATTTTTATCTAGACCAATTTCTCTTAATATAAAGAAATACAGTAAAACCAGTGGGATACACAAATATAGAAATAAACCAAGAGATCCTCATACACCTTAGTGAGTACCCTTCGCCCTCACAATAAACGAAATATACATACAATGTAAGGTGGAGTTTCTTCTTGTTTACAATAGATAACAATTAAAATGGTATTTCTTCTTATTGAAAATGGATACCCTAGAGATAAAACACAGAAGGACACACAATAGTGCAATATTGTCTGAATGTTCTATAAATATCAGGGAAATGTGTCAAAATAAACTCACAAAGCGGGAGCCTATGGAATAAGGCTCAATCTTCCAGCGTTGTGGGATTAAGGTTCCCACTCCCTTCTTTGTGCTGCCTGAAGGTGATGGGTAATATGATGTCCTCTCACAGGTTAGTGCAGGAGGTGATAGTGCAAATCAGTGCAGGAGGTAATAAATAGAATGATGTCCTCTCACTGGTTGGTACAAATAGTATAAAGTGCTTTATTAATAAAGTGCACAAGTAAAATATAAAAAATAAGACCTTACAATTGTAGGCAGTCTTATAGAGATAGTCTCTAGTAGCAAAACGCGTTTCTCCTCTTGATGAGGCTTCCTCAGTGTCAGGGTACCTGAGGCCTCTACCTCTAAAAGAGGTAGAGACTTAGTAGTTTATCCGTCCAAACGAGCTGTTTCCTTCGTTCCTCGCGGTTCATCCAGGCACTTAAACACCGACCGCGAGGAATCCACGTCCTTTTCTAGCGGGACGCTCAATACGTGACGTCATGACGCTATCACGAGCGACCTGCCACTCAAGTGTCCGATATCCAATCGGTACTTGTCAGAGGCGTGTCTACCATCCGGAGCCAGGGTATTTAAGCTTACTTCTCACTTCAGCTCATTGCCCTGTCGTGGTTCTAGCTTGTCTAGTCACTCAGTGCTCTGGTATTCTAGTTTGCTCTATTGGTTTTGACTCGGCTTGTTGTACTACCCTGCTTATCTCTGTTATCCCTTGACCCGGCTTGTCTCTCGCTTATCTGTCTTCTCGTTCCCTCGACCTCGGCTTGTCTCTGACTATTCTCTATTACTCTCGGTACGTTAGTCCGGCCATTCTAAGGCCCGGTATACGTACCTTTCCACTCTTTGTACTCTGCGTGTTGGATCCCTGTCCCGATCCTGACATTACGACAGGGCCAATGGATCCTGCAGGTACAAACAGTCAGCTTGGTTCTTCTGATCCCAGGTTTGACGCCATGGAGCATAGGATGGATCAGATGGCTCTAGCACTACAGGCACTTTTGTCTCGTGCTAGTAACCCACCTGAGGAGACACGTACTCCTTCTATTTCTCCTGCAGTCTCAGGTCTAGAGGTAGCCACTGTAGGTGCTTCTTCCCGTATTACCCCACCAGTACGTTATGGCGGGGCACCGGAGAAGTGTCGTGGCTTTCTGAACCAGATTAGCATCCATTTCGAATTACAACCCCGCTCTTATCCTACAGATAGAGCGAAGGTTGGATTTGTTATTACTTTACTCATTGAGAAAGCTCTGAGATGGGCCAATCCTTTGTGGGAGAATGATAATCCACTAGTCTATAATTATAATGCCTTTGTAGCTGCGTTTAGAAGAACTTTTGACCCTCCTGGTAGAAAGGTCAATGCAGCTAGATTACTGTTGCGCCTTAGACAGGACGATCGAACACTTGTGGATTATGCACTAGAGTTCAGGTCCTTGGCGGCAGAAGTTAAGTGGAACGAACAGGCTTATATAGATGTGTTTCTGAATGGGTTATCAGATTTAATTCTTGACGAGGTCGCTACTAGAGAACTCCCTGAGAATTTGGAGGATTTAATTTCTTTTATATCTCGTATTGATGAACGCCTAAGAGAGAGGCAGAACACTCGAGATAGGACCCGTAGACCCTCCTTTAAACTAGCGCCTACTTTTCAAAATTCTGAGTTCGAGGACTTACGTATTTCTGAACCTATGCAGATAGGCAGTACTCATCTCACAGAGAGGGAGAGACAGTACAGAAGAAGGGAGGGTTTATGTATGTATTGTGGAGTCAGAGGTCATTTACGCCTAAATTGTCCTAATCGTTCGGGAAACGCTCGCACCTAAGTTTCTCTAGAGGACAGGCCTTGGGTGTTTCTACTTTGTCCTCTATTCACAACTACAAAGAGTTCAGGCTTCTGTTACCCGTTTCTTTAAAGTGGGAAAAGGGAGTAGTTAAGACTATGGCACTAATCGATTCTGGAGCTGCTGAGAGCTTTATAGATCAGGGTTTTGCTGCCAAGCATGCTATTCCATCCCAGTTAAAAGAGACACCACTGGCTGTTGAGGCCATCGATGGTAGACCGTTACTTGAGCCTGTTATTTTCCGTGAGACCATACCGATTAACTTAACTGCTGGCATCCTACATAGAGAGGACATATCCTTACTGCTCATTTCTTCTCCGTCTATTCCCATAGTCCTGGGGTACTCCTGGTTGAGGAGACATAACCCTATTATTAATTGGGAGTCAGGGGAGATAGTTTCATGGGGACAGAATTGTCAAGAGAAATGCTTGCGGAAGGTCTCACCTCTCTGCTTAACCAACACCTCGGCTAACTCTGACAATCCTACAGAGACACAAATCCCGTCTCAGTATCTAGATTTAAAGGCAGTATTTGACAAAAAGAAAGCCGATACCTTACCCCCACACAGGTCCTTTGATTGCAAAATTAACCTACTCCCTGGTACCATGCCGCCCAGAGGTCATGTATACCCGTTATCTACGAAAGAGAACTCAGTTCTAGAGGAGTATATTCACGAAAATTTAGACAAGGGATTCATTAGGAGGTCCTCCTCTCCTGCCGGGGCTGGATTTTTTTTTGTTAAAAAGAAGGATGGTTCTTTAAGACCTTGTATTGATTATCGAGGCCTAAATAAGATAACCATTAAAAATGCCTACCCGATTCCCTTGATCACCGAACTCTTCGATCGTTTGAAGGGCTCTACAATTTTCACCAAGTTAGATCTCAGAGGGGCATATAACTTGGTGAGAATCCAGCAGGGACATGAGTGGATGACGGCATTCAATACTCGATATGGCCACTATGAATATACAGTTATGCCTTTTGGGTTATGCAATGCACCAGCTGTATTCCAGGATCTGATAAATGAGGTTCTTAGGGAATTTCAGCAAGATTGCGTCATTGTATACCTAGATGATATACTCATACATTCTAGTGAGATTGAGACTCATCACAAGCAAGTCAGGAGGGTTTTGCACAAGCTTCTCCAGCATGGCTTGTACTGCAAGTTGGAGAAATGTAGCTTTGATCAAACCCAGGTAACCTTTCTCGGCTATGTGATCTCTGGGGAAGGATTTAAGATGGATCCGGATAAGCTCCAGTCCATTCTCGAGTGGCCTTTACCCAAAGGTCTTAAAGCCGTACAGAGATTTATTGGTTTTTCTAATTATTATAGGCGCTTTATTAAGGGTTATTCTTCAATTATCGCACCTATCACCAATATGACCAAACAGGGGGCTGATACTAAGAATTGGACTACTGAAGCTCTTCTTGCGTTCAAAACTCTCAAGGAGCTTTTCGCTTCCGCTCCAATTTTAGTTCACCCCGACACTTCCCTGCCTTTTCTACTTGAGGTAGACGCATCAGAGACTGGTTTAGGTGCTGTCCTATCCCAAAGGTTGGGTGTTGATAAACCATTACATCCATGTGGATTTTTCTCTAAAAAATTGTCTGGTACAGAGAGCAGATATGACATTGGTGACAGAGAATTACTAGCGGTTATCAAGGCGTTGAAAGAGTGGAGACATTTATTAGAAGGTACATTACATCCTGTTACCATTCTAACGGACCACAAAAATTTGTCTTATATCGGAGAGGCCAAGCGTTTGTCCTCCAGGCAGGCTCGTTGGTCGTTATTTCTTACCCATTTCAATTACGTTCTGACTTACAGACCTGGGTCAAAAAATTCTAAAGCCGATGCACTATCTCGCCAATATGAGCCTTCTGCTTCAGTTGAACCACTTTTGTCCTCCATTGTACCCAAATGCAATATTATTGCTAATACCAGTCTCAAAATCCACTCTCCGCTACTTGACCAGATCTTGAAGTCACAACATCTGGCACCCGGTAACACTCCTGAGGGAAGAAACTTTGTCCCTCCTGAACTCCAACTGGAGCTCTTACAATGTTTTCACGAAAGTAAAGTAGCTGGCCATCCTGGTATTCGCAAGACATACTCTCTGATATCCAAGGATTTCTGGTGGTCTTCACTACGAAGAGATATTGAGGAGTTCGTCGCAGCCTGTGAGACTTGTGCCAAGACTAAACAACCTCATACATCTCCTTGTGGCCTGTTACACCCCTTGGACATTCCTGAGAAACCTTGGTCCTGTTTGTCCATAGACTTTATCGTAGATTTGCCTGCTTCCAAGAGACAGACTGTTATTCTCACGGTGGTGGATAGATTTACTAAGATGGCCCATTTCGTGCCATTACCTAAACTTCCGACTTCTCCTGAATTGGCAGAGATTTTTGCGAGAGAAGTTTTTCGCCTACATGGGATCCCTTCGGAGATTGTTTCTGATAGAGGTTCTCAATTTGTCTCACGTTTCTGGAGATCCTTTTGTTCTCAAATGGGTATCAAATTGAACTTCTCCTCTGCCTATCACCCTCAGTCTAACGGAGCTGCTGAACGTACCAATCAAAAGATCGAGCAGTATCTACGTTGCTTTGTTTCCGAACACCAGGACGATTGGGTCGGTTTGATTCCTTGGGCGGAGTTCGCACACAATAACCTTGTTTGTGATTCAACTCGCTCTAGCCCTTTCTTCATGAACTATGGCTTTCATCCTTCAATTTTTCCTTCGGTTTCCTCTTCTCAGGGGATACCGTCGGTTGATGATCATGTCGCCAACCTGAAGAAATTATGGGATCAGACTCGGCAAATTCTGTTACATAATTCCTCGTTGTTCAAGAAACACGCTGACAAGCATAGAAGAGCGGCTCCTGTTTTTGTTCCTGGGGATAGGGTGTGGCTGAGTACTAAGAATATTCGCCTAAAAGTTCCATCTATGAAATTTGCTCCTCGCTACATAGGTCCTTACAGGGTTCTCACTCGTATCAACCCGGTTGCGTATCGCCTTGCTCTGCCACCTGCCTTACGCATTCCTAACTCTTTTCATGTCTCCTTGTTGAAACCTCTTATTTGCAACAAATTCTCCTCTAAGGTTTCCTCACCCCGTCCTGTTCAGGTGGAGGGTCGGGAGGAGTACGAGGTCAGCTCCATCATTGATTCCAGAATTTCAAGGGGAAAATTGCAATATCTGGTCAACTGGAGGGGATATGGTCCTGAGGAGAGAAGTTGGGTACCTCAGGAGGACGTTCATGCTTCTCGCCTTCGCAGAGCATTTCACCTCCGCTTCCCATCTCGTCCCGGTTCCTTCCGCCCGGTGGGCGTATCTGAGAGGGGGGGTACTGTCAGGGTACCTGAGGCCTCTACCTCTAAAAGAGGTAGAGACTTAGTAGTTTATCCGTCCAAACGAGCTGTTTCCTTCGTTCCTCGCGGTTCATCCAGGCACTTAAACACCGACCGCGAGGAATCCACGTCCTTTTCTAGCGGGACGCTCAATACGTAACGTCATGACGCTATCACGAGCGACCTGCCACTCAAGTGTCCGATATCCAATCGGTACTTGTCAGAGGCGTGTCTACCATCCGGAGCCAGGGTATTTAAGCTTACTTCTCACTTCAGCTCATTGCCCTGTCGTGGTTCTAGCTTGTCTAGTCACTCAGTGCTCTGGTATTCTAGTTTGCTCTATTGGTTTTGACTCGGCTTGTTGTACTACCCTGCTTATCTCTGTTATCCCTTGACCCGGCTTGTCTCTCGCTTATCTGTCTTCTCGTTCCCTCGACCTCGGCTTGTCTCTGACTATTCTCTATTACTCTCGGTACGTTAGTCCGGCCATTCTAAGGCCCGGTATACGTACCTTTCCACTCTTTGTACTCTGCGTGTTGGATCCCTGTCCCGATCCTGACACTCAGTTGCTGTAGATTCTTGCTGTGGGTGTTCTTCCTTTGTAGTACAAATTTCGCGCCGTTTTCCCGGCTCAATTATTCAATCGTGGCGTTTTTACTTCCGCGTTCCACGAGTGGAACGCATAGATACAGTCATTTCCGGTTTCGGCATATGCGTTCCAACAGTGGAACGCATGCATTCCGGTTCCGGTTTCCGTGTATACAGGCATAGCTCTGTATCCTGTTCGGTCTCATTCTCCGATATCAGTCCATGGAGGGTAATTATTGATGAGCAATAAAGTAAATATTAAAAAGAAAAGCATGATTAAGAAAAAAACATATGCCTATTAAAATACAATCAAGTGCAAATAGAGAAAAGTATTACTCCTGTGGAAATGCAAGACATCAAGGGGTTTCTGTGTGAATCTTATTTTTAAAAGAAGAAAGGATATAAGAATAAAATGAAATAAAATAAAACAGCCCCTAAATAGATAAAAAGTCATTTAAAACTATTAGAACTAGATGGTTCAAACATAATAGTGACACTGAATATTTAAAAGATACTCTGTATATTTAAAAATGGGTTGACTAAAAAATGGGAGACTTTTTATGGAGAAGATGTTGATCGTGTAAAAATTACTCAATATTTAAAAATGGCAAACCTCAAAATCTGAATTAAGACCATGGGGGATGAGGGTTTTAAAGGTATATATGAATTTCATTTCTTCTTTCCCTAATGTTTTAATGTAATTACCCCCTCTCCAATCCCTTTTTACTTCTTTAATTGCACAGAAGAACAGGTTCTCCGGATTTTGGTTATGAATATCCTTAAAATGTTGCGATACGCTGTGTGTTTCCAGGCCATTTTTAATGTTGCGGATGTGTTCGGCAATTCTAGTTTTTAAAGGTCTGATGGTTCTCCCCACATACAGCAGATTACAAGGACATTTCAAAATATATATAATACCTTTGGAGTGACACGTGAGGTGGTCTTTGACAATATATGGTTTCTGAATGATACCTTCTAAATCTTCAAGGTGTCTCCTTGTCTGTTTCGTTATTCTGCATGGGAGGCATGTACCGCAACCATAAAATCCTTTAAGATCCTGAATAAAATGTTTGGGTTTTGTAGGGTTTAGGTGACTCTTGACTAATATATTTTTAAAATTTCTGGCTCCTCTATATGTAATCCTAGGTTTTGGTGGTAAAATTTTGTGTAAAATAGGGTCGTCTTTTAGTAGGTGCCAATATTTATTTATAGTCTTATGTATACGCTTGTTATGTCCATTAAAATTACAGATAAAGGGAACTTCGTTGGTATCAGTTCTCGTTCTCTTTGGTTTATATTGTATAAGTTGATTCCGTTTTAATTTACCTACATCTTCTAAATCTTGATTCAAGGTGGTTTCGTTATATCCCTTTTCCATGAACTGCTGTTTAATGTAGTGGGCCTGTTCTAAATAGTCGCTATCTAATTTGCAATTGCGGCGAATTCTTAAAAATTGGCTCCTAGGGGCATTCTGGAGCCAAGGGTTATGATGGCAACTACTGGTATCGATATAACTATTGGCATCCACTGGTTTGAAATAATTTTTGGTGACTATCATGGCGTCTTGAATTCTGATGTCGAGATCTAAAAAAATAATGTGGTGGGTGCTATAGGTGCTAGTTAAATTGATACCATAGTCGTTAGTATTGAGGTATGCAATAAATTCTATTAAGGTCTCTGTAGTGCCGGTCCATATAAAAAAGATATCATCGGGGGGCGGAGCCAGCACCCGAGCGAGAGAGACGTTTCCCACAGCAGCTCCGCTGAAACGACTCACACAAACGCAAAAAATCAACGATTAAAGCAAAATTAACCGACTACCCAACGCCCTTCCAGTGCCTAACAACATGGGCAAGAAGGCAAAAAAGTACAAGACCGATCCGGGCTCGGGATCCAGAGATATAGGAGACTTTATGCGCATGGCCATGAGGCCTGATTTCGGCAAGATGGCGCCGGCAGAGGCCTCCACCTCACCTTCATCAGAGGACGAGAGCCCGACGGCATACTTACCTCCACCGAGGGGGCCTGTCAAGCCAGGGGCACCCCCGGAACCAGGAGACTCAGCCCCCGCCACGAAAGCCGACATTAAGGCGTTAGCCAAAGAAATACAAGCGATGTTTCACGCCGATATGGTGCAGGTTAGGGAGGAGGTCTCGACACTTACAAGCCGGGTAGTAACGGTGGAAGAGGGTCTCAAAGGTGCAGGAGTTGCCCAAACCGCCACAGACGCAGCACTGGGAGCGCTGCAAAGGCATTGCAGTGCCTTATCCAACCAACTAGCCCACATGGAGGACAGGGCAAAAGCAAGAAATGTGAGGACCCGAGGTGTGCCAGAAACAGTCACCGACGCTGAACTACCACATTACCGCCGACGGCTTTTGGCTACACTGCTGCTGCCCAAACAATTAAAGCAGATGGGCATGGACTCTGTTTTTCGGCTCCCCAAAGCATCCAAAGCGCCACAGGAGGCACCCAGTGACATACTTATTAAATTCAACCGGGAATCCGACCGGGGAGCACTCATGAGTGCCACCAAGGACTCTCCCATGGTCCCCTTTGAGGGAGCACACCTCACCTTTTTCAGGGACATATCCAGACACACCTTGACATGGAGGAGGTCACTGGGACAGATCACACAACAATTAAGGGAGAAATCCATCAAGTACAAGTGGGGACAGCAACGACTGATGGCAGAGAAAGACGGCAAGCAACACATTCTGACGCACAAGACGGAAGCAACAACCTTCCTCCGAGCCCTGGGCCTGCCGGCAGCCGCGACCCCAGCGGACACCAGCCCCTCATGGACTGTAGCCACTATAAGCCCATTCGTGCCTCGAGGAACCAGAGCGCGAACAGACACTCTCCCTACCTGAATCGTTTTGCTAGCCTTTTGCCCACAAATTTACCATATATATGCGGGATGTTTCTGTACATTGGGGATGGCAGGTGGACGCAACATATAGGCTCATACCCTGTATTTTGCGTTCCACTCCGATCCTTATATGTATTGGCATTTGATTTATTATATGACATTGTCCAGGGAATGTATAGGGAGATAGTCATTTTTATATATATATACCCTTATTTATATATACTCTGATTTTGTATTATTTCATTTCATGTGTTCATGTATGCTCTCCACTCCGGGGACTTTGTGGTTCCTGCGGGATCTGCGATGAATGAAGTGTAACGCATTTGCGTTCCAGCGATACATATGGGACTTCCGCATGACCGACAAGAAGGAGGACACTTCCGGGTTGGTGGAACGCAGATGCGTTCCACTGACGTTTTCCGGAACTCCATATATGAAAAGTGAAAACGGACCTTCCAAAACACAGCTGATCGGAATCAGCTATATATACTCTGATTTTGTATTATTTCATTTCATGTGTTCATGTATGCTCTCCACTCCGGGGACTTTGTAGTTCCTGCGGGATCTGCGATGAATGAAGTGGAACGCATTTGCGTTCCAGCGATACATATGGGACTTCCGCATGACCGACAAGAAGGAGGACACTTCCGGGTTGGTGGAACGCAGATGCGTTCCACTGACGTTTTCCGGAACTCCATATATGAAAAGTGAAAACGGACCTTCCAAAACACAGCTGATCGGAATCAGCTGAGAGAGGAAATTGATCCGAAAAACCGGCGGGAAGCCCTATAAAAAGAAGATGGAGTCCACAGAATATTTGAAGCATCTCATCACTCCTGAGGAAGTCTGGAGGACAGACGAAACGCGTAGAGTGAGCTGTTTATTTGTCACTGTATTTTATTTATTTATTTTATTTTATTGTGTACCTGTTTTTTCCTGCTGGATATTTCCTTGAGGGTTACTATACTCTACAGCGATGGGACAAACAGATTTGTACTGATGGGCCTTTTTATACCTTTTACATTGTAAGTGCAAACATTAAAAGCTAATTTTTTACTTTAAGACAGTGCTATACTATGCCATTTTTTATCTTTTTCATGATACACTCATCATTCTTACTGTGAGAAAGACGTGAAGATCCACATATTTGATGTGCCTGAAAACCACTTCAATTCTGTGAGTGAGACCTATTATTAAGGGGCAATTTATGTTTTGACGTTAATCCCCTATGAGCGTATTTTCTTTTGTTTTATAGGTTTAGGTATTTCTTGTATTTTCTGAAACCGACAACGCCTGATGAAAATGCTACCACGCAAGGCTATGTCTTATGTTATATGTTTTCTGCTTTACGTTTTCCGTTTTATGCTGCATAAGTTTCTCTGTTGCATATTGTGTTATCTGGGATGAGTAACCTATACCCCCCCCCCACCACCTTTGTCTCCATTATATATATGCACATTTGCTACATTTACCCGGCTCCGTAAGCTAATAACCGGACACTAAGACCAGCCACTTACCCCCCCTCACCTTACACTACATCGAGTAAGCATGCCCCTTCCTAATATATGCGCACGGGCAATATCAGGCACATTACACAACACTGCTCACTGCTCCATGCCCACGCGCTTAAGCTCCACCAACCCCAGATATAGCTATACGTCGAGAAAGGAGCACAAGCTAATCTCCAGCTCCCTCCGACCCAGGTTTGAGCTAACTAAATGCCCAGACAGGAGGAATCCACGCTAGACAATACTTTACATATAAAAATATGGGTGAATACTATGCATGTGTTGCTGTTTATTATCACCATTTGTAACATCTGCTTACTGTCTTTAATGCACGCATTGTAACGTGATGTTCGAATGTACCCGCAAAAATAAAGAATTTAAAAAAAAAAAAAAAGATATCATCTATGAAACGGCAATAGGACACCAAACTCGCCCCCCATGGATGCCCTTGAAGTACAGATGCCTCTTCCCAGAATGACATGAAGAGGTTGGCATAGCTTGGGGCGAATTTGGTGCCCATCGCCGTTCCACAGATTTGCAGATAAAAAGTGTTCTCAAACCAAAAATAATTGTGAGTTAAAATAAGTAAAATACCTTCTAAAATGTATTGAATTTGTTCTTCTTTAAAATCAGATTTTTCTAGAAAATGTTTCACTGCTGCTATTCCTCTCTCGTGGGGTATAATGCTATATAGCGCAGTTACATCACAGGTGACTAATGTATTGCCTTCTATCCATTTTGTTTGTTCTAAAATTTGTAAGACATGGATCGTGTCCTTTAGATATGTAGGATTTTTTATGACGATAGGCTGCAGAATGGTGTCTATGTACTCCGAGATTCTAGTTGAGATGGAGTCTATGCCTGATATAATTGGTCTTCCTGGGGGATTGGTTACATTTTTATGAATTTTGGGTAATAGGTAAAAGACCGGTATTTTAGGGTTGTCTATCCACAGGTAGTCTGCCTCTTAATTTCTCTTAATGTGAACACTAATCTATTCTGAGGAACTGTGTCAAATGCCTTGGCAAAATCCAAGTACATCACATCAACTGCAACACTCTATCTATACTTCTTCTTACATTTTTGTATAATGCAATTAGGTTAGTTCGACATGATCTATGTTTCTTAAAACTATGCTGGCTTTTGCTAACAATGTTCTTCCAAATTAATTCTCTTTAGAGCCCTTCAAAGACTTTCCCAGCAAAAGATGTTAAGCTCAAGGTTTATAATTGACAAGTAAAGATTTTGAACTGTTTTTGATTATAGGAACCACATCTGCCTATATCCAATCCTCCAGAACAATTCCTTAAGGAATAGAATCACTTATTTGCACACTTGGCTCCTTAAGTACTCGTAGGTGAATACCGTAAAGCCCCGGAACTTTGTTTGCATTAACTTTCCTTTGTTGCTGCAGCACCTTGTCTTGTGTCATCCAATCACAATTTTTCTGCGTTTTTTTTTTTTTTGCAGCAATCATTTCCATATCTCTTGCCATAGGATTATCCTTAATATATACTGAGGAAAAATAGTTATTTAAAACGTCTTCCTCTTTCTGGTCTTCATTAACTAACACACCCATTTCTGTTTTCAGTGTACCTACACTACATGTTTTGGGGTTGGTTTTGCTCTCCTTGGCTACCACTTTCTTATTTTCTAGTTTAGCCATTCTAATTGCCTATTTGCCTGCATTATTGGCTTCCTTATATATCATATAAAATGCCTCTAATTTGTCTAATTTAAATGCTAAAATGCTCTTTTCTTACTTTTAATCTCTTGATTTACATTCCCACTAAACCACATTGGTTTAAATTTGTTTCATATTACCCAATGGTACACACTGGGAAACACTAAAGAGTTTGACAGTCCATATGTTGCAAAGCTGCCCTTATCTTATTGGAATTGTCCTTTTGAAATTTTGTTTTTGTATACCCAATGTGCTTTCGCTCTTTTGAGTTTATTTCAAAAGACACTATATTGTGATCACTATTTCCCAAGTGCTCTCCCACTTGAATGTTGGTCAACAGATCAAGTTAACATAGTTCCTTCATTTAGAAATAACTACATTTACATTACTAATAAGTGCATCAGCCGCCATTACTAAATATGTAGAGAGTCTGTTCAATACACATTATAATGCAATGTGACATCAATATGTGTAGTTTAGGAGTAGACCTATGCAGTGACCTGCCAAGGTCATGCTTTAATATGCTACTCGGATGAATAGGGGAACTTGATTATGGGAGGTCAATGTTTTAACTACATGACCTCTAACAAAGGACTAGAAGTGGCAACAAGGGACTTATTGAGGAGTATGTTTCTTAGAAGTTGAACTTCTCTGTGTGACTTAAGTAAAATGTTTTATGACTTTCAGGTTTAAGCTTTTACTGGGAATATATCAATGCTATACATTTTCTGTCTGTTATTTTACAGAATAAGACTGTATGTTAAGATGATGTCAGTTCCCTGATGAAGACAAAGGACAGAGGACATTTTAAAAGACACAACTTTTTTTGTTTCTATATTTTAACAGCTGAAATCAGAGGTAGAAAACCGTTAGTACTCCAGATGTTGTGGACTAAATCTCCTATAATGCTCTTACATCCATAATGCTGGCAAAGCATCAGGGGAGATGTAGTCCAAAACATCTGGAAGGCCAAAGGTTGCCTAACCATGGCTTAAATGCAGAATTACAGGGACCACCACTGTACAGCAGATGAAAGTGGCTAGAAACCCAGTTAATAAGCAGTGACAATGTTCAGGAGTTTTCAGGAGATGCGCGACTTGCACTGCATAAATATTGAAACACCATTGCTTTTACACAGAATTTGTACGTAGGACAAAGTAAAATGTGGTTCACATTCACAGCAAACCATGTAACTTTCTGACAAAGAACTCTAGCACAAACTTTTTTTCATCTTGTGCTTCTATTAAAGACTCAAAATTAAAGAAAATTTTAATATTCGTTTAAAGCTGAATTATAAAGAATGATAATTTACTTAAAAGCTAACCGGCTTTTAATTGTCCATTTTTTTTAAAAGAATGCCAAGCACTCCCTTTCTCTTCAAAGTGTGAGTTTTATTTGATGATGTAATATTATTTGATTCCCTTTAAGAAGTGAGAAAGCTTTGAAGTGGTCCAGAAAAGACACTTGAAAAGCTATTGCTTTTGTGTGTCAGCTTCTAACAACCTCCATTTACATTAACATACCCGATGCAAAGTGTATAGTTTACTTCCAGAGCATGAACAGAAAACAGTTTTCAAACAATGAAACAAAGAATTCTGGGAAAATGGCCTCTGACTTGCTAAATCCTTTGAATTGAATTTCCTAAAACTCACTGTGAATAATTTCTGTCAGGATTTTATCAACATATCCCACACTTAGACAGGAAAGTTGTCTCACAATGGTGTCATTGTATCAAAAATCTCTGTTTTTTCAATGAATCACATATGTCTAGGGTGGTCTTCAGTTGTTAAAGCAAAGACAGTATATCAGTTAGGAAGTGAAAATAACCTTAGCTCCTGTGCTGACTTTGGTTGAAGGTCAGTTTTAATTAGTAGGCCATATATGTCTATGACATTATAATATTAATTTCCACAAAGAGAACATTATGAATAGAGTTTGTTTATTTTGCTCTGGTATCTTTTTAAATCTTGATAAGTATGTAGGAAGCTACATACACAGCAATGTTTAGGATAGCAAACTATGATGGGATCTGTTTCTCCAAAAAATTTGGATAATGCTTATTTTATTATTAATTGAATAATAAATGAATTAATTAATTAATCAATCAATCATTATCTAAGAGAGAATAAAATATTCTAAATTATTTTATTGTGAAAATGTCCGTGGGAATCCAGCATTGAAAATATAAAAACACTCAAATGAATTTCAAGAAATCTAAAATGAATCTCAGCCAATCCAATAGGGAAGCATTGGGAGGATAGTGTGCATGCGTGGCAAATCACTATGCTGTGCCAGTCAAATGCTGTCTATGAGAACCGAATCTGACCTGGGTCTTCCTGACAGTCACTAGAGGTGTGTTTAACCATGAAATGAAAACATTACAGTGTTAAAACAGCAGAGGCACTGCACCCAGACCACTTGATTGAGATGAAGCTGCCTGGGTGCCTTCAGTGTTTCTTTATTAAGACAAAACAGCCTAACTGGAAGAATTCTCCCTGTTCAACGTTCTTGTCACTTTACTTTAATTCACTTTGAATTCATTTTGAACTCCTGATATTTTATACTTTTATCAATAACCTTGACATGTTAGCAATATTTTCAGCTCACTTTTTGTTGCCTACAGTTTGAAATCTGGTGAATTCCATACACCATTTAGTAAATAAGCTAAATTTAGAGTAATGAATGGACAGAATACGTAGCTCACTACTGTGAGACATGAAGGGTTAATCCAGTAATTCAGTCACCTTATTCACTGCCTATTTAGAAATGATTAACAGATACAGTGAGAAGACAAGCCACATTCCTTTATATTATTTATTTATATAGTGGGAACACATTCTGCAACAATATATACACTTAGACACAGTAATAGCCAAGCTTAATGTGACACAGAGAAACACGGAGAGCTCTGCCTCAAATAAATGTTCTTGTCTCCTCCTGAAATTAATCTTTTTCTTGTAGCCTGGTAGTGTAAGCGTAATAAAAGTAGTCAGTTATTATGTAGCGACTGTCCTTAGAGGTAGTACACAGTTATTTAAATTAATGATTGCTAACAGCTGTTTTAGTTTTCTAAGTAAATCAAAAGAGGAGGAGGGGATGTGACATTGAGACTTTTAGCTATGATCCCTGGCTTGACCTCTGTGACTTTGGAGAGGGCTAGTGCTAATGACTTAGGAAAAATAGGATGACTGTGTGGCCCTTAGACTAGAACTATATTGCTATCCTAGTTTCTTGGCATTAGTGCCTTAACCCCTTAAGGACACAAGACATGTGTGACATGTCATGATTCCCTTTAATTCCAGAAGTTTGGTCCTTAAGGGGTTAAACAGAATTTATAGATACCAAGACCATTTAATCTCAATGTAGTGGTTAGAGTGCCATGTCCCTGTCATTTTAACCCTGCAACTAAAAATATTGACATTCACATTGACAACCACTAGAGACACTTCTATCAAAATAGTGTAAAAATGGCTATTTCTATCAGATCAATCAGATGGCCTAATAGAAACCATTTAATTGGAGCATTGCAGCGTTTTGCCACTCATGCACACTAGTCACCCAATGCTTTCCTATGATGATCTTGATGGTCCCCCAGGAAGTAATTGGAAACCAGAGTTATCTAAATGTACCTTTCCTGGTTAAATACCTTGTTGTTATTATTATTGTTATCTCAACCAAGGAGGTGCGATAACACCATCGGTTCGATGCGCAATGTGGGCTACCGCCTAAAGAGCAAGCAGGACACTATAGCGTTAGGAATACATGTTTAAATTCTGTGACTTTGCAGGCCGCTTTCTTAACAAATCTGCCAGGTGACATTCTATATTTTTGTTGCTTTTGTAACTTCTTTTTATTAGTAGTATTAATTTTATTTACACACATACACATGCATAACGTAATTTCATGCAAAGATTTCTTTCTCAAATTAGTGACATAAACATTTGAGTTTTTAAAATATTCACATTTCAGCTTTTTTTCTTACAAGACATGGTGGTTTCTAATTTAATTCGACCAATTGCATATCTGAAATACTGTACCATGATTTGCAAACACCATATAGTGAAAATCAGTAATTTGCGGATGGCCTCATCCCTGTGCTATAATATGCTAGTAAGTGAACACAACTAATTATATATTTACATTAATAACAGTATGTTAACACTTGGAACCCTAAATGAAAGTTATTTAAACCATACGTGATGACCGTAATGTTTCTGTTTTATTTTTTGTTACAGATCAGTGGTTTTCACTCCAAATGTCGCAATACACTGTTAATGTTATTAAATGTAATTATTTAAATAAGGGTGGAAATGTTTTAGTCTGGACATCTGTGCAGAAATGTCCCACCCTATTTTAAACCTTACACAGCAGAAATGTATCATCGTATAAATGTTAACGCCAGGATAACGAGAAATAGGAGGTCATGTTACCCAATAACTTCAAAGCAGTTTTAGTAGATGGTAGTTTAGTATTCATTTCCTAACCTCAGTTATTATTAATGCAGCCAGGCATACAGTATGTTGTGGGTGGTCTTCTGAGTGTCTTGATTAGAAAATAATTGTTTCATTGAATTCATTTCTCACTTATTGCATGTGTGCGTGTCAATTTCATAGGCTGACTAATCAAGTAGTCTAAAGCTTTAAAAGTCTTTTACATTCATTCAAATGAACCAGTAAACCTTCCTCTCCTTTGAAGGATGTTGTTGGTTGATTCGACCTCCTACCCATTTGACTATACTATTCATACATAAATAAAGCATGTAGTATTTTATTTTCGCTTGGGCTATGGGTTCTATCAAAGCTGATCTTAGCAACCAGTTAGGACAACATATTTGTCCTAACATCTTTGTCTGGAAATATATAACTTCTTGAAGCTGATGGGCTGTACATAAAAAGTGCTGTCCTGTAATATGTAGATTTGAGGTAGGAACTCAATGGACTAATCAAGGAAGCTTCTTTAGGTTTTCACATTAATTAATTGTGTTCCTGACTGCGCCGCCATGTGAATTCTACATACTATGGGCACCAATTTTCAAGGGCTGCCCATCGGCATATGCAGGTGACATAAGGGCAGAAATCTGAAATTTGATTGTGAATTTCAGACAATTACACACACTGTACACATTTTATGTAGATTTATCAGTTCTTTGTCTATTCAACCATTATTCCAATTTTTAATGATCTGCATTCCACTCAACTATGTCATTAGGATTTTTCATAAATCCATAATGTTCTAGTCTAAAAGTGGATGAATCACCACAGAGATTAGTCCAAGTTTTAGGCACAAATAGAACCCCACATTTTCTTAAATCTATTGGAAACAGTTTGACAGAACTTAAGGGGACAGCACCCAGTGGCTCCTTGCTTCATACATGCTACAATTAGCTGTAGTATTTGTGCTGTTCGCTGTATCCATTTAAGCATTGCAAGCTGACATACAGCTAAAATACAGTAATTAAAGAAAAGTACTGCTGAGATTTTAACTTTTGACATCTTGGATTAATTAAAATGAGAGGGAGAGAGACAAAGGTGAAACCTCAAAGATGTTGGTTAAATCTGATTCGATTTCATTGAACTGCATTGCATAAACATTATCAGTTTAAATTTAGATAATTGTTAAATTACTAAAAAGAGAAATTGTTGAATACCTACTTAATTACAGATTTATTTAATATATTTTGAAAGTTTTTTTATTGCTTAAAATGAATGATTAATAATAAAAAGTATACACTTGTCTAACAACTACAATGAACTGATATAATTTTTCTTATAACCGGTAGGTCTTGGGCCTGAATTACAGAATTTGGAGCTAGAACAACATAGCTTTTATTTTACAATTGTATCTACTACACATATATTACTTTCTGCAAATTACAACTCTCAGGATTCACTTTCACTTTCATTCAAAGGAAGATCAATTGGAGATGTAGTTGACAAAGATTCGTTCTAGCCTGTGCTTGCGTTTTTTGCAGACTCATTATTGCCAGTTGCCTTAAAAAATGGATATGTTGGTTTCATCATTTGCTATTACGTGTAAGTCAGCAGATGTTACTATGCTTACTAGTGAGTAGCAATGCCCTTCATCTTCCACTGAAACTGTGAGAAGAAAGGTGTTTGATCCAGATGAACCTGATAAACCCTTCATTCATTTTCAATCCCTTCTAGATAGTCTATATAAGGTGGAGATCTCACACATATAAAACCATGCTCTTCATTACAGTACATGAACATTTTATTAAGCAATACCTAACAAGTAACATGCCAGCAGTCATGGTTGCCCGGTATAATGGTATATTATAGATAGAGGTTAGAGGATGCAAAATGGTTGTGGCGGAACCAATGCTCGTTCTGGTGCTTTATATTTGCACTGTGGGTTTTTCCCTTGCCCTTCGTCTATTGTACCCACTCCCCGTACGAAAAGGAGCTCCTTGGATTCTTGAACGGGGACCACCCTGATATCCCATTTAGAATGCTGGTAGAACGTTCAAGTAGAGCGTTTTCACCTCTAGCGTAGTTGCAAGACTGCAAGGGAGGCAATTAATGAGTGCTTCCCTGGGTGGCCACCATTTCGTACAGACGAATGCCAGCCAGGGTGAGCATTCGTGGATTGCCTTGTAAGATGAAAAATATGTAATTTACATATTATTATTATTATTATTATTGGCATTTATATAGCGCCAACAAATTTCATAGCGCTTTACAAGTTGAGAGCGTGATGAAGACCAAGACCATCTTCAGAGAGGTAGACATCAACAGTTTTATCGTAAAGGACAGCTGCAATTAATGAATTAAGAAGACTGCACAGAGTTGGAGAAATACAACAAACAGACAGAAACCATAAAATGAAAAATTCTGGAAAAGAATTACAGTAACAGCAGCACAAGAGTCAGTGAAAATAAATGTAGAGATCCTCGTCACTGAGAAATAAAATAAAGGCAAGCGCCACTTGCTTTGTCAAGTATAATATTTTCAAAATACTCAACTTACATGTCTTACCTTTCATATTTAATGGTCCATTCTCACCACGTGACCCTCAATGAAAGATGATCAGCACTTGTGCAAGAATTACATCGCTGCATAGATTAAAGGGAAAATGAGGGAATTGACAATCTGCCAATGCCAAGATCCTGAAAATGTCGACACAAAAGTTCAAGGAAAAAATAACTTTGTATAACAAAAAATACTTTGGAGGACAACTAAGAGTCATAGATTTTGGGCTGGGAGGACAAAAAAAAAAAATGGGTTAGCCGGCGACAGAGCTGCTTTAAGCTAGGCATGACAAATCAATTTTATGGAGTTGAATCATTGCTGCGTTATTTTGTTGGTAGCTAAGTAAACATCTATTATGGATATCCAGAGTAGAGGAGCATTATTTCTTAAAGGAACACTATAGTCACCTAAACAACTTTAGCTTAATGAAGCAGTTTTTGTGTGTAGATCATGCTTCTCAAGTTTCACTGCTCAATTATCTGCCATTTAAGAGTTAAATCAATTTGTTTCTGTTTATGCAGCCCTTGCCACACCTCACCTGGCTATGATTGACACAGCCTGCATGAAAAAAAACTGGTTTCACTTTCAGTCAGATGTAATTTACCTTAAACAATTGTATCTCTTTCTCTGTAAATTGAACTTTAATCACATACAGGAGGCTTTTGCAGAGTCTAGCAAGCTATTAACATAGCAGGGATTAAGAAAATCCAAATTAAACAGAACTTGAAACAGAGGAAAGATAAACTGTAGATGACTCTTTACAGGAAGTGTTTAGGAAGGCTTTGCAAGACACATGCAGGGAGGTGTGACTAGGGTTCATAAACAAAATGATTTAACTCCTAAATGGCAGAGAATTGAGCAGTGAGAATGCAGGGGCATGATCTATACACCAATTCATATTCATACTTGCCACTGGATGATAAGAGCACAAATGTACAGAACATGTGTTCTCTTTTTTTGTCTTTCTTAATTTTGCAGCAAAATAATCAAGTTTTTCTTTACCTCACACTAGTTTTGAACGGTACCTAACATGGCAATACAACTTAATCTTAAATGACAGAGGAATCAAATTTTATCTATACATTGTTTTAGCATGATTGCTAGAAATTCTCTAAAATCAGAGGTTAAAAAACAGACCTCGGCCCCATCTAAGTTACTTCAGTTTGTGCAGATCAGCACCGAACTAAGAAGGCTGTGCTTTGTTATCGGGGAAGCCATCCTTGATAAAACCCTTTTCATTTAGTTTATAAACAGATTGATCATTTTAAAAGCAAATTGAAAGCAGTTCTATTTTAATTTAAGGAAGAGTGCCCTTTTAATGGAACTACTTCCACTCTGAATTCAGATGACCGAATTTGGACCCAACAGAATGGTATTTTACCATTGAACATTTGATCAGTATTTATGACTGTAAACATTCGGTTACTTTTGAGCATTTGGTTGCACATTTTAAATAGTCAGTCTGGGTGATCCTTGATTTATTTAATCAATGTTATGGTTGTCCCCTAAGAAATAAGGTGAGTTTTAAACTTTTATAGGGGGGCTAAAGGGGAGCAAGCCACCTAAATGCAAGTTTGTGTTCCTAACCCTATAGTGTTCCTTTAAAGGTACTCTCCAGTGCCAGGAAAACTTATCTGTTTTCCTGGCACTGCAGGACCCTGCAGTGCCCCTCTCCCTCCCAGCCCCCATCCTATGTTGTTGAAGGCGTTAAAACCCCTTCAGTGACTTACCTGAATCCAGCGCTGATGTCCCTTGGCACTGGGTCAGGCTCAACCCATGCTCCTTCCCCGCCGACGGGGGAGACCTAATGCGCATGAGCGGCAATGGTTGCGCACGCATTAGACCTCCCCATAGGAAAGCATTATTCAATGCTTTCATATGGGGATTCTGGCAACGCTGGAGTTCCTCATGCATAGTGACGTCCAGCATAGTTTAAAACACTTTTCATATTTTTAGAATATGAGTGATAGACCGCCATTAGAGGAGGACGTAACCCTGCAAGGCAATTATTGCAGGTTTTATAAACTTGCACGGTTAAGGGTGGTGGAAGTTGGCACCCAGACCACTCCAATGGGCAGAAGTGGTCTGAGTGCCTGGAGTGTCATATTCAGCAGATAGAAACAAGCACCCCATCATCTTGATACTTCACAAGCTGTCACTGGTGAGTTCTAGTTCCTTAGAATGTCCCTTTAACTTTGCAGATTAGTCAGACAATTTTATTAGCTTACTCTTCTCTTCTTAGTAATTGTGAAAGAGGTATGCATGTCTGTGTAATAGAGAAAGTGGAGTCTATTCCCAGATCTCAGATTTACAATAGCAAATCTGATCAATTAAATGTAGCTCAGTTCTCTTCATTTCAGAGGATACATTTTCCCCTGAGCTTCTACTTATTCATAATTGAAACCATAATAAGTTAAATGAATCCTTTATTTTCGAATGGATTTCATTGCCAACACTAGACTCTTTGAAGATAGGTCAGAAGAATTACAACAGAATCATAAATAAATGACATATCATTTCATCTACTAAATAAAAGCAAGGCTACCAACAGTCGCCATTTTCGGGTTCCTGTGCGAATGTTTTGATTTAGTTTTCTGATTTACGGTCCTCGGGCAGTACAGCACAAGTACATCATTAGACGTCAGCCAGATCCACCTATTATGATTAGGGGGTCGGACGGGAGGCTGTATAGCTTGAGCAAGTGGGACCACACAATTAAATACCTCCCAATAATGGGAGGTATGTAAACAGTAAGAGTCATACTTGGAGGGTTGATTTAGGGCTGGGTTATCATTTATTTTATTTATTTATTATTGCTATTTATAAAGCGCCAACAGATTCTGCAGCGCTGTACAATTAGCAGGATAAAGATTGGGAGTAATGTCAGCGTGACTTGGAGTTATGGAGTTATGGGTGCAAATTCTATGGATGGGGAGGGGGAGGGTGAAGGGAATTCACTTGCAATTCAGATGCTTGTGAATAGTCAAATTAGCAAACTTATTCAGTGATCTGGATATTATAACAGCAATTCGACTTCACGTTGAAATATGGGTGAAATAATCAAATCTGCCTTTTATGAGAAGCCTGATGAGCTTCACATAGGAAGCTTTTGAGTGCAATGCTAGCTAATGAAATGTGACTGCTTTGCTAGTGTTTAGTAAACAGACCCATGTTGCACACAGACAGGAGAAACCTCAGAGTCTGCATGTATGTCTAAGAGAGTTTATGAGCTTTATTAACAAAACTCTGAATTCTAGCGAATAGAAAGCCAAATGGCAAAAAAAAAAAAAAAACTAGTTGATTTGCAAAACATTTTCCCAGCGCTGCTGCTGTCACAGCTTGGCTGTACTAGACTTATGTATCCTATTCATATTACTATTTGGAGTTTAGTAATTAACCTTTGCATGTCCTCTGTATAGGTAGAGTGCAGGTGTATGTGTCAGGGAGAGAGAGCGTCACTGTGGTTTTTGTATGCATGAATGGACCTCTCTCAGTGTCTGTGTGCTGTTACGAGGAAGAAAAAAAAGAAGTTTTTTTTAAAAAAAAAATTGGAAGAGTAAACAAGGGATCCCACAAATGTTTGCTCATAGTCTTTCAATTGCTGGGAATAGCCTTGCTTGACACCTCTATCCCTGCTACTAGGTCAGGAGCACTCAGTAACTGTGACCTCTGAGCAGGCTGTAGCAGATAACATTCAGACACTCTCCACAACATGAAGTGACCAGAGCTCTGAGCTTAGACCATACAGCATTATCTGTACACACACACACACCCAACTGATGTAAGCCACGCCCATCTGGGGCTAACATTCTAAATCACGCCCACCTCGAGTGTATTCTCTGTGTGGCTTGTTCTTACAGAGGGGCTCGCTCCTTAGCCCCGCCCACCCTGTGAGCAGCATGCTCCCTGTGTGTGCACAGCATGTGTGTGACCACCCCTGCAGGCTGTAACCCAGGGCTAGCAGCCACAGAGAGCTGCTCTCAGAGAGGAGGCATGTACACCAGCCGTGAACTACACCAAGCCCTGCAAATCCCGCATCAATGGCACTTTCTGTAGCTGTACCATGAATGCACTTTATGCGACCTGACTACTGATGACTGGGATTTGTTTCTCGTCTAATCTACGTATAGGATGCGCTGGGAATTTAAGGGAACCACTTCACTAGACGTGTTTTATTTTGTTCCAGAAAGGTGAGATGAACAACTTTTCACTTGATCTGGAATGTGTTATGAGAATGGTAATTAGTGTTGGTATTTGGCAGAGAGAGATCGCTTATAAGAGGAGTTTGTGTTTAGGATACACTTTTTGTACGAGAGTTACATTGTGTAATCTCCATAGGTAAAAGAATGTGCAACACGTCCTGCCAATCAAACGGTTAAACTAGGTGGTCTCCGTTAAGTAAGGGGGATTCAGTCTACTGATCCAGTCCTGACTTCATTTTAAACTCGAATGTTTCGTTTTCCCTTTAAATTTCAATCAATCTAAAACTTTTTATATCGGCTAAAATCTAAAAGGTACTTTTTTTATTTTATTTTCTATTTCTATCAACACAGACTGTTGACATCGTAGACAGCGCTACGGAATTTGCTGGCGCTATATAAATAATACAATTATTAATAATCCATTAGTTTGATGTATTTGCTCATTGAATGTAACGTTTACACGTCCAGACTGCTTCCCGGGGTCCTAGTACTCAATGTTTCATAAGGGAGGTGGCATTATTACATGGGCAACTCCTTGCAATTCCTTGTTCAGTGCACCACAAGTAACTGTTGAGTGAATAATCCCCTTTTCGTGCTTGTGTTGGTCAATTAAGAATATAGTGCAATATGTTATATTCTTATACATTTTATAATCTTGGCTGTAGACTGACTTATTTGTGTTTTATGTTTCATGCCAGTCTTGTGAATGATGCACTACGTTTTATGATGTAATATTAAACATTACTCTTAATTGTGTAGTTTAGAGAAGCGATTTTGGAAATTATGTTATCACGGCTTTTAAATTAAAAATAAAATAAAAAATGTGACACAGTTGCTATTTGTTTTGAAAGAATTTGAGAAACTCAGACCTAGACAACTTGGCAAGGGTAAAGCAATTTTGCAAATGCGTTCTATGTAGCAGAATAAATATGTTGGGTGTATCAAGGAGGTATGCGGCATGGATTGGGAACTATGTCTAGAATTCAGAAACCAAACAACATAATAGGAAATCATGGGGGAAGTCCTTGATCCATACATTTGCACACGAATTACTACAATACCACTAGTGTGAGCAGTAACCTTTCAATTGTGCTCCGAATCCTAGGGTTTGTTAAGATCCTTTGTAAAGAACAGTGCATAGCTTTCTAATAATGGATACAATCACCTCAATTGCTTTCTAGAATACAAGGTGTGCTCAAGTAAATGCATGCACAGATGTGTTATTTCCTGCTCTGCTGTCAAAACAAAGGGGGAAAAAAGGGTCATATAATTGTATTTACTTAGCACTGTAAGCTTTAAATTGGATTTAGCATGACTATATGCTGTTGTAGCCAAGTTATATGCATGTCTTTATATAAATGGTAGTTTTGCAGTCACTGATTCCAAAATCTTTAACCCATGTCTCTTGAAGAAATGCACTGATTTCGCAAGTAGCAATTGACACGTCAACGATGTTAACTATTCGTCATATAGTGCACTTACAATTATTTAAAGTTATTTTAAGTTATAATGTAAATAAATGTACACTTTTTTTTTTTTTTTTTTTTTTTTTTTACTGTGTTCATAAAACAGCTTTTCTTTCTTCAGCAATCATTATTTCCATACATTTTTGCTTTAATGGGTCTTATGTTTTAGGGGGGAGGAGGGAGTGGGGTAGGGTTCAAACCTCACAGATAATGATCTATAACAAGTTTGTAGTAAAGTATATTCGACTATAAATTGCAATCCCACGATAATTTGGATCTGTTTAATTTAACTTGTGCTTGGTTCACTGTTGTTTCGATGTGATTGTGGACAATTCACTAAACAGTGAATTGCTTAGCTGTAGTCACAGCTTGACTTTTTTTTTTTTTATCCAGAATTTTACAATTTCATTTTTCTCGCTACACTTCACTGTTTAGTGAATAACCTACGCTGTGACAGTTTATCATATTATTTTTTTTTAAAAGGGTTTAAAATCATTTCTGAATGTTGCATTTATACTTCTTTTCTTTTTAATTTATCATTTAAAATAATTAATACATACATTGGGGGTTATTCACTAAGCAGTGATTTGTGATCAATGTTGAACTGGGAAACTATGCTAGTATAGGGAAGTTGGAAAATGAGTTTAATTGTAAAATCTTTCCAACTTTTCTATTTTTGTAAATGTTATTGTTTTTGCCTAAATCTTGCACTTCCTTTTTTAGTTCACCACAAGTAACTTAAGTGAATAAACCCCCTTGTAGTGTATTAGTCAACTAAGAGTATAGTGCAATATATTGTGTTTTGGAACATTATAAATCTACAATAGCGCCTGTAAATTGATTTATTTGTGGTTTTTTGTTTCAGAAATTATTGCCAGTATGATTGAGATTTGACCTGAACTGAAATTCGTGGAATACATCACTTTGGAACACCCTCCTAACCCAAGATGGCTTCTGTCTCTGAATTTGTCACTCACCCTATTGGCATGCTGCCACCATCCCAGGTAAGCGTGAACTTTATTGCTTTTATGAAAGGAGGCCATCTATGTGTTATATTATTTGTCTGTATTGAAAAAGGAAAACTAAAAAAACAAATCAGTTGTGTTTATTGCATGTAGTATAAATAGGCTGTCAGCCAGGTGCTCAACCTAAGAGTCTGCTGGTTATTGTATCACAATTCACTGACTAAGCATGGTGGTGAGCTTATTTCTAGATTATGAATTCGTAATTAAGTTCTTACTCCCCCTGAGTTAGACTTATTATATGTGGTTAACCTGGGTCTTTTAGGCCATTTTTTGATTTTTTTTTTTTTATACAGGTTAGTAATTTCTAACCATTGCTAAACCTGTCTGGGAGCTCTGAGTTGCACCAGTAATGAGCTACACTGATTGATTGTGATTTTACCTCGAGGTGGTTTTGTACAGGATGTAAGTAACTTACACCTGACATCCATGTTGATATTTGATGACTACTATGATGGTGGTGTGAAAATTGTATCTACAAACACCTCCATGTATTGAGAGATGGTACTGTGCTTTAATTGATACACACTCTAAAGAGGAACATTATACAATCCATAGCCTGCTCTGCATGCTATTTAAGCATACTGCTTATAACTGTCATCCAGAGTTATTCACAGAACAGGTTTAACCCCTTAAGGACCAAACTTCGGGAATAAAAGGGAATCATGACATGTCACACATGTCATGTGTCCTTAAGGGGTTAACAAGGTGCATAAAAATTCTGTATGGATTTTTTTTATGTGTTTGTTTTATGCTTATTTAAGAATATCTCACGGTTCCAGATATTCAGACCACACATTTATTCTATGGAGTAGCCATTTCACTTCATCCTTTGGATTGAGGTTTCATCTTCTGGATTGGGATTTAGGGACTAAAGGAATTAACTGAAATCACGGTCCTCCTTATGTGGGGGTTGAGATGACAGTTACTTTGTGAGTTCTTTAGAAGGAAGCATTCATCTGAACATGGGAAGACAGTGCATATAAAATGCAATGTTGCAGCATGTAAATGGAATAAAAGTTCCCAGTAGGCTGCAGGACAACATCACCCATACCTTTATACCACCATGACCCTCCCTTTAGTGTTAACAAAAGGTTTGATGAATTCATGTACTTATGCCCATTTTGAGCCCTCTATTTGCATGCAGAAATAGAAATCAGGCAGTATTTTTCCACTCTTCAATCATTATGGTGATCCTGCCCCACTGTAGCCTTGTCTTCCTATACTATGTTGACAAGAATAGGTCAAGGCACACATACAGCTCATTCTATTAGCTGAGAGAGAATGAATTAATCCATGTTTTCTTCAGAATCCTCTTATTATTAAAGTGTTGCCTCCCCACCCTGAATTTAACTTATTGCTTTTCTTTATGTGAAATCTATGGAATATAATGGTAGACTTTCAGGAGGACACTTATTTCCGAGATCCTACTGTCACAACACTGATAAAGGCGATTATGTTGGTCTTTATAAACTTCCTGTCTGTATGTGCATAAACATTTACATGTTGTCCTGTAAAGATCTCATTGTTGCTGTTGAGCAATTTACAGTAAAGGGGAATTCTAAGCACCAAAACCACTCGATCTTGATGTAGTGGTTTTGGTAAACATAAGTTATTTTTTTTTTCCTCACAATAAAACCATTGTCATTTCTAAGATTCATAAGATCACTAGTCCATTTGTATCACAAGCTATGCTTTGATTTAAAAAAAAAAATAGCTGTTCATTTTATCCATCGCTAAAGGTACCTGAATTATGAAGTCTTTTTAAAGTCCAACTTGAGATATGGAAATTCTGCCATATAGCATTTTTCAATGTATGTAAACATATGATTGCACAATAAAGCTACCAAATTATCTGTGAAGTCCTGTGAGTGCACCTTCCTTGATATTTATATTTTGGACACACGTGCATTTGAAATTCTAACAAGAGTAGCAGTGTCTTTTGTTTAAAATATTGTTTATCTTACTGCTAGTATATTATTAATTTACTATTTACGATATGTTGGCTTGTTCAACAAGTTCCTCTTCAAATGGTGCAGTAGACATTGCTTACCTAGATTTCAGTAAGGCTTTTGACACTGTTGCACATAGAAGGCTTATCAATAAACTGCAATCTTTGAGTTTGGATTCCAATATTGTTGAATGGGTAAGGCAGTGGCTGAGTGACAGGCAACAGAGGGTTGTAGTCAATGGAGTATATTCGAAGCTTGGGCTTGTCACCAGTGGGGTACCTCAGGGATCTGTACTTGGACTAATTCTCTATTCTCTCTATTCTTTAATATTTTTATTAGTGATATTTCAGAAGGACTTGATGGTAAGGTATGTCTTTTTGTTGATGATACTAAGATATGTAACAGGGTTGATGTTCCAGGAGGGATAAGCCAAATGGCAAATGATTTAGGTAAACTAGAAAAATGGTCAGAGTTGTGGCAACTGACATTTAATGTGGATAAGTGCAAGATAATGCATCTTGGACGTAAAAACCCAAGGGCAGAGTACAGAATATTTGATAGAGTCCTAACCTCAACATCTGAGGAAAGGGATTTAGGGGTGATTATTTCTGATGACTTAAAGGTAGGCAGACAATGTAATAGAGCAGCAGGAAATGCTTGCAGAATGCTTGGTTGTATAGGGAGCGGTATTAGCAGTAGAAAGAGGGAATCGCTCATGCCATTGTACAGAACACTGGTGAGACCTCGCTTGGAGTATTGTACGCAGTACTGGAGACCGTATCTTCAGAAGGATATTGATACTTTAGAGAGAGTTCAGAGAAGGGCTACTAAACTGGTTCATGGATTGCAGGAAAAAACTTACTGGGAAAGGTTAAAGGATCTTAACATGTATAGCTTGGTGGAAAGACGAGACAGGGGGGATATGATAGAAACATTTAAATACATAAAGGGAATCAACACAGTAAAGGAGGAGACTATATTTAAAAGAAGAACAACTACCACAACAAGAGGACCGTCTTAAATTAGAGGGGCAAAGGTTTAAAAATAATATCAGGAAGTACTACTTTACTGAGAGGGTAGTGGATGTATGGAAAAGCCTTCCAGCTGAAGTGGTAGAGGTTAACACAGTAAAGGAGTTTAAGCATGCATGGGATAGGCATAAGGTTATCCTAACTATAAGATAAGGCCAAGGACTAATGAAAGTATTTAGAAAATTGGGCAGACTAGATGGTCCGAGTGGTTCTTATCTGCTGTCACATTCTATGTTTCTATGGACACTACGGATACCTAAAGCATTTTAGCTTGCTGGAGTGCTTTATGTGTTAAGAGTGTGTCCTCTTTTTTTTTTTCTTCTCCATTTTACAAAGAGAGCAGATTTCAATACAAATTAGCACCTTCGTAAATTAACCTTGTTACACCCCCCCAGCTTTCAAATAGACAACAGGTCCTGTTACTTTCTGATTGTTCCTCAACTCAAGAAGCAGATAATTGTCCAGGGCACCTGCCTTGCAAAGATCTACTTTTGCAAACTGTTTTTAGATATACTTCAAATGAAAAAAAAATCATAATTGAATGCATGCATGTTTTTATTTTAGGCATATCTATTAGACAGTGATTTATCCTTTTTTATTTTTATTTTATTTTATTTAGACTAATCCTTCCAATAATGCAATCCAACTCTCAGCAGTAACTCTCTCTAATGGGAGACATCCCTTCCTATGGGCATAAAAAGCTTGCATGCAACAACTTTACAATTACTATTATTTGTATGGCGCCAACTAATTCTGCAGGACTGTACAATAGAAAACTAGACAAACATATAATTCTAACAAAACATGCACAACATACAGGAACAGTAGGTGAAGTGGCCCTGCCCAACAAGCTCACAATCTAATCTCAAAATTCTAAAACTGAGAATTGTGTGACTTATACTTCATTTATCTTAACGTTTTACCCTTGCTGTTGGATTTACAGATATCTTTTTTGGGGTTTCTAAAATACAAGGATAGTTTTTTGAGAATTCTTAAAAGTTTTTTTTTTCTTCTACAGACCCATTGACCCATCATGTTTATAGACCTTTGACATTTGCACAGTCTATTCTCATTTTCAGTATGTTGGCCACCCAGTGGGGATTCCCTGCTTCTTTTGGACAAAGTAAACAAATTGTGAAAAGTGCCTAAGCCAAAGGACAGTTAAATAGTGGAATAAGGCTTAAAGGTGTTGCTGCTGAATTAAGAGGAATTACTGTGGTTTACAGATGACTGAAATCTTTCATATTCTGTAATGGTGTCCTTTCACTAGCACTGTTTGTGTGTTAGTCCGTATATTCTACAGTGTGTACGCAGTTGTGGTTAGTTGAATTGTGCTGAGGGGTACAAGGCTGTTTTGTTTGTCCCGTGTAATAGCTCTCTATAGAGACTTTGCTGATGTCCATGGCTATTATAGACTAAACAAAAGCCCATGAGTCACTTGCTCTTGTGACTGATATTTTATGTGCATGAATTTTTGCCACAGCTGTGTTTTAAAGTGTTGTGTAATCTGGTCCCATATGTTTGTAATTTTGCATACATTGTAAGACTCCATATTCTGAGCAGCTATGTACAATTATAAGCACATGGTCTGTGTGCGTGTATACATACATACATACATACAAACACAGTATTTCTGAGAAATCATAGTCCACAATGTCTTTTTAGCCTTAATTGTGCACATCACTAAAACTTGCTTTTTGTGTGAATACATACTGATGTATTTGAGTGTTTTTGTATTCCATACATAAAACATTATTATTAATAATAATAATAATAATAATAATAATATTTATTGGTATTATAATAAATTTATGATATTTTTAGTGTAAATTTCACCCAGGTAGATGTCGAGTTGCCTGCAGAAATGTACAGCAAAGTATTCTGGATGTTGTGGTTCAACTTCTATCTTGCTACATTAGATTATTATTATTATTATTATTATTACCATTTATATAGTGCCAACAGATTCCGTATCGCTTTACAATATTATGAGCGGGGGGATGTAACTATAAAAAGAGGACAATTACAAGAAAACTTACAGGAACGATAGGTTGAAGAGGACCCCGCTCAAACAAGCTTACAGTCTATAGGAGGTGGGGTATATAACACATTAGGACAGGAAATAGCAATCAAATAAGGTGGGAGTGAAGCAGAGCTGGAGGACAGAGTAGAGTGTAACCCTTTAGGAGAGCGCAAGAAACAGGTATGATTGAAGACTAGGGGAGAGTCTGATGGCGGTAGGCAGGCTATTCCATAGGAAGGGAGCAGCCCGCGAGAAGTCCTGCAAGAGTGAGTTGGCCATACGGGTGCAGATAGGAGAAGGACAGGGGCAGAGCGGAGAGACCGATAATTGTTCAATAAAAGTATTTCCACTTATATGCTTGCCTTTTTCTGTTAAAATGTAATTGTTTTAAAAGCTAAATGGGGTAGGAAACTCTTATTTCTTAGGCAGTGAAATTAATGATTTTAAAAGCTACACCGTCATAAATTGTGTCATCTAACGCCTTTTATTCCCATAAAATGAAACGGTTTATTTTAGAGAGATGCTCTAAGCACCAAAACAACCTGATTAAGTGGTTTTAGTGCTTAGTATGTGCTCCTGCAGTCTCACTTCATTATTCTCTGCGATTTAGGAATAATGTAGGCCGTTCTACGTCATCTTAAAAATAATTAGCTTTAATTTTGGTGTGAGCAAGGATAAATCCTAATTTGCACTTGGGAGACCCAGGTGTACACTGACATGGGGGGGTTGAGCTGTATGCAGCGCTCAAAGTGAGTACTGCATAGAACTCTTTAGATCCATTGAAATTACCCCATAAGAACGTTTGCAGCAATAATCAGTACAGGTCCATGCAGCTGAACTGGAATCATAGCTGACAGATATTACTAGTTTGGCTTTTTTTGGCCTTGAATTTTAAATTCACTTTGCATGCACATTGAATTAGCACTTATATTAAATAACCCTAAACCTGTTGCTATTCTAATTTTCGTATTTACCTTTTGCTTGCTTTATTACCAAAGTGCAGTAAGACAGACATATTTGTCTTTTAGTTACACAACAGCTTACTCTTACTGAGGTTACCACCATAGGACAGCTGTGCAGTCTGAGGACATGCGCTATCAGCATTCAGTCCATCCAATCACAAGCAGCTGCTTGACATGGCATGCAGTACTGAGATTCAACAGTTATTTTCACATGAAAACTGCACTGGGGTCCTTAAAATATATTTGCTGTACATGCCTTTTAGTCATTAAGACAATGTTTGAGTGCTATTACTTTTGAGAGAGAGCTGCAAGGAAAAAAAGCCAAGTACTTCAATGGGAGGATGTTTATGAGCTATATAACTGAACGAACGGTAATGACTGTTGATGATGCTTAAATGTCTGTGTGCCTTCTTACCCTTTAGTAAATTTCACTTTGCTGCAATGGGGGCTTAATAGAATATGGGACAATATGCAGAGCATAATATGATTGCAGATATTTTGATTCAATGCCTATAGGATTTGACACTTTGTAATCAATGCCTGCTCTTTTTGCTTAAAATAAGATAATGCCAGCAAATCACATGCTTTTAGCAGAATTCGTGTTTTCAAATAGTAGTCAGAAAAGTCAAAGTATGATTCAAATAGAAAGTTTGGATATAAGCAAAAATCTATATATATATATATATATATATATATATATATATATATATATATATATATATATATATATATATATATATATATATATATATATATATATATATATATATATATATATATTTTTTTTTTTTTTTTTTTTTTTTTTTTGCCCGTAGTTGCAAGTCTGTTGTTAATGCACATCAGTTTATTAGTCAATAAAAGGCATTGGTCTTTTAACTATTGAATAGCCAGACAGTTGAGATATTTGCAAGTTGGCACATAGACTGTTATGACTGTGTTGAAAATGCTATCTATCTCTTTTAAAACTAACTTACAGTGCAAACTTTGTTTAAATACTATCTCTCTCTTTTAAAACTAGCTCACAGTGCAAACTTTGTTTTTCAGCTTTTAAAAGACTGTATATTTCAAAGGGCAATCTCTTTCAGACTTGCTTTGAAGTCTCAAATAGTCTTGAGGAGTTCCAGGCCTGGGTGTAAGTGAAAAAAATATTTTTTTGCTGTGCTCCACAGGGGGGTCATTAGGGCCTTGGTTATTTCACTGGTGATAAATGTTTGCAGGCCTCTCTTGTCTGTGCCTGGAAGGTTTCTTGGGTACATTTGACATCACAGGCAAATTGTTTATTTACTAACAAATTAATTGCTTTCAGCATTGTCCTTTACTCCCCCACACATTCTTATCTCTCTCTTGAGAAAGAATTCTTAGGTAGTTAGTTCTTTGCTACAAAAAGCAATTCAATTTTATTTTTATTTTATTTTTTTTATTGCTACAAATTCTCATTTTAGGGTGGTGTCCGCTGCTTTTCTGTTTAATAAGTAGAGTAGCAAGTAGATGATGGTGTTTTAAGATGAATAAAATGAGTAAAGGGCCCTGCTCAAAGAAGTATGCACTCTAAAACCGTGTTTCTCAATCTTTTAAGGAGAAAATCTTAAGTAACCCAGTTTTTCTGTCTCTTTTTAAAATAAATCTTTTTAAAAGAAATGAAGTAGTATGTATGCAAGAAGGAATGTATAAACTGTTAATCTGAAGTATAAAAGTCACAATAAAAATATAATACACACATAATAGTTATACACAGAGGACACTGCTAAACTCACATTTACACATAAAAGAAAGTGACACACACATACACATTCTCTCAAACACACTCACACATTGTTTTTTTTAAAAGGAACACTACAGTGACAGGAATACAAACACGTGTTCCTGTCACCATAGCTCTGAAAACACTATTTAGGTACCCAGCCCCCCCGTCAGGGCTGACTCTGCCCATTCTGCCTCCTTGGCTGAGTTAATCAAATTTGATCTCAGGCAATCCAATGCTTTCCCACAGGTAAGGACTGGGAGGCTGATACTCACACACAGAAAAACACCATTCTCTGCCAATTATCATCTCCTTATGAGGAACGTTCAGCACCTCCATGCAGGGTATGGAGAGAAGCACTGACCCAGGAAGCACCTCTAGTGGCCACCTGAGTGACTGGCACAGATGAAAATGCAGTGTTCACATTAGACTGCTTGCAGGGCCAGGCAGTTGACACCAGAACAACTATTTTAAACTGTAGTTGTACTGGTGACTATAGTGTCACTTTAAGTCCACCCAGCCTCCCTACCTTTGGGAAAGCTGGAGTTAATCCTTTCCTCTGGGTCCAGTGGGCATACTTTTCCTGGGGTCTAGTGTGGCTGCTGTCCTCTTCATAACCTACTTTCTCTGCTTCTTCGCACATGGTTTAGTGATGCCAGGGCTGCAGCTATGTCACAACCTAGCTCCCAGTCCCAGGAGGCAGCTGTCTGTGACATGAGGCACACTAAGGCTACTTACCGAGATGTCAGGGGCCTACTCTGCCCAAATACAGTGTACAAGGGTACACATCTAGCACTGCTTCCTCGCTGCCTGGCTACAGCCTTCTCACAGATACTGTATTTGGGCAGAGTAGGCACCTGTTGTCTTGGTAAGCAAGTGTATACTCTGCCTTAACGCACAGCTGGCTGCCTCCTAAGGTCTACTAGGTGGCTTGCCGCCCAGCTCTTGGCATACTCCCCACTTTTGGTGTGTGTACCTCCTGCATCACAGGTTGAGAAACAAGCATCGAAAGAAGGTATAGTTAAACTGATACAGTGTATCGTCCCATTTCTGGCTACTCACACCCTTAAAATGAAATGATTTCTCGTTGTTCATTTGAAATGTTGGGTGGTGTGTGTATGTGATGTAATATACTAAATTGATTTTTGGTCAAAGATTTCATTCAAAGATTAATTGTGTATAATCTTAATTGTGTATAAGGCACAAGAGCAGAAACATGGTGTATAGATCACAAAATCAGGACCCCAGAGCAACAGAAAAAAAGGAATATGGTATGCTCTCGCATTGCCTATACATATAACATTAAGAGAATGCTAACAAATCCTTTCAACTAACATTTCAATATCTGTTGCCAACTGTCAGTCATGATGGTGGTCTGTTATGGTTTAGCCAGCCATCTTCAGAGAAACCTTGGTTTTTGTTGCTCTTTATGGTCATAGAATGGGCAAAGAATGAGTCTGTTTAAGGGACTAGGCACATTCTGTGGTGCAAACATTGCCTCTCTATACCTATATTCCATGATAATTGCCCTGTATACACTGGTAAACAAACTCATAAGTGGCTTCATGAAGTAAATATCCATGATTTAAATTGCCCGATCTATACATAATTTGACCCTTTTTTTCCGAGGTGCAGAATGCAAAATAGATTTTAAGTCAAAATTGGAGATGTAGCCAACTTGTAGGATTTAGTCATTTTGGGCAAAATGTTTAACTTGCTTTTAAATTCCTCACAAATTACAGCAAAAGAGAAGTACATGTTGCTAACCCAAATAAGTCTGAGTCTAATGTAGCTGATAAAAAACATAAATTTATTGAATCATAAACATGAAAAAAGAAGAAAAAATAGAAAATAATAATAAACACACTAGTAAACCAAGAGGAAAAAAATGGAGCTCAGTGAGCTATAAGAGGAGTCTAACTCAGGGCTAGTTTGCAGGTATTGCTGAAGGACATATAGGTGCCCAGTGTATGAGGCACTATGTCTCCAGCCTAAAGCAACTAATCAGCCAATGTATAATACTAAAGACTCCCTCCTGTCCCAATTCAAGTAGCCCACAGGAAACAGACAAGACACAGTAAAGCACTTTGTATCAGTGCTAAAAAGTCACACACTATCTACTGCTATAGGTAGCCGTCCTGTATAGAGAGGGCTAACTAGTAGACAGGAATCCCTTATAAACTTTGCTCAAATACGGCTCCAATTCCCCATGGTTAAATAAACACCCCAAACCGTGCTGAAATTAACAGTGCAGTGATTATAAAATCATCCTATCGCCTAATGCGTTTCGGCGCTACAACAAGCGCCTTTCTCAAAGGCTATCAATGAGGGTGGTCGTTTGAGCGGGTATTTATGTCCTGAGTGACATAGTAAGTGAACCAATCCGGAGATTCCGTGGGCGGCGTTACGTGAACACGCCTACCCAGCGCTATAGTACCGCCCTTCTGTCAGAAGCGCTAATCAGCATGGAGTGGGCGGAGCTACCACGTTTCTGTTCAGATACGCGCAACCGCACCAATCTGAATGCAGTGGGCGGAGCTAAATGCCGAACATGGACACACAATTGTATTGTGTTGCCATGGATACAAGCTTACCATGGTGACACAGTAGCTTGGGCATTAGCTATGTGTACATCTATAGTGAGGGGACGATTATAATATGGATCGGGTTTGTGCATTCTTCAATTTAGTTATCTCGGTGATACTGGCTACACAAAGCATAGAAGGTGGCAGACAAAAGTCTGTCCTGGACTCCAGAATCAGTATAACAACAGAGATGTATATACAAGATGATTATAAATCATCCCAGAAAAATGAGAAGAATAATAGTGATTGTATTTCACAAGGCAGCAGTACATACGAAATGCCCTTTTTAGAGATGTATCACCAAGGGGGTATATATACAGACGTTATGGTTCATAGATTACACTCAGATCAGACAAAGCTCAGTAGCCACATATGTAGAAGATGTAGCTAATAGATCCTCAATGATTCATGATATGACTTATCTATACAATATGGTATTTAAAGTAAATATAGTGAAAAGAAACAAATAAACTAATATATATACACAGTGGAAAAGAAACTAAGATGCAATAAAGGGGGTGAAGGTGAAGCCTTCATTCAGACCATTTGGGGACAAGGTGTCCAGTTTGTGAATCCAAAAGCATTCTCTTCTTCTGAGGGTGAGATCTAAGTCACCACCCCTTTTCCCCATAGTTATCTTTTCAACACCAGCAAATGTAAAACATCTGGGTGAATCACTATGGTTCAATCTGGCATGTCTGGCAACGGGGGTGTCTCTTTCAGATGTGACAGAATGGATATGTTCCATCATGCGTCTTTTTAAGGGGCGTATTGTTTTCCCTACATATTTCTTACCGCATTTGCAAGTAAGAAGGTAGACTACCCCCGCTGAATTACAGTTGAAGAACTGTTTTATTGAGATTTTCAATGTCCCCGAGGAGTCCGTTATGAATTTTGAGTCTCTATCTATGTAGCGACACGCTACACACCGTCCACATTGGTAGGTAGGTACCCTGTACATTAATCCAGTTTTTCTTGTTTACATTGCATTTAGAAAAATGGCTTGGCACCAAAAGGTCCTTGAGGTTTTTCCTCTTTTGGCCGTTATCGAGACTCGTGGGGGGATTACATCTTTAAGATGACGATCTTGTGTAAGCAATGGCCAGAATCTTGCCAAGATCTTTTTCGCTGTGTCCCACCCAGCATCATAATTCGCCACACATCTCTAAAAAGGGCATTTCGTATGTACTGCTGCCTTGTGAAATACAATCACTATTATTCTTCTCATTTTTCTGGGATGATTTATAATCATCTTGTATATACATCTCTGTTGTTATACTGATTCTGGAGTCCAGGACAGACTTTTGTCTGCCACCTTCTATGCTTTGTGTAGCCAGTATCACCGAGATAACTAAATTGAAGAATGCACATTGCAGCACAAACCCGATCCGTATTATAATCGTCCCCTCACTATAGATGTACACATAGCTAATGCCCAAGCTACTGTGCCGCCATGGCAACACAATACAATTGTGTGTCCATGTTCGGCATTTAGCTCCGCCCACTGCATTCAGATTGGTGCGGTTGCGCGTATCTGAACAGAAACGTGGTAGCTCCGCCCACTCCATGCTGATTGGCGCTTCTGACAGAAGGGCGGTACTATAGCGCTGGGTAGGCGTGTTCACGTAACGCTGCCCACGGAATCTCCGGATTGGTTCACTTACTATGTCACTCAGGACATAAATACCCGCTCAAACGACCACCCTCATTGATAGCCTTTGAGAAAGGCGCTTGTTGTAGCGCCGAAACGCATTAGGCGATAGGATGATTTTATAATCACTGCACTGTTAATTTCAGCACGGTTTGGGGTGTTTATTTAACCATGGGGAATTGGAGCCGTATTTGAGCAAAGTTTATAAGGGATTCCTGTCTACTAGTTAGCCGTCTCTATACAGGACGGCTACCTATAGCAGTAGATAGTGTGTGACTTTTTAGCACTGATACAAAGTGCTTTACTGTGTCTTGTCTGTTTCCTGTGGGCTACTTGAATTGGGACAGGAGGGAGTCTTTAGTATTATACATTGGCTGATTAGTTGCTTTAGGCTGGAGACATAGTGCCTCATACACTGGGCACCTATATGTCCTTCAGCAATACCTGCAAACTAGCCCTGAGTTAGACTCCTCTTATAGCTCACTGAGCTCCATTTTTTTCCTCTTGTTTTACTAGTGTGTTTATTATTATTTTCTATTTTTTCTTCTTTTTTCATGTTTATGATTCAATAAATTTATGGTTTTTATCAGCTACATTAGACTCAGACCTGTATCCGATTAAGTGCATCCTAGACCCCTCGGCCTTAGGACCACTTTCCTTTTTTTTCCTTCACAGTATACATTAAGGGTTATCCCCTTCATGGATACGGTCTGGACACTACTGTCCCTGTTTAAGGGATATTTTCTTTTCTGTTTTAACCCAAATAAGGCAAAAGATTTGGTAATAAAAACTAATGAAAATAGGTCTGCAAAATATCACACAAACCGCAGGAAACCAATTACTCACTCCACCATTGCAGTAAATGTGCTGCAAGTTCCTGGTGTCTGAAAAGGCTGCTCAGCGAGTCCTGCCAGGTAAGTTAAGCTACTGTCACTCAGCTTATAGTTAGGGGGATTTTTAGGGTTAGTGTGAGGGTTAAAATTAGGGTTAGGAATTAATTTAGCCTCTCTAAAGTCTTATTCTAACCTTAACCCTACAAGTAATGTTAAAATTAACCCTAGACATAATTGTAAATGTAATGTTTTTTTCCTAGGTGTCATAAATCTGTAAATAAAAAATGACTCCCTAACTTTAATCCTAAATGTTCCATGTCCCAGTGCTGCAGTTACTATGAGCGGAGTTTGACAGTAGCCTTGCTCACCTTGCAGGATCTTGCAGAGCTGCCTTTTCAGACACCGCGATCTGGAAGGAGAAGGAGTAATGCCAGCTGATGCCACATCATCGGGAATGACGCGGTGCTCTCGCGCATGCTCACTGTGTGTCCATTTAGATTTCTGGACCTGCCAGGAGTGCAGCACAGGACACAGCAGATGTCACATCACCGAACCTGAGTGGGTCCCGGAATCTGACAGAATACCAGCAGCAATGCTCCTCCAATTCTGAAAATTCTCACAAAATATCAGTATCGCACTCAAAATAACTTAATGGAATAAAAAAGAGATATCTGGAGA